>NC_092179.1:2471615-3071615 GCF_045791955.1 Oncorhynchus clarkii lewisi | reverse complement strand
TGTAGGCCTAGCTGAGGCGACCCCGAATCCCAAGTTTCGTCTCGATAGGTCATTTGGTGTCCGAGCAAGACCCTAATTGGTGCTGAAAATCCACTTTTTTCCATGACTTGCTGCGGGTTCCTTGAATTAGCTATCGGACAGAAGCGTTGGGGTCCGTCTATATGGGCCGAGACGGTCGCAATGCACCTAGTCTTGCGACTCTGGGACATTTCTAAATGTCGTCATTTTCGTGATGCAAAAATGAATTGAAGTCATTGCAAATGTATGAGGCTGTTTCTCGGCCCGAGAACCTTCTAGAGCCACGTAACTCACCACGCACTATCGACCTAAGGTCTAGAACAGGTTTCTAAAGTTTCGGAACTCTAGGTCTGACGGTTCTTTAAAAGTTCCAACAAGGTTAACTAATGCAGGCAGTGTATGTCTCTATGCACCCCAATGTGTCCCTCCTTCCAAGCTGTGTGTGTGTGTGATTTAGTTTTCCTTTGAAATTTTATGGGAAAAATGACTGATTTACAGTTCATGGGGGTTGCCTAATCACACATATGAAGTTTTGGACAGATCTGACATTTTTAACCCTTCGAAACAGCCCCTGTGACACCAATTATGGCACTTCCGGTTGGCACAGGAAGCTATAAGTAAACACATATCCTCAATGGGGTATGCTTTTACAGAATCCTGAGTTTTAAGTCTTTACGTTAAGAACTGACTGATTTACACATTTGATTGAATGCACTATTTATCAAAAACTGCAGGCAGGGTACGGATATACACTTTTAGGGTGATTTTAACCACTTCCGGTTGGTCCAGGAAGCTTAGAATCAACACAGGTAGACCTCATAGTGGCCTGATGGACTGTCACCGAAGACAGGTTCATACGGCATTCATAACCCACATAGGCTTCAGGTTGAATTTAGGAGTGCAGGCAATGTATTCCTATGGGGAGAGAAGTCCATGCAAACTGTTTGATGTAAACACCTTCTTTTAACTATTAAGGGTTAATGCCACACGGTCAAGGTTAGGCTTGCACGGATCGGGAGGACCTTAGGAACGTACCTGAGGTCGAATTGTGCTTCTCACCCTAACGGTTCTCTCACGGTCACCCAAAAGCAAATTACGTTGTGGGGCAGGCTTCATTTTGGGCCTACTTTTCTAATGGTCGCTGCGATTAGACCGAGCGAGCTACGGTCAAGCGGGATATCTCGTTGAACTCGGCACGGCCTAGAGAATATGGGAATGCCATTGCAGGCTCTCTGTGTCTTTAAGCACCACACTTTTTCACTCCATCCTTGCTGTGTGTGTGTGAGAGAGCTTTTCTTTGACATCTGTTGGGAGAAATGACTGATTTACAATTCATGGGGGTTGCCTAATCACACATATGAAGTTTTGAAAAGATCTGACCTTTTTAACCCTTGGAAACAGCCACTATGACACCATTTAAGGCACTTCCGGTTGGCACAGGAAGCTATAAATAAACTCATATCCTGATTGGGGTATGCCTTTACAGAATCCTGAGTTTTAAGTCTTTACGTTAAGAACTGAGTTATTTACGGAGGGTTTAGTGAGTGTGTGTTATTTCAGAAAATCATAGAAAATCACAGAAATCTCACAGAGCTCCGCAGCACACTTTAAAAAGATTCGTATGAACACCCTGCAACTGGATCTGTAACTGCTTTAAAAAAAAAACTATTTTTGAACATCACCAATTTGTCATTGTACGATTTCTCTTAAATGACGATAGATAAATGGCTGGTTCTTTTTTTATTGACACCGGAGGCTCCTTGACTTTGATGTGAAGTGGAATTTTTTTTTCTCTATTTTCATTTTGGACCTTTAATCCCAGAAAAATGGCCATAACTCAAAAACCGTTGAGGCCTAGACGCCATCTTGTTCAGGGCCAACTGCCCATTATGCCAAACCTACGCTCACCAAGTTTCGGCTTCGAAATATTTTCCGTTTTGGAGTTAAGGCCCCATCGTGATTCGTGATTTTTTGTACATTTGCAATATGATTGCTTATGCCCTCTTGTGGGATTTTCCGGGACAGCGGAAAAATGACCAAAATTTGATTATTTTATAAAACGGAAACCGAATGTCCGAGAGAGAGAGTTTGATGACTTCCTGGTAGGTCCGGCCCTGCCGCTCGGCCCGACACCATCCGCAAATTTTAGAAACGTTCTCGGACGTCTAGTAAGGGACCGTACATTTGCAATACGGACTTTCTCACTAACCATACGGCAAATGTCAAAATGTTCCCTTAAGGTATGTTAATCAATTAGTATATTTGAGTTTAACCACAATATTTGTTGTATTATTTATTCTGTCTTTTCTGGTGGCTTAAACTGAAATTGCAAACAACTTTCCATAGCTTGTAAAAAAATATATAATATTTTGCAGATTGTTTTGTTAAAAAAGGCCATTCTTGAACATGAGGTAAGACATTCTTAGTAATTTGTAAACAAATCAAGTTTATTATTTTGAATGATTTATTTATGTTTTTAGAGGGAGAGAAAAAGAAAGCCCACCATCACCTCATAAATCTTTTTGTGTAAGAACATAGTATGTGGGATTCATTTTAAGAAATGTAGCTTTATTTATATTATGGTGTTTCTATTCCAAGAAAAACAAAAAACAAAACCCTCAGGGTTACCTTTAGGAAAATATGGCGCTGTACATCGTGACCTTTATTTAACTAGGCAAGTCAGTTAAAGAGCAAATTCTTATTTACAATGACGGCCTAAACCAGTCAAACCTGGATGACACTGGGCCAATTGTGCGTCGCCCGAAGCGACTCCCAATCACTGCCAGTTGTGAAACAGCCAACCTAACTAACAAATACATTTGACGATACAATTCTCCCAAGACCCTCCTTCTTGGCAAGAGTATTGTCCTGCTAATAGCCCATAATGGCGCTGTACAACGTGATCGGTCAGGAGTAGGCTACAGTACTACAGTAAGAGTAAAATAATCCTAATGTTTCCACACACTAATTGTAGTCTAACCAATACCCAAACGGAGATTCAGTGAAAATAAAAATCTTGTTGATTTATCAAGACCAGTCCCCATGTTTGTCTCGGAGCAGTGCTGTCTTGACCTCTGAATGCTGTCTCTTCCATTCAATTTGAAAGAGTATTTTCCAGTAAGCAACCATTTGTTTACCTTCTTTAGTCTACTTTGATCCAATATTTCTGTCATTCAGTGATATTTATTCCCATAGTAATTTGTTATGGATCAATAATGGAATAAACATCTGCATTTTCAAAGAGTATTTTTATAATTATTTTATTAACGAAAGCACAAAGATGCTGATGAAGAAATACAGTACTGTACAGTATATGCTTTATCCGATATGTTGCGGTTGCATGAGGTCGCCCACACGCACTTTACATTTTGGATAATAAAGCATTTAAAGCATTTTGAAGATAGACGCTGCCTGCATTTGTTTATTAGGCTATGGTAAAGTGCCTAATTCCTTCAAGTGCTCATTAACTCTGTCTTTAATGCTTTTTCGGGTTGCATCAGTCATGGACAAAAACTTCTGAGACATAGTATTAATGATGAACCCCAAAAGGTTCACTGGTAAGCCACATTGACTCGAGATCCATCCCAGTTGGTATTCTGTGTCCACTCGTTATATTTCTCTTCTGTTACACATCCTTGGAATAGCAGAACAGCATAACGGTCCAGACTGCCCTTGCTGTGCCTGGTGAGCAGTTGGTCAAGGTCTATTGTCAGAAGAAGAATGGAAATGTCAGGTTACAGTTCTAACGGGTCGCACCATAGAAAGAAGCTGGGATGAAAACAATGTCCATTTCATCTGTTCTTTTTGGTCACAATGTCATTTTTTGGTGAATTAACAGCTTGTTTTTGAATGGTAACTGTGTTAACAAACAGATCACTGACCATTTTGAATCCCACCGTACCTTCTCCACTATGCAATCTGGTTTCCAAGCTGGTCATGGGTGCACCTCAGCCACGCTCAAGATCCTAAATGATATCATAACATCCATCGATAAAAGACAGTACTGTGACCTGGTCAAGGCTTTTGACTCTGTCACCGCATTCTTATCGGCAGACTCATAAGCCTTGGCATCTCAAATGACTGCCTCGCCTGGTTCAACAACTACTTCGCAGACAGAGTTCAGTTTGTCAAATCGAAGGGCCTGTTGTCAGGACCTCTGGCAGTCTCTATGGGGTTGCCACAGTGTTCAATTCTCGGGCCGACTCTTTTCTCTGAATATACAGTTGAAGCCGGAAGTTTACATACACTTCGGTTGGAGTCATTAAAACTCGTTTTTCAACCACTCCACAAATTTCTTGTTAACAAACTATGGTTTTGGCAAATTGGTTAGGACATCTAATTTGTGCATGACAAGTCATTTTTCCAACAATTGTTTACAGATGTAACGATCTGGCTGTCGTGGGTGTGAAGTCAGGCGCAGGAAACAGAAAGTTCAATATAGTGCTCTTTCAATGCACACACGGTGAACAACGGCCACCCCACAAAACACTGGGTGTTCAAAACAAATGCCCCAAACGCGGGGACGAAAACAGTCCAGCAAAATCCACGAACAGAAACAAACACGTTCGTCTCCAACATACACAAATGTTACAATAATTAATCCCGCACAAAGAAACAGGCGGGCCGGTTGACTAATAAAGCCCGACTAATTACCACAAACTCATAACAGGTGTAACCAATAAACACACAAGGAGGGGGAGGAAAGAATCAGTGGCAGCTAGTAGGCCGGCGACGACGACCGCCGAGCGCCACTCGAACGGGAAGGGGAGCCACCTTCTGTCGAAGTCGTGACAACAGACAGATTATTTTACTTATAATTCACTGTATCACAATTCCAGTGGGTCAGAAGTTTACATACACTAAGTTGACTGTGCCTTTAAACAGCTTGGAAAATTCCATCATGGTTTTAAAGCTTCTGGTAGGCTAAGTAACATAATTTGAGTCACTTGGAGGTGTACCCATGGATGTATTTCAAGGCCTACCTTCAAACTCAGCCAAGACCCGAGAAAAAAAAAACTGTAGACCTCCACAAGTCTGGTTCATCCTTGGGAGCAAATCCCAAATGCCTGAAGGTACCACAATCATCTGTGCAAACAATAGTATGCAAGTATAAACACCATGGGACCACGCAGCCGTCATACCGCTCAGGAAGGAGACGCGTTCTGTCTCCTAGAGATGAACATACTTTAGTGCGAATAGTGCTAATCAATCCTAGAACAACAGCAAAGGACCTTGTGAAGATGCTGGAGGAAGCAGGTACAAAACTATCGATATCCACAGTAAAACAAGTCCTATATCGACATAACCTGAAAGAACGTTCAGCAAGGAAGAAGCCACTGTTCCAAAACCATCAGAAAAAAGCCAGACTACGGTTTGCAACTGCACATGGGGACAAAGATCGTACTTTTTGGAGAAATGTCCTCTAATCTGATGAAAAAAATAATAACTGTTTGGCCTTGCAAGCCGAAGGACATCATGCCATCCGTGAAGCACGGGGGTGGCAGCATCATGTTGTGGAGGTGCTTTGCTGCAGGAGGGACTGGTGCACTTCACAAAATAGATGTCATCATGAGGAAGGAAAATTATGTGGATATTTTGAAGCAACACCTCAGGACATCAGTCATCATGTCAAAACTTGGTTGCAAATGGGTCTTCCAAATGGACAGTGACCCCAAGCATACTTACAAAGTTGTGGCAAAATGGCTCAAGGACAACAAAGTCAAGGTATTGGAGTGGCCATGACAAAGCTCTGACCTCAATCCAATAGAAAATGCGTGGGAAGAACTGAAAAGGTGTGTGTGAGCAATGAGGCCTACAAACCTGACTCAGCTACACCAGCTCTGTCAGAAGGAATGGGTCAAAATTCACCCAAGTTATTGTGTGAAGCTTGTGGAAGGCTACCCAAAACGTTTGACCCAAGTTTAAATTGTTTAAGGCAATGCTACCAATTACTAATTGAATGTATATAAACTTCTAACCCACTGGGAATGTGATGAAAGAAATAAAAGCTGAAATATATAATTCTCTACTATTATTCTGACATTTCACATTCTTAAAATAAAGTGGTGATCCTAACTGAACTAAGACAGGGACTTTTTACAAGGATTAAATGTCAGGAATTGGGAAAAACTTAGTTTAATTAAATGTATTTGGCTAAGGTGTATGTAAACTTCCGACTTCAACTGTATCAATGATGTCGCTCTTGCTGCTGGTGATTCTCTGAACCACCTCTACGCAGACAAACCATTTTGTATACATCTGACCCTTCTTTGGACAAACGAGCTTCAATGCCATACAACACTTCTTCCGTGGCCTCTAACTGCTCTTAAATGCTAGTAAATCTAAATGCATGCTCTTCAACCGATCGCTGCCTGCACCTGCCTGCCCGCCTGACTAGCATCACTACTCTGGACGGTTCTGATTTAGAATATGTGGTCAACTACAAATACTTAGGTGTCTGCTTAAACTGTAAACTCTCCTTCCAGACTCATATTAAACATCTCCAATCCAAAATAAAATCTAGAATCGGCTTCCTATTTCGCAACAAAGCCTTCTTCACTCATGCTGCCAAACATACCCTTGTAAAACTGACTATCCTATCGATCCTTGACTTCGGCAATGTCATCTACAAAATAACCTCCAACACTCTTGACGTAGTCTATCACAGTGTCATCCGTTTTGTCACCAAAGCCCCATATACTACACACCACTGCAACCTATATGCTCTCGTTGGCTTGCCCTTTCTTCATATTCGTTGCCAAAACCACTGGCTCCAGGTCATCTATAAGTCTTTGCTTGGTAAAGCCCCGCCTTATCTGAGCTCACTAGTCATCCTTGGAACACCCACCCGTAGCACACGCTCCAGCAGGTATATTTCACTGGTCATCCCCAAAGCCATCACCTCCTTTGAGCGCCCTTCCTTCCAGTTCTCTGCTGCCAATGACTGGAACGAGTCTTAAATCTCCCTCACTAACTTTAAGCATCAGCTGTCAGAGCAGCTTACCGATCACAGCACCTGTACACAGCCCATCTGTAAATAGTCCGCCCAAATACCTCATCCCCATATTGTTATTAGTTTTGCTCTTTTGCACTCCTGTATCTCTACTTGCACATCATCATCTGCACATCTATCATTGCCAGTGTTTATGCTAAATTGTAATTATTTCGCCATTATGCCCTATTTATTGCCTTACCTCCCTAATCTTACTACATTTGTACTTTTGTTTATCCCATGTGTCCCATGTGTTGTTGTTTTTGTCGCATTTCTTTGCTTTATCTTGGCCAGGTTGCAGTTGTAAATGGGAACTTGTTCTCAACTGGCCTACCTGGTTAAATAAATGTGAAATAAATGTAAAAAAAGAAAATGTTTCAATTGTCTCAAGGCTTAAAAATCCTACTTTAACCTGTCTCCTCCCCTTCATCTACGCTGATTTTAAGTGGATTTAACAAGTGACATCAATAACGGGTCATAGCTTTTGCTTGGTCAGTCTGTCATGGAAAGAGCAGGTGTTCAATGTTTTGTTCACTCAATGTCTGTCTCTCTCTCTCAGATTCAATTAGAATGTAATTGATGGAGAGAGAATATTTTAGAGTGCTCGTGTGCACACTGATTTAAAGCAACGATATTCAGGTGATATGCTGATTTAAAAATGCAGCTGAAATGTAAACAATCATAATCTTTACAATAAAATAAAAGGTGACCCCAGAAAGCCAGATGGAAATGTGTAAATTAGATGTGCATTCAGTCCTTATATTACTGTACCATATGCTGCAGCAACTGTAAGAACTACAATGGAAATAAGTCCCTGACTTTATTGTGCAATCTCGTTCACTTTTAAAATTGTGTATGCTGTTGTTTTTTTACTGACAAATAAAATCAAGCAATAAATCCCAGCAATTTGATGAATGGAGAAAACACCAAAACGTTTAATGACATTCAGAGATTGTCAAGCCATGCCTTCGATACTGGGTAAGCCTACAAGGTAGGAAGGGGTGTGTTTTCTGTTAGTCAAGATTGACATCGTCTATTCATTCTGGTGTTGAAAACGCAAACCATGATACTGAAGTGCCCGAAGTCTGTATGTTTTTTGTTTATTGGTTGTGTGGTGGCACAGAAACCTATTGGTGGGGGAAAAATGGCAATATGTTATGTAATTATAAATTTGGCATCAAATGGTTGAAAATCAGATTTCTCCCTAGCTGATCATTGTCTGCAACCGGCTCTGATAGTGAAGTAATGAAACAGGCAGTGAGATTCTAGTCCATGGTGGTCAGCAAACCATTAACCTTCTGGCCCGTAGACATGCATGGCACATAGATATCTATGTGTATAAACACAGGGTCGCTACAGTTATTGTGATCATAACCATTATTTTGAGTTAATTCTATGAGGGGGGAGGGTGTTCAATGTATTTTACAGTACAAGAGGAGGGTCATGTAAAAATATTTGTAAAGTTGGGGAGGGGGTGCATTTTGTACTGGGCAGATGGCGGACAGCGTGTATGGCATCGTGTGGGCAAACGGTTTGCTGATGTAATTTATGTCAACAGAGTGCCCCATGGTGGAGGTGCGGTTATGGAATGGGCAAGCATAAGCTACGGACAACAAACACAATTGCATTTTATCAATGGCAATTTTAATGCACAGAGATACCGTGACGAGATCCTGAGGCCCATTATCGTGCCATTCATTCGACGCCCTCCTCTCATGTTTCAGCATGATGATGCACGACCCCATGTCGCAAGGATCTGTACACAATTCCTGGAAGCTGAAAATGTCCCAGTTCCTCCATGGCCTGCATGCTCACCAGAATGCCACATATTGATCATGTTTGGGATTCTCTGGGTCGACGTGTACGACAGCGTGTTCCAGTTCCCACCAATATCAAGCAACTTCACACAGCCATTGAAGAGGAGTGGGACAATATGCCACAATCAACAGTCTGGTCAACTCTATACAAAGGAGACGTGTCACATGCATGAGGAAACTGGTGGTCACACCAGATACTGACCAGTGTCACGCCCTGGCCATAGAGAGGCTTTTTATTCTCTATTTTGGTTAGGCCAGGGTATGACTAGGGTGGGCATTCTATGTCCTTTTTTCAATGTTTTGTATTTCTATGTCTTGGCCTGGTATGGTTCTCGATCAGGGACAGCTGTCTATCGTTGTCTCTGATTGAGAACCATACTTAGGTACCCTTTTCCCCCACCTGTTTTGTGGGAAGTTAACTTTGTCTTTGTTCAGGGCACATAGCCCAAAGCTTCACGGTTTGATTTTGGTCTTTGTTTTGTCGGCGTCATTTTCAATAAAGAGAGAATGTACGCTTACCATGCTGCACCTTGGTCCAGTCCTTCAGCCAGCCGTGACACCAGCCCATACTTTTTTTTGAACAGATGCATATCTGCATGCCCTCCATTATTTCAATTGACTGATTTCCTTATGAACTAACTCAGTAAAATATTTGAAATTGTTGCAGGTGCATTTTAGATTTTTGTTGAGTGTAGATTAACACAAAGTTCAAATGTCATAGGCCTATGTATGTTTTTATGTTATCACTTATCATAATTACATACCTTGTGAAATATGTCATACCTAGGGCTGTTGCGTTGACTATATTACCGCCACACCAGCAGTCATATCTGCAGTAAAATTCCACGTGACCGTTGAGTCACGGTAATCTCCTCATATGCACTATGGACATTCATTGGTCAAAAGCAAGTTTGGGTGACCATCAGGTCCTAATGGTCTGGTACTCAGGGCTCTATTGTCCCTCCACCAGATTCGAATGGTCTGGTACTCAGGACTCTATTGTCCATCCACCAGGTCCTAACTGTCTGGTACTCAGGGCTCTATTGTCTATCTCATGGCTCAATTGAGAATAGTCTGATGGGTGAAAATATGACCACTTGAGGCGAGAACTGCGTGTGCAGCCTGAGGCAAGGAACAGAGCGCAAGCTCTTCTTGGACATTCTCAAATCATCAGTAGCCTATAGTCGCATCATGCAGCTGACATGTTTGGATTTCTAAAACATTCTAAGGTTTGTATCATTCACAACTAAAGTTGCTAAATAATTCTGAATCTAGCATATAGGGCCTGTTTCAAGTCAACATAGCCACTTCATATGCGCACTCGTTTCAGAAGGCACAGGTCTACGAATACATGTTCTGCACGTGATAATACCAGTGTATTTATTTGTATTCTGATCTGTATAGGTGAAATACAATACCAGTCAAAAGTTTGGACACACCTACGCATTCAAGGGGTTTTCTTTATTTGTACTATTTTCTGTAAAATAATAGTGAAGAAATAAAAACAATGAAATAACACATATGGAATTATGTAGTAACCAAAAAAGTGTTAAACAAATCCAAATATATTTTAGATTCTTCAAAGTAGCCACCCTTTGCCTTGATGAGAGCTTTGCACACTCTTGGCATTCTCTCAACCAGCTTCATGAGGAATGCTTTTCCAACAGTCTTGAAGGAGTTCCCACATATGCTGAGCACTTGTTGGCTGCTTTTCCTTCACTCTGCAGTCCAACTCATCCCAAACCATCTCAATTGGGTTGAGGTCGGGTGATTGTGGAGGCCAGGTCATCTAATACAGCACTCCATCACTCTCATTTGTGGTCAAATAGCAAAGAGACAGTCTAGAGGTGTGTTTTGGGTCATTGTCCTGTTGAAAAACAAATGATAGTCCCACTAAGAGCAAACTAGATGGGATGGCGTATCGCTGCACAATGCTGGTTAAGTGTGCCTTTAATTCTGAATAAATCACAGACAGTGTCACCAGCAAAGCACCATCACACCTCCTCCTTACACAGCGGTTGGAACCAAAAATCTCAAATTTGGACTCATCAGACCAAAAGACAGATTTCCACCAGTCTAATGTCCATTGCTCGTGGTTCTTAGCCCAAGCAAGTCTGTTCTTCTTATTGGTGTCCTTAAGTAGTGGTTTCTTTGCAGTAATTCGACCGTGAAGGCCTGCTTCACACAGTCTCCTCTGAACAGTTGATTTTGAGATGTGTCTGTTACTTGAACTCTGTGAAGCATTTATTTGGGCTGCAATTTCTTCAATGAACTTATCCTCTGCAGCAGAGGTAACTCTGGGTCTTCCTTTCCTGTGATGGTCCTCATGAGAGCCAGTTTCATCATAGCGCTTGATGGTTTTTGCCACTGCACTTGAAGAAACTTTAAAAGTTCAACATTTTCCAGATTGACTGACCTTCATGTCTTAAAGTAATGATGGACTGTCGTTTCTCTTTGCTAATTTTAGCTGTTCTTACCATAATATGGACTTGGTATTTTACCAAATAGGGCTATCTTCTTTATACCACCCCTACCTTGTCACAACGCAACTGATTGGCTCGAACGCACTAAGAAGGAAAGACATTCCACAAATTAACTTTTAACAAGCAGACTGTTAATTGAAATGCATTCCAGGTGACTACCTCATGAAGCTGGTTGAGAGAATGCCAAGAGTGTGCAAAGCTGTCATCAAGGCAAGGGCTGGCTTTGAAGAATCTCAAATATAAAATATATTTGGATTTGTTTAACACTTTTTTTGGTTGCTACATGATTCCAATTGTGTTATTTCATAGTTTTGATATCCTCAGTCTTCACTATTATTCTACAATGTAGAAAATAGTAAAAAAATAAAGACTCTGGAATGAGTTGGTCTGTCCAAACTTTTGACTGGTACTGTGAATTTGTGTTATCAACATGTATATTGATTATATAAAGCTCTGTCCTTACCTGTATAGGTGATACCTACAGTGTATTTGGAAAGTATTCACACCCCTTGACCTTTTCCAAATGTTGTTATGTTACAGCCTTATTCTAAAATGGATTAAATCGTTTTTTCCCAATCATCAATCTACACACAATACACAATGTTTGCAAATTTATTTAAAAAAAATAATACAACATTTACATAAGTATTAAGACCCTTCACTCAGTACTTTGTTGAAACACCTTTGGCAGCAATTACAGCCTTGAGTCTTCTTGGGTATGACCCTACAAGCTTGGCACACCTGTATTTGGGGAGTTTCTCCCATTCTTCTCTGCAGAACCTCTCAAGCTCTGTCAGGTTGGATGGGGAGCGTTGCTGCACAGCTATTTTCAGGTCTCTCCAGAGATGTTCGGGCTCTGTCTCTGGCTGGGCCAGTCAAGGACATTCAGAGACTTGTCCTGAAGCCATTCCTGTTTTGTCTTGGCTGTGTGCTTAGGGTTGTCCTGTTGGAAGGTGAACCTTCGCCCCAATCAGAGGTCCTGAGTGCTCTGGAGCAGGTTTTCATCAAGGATCTCTCTGTACTTTGCTCCGTTCATCTTTCCGTCAACCTGACTAGTCACTCAGTCCCTGCTGCTGAAAACCGCCACCACCATGTTTCACTGTAGGGATGGTGCCAAGTTTCCTCCAGAAGTGAGGCTTGGCATTCAGGCCAAAGAGTTCAATCTTGGTTTTATCAGACCAGAGAATCTTGTTTCTCATTGTCGGAGAGTCTTTAGGTGCCTTTTGGCAAACTCCAAGTGGGCTGTCATGTGTCTTTTACTAACGAGTGGTGTGGTGGTTAATTTCTGGATTATCAAATGAGGAGAGAAATTTATCACACAAGTCAGCGTTATACTTAAACTGAATCTTTATTAGTGAGAGCTTTGCAATAGCGGTGGCTGGTTGACGAATCAACCTCAGATGATCCATTGAGAGCCACCACACAAAGGCTACTGAGATCTTTTATAGCAAAGATCCACCCCTTAGTCTACATAACAAACCACAGATGTTTAGAACGTGTCACAAGGTGAGACTTTTTAAATGAGAAAGGAGTATCCCGTAGCCAGATAGCATTCGCTATAAATTATTGTTCAGTTTGGCCCCTAAGACGAGGTTCCGATCTCGTTCCTGGCACTTCATAGCACAAAAATACCAACTCATCCAATGGCATAAATCAATTGTCAACTCCAGATACTCCCATCTCAAGTAAAACCCCTTCTTGACCACACTCCTCGACAAGCTCACCGAGGGGAGTGAGCCTCTAGGTCAAACACTATCCCAGGATAAGTGCAACATCAGAGATGACATACAATGGTTCCAGACACTACCACACACATCCCCCCCAATGCCAAAGGAGGGAGTGACTGGACAGACATTGTGGGGACAAGTAATAGGTTCCCCATGAATTGTGCCATCCCTTCACATGGGTAAAGACATGGGTATAGGTAAAGACACATTCACATATGAAGATAATGTTCCCCCCTGTCCTCTTCCCTTTATGATATTCTGCATATCACCAGGGACATGTGAAAGACAAACCTGACCTCTCCCCTCTCTGGGCCCCAGGTGACTGAAGAAGTGCAACTGCCAACACCAGAGTTCGAAAGGATCCATTCTAATAACAAGTATATCACATAAGCATATTATGCAGATAAGACATCTGAAATGATCTATGTTACCCAAATAATTCTGATTCTTTCACCACAGTGGCTTCCATTTGGACACTCTACCATAGAGACCTGATTAGTGGAGTGCTGCAGAGATGGTTGTCCTTCTGGAAGTTTCTCTCATCTCCACAGAGGAACTCTAGAGCTCTGTCAGAGTGACCAACGGGTTCTTGGTCACCTCCCTGACCAAGGTCCTTCTCCCCTGATTGCTCAGTTTGGCCGGGTGAAAAGCACTAGGAAGAGTCTTGTTGGTTCAAAACTTCTTCCATTATAGAATGATGGAGGCCACTGTGTTCTTGGGGACCTTCACTACTGCAGAAATGTTTTGGTACCCTTCCCCAGATCTGTGCCTCGATACAATCCTGTCTCGGAGCACTATGGACAATTCCTTCTACCTTATGGCTTGGTTTTTGCTCTGACATGCACTGTCAACTGTGGGACCTTATATAGAAAGGTGTGTGTGCCTTTCCAAATCATGTCCAATACATTGAATTTACCACAGGTAAATGGCAACAGGATGCACCTGAGCTTAATGTTGAGTCTCATAACAAAGTCTGAATACTTATTGTTGAGTTTACATACACCTTAGCCAAATACATTTAAACTCAGTTCTGCACAATTCCAGATATTTAATCCTAGTAAAAATTCCCTGTCTTAGGTCAGTTAGGATCACCACTTTATTTTAAGAATGTGAAATGTCAGAATAATAGTAGAGGGAATGATTTATTTCAGCTTTTATTTATTTATTCACATTCCCAGTGGATCAGAAGTTTACATACACTCAATTAGTATTTGGTAGCATTGCCTTTAAATAGTTTAACTTGGGTCAAACGTGTTGGCTAGCCTTCCACAAGCTTCCCACAACTTGCTGGCCTATTCCTCCTTGCTCTCACATGCCTTTTCAGTTCTGTCCACACATTTTCAATAGGATTGAGGTCAGGGTTTGTGGCCACTCCAATACCTTGACTTTGTTGTCCTTATGCCATTTTGCCACAACTTTGGAAATATGCTTGGGGTCATTGTCCATTTGGAAGACCCATTTTCAACCAAGCTTTATTAACTTCCTGACTCATGTTTTGAGATGTTGCTTCAATATATCTACATAATTTTCCCTCCTCATTATGCCATCTATTTTGTGAAGAGCACCAGTCCCTCCTGCAGCAAAGCACCCCCATAACATGATGCTGCCACCCCCGGGATGGTGTTCTTCGGCTTGCAAGCCCCCCCCCCCCCCCCCCCCCTTTGTCCTCCAAACATAACGATGGTAATTATGGCCAAACAGTTCTATTTTTGTTTTATCAGACCAGAGGACATTTCTGCAAAAAGTATGATCTTTGTCCCCATGTGCAGTGGCAAACCGTAGTCTGGCTTTTTTTATGGCAGTTTTTGAGCAGGGGCTTCTTCCTTGCTGAGCTGCCTTTCAGGTTATGTCGATATAGGACTCGTTTTACTGTGGATATAGATACTTTTGTTTCTGTTTCCTCCAGCATCTTCACAAGGTCCTTTGCTGTTGTTCTGAGATTGATTTTCACTTTTTGCGCCAAAGTACATTTATCTTTAGGAGACAGAACGTGTATCTTTCCAGAGCGGTATGACGGCTGCATGGTCCTATGGTGTTTATAGTTTCGTACTATTGTTTGTACAGATGAATGTGGTACCTTCAGGCGTTTATAAATTGCACCCAAGGATGAACCAGACTTGTGGAGGTCTACAGTTTTTTTTTTTTGATTTTCCCATGATGTCAAGCAAAGAGGCACTGAGTTTGAAGGTAGGCCTTGAAATACATCCACAGATATACCCCCAATTTAGTAAAATTATGTACATTAGCCTATCAGAAGCTCCTAAAGCCTGGAATTTCTGGAATTTTCCAAGCTGCTTAAAGGCACAGTCAACTTAGTGAATGTAAACTTCTGACCCACTGGAATTGTGATACAGTGAATAAGTGAAAAGGTCTGTCTGTACAAAATTGTTGGGAAAATTACTTGTGTCATACACAAAGTAGATGTCCTAGCCGACTTGCCAAAACTATAGTTTGACAAGAAATTTGTGGAGTGGTTGAAAAATTTGTTTTAATGACTCCAACCTAAGTGTATGTAAACTTCCTACTTCAACTCTATGTAAGTCAGGTATTTAAAAAAAATACAAAATAAAAATTGCAAATATTAAAAAAAGTTTTGCTTTGTCATTATGGGGTATTGAGTAGATTGAGGACATTTTTTTAATTTAATCAATTTTAGAAAAAGGCTGTAACTTAACAAAAATGTGGAAAAAATCAGGGGTCTGAATACTTTCCAAATGCAAGGTAAGTCGCCCTGGATTAGAGTTTCTGCTAAATGACTCAAATGTAAATTTATATAAAGCATAAACCTGTGCTGTTTCCTATATATGTTGTATAAAGCTGTGTTCTTACCTGTAATAGGTGATACAACATTGTGTTGTTACCTGTCCTGCAGGTGATGGCATCAGACGACCACCGCTTCCTGTCCAGCTCTCTGTACAGCACAGGTGTTCTGGTGGCCTGGGACCCTTCCCCCTTTTCTGCTGACCTCAGCCAGGTATGACTTGGGGAGAGTAAATACCAGTAGAGATCATTAGAGGCCAGTAAATACTACTCAAGACCAGTAAAAACTTTTCAAAACCAGTAAAGATTGAGTGTAAAGACCAGTCAAGACTAGTCAAGAACAATCAAGACCAGTAAAGATCATTAACCCCCTAGAGTTGATGTCCATGCCCCCGAGGAAATCTAATTAGCTTAATAAAAACATCCCCGTCAAAATCCGTCTGTTTAAGCAACAAAAATGTGTTTTGCAACGACTCAATCCACCGCATCCACCTTTTGATCATAGCGTCATCTCTCAGTGGTGTAAAGTACTTAAGTAAAAAATTCTTTAAAGCACTAGTTAAGTAATTTTTAGGGGTATTTGTACTTTACTATTTATATTTTAGAACATTTTTACTACACTACATTCCTAAAGAAAATAATGTACCTTTAACTCCATACATTTACTCTGACACCCAAAAGTTCTCGTTACATTTTGAATGCTTAGCAGGACAGGAAAATTGTCCAATTCACTTACATCCCTGGTCATCTCTACTGCCTCTGATCTGGCGGACACACTTAACAGAAATGCTTGGTTTATAATTAGTGACCGACCGGCTCAAATCAGTCTTATGTAGCAAAATTTGAAATGGTGTTGTTATTTACTTTGGATAAAGTAGAGACTCAGAGCTACAAAATTGTATAACATACACTGCATTTGAGAAACAATGGGAAAGTCATTTTTCTTTGAAAGTTGATAAACTTGTAAACTCACTTTTGAGAAAATGGCCTTTGAATGTTTTGGTACTACTACTGGAGAGCCCTTCTTTAACTACACCCATTCAGCATCGTTCACACCCTCTGAAGCTTTAGCCACACACAACTTTTTAAGGGTTGATCCGAGCGTTCTGTACTAACAGCAATCAAGCACCCCTGTAAAGTTCTTTATTATACACAGATTCAAACAAATGTGTATTTATACACAATCGATAACAAATGTGTATTTATATGGACCCTGATGTAACTTTCATTGTTAATTTGTTTATTTTTCATGGCAGATTTATCCATAAAATGATGTGGGCAGAGAACAAACCCCTCTTCACATTCTTTAAGATAGAATTGAAATATTATTTTGAAATGATCAGTCAGTGTAAAAACAAAAAAAGCAATACGTTCCAGAAAACGTTTTGACAAATTGAAAATACATCTCGATATGTAATACCTCTATCTGTTAATTTTATGTACTCTTGTTTGCATATTTCTGTTTTTGTTTTGTTCATAATATTATTAACTTATCATGGGCAGGTGGTATTATACATATTTAACTTCCATAAAATCAATAGTGTAATACATCAAAATAAAGCTTCACTTCTTGTTAAGCCAGCCGCTGGGTCAGATTTCAAAAAGGCTTTACGGCGAAAGCAAACCATGTGTTTATCTGAGGACAGCGCCCCGCATACAAACACATGAAAAACATATTTCAACCAGGCATGAAAGTCAGAAATAGCGATATAAAAAATGCCTTACCTTTGATGATCTTCTTCTGTTGGCACTCAAAAAGGTCCCTGTTACCCTGTTAATGGTCCTTTTGTTCGATAATGTTTTTCTTTATATCCATAAACACTCAGTTTAGCTGGCGCACTTCAGTCAATCCACCCAGTTTCCCTCCATCAAAATGCATACAAAATTAATCCAAACGTCACTAATAAAGTTTTCCAAACATGTCAAACAACGTTTATAATCAAACCTTAGGTACCCTAATGCATAAATAAACTATACAATGTAAGACGGAGAATGGTTATTGTCTTTACCGGAGAAAAATACCAAAGAACGCGCTCTCAATCACGCGCTTGGAAACACTACAGCCAAATTGGAAGCCACCTAGAAAAATTAGTTTCTGGCTTATTTTTCCAAAAACCAGCCTGGAACTGCAATCTGGGAGGACTTGTCCTCATAACAAAAGTGATGGCCATTGAAAATAGTGGTAGGCTGAAATTATTTTTTGGGGGGGATGGTTTGTCCTCGGGGTTTCGCCTGCCATGTCATTTGTTATACTCACAGACATAATTCTAACAGTTTGAGAAACTTTAGTGTTTTCTATCCAAATCTAGCCATTAAATGCATATCAGAGCTTCTGGGCCTGAGTAACAGGCAGTTTACTATGGGCACGCTTTTCATCAGGACGTCAAAATACTGCCCCCTACCCATGAGAGGTTAAACAAATAATAATACCAAAATGTATACTAGCAGTCAAGCACCCAAGATAACTTGCTAGCTACTTCCAGACACAAATGAGAGAGGCCGACTTTAATTACACCGGCCATATTCAACTGATGTTGAGCATTCGTAAATTCATCAGTTATTCTGCGCTCCGGAACACTCAGATGAGAGTGCTCTGAAATCGGAGTAGATAGCCAGACTGAATTTACAAACTCACCCGAAATGGTTACTTGCATAGTGGAGTCTTGTTAAGACATGTAGCTAGCTTGCTAACTAGCTAAACAATGAACCATCATCACAACTCATGACCCTACTACCCTGGATGAATCTGCAGGTAGCCAACCAACATCATCTATCAACAGTTGTCGCAGTGACATTCTATTGAAATGGATACTTGCATGGTGGAGTCTTTTGTTCTGACATTTTTATTGATTTATTTCACCTTTATTTAAACAGGTAGGCCAGTTGAGAACAAGTTCTCATTTACAATTGCGACCTGGCCAAGATGAAGCAAAGCAGTGACACAAACAACAGCACAGAGTTACACATGGAATAAACAAACGTACAGTCAATAACACAATAGAAAAGTCTATATACAGTGTGTGCAAATGAGGTAAGATTAGGGAGGTGAGGCAATAAATAGGCCGTAGTGGTGAAGTAATTGCAATTTAGCAATTAAATACTGCAGTGATAGATGTGCAGAAGTGGAATGTGCAAGTAAAGATACTGAGGTGCAAAGGAGCAAAAAAATAAATAACAAAATGGGGATGAGGTAGTTGGATGGGCTATGTACAGGTGCAATGATCTGTGAGCTGCTCTGACAGCTGGTGCTTAAAGTTAATGAGGGAGATATGAGTCTCCAGCTTCAGTGATTCTTGCAATTCGTTCCAGTCATTGGCAGGAGAGAAATGGAAGGGAAGAAGGCCAAAGGAGGAATTGGCTTTGGGGGTGACCAGTGAAATATACCTGCTGGAGCGCGTGCTACGGGTGGGTGCTGCTATGGTTACCAGTGAGCTGAGATAAGGTGGGCTTTACCTAGCAAATACTTAAAGATGACCTGGAGCCAGTAGGTTTGGCAACGAATATGAAGTGAGGGCCAGCCAACGAGAACATACAGGTAGGTCACTGTGGTGGATAGTATATGGGGCTTTGGTGACAAAACGGATGGCACTGTGATACACTGCATCCAATTTGCTGAGTAGAGTGTTGGAGGCCATTTTGTAAATGACATTGCCAAAGTCAAGGATCGGTAGGATAGTCAGTCTTACAAGGGTATTCTTGGCAGCATGGCAGAATGGTGTCATCTGCGTGGATCAGAGAATCAGAGAATCAACAGCAGCAAGAGCAACATCATTGATGTATACAGAGAAAAGATTCGGCCCGTGAATTTAACTCTGTGGCACCCCAATAGAGACTGCCAGAGCGGAGAAGGTATGGTGGGATTCAAAATGTTTGTTGATCTGTTAATTAACTTGGCTTTTAAAGACCTTAGAAAGGCAGGGTAGGATAGATATAGTTCTGTAACAGTTTGTCTAGAGTGTCTCCCCCTTTGAAGAAGGGGATGACCGCGGCAGCTTTCCAATCTTTGGGGATCTCAGACGATACGAAAGAGAGGTTGAACAGGCTAGTAATAGGGGTTGCAACAATTGCGACAGATAATATTAGAAAAAGAATGTCCAGATTGTCTAGCCCAGCTTATTAGTAAGGGTACAGATTTTGCAGCTCTTTCAGAACATCAGCTATCTGGATTTGGGTGAAGAAGAAGAAATGGGAGAGGCTTGGGCAGGTTGCTGTGGGGAGTGCAGGGCTTTTGACCGGGGTAGGGGTAGCCAGGTGAAAAGCATGGCCAGCCATAGAAAAATGCTTATTGAATTTCTCAATTATTGAGGATTTATCGGTGGTGACAGTGTTTCCTAGCCTCAGGACAGTGGGCAGCTGGGAGGAGGGGTTCTTATTCTACATGGATTTTACAGTGTCCTGGAACTTTTTGGAGTTTGTGCTACAGGATGCAAATTTATGTTTGAAAAAGCTAGCCTTTGCTTTCCTAACTGCCTGTGTATATTGGTTCCTAACTTCCCTGAAAAGTTGCATATCGCGGGGGCTATTCGATGCTAATGCAGTACGCCACAGGATGTTTTTGTGCTGGTCAAGGGCAGTCAGGTCTGGAGTGAACCAAGGGCTCTATATCTGTTCCTGGTTCTAGATTTTTTGAATGGGGCATGTTTATTTAAGATGGTGAGGAAAGCACTTTTAAAGAATAACCAGGCATTCTCTACTGACGGGATGAGGTCAATATTCTTCCAGGATACCCGGGCCAGGTCGATTAGAATGGCGTTTGACAGTGATGAGGGGTGGTCGTTTGACCGCAGACCCATTACGGACGCAAGCAATGAGGCAGTGATCACTGAGATCCTGGTTGAAGACAACAGAGGTGTATTTAGAGGGCAGGTTGGTCAGGATGATATCTATGAGGGTGCCCGTGTTTTTTGGCTTTGGGGTTGTACCTGGTAGGTTCATTGATCATTTGTGTGAGATTGAGGGCATCTAGCTTAGATGTTAGGACAGCCGGAGTGTTAAGCATGTCCCAGTTTAGGTCACCTAACAGTACGAGTTCTGAAGATAGATAGGGAGCAATCAATTCACATATGGTGTCCAGGGCACAGCTGAAGGTGGTCTATAAGAAGCGGCAACAGTGATAGACTTGTTTCTGGAAAGGTGGATTTAAAAAAAGTAGAAGCTAGAATTGTTTGGGCACAGACCTGGATAGCCTGCAGAGTTCTGTCATGCTATCTCTGCAGTAGATTGCAACTCTGCCGCCTTTGGCAGTTCTATCTTGTCGAAAAATGTTATATGTTCTAGTTAGGGATGTACATTTCAGAATTTTTGGTGGCCTTCCTAAGCCAGGATTCAGACACGGCTAGGACATCTGGGTTGGCAGAGTGTGCTAAAGCAGTGAATAAAACAAACTTAGGGAGGTTACAGAAGTCAAAAAATGAGAGCGCCTGGGCAATGGGAGTGGAGCTAGACGCTGCAGGGCCTGGATAAACCTCTACATCCCCAGAGGAACAGAGGAGGAGTAGACGATTAGAGAGGCTTTGTCTCTAGAGACACTATTTAAACCAGGTGATGTCACCACATGTGTGGGAGGTGGAACAAAAGGGCTAGCTAAGTCATATTGATCAGGGCTGGAGGCTCTACACTGAAATAAGACAATAATCACTAACCAGAACAGCAATGGACAAGGCATATTGACATTAGGGAGAGGCATGCATAGCCGAGTAATCATAGGGTCCAGTGAGTAGCTAGGCGAGCTGGAGACACGGCGATTCAGACAGCTAACTGGCCGGGGCTAGCAGGCTAGCAGAAGAGCCTTAGGGGGACATCGTGACGTAAGAGCCTGTGGAAATTCCCTCGGGCGGATTACATCGGCAGACCAGTCGTGATGAATCGGCAGGGCTTCGTGTTGGCAGTAAAAGGGGTCCAGGCCAATTGGCAAAATAGGTATTGTAGCCCAAGGAGTGGCTGATGGATCTCTTCAGCTAGCTGGGAGATGGGCCTAGCACGAGGCTAGCTCCAGGCTAACTGGTGCTTTCTTCGGGACAGAGACGTTAGCCAGGAGTAGCCACTCGGATAGCAGCTAGCTAGCTGCAATGATCCAGGTGAAAAGGTTCAGAGCTTGAGGTAGGAATCCGGAGATGTGGAAATTTGGTGGAGAAAAAGCAGTCCGGTGTGCTCTGGGTTGAATCGCTCTGTGCAGACTGTCAGGAGTTGACTGGGCTAAGGTTAGCTGATGACCGCTAGCAGTGGCTAACTGACAACTAGCTAATAGCTAGTTAACTGGCTAGCTTCTGTTGGGGGTTCCGGTTTTAAAGTATAGAAAATAGCAAGCAAAGGATCCAAAGGCCTTTTTGTGTTTATCGTTGACACTGATAAAAGACTGGTATATTCCTTCATGGTCCAGTCTGTCCAGTTTCTCCTTGTGCACATGACACATGGCCACATTATTCGGCCTTGTTTGACTCATTGATGATCTAAGCCATGTCTTAAGCCTCCTCAGAGCACTAAAACTCCTCTCAGCCTCTACAGAGGAGGCAGGGACGACCCCTAAGCCTTAGTAAAGCTTCCACCTGCCTAAAGAGACCATCTTACCTCTGGCACCATTTCCCCAATAATGCTATCAACATCTGAGCTCATTTTATATGTGTAATTAGCCCCAAATATGGCCAGCTGCACCTGCAGTAGTCTTGAATTTTCAAGCTGCTGCAGCTTTTGGAATCCAGCTTGACCAAACCTCTCTTTGAATTGAGTATTCACTGTGTCCAAGGTGTTGTAGAATTGGGCTCTGTACAAAGACTGGGCATCTGGATGGATATGGGCAGCAGCCTGACCAGTGTAACGCTTTGTAGATTTGTGGATATGAGGCATCTGAATAAGTTGTAGGTCCAACTTTATTGCTATAGCAGTTGTTTTTGCGAACAAGACATCAATGTGCTCCTCCATCCGCTTGCCCTGCATGCTTGTTTTGACATGGTCCACAGCCTCCAACATGCCTGAAACAGTCTGTTTCCTAAGCTGCAGGGAGGTGTTCAGGCACTCCAAATTCCCCATCAGGTCTTCAGTCATTACAAGGCCAAGCACAGTGTCCCCTTTTAGAAATGTTCCATGAAGATCATTAGCCTTAGTTGAAGTGTCAGATGATCTGCATGATGCCATTTCTTCAAGGACTGTCAGCACTGACTCATACTGGCTGAGACCTGAACGGATGGCAGGGGTGCGAACAGTCCACCTGGTGGGACAAAGGTTTGCACGAGGTGAAACCATGTGGACCACAGTGATAATATGTGGTTGTGCTTTCCTTAAAATGGCTTGCACCCCCTGCAATCGTCCAGCCATGTTTGTAGCACCGTCATCGTTTGGTTGTAGATCTGCATCTACGAAGCGCAAACATATTGACTCCTGATCAACTCCTGATATATCCTGGGTGCATTCAAACATATTGACTCCTGAACAACTCCTGATATATCCTGGATGCATTCAAACATATTGACTCCTGATCAACTCCTGATATATCATTGGTGACATCAAACATATTGACTCCTGATCAACTCCTGATATATCCTAGGTGCATTTAAACATATTGACTCCTCATCAACTCCTGATATATCCTGGGTGCCATCAAACGTATTGACTCCTGATCAACTTCTGATATATCCTGGGTGCATTCAAACATATTGACTCCTGAACAACTCCTGATATATCGTTGCTGCCGTCAAACATATTGACTCCTGCTCAACTCCTGATATATCCTGGGTGCATTCAAACATATTGACTCCTGATCAACTCCTGATATATCATTGGTGCCATCAAACATATTGACTCCTGCTCAACTCCTGATATATCCTGGGTGCCATGAAACATATTGACTCCTGCTCAACTCCTGATATATCCTGGGTGCATTCAAACATATTGACTCCTGATCAACTCCTGATATATCCTGGGTGCCATCAATGCCAAGTGTGAACTGGACCACTGGCATTGATGTTATTTCGGACAATTTATTTGACGATTGTAATGCCCACCAGCTTCAATGATTTTTTTTGCATTTG
This sequence comes from Oncorhynchus clarkii lewisi, assembly GCF_045791955.1. NCBI lineage: Eukaryota > Metazoa > Chordata > Actinopteri > Salmoniformes > Salmonidae > Oncorhynchus > Oncorhynchus clarkii. The sequence continues at coordinate 3,047,795 of NC_092179.1, read as the reverse complement.
GGGACTGGTGAAATCAAAGTGACATTTCAGCCAGGTGGTCAGCTCTGCCTTGTACTTTAGAAGCTGGCTGAAATTCACACTCTCCTTATCAATGCCTCGAAAATCCTGACCTTGCCACGCCAAGCACTTCACACCCCCAACAATTTTCATAAGATTTATCTTTGCTTTTTGCTGCTGTCTTTCAAGCTCATGTGAAAGTTGTAATTAACAGGCTTTGGCTCCTGAATCCGAGTCATCATAGCTCATTTGTGACACTAATTTGGCTGTCTTTATGCGCACTAAATTTCTCCAGTGCCTTCTTCCAATTTTGAAAGCCAGTCTTGACAAAAGGTGAACTTAGACTTTTGTGTTACAAAGTATTTAGCACGATAAAAACAGAGGACCCCCTTTAAGGAGGGGCTGTAATGGAGCCAAGTATCATCTTTAAACCATTTCTCCTGAAAATAGTGTCCTATTTGATCGGGTTTGAGTAGGTATGACATTCACATTTGGCCGATCATCTTCGCATGACTGTCTGCTCTCTCTCTCTGTATGTCATTGTCTGAAAGTCACTCTCCCTGCTTGATTTTATTATCTGAAATGCACATGAGAAGCCATACTTAGAGGAATATCACAGATTAAATTAACTTCAGGATTAGACTGTCGTGATGTCATTATTCGGTTTTAACCATCAATATTTGCTCCTTCTCTCACTCACCTCCATGTCACCTGCTGCACGTTGAGTCCACTCTGCACGTTGATGCTTTTATTCCTGAGGCGGACACGGTGCTTGCGGAAGTGTCTGGAGGACAAGAGAAGTTAATCTTGGCGACAGTATCCCATGACTCCAAGGAGGAGGGAAATTGCTCACACACAGAAACTGCTGGCTCGAAATCATGAAAAGAATAGTCATTCAGGTTTGCTGATTGAATGTGAATATCTGCTTGAGTCAGATTCTGCACCGAGATGTGTCGAAACTTCTTTTTCTCCAGGGGTCCTTTCAACAGATACTCCTTGTGGATGACTGTGTTGCAGCCAGCGTTAGGAGAAGACAGTGTGGTCGGTGGCGACGGCACGGTTACCTGTGACCACAATTGGTTGTTTTTCCAATCCATCAGTGGGACGAAACGATCCAGCAAGTCTGCTCAAAGTAGCAGATGTTCAGTTTTGAGGCTGCTAACATACACAGGGTGAACAAGCGATACGTTCTGGAAGTGTAGTTTCAGCATGAGTAGCATTGTGAGAGGTGAGGTAGTCTGAGTGAAACCTTGAAGTTTAGTGTCACGTTTTTAACCAACATTTAGCTGGCTTCAAAGCCCTTTTGAGATCATTGAACAACATTTGAGAGATGAGCGATATTGTTGAACCCAAATCAATTAGCTCATCACAAGTTAAGCAGTCCTCCAGGAATGTGTTGAGGTATGGCGTCTGAGTTTTGTGGTCATATTCCCCACAAAGTGGAGTGATTGTTCGCAATGGTGTGATGTGTAATTTGACTTGGAGTTTGAGTGGAATTGGCTATTGCGATGTGGTTGACCTTGTGCGTCGCAACATTTGTATCTGAGTCTGTAGTCAAAGCCAGGGGGCCTGTTCCTTGATCAAGCGGGGTCTCGTTTGAGAGCGGGATTAAGTTAATTGTTTACGCAAATGGTGCTAATTTTGGCGGACCTGTTGTCCGGCAAAGCCACGCCTAGTCATGGTGATCTTTTTCGTATTTGTGAAATTTTTGGCGCTTCTGTAGTTCTCTTAGCAGAGCTTTTAGAGAACATCGGTCTACGATTTGATCATCATTGAACCCTTTGTTACCCTGGTGCTCTGATATTTTGTGTGGTTTGGGGGCAGGAACGTAGTAATCAGGTTGATTGTAGCGGTAGTCGTTTCGCTGGCGATGTACTTTATAGTTATTTTGACCACTGTGGTTATTGGTATCATGTTTTCGTGGTACATGCCTTTGTTGTGCATTATTCCTGATAACGCACCCTCTAACTGGAGTGAGTGCTCCTGTTCAATCTTCAAAACCAAGATGTCAGGGCTCTTAGTGCCCCTCACTGTTGATGCCTCAAAAGCTGTGCTCGCAAGCTCTTTGAGTTCTGAGATTGGCAAACCAACGTGGGCTGAAGGGCCACAGTAGTTAATGAAGTTGGGATACATTCCATTCCTGTTTCAGTGAGTAGCCAAAGTAAGCTGAACAAAGCCTATGATAGTATGCTTGTGGGTGTTCCTTCCGAGCTTGTTTGACAGTGAGTGTTTGCGTGTCACAGAAGCACTGAATTCTATTTTCAAAGCCATGGCAAGTTTTGAGTAGTCTTTTTGCACCTGTTGCTGTTGTAGACGGATTAACCTTGTCACATGTCTATTCGACATTCGCTTCAAGAGGTAAAGACTGTCAGTACCTGGAGCATTCGGATAGCCATCCAAGGCATCCTCTATGTCTGCTAAGAGCGTCTCAGTGTTTGGCTTCGCTCAAGTGGAAGTTTTTTACAATTTTGTCAAGGTGTTCCATGACGTCATCTTGTGGGGACATTTGGGCCGAACGGCCAAGAGGAGAAGCCAAGCTTTGGCTTTGTTGGCGAGGAGCCGCCATATTACTCTGTGCCGAATGACCAAGAGGAGAAGACTGAGTGACACCTGAGAGAGAGGCAAATTCTGAAACCTTCTGTCTATTCACTCATTTGTGTACCGAGCTCCGGTTGCGAGCTTGGTTGAGTAGTCACACTGTAGCGCGTAACTGTTCTTAAATTCCTCCAGATGGTACCTAAGGGTGGTATTCTGAGTCCACTTGGGTTCCTAGTGTACTTATTTTAGATACGTGAGAGTCGCACTTGCTTCGTTCGGCCTCATACTTATCTGTCATCGTTTGCAGGTAAAGGTCTTGAGTGCAGAGCAAGAGATTCAGTGATGAGATTTCCTCCGCTTGTGTAGAGATAATTGTTCTCATCTTCCTCACCTGGGTTCTCGCATCAATTATTTGGTCAGAGACTTCGATGAGTTCCGCTGTTTTGTCATCCAACTTAGTCATTGTGTTCATTAACTGATCGTCTCTGGTCTGCAGCATTTGGACTAGAACATTATTGCTTTGAGTGTTGTTCAACAAAACTGCATACATGTTATCAAGTTGCGCACCCCTGTTTGTAGATAACTCATCAGATGTATCTAGTTTGGCGTGGACTTCATCTTATTTATTTTTGGCTAAATCGAGTTGTTCCTGTAGAAGACTATTTTGTTCAAGAGTTTGTTCTCGTTCATTATCATACGTTTTTGCATTAAAAAAAAAAAGAATTGTTCCATTTTCAAACGCAGTTCCTAGCAGTATTTTTTTTCCGGCTTTTGTCATTAGTTTCCTGGTTCTCCCCACTGTCTCTTCATATCAACCGTTTCTTGCTTGTGCTTCTGCTGTGCATTAAGATACTGTCAATAATATAATGTCAATCTCTGCTGGCGGCCATATATCAGGGCTAAACTGGAGAGAACCTTGACAAGGCATGCGCCTGTTTTTTGCTAATGGCATTGTTGGGTTTATATCACTGCTGAGGTCAGCGATCAATCTTTCTATAGGTGAGGGTTCACTAATTAGCGGGGGAATGGGGACCACCCCCCTGATAGCTTGCTCATTATAATTAAAAAAATAAAAATGCTTTTTTCTAAGTTTGGATTTTGAGTCGGTGGAAGCTGCAAACTCAGGTTCTATGCTCGCTTTGACAGGGACAACAAAAATCCAGCCATCAAAGCTGAGCTCCCCCTAGACGACCTCTCCCTCAGACTATCCATCGCAGATGTGTTGTCTGCATTGATTGTGTGCTCCGGTCATGTGCTCGAGCATGTGCTGGGCAGCTGGCCGAGGTCTTCACTGACATTTTCAACCTGTCACTGGCCCAGGCGGTTGTTCAAGACCGCAAACATTGTGCCAGTGCCGAAGCAGTTGACCGCATCAAGTCTGAATGACTTCCGACCTATTGCACTCACCCCCACGATCATGAAGTGCGAAATTGCGAAAGACTGGTTTGGGCCTACCTCATGTCCTGCAACACTGGATCCCCACCAGTTTGCCTACCGACTGAACAGGTCTACAGAGGACGCCATCTCCATAGCTTTACACTCTGCCCTAACCCACCTGGACAAAACCAACACCTATGTGAGAAGGCTGTTCATAGACTCAGCATTCAATACGGTCATTCCCTCTAGGCTCGTCACCAAACTCCATGACCTAGGGATCAGCCTCTCTTTCTGTAACTACACTTTTGACATCCTAACCAACAGACCCCTGTCTGTCAAGTTAAACAACCTCACCTCTTCAACCCTGAACCTGAACACCAGTGTGCCACAGGGCTGCATGCTGAACCCCCTCCTATACTCCCTCTTCACCTACTAATGCGTTCCTGTACACGGTTCCAACACCATCGTCAAGTTCACAAACGACACCACGGTGGTAGGCCTGATCAGTGACAATGACGAGTCATCCTACAAGAAGGAGGTTAAGCACCTGGCTGCTTGGTGCACTGTCAACAACCTGGCCTTCAATGCAAAGAAAACCAAGGAGCTCATTGTGGATTACAGGAAGCCTAAAAGCTGCAGCCACGCCCCAGTTCTCATTGATGGCACTGAGGTGGAGCGTGTGCCCAGTTTCAAATTCCTGGGTGTCTACATCTCCGATGACCTCTCCTGGACCCTCAACACCTCAGTTGAGGCGCAGCAGCTTCTGTACTTTTTGAGGAGGCTGAAGAAGGCCCACCTGTCTTCCAAGACCCTGGTGAACTTTTATCGCTGCACGGTTGAGAGCATTCTAACTGCTCCACAGTGTGGTTTGGTGGATACTCTGTGGCCCACCGGAAGGCCTGCAACGGGTGGTGAAAACCGCCCAGCACATCACTGGTGCCCAACTCCCTGCCGTCAAATACCTCCAGTGCAAGCGGAGTCTGCGTAGGGCGCGCGACATCATCCCCCTACTATCAGGCAGACTGTACAGGTCTCTACATTCCACCACTAGCAGGGTCAAGAACAGTTAATTTCCATCTACACAGAACCCTGCTGAACTCTGCGGCACGGCACTAGCCATATCCACCCGCCCACATCTTAGTACTGCCTCTCAGGGACCTTGTTGCACTACTCTTTACAATCTTTCCGGTACTACTGGACTCTGACATTGCTTTGCAAAGTCTGATTAAGGACATTATTCAGTTGTACATGTACGCATACCTCGGTAACATTCAGTTGCATGCCTCCTTGCACATTTAGACTTGTCGTTTGCCTTCTTTGCATATTTATACATCCCACTTAATAACATTTGTTATACTTGTAAATGTTTTGTTTGCACTTTTGGTCAGATGCTAACTGCATATCGTTGTACTGTACTTGTTCAATGACAAAGTTGAATCTAATCTAATAAAAAATGTATTTAATCTATTTATAGACGTGAATGATTCCTCAATACTGGATCAGTAATGTGGAAATTGGATGTCAATGAATTTGCAAAAGCAAATTTAATTGATTACGCAATGTTAATGTTTAATCATACCTGTATAGACTCTGGGAATTAAACTTTTTTTTAAACATATATTTTTATTAAAGAGCTCATAAAGAACATGTACCATACATACACAACTTATATTCAGTCTTTACAAAGGAGTGTAGTTACATTCACATGTTAAGGGTACATTTTGGCTGTATAGAGCAAATATTTCAAGAGTCTGAATAAGTATACAATTTGGATTAAGCCTTACAGAAGCAAACAAAAAGCCCATAAATTACAGAATAAGACCCGTACGATATGTCAGGAACTCTGACCAGACACCTTCACACCTATGCGGTCTATTTTGCAAGATTTATGTAATTCTCTCCATGTCAGCAAGTTCCCCGCATAGACCTATCCACATATCTTTTCAAGGTGCATGTTCATTTCTCCAGCATTTTGTCACACATGTCCTTGCTGCTGCTAAAAGATGATCTATCAATTTAAGTGGAGAGGATTGGAGTGTAATCCACAGGAACAATACCTAGAAGGAGATGACATGGGTGTCACGGTCGTCATAGTGAGGAGACCAAGGCGCAGCGTGATATGAATACATCTTCTTTAATACAACAACAACTACTACTACTACTACTACTACTACTACTACTACTACTACTACTACTACTACTACTACTACTACTACTACTACTACTACTACTACTACTACTACTACTACTACTACTACTACTACTACTACTACTACTACTACAACAACAACAACAAAGACAATAACCCACAAAACCAAAATGGCAAACTAAATAGGCTCCCCAATCAGAGACAACAATAAACAGCTGTCTCTGATTGGGAACCAATTCAGGCCACCATAGACCTATAATAAACCTAGACTAACAAACACCCCTAGATATACAAAAAACCCTAGACAGGACAAACAAGCATACCCACCCTCGTCACACCCTGACCTGACCAAAATGATACATAAAACATAGAAAACTAAGGTCAAGGCGTGACAATGGGTCTGGTTGAATAATAATACCTGTGATGTCCTGAAAAGCATGGAGAATTTCAGACCCAAAAGTCTGGATTTTCAGACATTGACAAAATATATGTGATAAAGTACTTATTTGTCCACACTGCCTGCAAACACGTAGCTGATATTATTTTTTTCATTTTATTAAGTTTATCAGGGCTCATAAAAAAACAATGTAGTACTTTGAATTGAAACTCCCTTGTTCAGTTACATGTAGTGGCTTTATATAGTGTTTTCCATATGTTCCCCCAGCTCTCCTCTGATATCTGCACCTGTAATTCAACCTGCCATGAGTTCCTAAGATTATCTAAAGATAATATTTGCATGTTAAGGATATTGTGATAAACATTTGAAACGGTTCCAATGTTTTCCCCTTGAGAAAGTGATTCAATCATCTCGTCAATAGGCGTAATCGGCTCAGTCATTTTCTGTAACAATCCTTTTTTTAACAATGAATTGCCTTACTTGAAGGTACCTATAACGTTTTTTGCCGATATAATGAATTCCTCCTGGATTTCTTTAAATTATTTAAAAATTGAGCCTTTGAATAGTTGAGAGACTCTACAAAGCCCTCTCTCTTCCCATTCCCTAAATCTTTGGGACATAGTAGCAGGGAGAAAGGCTGGGTTGTGAAATATAGGCGAGTGTCTAGAAATGTCATTACTCACTTTATATTGGCGTTAAACCTCCTTCCATGTCTTCAATGTAAGAGTAATAATTGGGTTTTGTTTAATCCTGTCAATAGAAATAGGACCTGCTATAAAGGCATATCACAATATTGACTCTCATTTTCAAGCCATGACAAATCCTTTGGTTGTTGAATCCATGATGCTATGTGATTAAGTTGCGCTGCCCAGTAATATGATTTAAGGTTAGGGAGGCCAAGCCCACCCAGTTCTTTGAACAGTTGTAGTTTTTTATAACTAATACGAGCCTTTTTATTTTGCCATAAAAATGTGCCTATTGCTGCATTTAGGTGAGTAAAGGTTTTAGCAGGGATTTTAACAGGAAGCATTGAAAACAGAGCAGTCTTGTTAAGACATTCATTTTCAACCCGACCTGCTAGATCTTCAGTGATTTTACTAATGCAGACCATGAATGTTTATGCCACTTTGAATAGCTTCCGCAAGAGGTTCTATACTAAGGGCAAATAACAGTGCCGAGAGACAATCTCCTTGACGATTTCCTCGTTGTAGTGAAAAGGAATGCGACATATTCCCATTAGTTCTAACAGATGATTTGGGACTTGAATATATCAGTGTAACAGTTTAGCTTCCATCCCTCTCCTCGCCCCTACCGCAGCTCGAACCAGGGACCCTCTGCACACATAGACAACAGCCACCCTCAAAGCATCGTTACCCATCGCTCCACAAAATACGCAGAGCAAGGGGAACAACTACTTCAAGGTCTCAGAGCGAGTGACGTCACCAATTGAAACGCTATTAAATCAAATGTATTTATATAGCCCTTCTTACATCAGCTGATATCTCAAAGTGCTGTACAGAAACCCAGCCTAAAACACCAAACAGCAAGCAATGCAGGTGTAGAAGCACGGTGGCTAGGAAAAACTCGCTAGAAAGGCAAAAACCTAGGAAGACACCTAGAGAGGAACCAGGCTATGAGGGGTGGCCAGTCCTCTTCTGGCTGTGCCGGGTGGAGATTATAACAGAACATGGACAAGATGTTCAAATGTTCATTATTGACCAACATGGTCAAATAATAATAATCACAGTAGTTGTCGAGGGTGCAACAAGTCAGCACCTCAGGAGTAAATGCCAGTTGGCTTTTCATAGCCGATCATTAAGAGTATCTCTACCCCTCCTGCTGTCGCTAGAGAGTTGAAAACAGCAGATCTGGGACAGGTAGCATGTCCGGTGAACAGGTCAGGGTTCCATAGCCGTAGACAGAACAGTTGAAACTGGAGCAGCAGCATGGCCAGGTGGACTGGGGACAGCAAGGACTCATAATGTAAGGTAGTCCTGAGGCATGGTCCTAGGGCTTAGGTCCTCTGACAGAGAGAAAGAAAGAGAGAATTAGAGAGAGCATACTTAAATTCAAACAGGACACCGGATAAGACAGGAGAAGTACTCCAGATATAACAGACTGACCCTAGCCCCCCGACACAAACTACTGCAGCATAAATACTGGAGGCTGAGACAGGAGGGGTCAGGAGACACAGTGGCCCCATCCGATGATACCCCCGGACAGGGCCAAACAGGCAGGATATAACCCCAAAGCACAGCGCCCACACCACTAGAGGGATATCTTCAACCACCAACTTACCATCCTGAGACAAGGCCGAGTATAGCCCACAAAGATCTCCGCCACGGCACAACCCAAGGGGGGGCGCCAACCCAGACAGGAAGATCACATCAGTGACTCAACCCACTCAAGTGACGCACACCTCCTAGGGACGGCATGGAAGACCACCAGTAAGCCAGTGAATCAGCCCCTGTAATAGGGTTAGAGGCAGAGAATCCCAGTGGAGAGAGGGGAAGCGGCTAGGCAAAGACAGCAAGGGCGGTTCGTTGCTCCAGAGCCTTTCCGTTCACCTTCACACTCCTGGGCCAGACTACAGTCAATCATAGCACCTACTGAAGCGATGAATCTTCAGTAAAGACTTAAAGGTTGAGACCGAGTCTGTCTCTAACGGGTAGGCAGACCATTCCATAAAAATGTAGCTCTATAGGAGAAAGCCCTGCCTCCAGCTGTTTGCTTAGAAATTCTAGGGACAATTAGGAGGCCTGCGTCTTGAGACCGTAGCGTACGTGTAGGTATGTACGGCAGGACCAAATCGGAAATATAGGTAGGAGGAAGCCCATGTAATGCTTTGTAGGTTAGCAGTAAAACCTTGAAATCAGCCCTTGCCTTAACAGGAAAGGAGGCAAGGAAGGGGGGCTGGCACTGGAGTAATATGATCAAATTTTGGGCTTCTAGTCAGGATTCTAGCAGCCGTATTTAGCACTAACTGAAGTTTATTTCGTGCTTTATCCGGGTAGCCAGAAAGTAGAGCTTTGCAGTAGTCGAACCTAGAAGTAACAAAAGCATGGATTAATTTTTCTGCATCATCCTTGAAACAGTCTTGAAATGTTCGTCAAAAAAGAGATCAGGGTCCAGAGTAACGCCGAGGTCCTTCAGAGTTTTATTTGAGACGACTGTACAACCATCAAGATTTGTCAGATTCAACAGAAGAGCTCTTTGTTTCTTGGGACCTAGAATAAGCATCTATGTTTTGTCTGAGTTTAAAAGTAGAACATTTGCAGCCATCCACTTCCTTATGTCTGAAACACAGGCTTCTAGCGAGGGCAATTTTAGTGCTTCACCATGTTTCATTGAAATGTACAGCTGTGTGTCATCCGCATAACAGTGAAAGTTAACATTATGTTTTCGAATGACATCCCCAAGAGGTAAAATATATAGTGAAAACAATAGTGGTCCTAAACGGAACCTTGAGGAACACCGAAATTTACAGTTGATTTGTCAGAGGACAAACCACAGAGACAAACTGATATCTTTCCGACAGATAAGATCTAAACTAGGCCAGAATTTGTCCGTGTAGACCAATTTGAGTTTCCAATCTCTCCAAAAGAATGTGGTGATCGATGGTATCAAAAGCAGCACTAAGTTCTAGGAGCATGAGGACAGATGCAGAGCCTCGGTCTTACGCCATTAAAAGGTAATTTACCACCTTCACACCTGCAGTCTCAGTGCTATGATGGGGTCTAAAACCAGACTGAGGCATTTCGTATACATTGTTTGTCTTCAGGAAGGCAGTGAGTTGCTGTGCAACAGATTTTTTTTTTTTTTTTAAAGGAATGGAAGATTCGATATAGGCCGATAGTTTTTGTATATTTTCTGGGTCAAGGTTTGGCTTTTTCAAGAGAGGCTTTATTACTGCCACTTTTAGTGAGTTTGGTACACATCCGGTGGATAGAGAGCTGTTTATTATGTTCAATATAGGAGGGCCAAGCACAGGAAGCACCTCTTTCAGTAGTTTAGTTGGAATAGGGTCCAGTATGCAGCTTGAAGGTTTAGAGGCCATGATTATTTTCATCATTGTGTCAAGAGATATAGTTCTAAAACACTTGAGTGTCTCTCTTTATCCTAGGTCCTGGCAGAGTTGTGCAGACTCAGGACAACTGAGCTTTGGAGGAATACGCAGATTTAATACGTTGAGTCTGTAATTTGCTTTCTAATGATCATGATCTTTTCCTCAAAGAAGTTCATGAATTTATTACTGCTGAAGTGAAAGCCATCCTCTCTTGGGGAATGCTGCTTCTTAGTTAGCTTTGCGACAGTATCAAAAATCATTTTTCCTCAATTAAGTTGGAAAAATAGGATGATCGAGCAGCAGTGGGCGGCAGGGTAGCCTAGTGGTTAGAGCGTTGGACTAGTAACCGGAAGGTTGCGAGTTCAAACCCCCGAGCTGACAAGGTACAAATCTGTCGTTCTGCCCCTGAACAGGCAGTTAACCCACTGTTCCCAGGCCGTCATTGAAAATAAGAATTTGTTCTTAACTGACTTGCCTGGTTAAATAAAGGTAAAATAAAAAAAATAAAAAATAAAAGTGAGGGCTCTGCGATACTGCACGGTACTGTCTTTCCAAACTAGTCGTTAGACTTCCAGTTTGGTGTCTCGCCATTTCCATTCCATTTTTCTGGAAGCCTGCTTCAGAGCTCGGGTATTTTCTGTATACCAGGGAGCTAGTTTCTTATGACAAATGTTTTTAGTTTTTAGGGGTGCAACTGCATCTAGGGGATTGCGCAAGGTTAAATTGAGTTCCTCCCCAACTAGAGAAACAAAAGTTCACAGCATGGCTGGGTGCTAACATACAAACACAGAGCAAAGAACTGAGGAACACTAAGGGTTTAAATACATTCAAGGGAAATGAGGCACAGGTGCAACTAATAACTAGAACAAGGGAAAAACAAAAGGGTCAAAAAAGCGCAATGAGGGCATCTAGTGACCAAAACCTGAACAATCCTGGCCAAATCCTGACAATATCCATGGGATAAGATGCAGTTTATAGTTGTTTTTCTTGTTTGTGCTGTCCTGGGACTGAGCGTCTGATGTCTACTTGGAATTTGGATCTGTTTACCCCGCAATTTGGTTGCTACAGTTGATTTGGACATTTTCAACAGTTTTTTTCTCAATGGTGGGATTTACAGGATAATGTATCTTGGTTTTGTCAATATCCACTGGGATAGGCAAATTAGTAGGCTTAGACCCATTGCTTTTTTCCCCATTTACATTTCTCCTCTCCTGAATAGAGACTCAAGCAGCCCTTATTGTGGACAGTAAATATTCAGCCATAAATGTGTATTCACAAAGTTTGTTTTCAACTTAGAGAGCTCGTAGGTTTTAGTTTATACGAAGCTTTAGCTAGTAAGAGCAAGATGGAAAGCGAGCAACAGCGTATCTCTACAAGTGTTTTCATGTTTGATTGTTGGGATTGTGGTTTATGTCCGACAATCGGCATGGGTGGGGTTTCTGTTTTTTTCTATGTTAAATGTAATTTCCTTCTTATCTTCTTTCTTCTACTTGAGACGCAGATGTCTCAAGTAGACACCTGGAAATGCAAATGCGCTACGCTAAATGCTAAATGTACTCGTTAAAACTCAAACGTGCATCAAAATTCACAAGCAGGGTATTGAATTAAAGCTACACTCGTTGTGAACCTAGCCAACAAGTCAGATTTTTAAAATGCTTTTCGGCGAAAGCATGAGAAGCTATTATCTGATAGCATGCAACACCCCAAAATGCCTGAATGCGATGTAAACAAAGATATAGCTTAGCCGGCGCTACACAAAACGCAGAAATAAAATATAAAACATTCATTACCTTTGACGAGCTTCTTTCTTGGCACTCCTATATGCCCCATAAACATCACTATTGGGTCACTATTGGGTCTTTTTTTCGTTTAAATCGGTCCATATATACCCAAAATAGCTTTCTATGGAAGCTGTGTCATTCAGAAAAAAACATTGTTTTTAAACGCTGCGTCATTTTTTAAAATTAAAAAAGTTGACGATAAACTTTCACAAAACACTTCGAAATCCTTTTGTAATCCAACTTTAGGTATTAGTAAACGTTTATAATTATAGAGACACAGGTCACTAAAGTTTACACTGACTATTTACATCTGAGGAATTCCCAGTCGGTTGTATATTAGAAACCCAGCCCATGCATAATTCACTAATATATGTCACATTCAAAGTAAAAGGTCTTAACAGCCCAGTTTAGAGGAAAATAGTCTATACATACCTTAAGAAATTAAAGGCTGACATTGTGTTTTTGCAAGAAACACATCTTACAGCCAGCGAACACAAGAAATTGAAGAGGGAATGGGTAGGACAAGTATTCGCATCCTCTTTTAACTTCAAAGCAAGAGGAACTGCAATTTTGATAAGTAAACCCATTCCCTTCTGTGTCAGCAACATCATGTCTGATCCCTAAGGCAGGTTTGTTTTGGTGCAAAGGCATATGTATTCGGAGTCTTGGACCCTATTGAATATTTATGCTCCCTAACTTCAACTTCAGTTTATTCAGAATTTCTTCCTTCCTTCAGGTTGCTAAAGCACCATCAGTATTAGATACTGAGTATCTCCACAGATTGCTTAGTGACCATTCTCCTCTGGTATTATCAATCTCCATTCCTACTAAGCTAAATGGAGCATATACAGTACTGTGCAAACATTTTGGGCAGGTATGAAAAAACAAAATGCAAAGTGAGTGAACAGAAGAAAAATCTACATCAAATCAATATGTGGTGTGACGACCCTTTGCCTTCAAAACAGCATCAATTCTTCTACAGTGGCGTGCGAAAGTATTCACCCCTTTGGCATTTTTCCTATTTTGTTGCCTTACAACGAGGAATTAAAATGTTTTTTTGGGGGGGGGGTGTATCATTTGATTTACACAACATGCCTACCACTTTGAAGATGTAACATTTATTTTCTTGTGAAACAAACAAGAAATAAGACAAAAAAAATGAAAAATTGAACTATTCGCCCCCCCTATAAGCTTGACACATCTAGCCGCTGGGATTTTTGCCCATTCTTCATTTAAATGTTTCCCCTTAAACCACTTGAGTGTTGCTTTAGCAGTATGCTTAGGGTCATTGTCCTGCTGGAAGGTGAACCTCCGTCCCAGTCTCAATTCTCTGGAAGACTGAAACAGGTTTCCCTCAAGAATTTCCCTGTATTTAGCGCCATCCATCATTCCTTCAATTCTGACCAGTTTCCCAGTCCCTGTCAATAAAAAAACATCCCCACAGCATGATGCTGCCACCACCATTCTTCAATGTGGGGAAGATGTTCTTGGGGTGATGAGAGGTGTTGGGTTTGCGCCAGACATAGCTTTTTCCTTGATGGCCAAAAAGCTACATTTTTGTCTCTTCTTACCAGAATACCTTCCTCCATATGTTTGGGGAGTCTCCGACATGCCTTTTGACGAACACCACACGTTTGATTATTTGTTTCTTAAGCAATGGCTTTTTTCTGGCCAATCTTCCATAAAGCCCAGCTCTGTGGAGTGTACGGCTTAAAGTGGTCCTATACTCCAATCTCCACTGTGGAGCTTTGCAGCTCCTTCAGGGTTATCTTTGGTCTCTTTGTTGCCTCACTGATTAATGACCTCCATGCCTGGTCTGAGAGTTTTGGTGGGTGGCCCTCTCTTGGCAGGTTTGTTGTGGTACCATGTTCTTTCCATTTTTTAATAATGGATTTAATGGTGCTCCGTGGGATGTTCAAAGTTTTGGATATTTTTTAATAACCCAACTCTGATCTGTACTTCTCCACAACTTTGTCCCTGACCTGTTTGGAGAGCTCCTTGGTACTCATGGTACCCCTTGCTTAGTGGTGTTGAAGACTCTGGGGCCTTTCAGAACAGGTGTATATATACACTAAGATCATGTGACAGATCATGTGACACTTAGATTGCACATAGGTGGACTTGATTTAACTAATTGTGTGACTACTGAACGTAATTGGTTGCACCAGATCTTATTTAGGTGCTTCTTTACAAAGGGGGTGAATACATATGTATGCAACACTTCTTTTTTTTTTTTTTTTTTTTTACAAATCTTTTTTTTCATTTCACCAATTTGGACTATTTTGATTATGCCCATTACATGAAATCCAAATAAAAATCTAATTAAATTACAGGTTGTAATGCAACAAAATAGGAAAAACTCAAAGGGGATGAATACTTTTGCAAGGCACTGTAGGTACACTTGTACACTGTTTTTGAAGGAACTCAGCAGGTAGGTTGGCCCAAACATCTTGGAGAACTAACCACAGTTATTCTGTGGATTTCGGCAGCCTCAGATGCTTCTATCTCTTTATGTAATACCAGTAAGACTCAATGATGTTGAGATCAGGGCTCTGTGGGGGCCATACCATCACTTCCAGGACTCCTTGTTCTTCTTTACGCTGGAGATTGTAATTAATGACTTTCGCTGTGTGTTTGAGGTCATTGTCATGCTGCAGAATACCTTTGGGGCCAATCAGATGCCTCCTTGATGGAATGGCATGATGGATAAGTATCTGCCTGTGCTTCTCAGCATTGAGGAGACCATTAATTCTGACCAAATCCCGAACTCCATTTGCAGAAATGCAGCCCCAAACTTGCAAGGAACCTTCACCATGCTTCACTGTTGCCTGCAGACACTCATTCGTGTACCACTCTCCAGCCCTTCGGCTAAAGACAAATAGTTCCTGTGTTTTCGTGCATAGTTGAGTCGCGTGGTCTTGTTTCCATGTCAGCGGTATGGCTTTTTGGCCACTTCTGACCAGACTTCTCCGGACAGTAGATGGGTGTACCAGGGTCCCACTGTTTTCTGCCAATACTGAGCTGATGGCACATCTGGACATCTTCTGATTGCGAAGGGAAGTAAGCATGATGTGTCTTTCATCTGCTTCAGTAAGTTTCCTTGGCCGACCACTGCGTCTACGGTCCTCAACGTTGCCCGTTTCTTTGTGCTTCTTCAAAAGAAACCCCTGTCTGCCTTGAAATGTCTGCCTGGGAGAGACCTTGCTGATGCAGTATAACTACCTTGTGTCTTGTTGCTGTGCTCAGTCTTGCCATGGTGTATGACTTTTGACAGTAAACTGTCTTCAGCAACCTCACCTTCTAAGCTGAGTTTGGCTGTTCCTCACCCAGTTTTATTCCTTCTACACAGCTGTTTCTGTTTCAGTTAATGATTGTGTTTCAACCTACATATTGAATTGATGATCATTAGCACCTGTTTGGTATAATTGTTTAATCATACACTTGACTATATGCCTATAAAATCCCTGACTTTGTGCAAGTGTACCTACAATTAATTGATGTTGTTTTGAAGGCAAAGGGTGGTCACACCAAATATAGATTTGATTTAGATTTTTCTTCTGTTCACAGACTAACTTGCATTTAGTTCATTGATAAATATAATATATCAACATGTCTATTTTTGAAAGCACTCTTACTCTGCAACATTACTTTACACCTGCCTAAAACTTTTTCACAGTACTGTAGATGGAGACTAAATTCTACACTCCTGAAGCAACCTGAATTTTGTGCATTCATCAAAGAGCAGATCAAGAGTTTTACTTTGACAAACAAACCCTCCGCTCCTAACAGTTTCATTCTTTGGGACGCATTGAAAGCCTATCTGAGGGGACAGAACGTTTCCTACACTAAAGAGTTGAAGAGAAAACACAGTGCGAAACTGAATCCCCTTGAATCTGAAATCTCTGAGCTAAAGAACCTGAAATATAGTACTCTGAACACGTATCAAGCTGAGAAGGCCGTCACTAAATCAAAACAGCATTACTACGAGCTTGGAGAGAAAGCACACAAAGTATTGGAATGGCAACTGAAAGCAGAGGAAAGTAGTAGGACAATTAAGGCTATAGAAACTCTTACTAATGAGATATCTTTTGACCCTACTGAAATTAATGATACTTTTAAGAAACATTACGAGGACCTCTATACTTCCCAATCAAGCAATGATCTATCAGAGATCAACTCTTTTCTCTCCTCTCTCAACCTCCCATGACGGTCAGAGGAAGACAGAGAGTGCCTGAGGAAACAGTCTTCAGTCCCTGAATTGTTGGAGGCCTTCTAATAAATCCCCTGGATTTAAATCCCACTCCAGAGTTCTATAAAGAATTTAAGGAGCTGTTGGTACCGTACCTTACGGAGGTGCTTAAAACTGTTTTCCAGAGTGAGTAATTCACAAAAAAGGGAAAAACCATTAAAGTGCGCCTCCTATAGACCAATCTCTGTCCTTAATACAGATAGTAAACTGGTCACCAAGATGCTCTATAAGAGACTAGAGTCATGTCTCCCCCTGTTGGTCAACAACAACATGGTAGCAGCACAAACCCCACCTCTTTGCCCTCGCTATCGAACTGGCTGAGGCTATTGGAACGTGCCCTGACATACATGGCTTTGAGGTGGGCCCCCATACCCATAAGTTATCACTCTTTGTGTACGACCTCATCTTATTTCCAACGAATCCGGAACATTCCCTCTCTCATTTACAGAACCTATTACAGTGTTATAGTTCTTTCTCCGGATATAAGGTCAATTTTGATAAAAGCGAAATCATACCGTTGTCTGTCTTTGACCATCATAACATCAGGCATAAGTTTCCTTATTAGATGGTCACCTATGGGCTTCACATATTTGGGCATAATGGTGGATGGTAACCTGAACAACCTCTATAAACTCAATCTAGCCAGCTTGTTGCAAAAGGTGGAGGGTAACCTGTGTAAATGGATGGACTTGCCTCTCAATCTACTGGGTAATATGAATGTAATTAAAATGAATGTCCTGCCCAGATTTCTACATTTGTTTCAATCTCTCCCCATCCCTGTGCCCGTAACAATATTTTCCTCTGACGACAAGCTGACCAGACGGTTTAGGACAGGAAATATATAAAAATCAGACAACCTTTTAATTATACATTCTGTCCTGGCATGGTGCAAACCGCATGAGCGGTTCAGACGAGAGGGATTTCTTTCCCCTAAAACCCCTCTATGGAACAATAGATTGATTCCTATGTGTTTCCATAATAGTAACTTTAGACCATGGTCTGATAATGGGATCACTCTTCTGTAACATTGTTATGATCAAATCAAATCAAATCAAATGTATTTATATAGCCCTTCGTACATCAGCTGATATCTCAAAGTGCTGTACAGAAGCCCAGCCTAAAACCCCAAACAGCAAGCAATGCAGGTGTAGAAGCACGGTGGCTAGGAAAAACTCCCTAGAAAGGCCAAAACCTAGGAAGAAACCTAGAGAGGAACCAGGCTATGAGGGGTGGCCAGTCATCTTCTGGCTGTGCCGGGTGGAGATTATAACAGAACATGGCCAAGATGTTCAAATGTTCATAAATGACCAGCATGGTCGAATAATAATAAGGCAGAACAGTTTAAACTGGACCAACCCAGACAGGATGACCACATCAGTGAATCAACCCACTCAGGTGACGCACCCCCTCCAGGGACGGCATGAGAGAGCCCCAGTAAGCCAGTGACTCAGCCCCTGTAATAGGGTTAGAGGCAGAGAATCCCAGTGGAAAGAGGGGAACCGGCCAGGCATAGACAGCAAGGGCGGTTCGTTGTTCCAGAGCCTTTCCGTTCACCTTCCCACTCCTGGGCCAGACTACACTCAATCATATGACCCACTGAAGAGATGAGTCTTCAGTAAAGACTTAAAGGTTGAGACCGAGTTTGCGTCTCTGACATGGGTAGGCAGACCGTTCCATAAAAATTGAGCTCTATAGGAGAAAGCCCTGCCTCCAGCTGTTTGCTTAGAAATTCTAGGGACAATTAGGAGGCCTGCGTCTTGTGACCATAGCGTACGTGTAGGTATGTACGGCAGGACCAAATCAGAGAGATAGGTAGGAGCAAGCCCATGTAATGCTTTGTAGGTTAGCAGTAAAACCTTGAAATCAGCCCTTGCTTTGACAGGAAGCCAGTGTAGAGAGGCTAGCACTGGAGTAATATGATCAAATTTTTTGGTTCTAGTCAGGATTCTAGCAGCCGTATTTAGCACTAACTGAAGTTTATTTAGTGCTTTATCCGGGTAGCCGGAAAGTAGAGCATTGCAGTAGTCTAACCTAGAAGTGACAAAAGCATAGATTAATTTTTCTGCATCATTTTTGGACAGAAAGTTTCTGATTTTTGCAATGTTACGTCGATGGAAAAAAGCTGTCCTTGAAATGGTCTTGATATGTTCTTCAAAAGAGAGATCAGGGTCCAGAGTAACGCCGAGGTCCTTCACAGTTTTATTTGAGACGACTGTACAACCATTAAGATTAATTGTCAGATGCAACAGAAGATCTCTTTGTTTCTTGGGACCTAGAACAAGCATCTCTGTTTTGTCCGAGTTTAAAAGTAGAACTTTTGCAGCCATCCACTTCCTTATGTCTGAAACACATGCTTCTAGCGAGGGCAATTTTGGGGCTTCACCATGTTTCATTGAAATGTACAGCTGTGTGTCATCCGCATAGCAGTGAAAGTTAACATTATGTTTTCGAATAACATCCCCAAGAGGTAAAATATATAGTGAAAACAATAGTGGTCCTAAAACGGAACCTTGAGGAACACCGACATTTACAGTTGATTTGTCAGAGGACAAACCATTCACAGAGACAAACTGATATCTTTCCGACAGATAAGATCTAAACCAGGCCAGAACGTGTCCGTGTAGACCAATTTGGGTTTCCAATCTCTCCAAAAGAATGTGGTGATCGATGGTATCAAAAGCAGCACTAAGGTCTAGGAGCACGAGGACAGATGCAGAGCCTCGGTCCAATGCCATTAAAATGTAATTTACCACCTTCACAAGTGCTGTCTCAGTGCTATGATGGGGTCTAAAACCAGACTGAAGCATTTCGTATACATTGTTTGTCTTCAGGAAGGCAGTGAGTTGTTGCGCAACAGCCTTTTCTAAGATTTTTGAGAGGAATGGAAGATTCGATATAGGCCGATAGTTTTTTATATTTTCTGGGTCAAGGTTTGGCTTTTTCAAGAGAGGCTTTATTACTGCCACTTCTAGTGAGTTTGGTACACATCCGGTGGATAGAGAGCCGTTTATTATGTTCAACATAGGAGGGCCAAGCACAGGAAGCAGCTCTTTCAGTAGTTTAGTTGGAATAGGGTCCAGTATGCAGCTTGAAGGTTTAGAGGCCATGATTATTTTCATCATTGTGTCAAGAGATATAGTACTAAAACACTTGAGCGTCTCTCTTGATCCTAGGTCCTGGCAGAGTTGTGCAGACTCAGGACAACTGAGCTTTGGAGGAATACGCAGATTTAAGGAGGAGTCCGTAATTTGCTTTCTAATAATCATAATCTTTTTCTCAAAGAAGTTCATGAATTTATCACTGCTAAAGTGAAAGTCATCCTCTCTTGGGGAATGCTGCTTTTTAGTTAGCTTTGCGACAGTATCAAAAAGGAATTTCGGATTGTTCTTATTTTCCTCAATTAAGTTAGAAAAATAGGATGATCGAGCAGCAGTAAGGGCTCTTCGGTACTGCACAGTACTGTCTTTCCAAGCTAGTCGGAAGACTTCCAGTTTGGTGTGGCGCCATTTCCGTTCCAATTTTCTGGAAGCTTGCTTCAGAGCTCGGGTATTTTCTGTGTATCAGGGAGCTAGTTTCTTATCAGAAATGTTTTTAGTTTTTAGGGGTGCAACTGCATCTAGGGTATTGCGCAAGGTTAAATTGAGTTCCTCATTTAGGTGGTTAACTGATTTTTGTCCTCTGCCGTCCTTGGGTAGACAGAGGGAATCTGGAAGGACATCAAGGAATCTTTGTGTTGTCTGTGAATTTATAGCACGACTTTTGATGATCCTTGGTTGGGGTCTGAGCAGATTATTTGTTGCAATTGCAAACGTAATAAAATGGTGGTCCGATAGTCCAGGATTATGAGGAAAAACATTAAGATCCACAACATTTATTCCATGGGACAAAACTAGGTCCAGCGTATGACTGTGACAGTGAGTGGGTCCAGAGACATGTTGGAGAAAACCCACTGAGTCGATGATGGCTCCGAAAGCCTTTTGGAGTGGGTCTGTGGACTTTTCCATGTGAATATTAAAGTCACCAAAGATTAGAATATTATCTAATATGACTACAAGGTCCGATAGGAATTCAGGGAACTCAGTGAGGAACGCTGTATATGGCCCAGTAGGCCTGTAAACAGTAGCTATAAAAAGTGATTGAGTAGGCTGCATAGATTTCATGACTAGAAGTTCAAAAGACGAAAACGTCATTTTCTTTTTTGTAAATTGAAATTTCCTATCGTAAATGTTAGCAACACCTCCGCCTTTGCGGGATGCACGGGGGATATGGTCACTAGTGTAGCCAGGAGGTGAGGCCTCATTTAACACAGTAAATTCATCAGGCTTAAGCCATGTTTCAGTCAGGCCAATCACATCAAGATTATGATCAGTGATTAGTTTATTGACTATAATTGCCTTTGAAGTAAGGGATCTAACATTAAGTAGCCCTATTTTGAGATGTGAGGTATCATGATCTCTTTCAATAATGACAGGAATGGAGGTGGTCTTTATCCTAGTGAGATTGCTAAGGCGAACACTGCCATGTTTAGTTTTGCCCAACCTAGGTCGAGGAGGGAGTTCTTATGTCTTTTGATCAGCTGAAACAGAAATACCACAATACCACTAACAGGGACTTCTTTAGCTACCTACAACTACGAAACTTTATTAGGGTGACTCTCAAGGGACAATGGAACCTACCTAAGATGTCACCTATTGAACAACTATGCCACGCAGACCAACCACTGTTCGTGACCATTTCCCGTGTTTACGATGCTCTTATGTCAGGACTACCACTGCCTGAGCTAGATAAACCCAGACTTAGATGGGGAAAAGATCTGAGTATTAATCTTGATGAGGGTCTATGGAGAGGGTCTATGGAGTGACCTATGCAGGGATGGTGTTACTTCCACAATGAACTCCAGATACAGATGATGGAACATTCCTGCATTCCACTTGGCAGTGTTCAAAACTACACCGTTTCTGGCAGGGGGATGCGATACCATATCCTCAATTCACGGGGTTGTATTCCCTTTAGGCCCGGAGGTCTGTCTACTGGGTGACTTTACTCATTCCAATCTTAGGCAAAGCCATACTATAAAGCTAACAGAAATATTGCTAGCGATTGCCAATAAATGTATTGACTTGAAATGGAAATCGGATTCCCCCTGCCAGTTGCAATGTGGCTATCAGAAGTTAATAATTGTATCCCACTGTAGAAAATTACTTACTGCTTGAGGAACGAAGACATTTTACAGAATTTGGCAACCTTTTATTGATTATATGGAGGAACTCCCCTCACATCGATTGCATCTCTATATAATCCTTAAGTTTCACACTTAATGTATAATATGTAGCCTACATATTGACCATATGACCCAATGTCTCATTCTTTTTTTATTATTATAATGTATAATTTTTTCAAATATATTTTTTGTTGTATTGCATAGTTTAAATGTGTATGCAAACTTTCGACTTCAACTGTATTTAAATAGTGAAGTAGGGTGGCGAGTTTTTAGTGCATGTAGGGTTAGATTGTAGGGTATTTGTTCATTTATTTGTAGTTCTAGTTATTTTAAAGCAAAGTATAAGGGAGGTATACTCTAGTCCAGCAGGTGGCGGTAATGAAACCTTTATTGGATGCCAACCTCATCGAAGAAGGGACACGTAGGTGAACGAATATATTTGATAGCTATTCATCTGATTGATAAAGTTGATTAAAATACAATTAACAAGCCTGCTATCTTGAAACTGCTGGGGGAAAGGTAGCTTAACGTTATCTTATCTTACCCCCACCAACAGAGTTCACCTTAGCTAGCTAGCTAACCCCCACCAACATAGTTCACCTTAGGTAGCTAGCTAAGTGGACTCTAGCTAGAGTTCTAGAAAATAAAAACTAGTTATATAATTGATAGTTATATTGGTAGGTAGGTACTGAAGATTTGAGCAGTTTTTGTCAAACTACTTTGTTCCCTTGCCCGGCATGAAAAATGCCTGTCCTTGTTTTACTGCAAATAGGCTGTGTTGTTTTCATATAATTTGGCTGATTAGGGGGCTTGTGCACATTTACATTAGTGTTTCATTAAGTTAACTGACTAACATAATTATTTTTCATGTTTTGTTTGCATTTGGCATTGCTGACAGGCCAGTATGCTGCTGGGCAGGATCCATATTCACAAAGATTATCATAGTAGTGATTTTAGAATAAGTTTTGCCTTCACACTGAGTACAATTACATTGACAGGTTGGAGGGTTATCCTAGATCACTATCCCTACTCTGTGACGCTTTGTGAATATGGGCCCTGGAAGAAATCTGTTGCCTTATACCTTGCACAGCAGTCCTTTCACCACAGGACCCTAGAGCAGGGGTGGGCAACCCTGTTTCTGGAGTGCTGCAGGACCCTAGAGCAGAGGTAGGCAACTCTGTTCCTGGAGTGCTGCAGGACCCTAGAGCAGGGGTAGACAACCCTGTTCCTGGTGTGCTGCAGGACCCTAGACCAGGGGTAGACAACCCTGTTCCTGGAGTGCTGCAGGACCCTAGAGCAGGGGTAGACAACCCTGTTCCTGGAGTGCTGCAGGACCCTACGGCAGGGGTAGACAACCCTGTTCCTGGAGTGCTGCAGGACCCTACGGCAGGGGTAGACAACCCTGTTCCTGGAGTGCTGCAGGACCCTAGAGCAGGGGTAGACAACCCTGTTCCTGGAGTGCTGAAGGACCCTAGAGAAGGGCTAGGCAACCCTGTTCCTGGAGTGCCGCAGGTACAACAGTCATTTACCACATTAACAATGTCTACACTGTATTTCTGATCAATTTGATGTTATTTTAATGAACAAAAAATTTGCTTTTCTTTCAAAAACAAGGACATTTCTAAGTGACCCCGAACTTTTGAACGGTAGTATATATTAGTTGACACACCTGTGTGATGTCTGATATACATTAATAAAAATGTATTCACCCTGGACATGAGACTTGCATTTACTTTAGACCATCTGAATCATAAGCTCCAAGCTGTCTTTGTTTCAGTTACCACAGATGTTAGTAAAAGTTGGTGACAAACATGTTATGAAAATGTTATTATTTTGTAATCTAACAACATTTTCACGAGTTTATACAAAACTTTATTGCATTTGGTCATCCCCAAAATGCAGCCTTTAAAAGCCTTGATAGTTGCATCCTTCCTCAGGAAAAGCATATAGCTGACAACAGGGTGGCAGGAGTTTTGATCTGCACTTCTAGAGTTCCATAGCCCTGCAGACTCACCTTGGGATAGGAGGATGGACACGTGTTAGTTTTGATAAAAGTCTGGGAGACTTTTACAGGGAGGAGAGAGCATGAAATTTGGAATGAGTATGATAAATCTAATCCAACCAGTGGCTGTGGATAATATACTGTCATCACACAGGCAGACTGCCACAGTGGTTTACATGGTGCATATGAGTGTAGCTTACTATTCTGTGCTCTGGAGAGATTGCAGGTCGTTGGTTAGATGGCTCTTGCGTGCTAGAAGGCTAGTGCGTGCTAGAAAGAGAGTGAGCCCTGACCTCCCACTGGCCCAGGGCCTCCTGCCTAGTATCATGCAATGTAAAGGAAAATAATAATATCATGACTTACTGAGAGAGTGCTCCATGTTCCTGCTGGTAGCAAGCCTCAACCTGGATGCAGAGAAATGTCCTGCCTTGCAGTATGGTTTCATCTATCCCCACCTGGCTCCAAGAAATCAGATGACAAACCTGCAGAGACTAACAAGAAAATGGTACCTGTATTTATGATTCATGTATCAGTATCCATATTTCACATGTATGTCTTTAAATGACAATAGATCTGAGTATGCATGCCATTTTCTGATAACGGCTATGACAAATTACACATACATGAGATGTTATAGCTAGTTAAACTATTTTTTTTTTTATGGCACCATGCCGCATCTCACTAACATTTCCTAAGTTAAACAGTAAATGCAACGATTGTGGCTAATCCGTATTGTGGCTAGCTTCACATAGCTAGGTGATTTTATTCCATCATGACAACATGCTCCTCCTTACTTGACTGTAGTTAGCTAGCTGCTAGCTTATTAAGTATCCACTCTATTATTTAATAAGTGATCTAGTTAACGTGAGTTAGCTAACATGCATTGCTTCTGACATGCCACGATCCTGCTTGCTTTACATCTGACAAATATTGAGCTACCTAGAAAATAATGTTTTTTGATAATTGTTGTTAAGTTCATTAGCTAGCAAGCTAAATGTAAAACTAAGTCTGGCTATGAAACACAGCTAGCTAGCCAACTCAACTTTATCAGTTGCAGCCAAGCTAGCTAGCTTGATGCTCAGTAATGTTAGTTTACCATGCTTTTCTGGACATTCCTCTCGTCGGCTCCTTGCCTACTCTCATCCCTTTGTCTTATAGGTTCAAAACTATATGGTTGTAGTCCGGTGCCTTATTGTCAGAAGCAACCCACTTGTAACACAGCCACCTAATGCAATCAATGGCTCAGTGTTCCAAAACTGTTCACCTGTTTCTATGTCAAAGAAGGAAATTGTATTTGTGTGTGTTTTATGGTGCACGTGGGTCACAGCAGCATAGTGTAGCGACCAGCACAGACAGTTAGTTGTGTGTTATGTGTTAGGCTATTAGTTGGTTGTGTTGTACTTACCAACACCCAGTGTTCGCGGGGTCCGCCATGCCAATCAACCTGCTATCTGCCAATCACAGGAATGCCTGGAATGTTCTGATGCCGGGCATTCTGGTTGTGGGTGGAGGGGGTTAGGCAAGGGGATGGAGCATTGGAAGTTAAGACCAGGTTTAGCCATTGTTCTCTCACTTATGTCTGACTTTCACAAGGTCACGGTTGTTTTATAGGGTATCCTTCATTTATTTGGCGGGGGCTACGACCAAACAGTGGCCTGTGTGAAGTTGGGTTAATAAACCGTCAATTCGTAAACTCAATCCTCTGTCTGGACAATTGTTCCTTTATGATCTAGTCAGGACATTACATTGGTGTCAGAAGTAAAAACGTTGATAAAAGTTACATGCTGACCAGACCGGACACGTTGCGTTTGTCCGGGTCGCAAAATAAATGTTGAAATCCATGTTATTCAATTATGGCACTCACACTGCTCGCGCATGCCAACGAGCATCTGCGTTGCCAAGGGCTAAAATAGAAATCAGTTATATTTCTGATGTAGATCGCGCTGCAAGTCCTGCCTCTCCCATCTCCTCATTGGTTTGTAGAAACAGGTACCCACGTGCCATCTCCTCATTGGTTATACCCACGTCGGTGATTGAAAAACGAAATTTTTTGCAGGTCGTCGTGGTAATACTATGAAAGTTTAGATGCCGATCACCATATAAGTTCAAAGATGAAAAAGCCTGGAAGGAGGAGAGATAACTAGAAACGATTTGGTTGGCCGTTTTATGTGTGGATTAATTGTCAGAGTAGAGGACCTTGTGCATTTCAGGTAAAATAACAACTCAATGTTTATATCCCAGGAGAAAATTAGCTCGCAATAGCAAGCTAGCTAAATAGGACAAATTAGCCAGCAAGTGCAAGCTAACTAGCTAAATTGCCATACATGTTTAATGCTTTTCGACCTGTCCCCAAATTAATGTCATTGGGTCAGAGTTTGTTTTGATATTTTAACCTCCGTGTCATGATCGCGTTTGGTGTAGGGGGACAAAATACATTCATGCATGATAGCGCACGATGGTGCACGCGCGCAGCCAGTTTGGGTTCCGTGTTAGCCAGCTAGCTAGCTGACTTCCGTGGCTAGCTAACGTACGTGAGAATCAGGGTTGGAAATGCTTTGAGGGAATCCGAGAGTGAAGGTGGAGGTAGGGGTCGATTATGGCCAAGGAGGTGCGTGTGCATGGACGTTGTAGAGAGCTGCTGAGCCAGCTGAGGAGATCGCCAGGGCGTCGGAGCACAGAGGCCGCTTGAGGGAGGACAAAAGAATGATGGCGGCTGAAGCGGGCATGAGTGCTTCGTCGACTGTGCTTTGTGCAGATTTTGGTGGGTGAACTGAAGGGGTGACGTCGACAAGGTGGGACGAGGAATCTGGGGCTCAGGATGTAAAAAAACATGGTGGCGCCTAGGTCCCGATTGCATCCGTATCTGTTAAAACTTCTCAGGCTCGTGTATGTTTTGTTCGATAAAGTTCATATTTATATTCAAAAATATCAGTTTACATTGGCACTTTATGGTCAGTAATGTTGTGCCTCGAAAACATCCGGCGAATTTTCAGAGAGCCACACTAATTTACAGAAATACTCATAATAAACTTTGATAAAGATACAACTATTATGCACAGAATTATAGATATAGTTCTCCTTAAAATAATGCAACCGCTGTGTCAGATTTCAAAAAAGCTTTACGGAAAAAGCAAACCATGAGTACGGCGCTCAGACACAAAAACAAGACATGCAGATACCCGCCATGTTGTGGAGTCAGTAAAATAGTGTTATAAAAAATAGAAATAGTGTTATAAATATTCACTTACCTTTGATGATCTTCATCAGAATGCACTCCCAGGAATAACAGTTCCACAATAAATGGTTGTTTTGTTCGATAAAGTCCATAATTTATGTCCAAATACCTGTTTTGTTCACGTTTGGTAAACAAATCCAAGCTCACGAGGTGCGGGCAAGTCCAGATGAAAGTTCAGACGAAAAGTTCAAAAAGTCATATTACAGTTCGTAGAAACATGTCAAACGAAGTATAGAATCAATCTTTAGGATGTTTTTGACATAAATCTTCAATAATGTTCCAACCGGAGAATTCCTTTGTCTTTAGAATTGCAATGGAATGCAGGTCGCTCTCACGTGTGCGCGCGTGATCCGCTCATGGCACTCTGGCAGGCCTCTGGTTGAATCAGCTCTCATTTGCCCCCACTTCACAGTAGAAGCCTCAAACAACATTTTAAAGACTGTTGACATCTAGTGGAAGCCTTAGGAAGTGCAATATGACCCCATAGACACTGTATATTCGATAGGCAATGAGTTGAAAAACTACAAACCTCAGATTTCCCACTTCCTGGTTGGATATTTCTCAGGTTTTCACCTGCCATATGAGTTCTGTTATTATACTCACAGACATCATTCAAACAGTTTTAGAAACTTCAGAGTGTTTTCTATCCAATACTACTAATAATATGCATATATTAGCTTCTTGGCCTGAGTAGCAGGAGGTTTCTGTGAAAATGCCAAACAGGTTTTAAGACCCTGAAGTATTCTGGTAAGGCAGATTGGGAAGCTTTTCATGCTCAGTTTGAACTGTTAGCTCATTTTTGGGGGTGGTCAAATGAAGATTGGGCACTGCAGTTGGCTTTGTGACTCACGGATGATGATCTGACCTGTTTGATATTGATTAGCCCCTGGTCTTTAGTGGGAGCACTGAGAAGGCGCTTTGGACAGTGTGTACAGCCCGGGCTGCGTGCAGAGCGAGCTAGCACGGGACCAGTTCATACAGGCGTTCTCTCGTGCATACAGGCCCAGCTGGCTCATCCTGAGTCATTGCAGATAGCCTTGGAGATGGCTATGGAGAGGGAGCTAGTATGGGCTGGGGCTTCAACTGGGGCTTTGGTGGGAGTGCAGGGAGACAGACCCACTGTGTGGGCTGGGGGGCAGAGCAGCCCAGAGCCGGAAAAGCCTGCATTGTTGGCTGAAATGACTGAATTAATTCGTGCTGTGCAGGCAACACGAAACACACGCCCTGGTCCCAGGGTCTGCTGGGGGTGTGGCCAGCCAGGCCATCTGCGGCAAGTTTGCCCCATGTCCCCCAGAGCTCAGGGAATCGGCTCGGGGGCTGCATAGCCCTGGTAGTGCGGACCCCTGGCTCTCTTTCCCAACCACCATCATCTTCAGGAAGAGCCCACCGGCACAGACGTGGAAGCAAGGCTCCACTTCCCTCAGAAGCAGACGATGGCAAGCTGATGGCAAGCTGATGGACGATGGCAAGCTCCTTTCTAGGGAGTTTTTCCTAGCCACCGTGCTTCTACACCTGCATTGCTGGCTGTTTGGGGTTTTAGGCTGTGTTTCTGTACAGCACTTTGAGATATCAACTGATGTACGAAGGGCTATATAAATACATTTGATTTGATTTGATTTGGAGCCTGTTGTGGTGGTAGGCTGGACCTGTGTTGGGGACTTTTGTCATGTCCCTGTCACTGTGAGGGGGGAGGGTTGCCCTGCTCTGCCCTGGTGGACACTGGGTCCACAGTAACCCTGGTGAGGTCAGATATTGTGCCAGGTTGGAGCCCACAACTGTGCAGCTCTGCACAGTCACAGGTTAGCTGGCACCCATGAAAGGGAAGGGAATGATGACTCTGACAGTAGGGGGCAGGACTGTGCGTCATCCTGTGTGGGTGGCGGCTGTGCAGGACCCTTGTATCCTGGGGTTGGACTTTATTAGGAGCACAGGCTGCCAGTTAGGGGCACACTGAGCTTCCAGGGAGGGCCGGCAGTCACCATGCCCCCCCCTAATGTCACATTCACTCAACCCAACCAACCCTTTACTCCAACAGTTAAAGCCACACAGAGACTCATGGCTGCCCCCCCCCCCCCTCCCCCATATCTGTGTGTGACTTTTCCCCAGCCTCTCTGTCAACTACGACTGTGTGTTACATTCCCCCAGCTACCTCCACGACACATCCCTCCGTGAGCCCGGCCGCGCCCCCCCAGCCCAGTTACCCCAGATGGGAGAGGAAAGGACACTGTCTGCAGTGAGGGAGATATGGTGGAGGAACTGTGTTCATCTTGACCCGAGCAGCAGGAATGGTTGTGGCAGTTGCTGTTTGAATTCAGAGACAGCTTTGCGCTGAGTGAGGAAGAGGTGGGTCAGACTCATCTGGTGCAGCGTGAGATCGACACAGGTGATGCTCGGCCCATCAAGATGCGTCCTCACCGTATCCTGTTGGCACACCAGGAGGCGGCAGACAAGGCTGTGTTGGAGATGCAGCGGGCAGACTTCATCGAGCCCTCAGACAGCCCCTGGGCGGCGCCAGTCGTCATGGTTCCTAAAAAGGGGGGCAAGCTGAGGTTCTGTGCGGACTACAGGTGGCTGAATGAGGTAACCAGGAAGGACTCATACCCCATACCACGTATGGATGATTCGCTGGACCTTGTTAGGGGGTCCTCCTGGTTCTCCTCACTAGACCTCCGCAGTGGCTACTGGCAGGTGCCCCTCTCCCCAGAGGCCAGAACCAAAACTGCGTTCTCCACTAACAGAGGATACTGGCAGTTCAAGGTCCTGTGCTTCGGCCTGTGCAACGCTCCAGCTACTTTTGAGCGTTTGATGGACAGGGTGCTGGATGGCATCCCCCACCAGCAGTGTCTGGTATACCTCGATGACATCCTGGCCCATGGCAGTGCCTTCCAGTCAGCCCTTGTGGCGCTACAGCTTGTGCTGGAGTGGGTGGCTGCCGTAGGTCGCAGGTCTCAACACCCTGAAACGTGCACTGATCGAGGCCCCGTGCTCGCCCCCTGACCTCACCTTGCCCTTTATCCTGGACACAGATGCAAGCAATGTGGGCATGGGTGGGGTGCTGGCCCATGTGGAGCCAGAGGGTGAGAGAGTGGTGGCATACTTCAGCAAAACATTTAACAAACATGAGCGCCGCTACTGTGTCACCCGGCGGGAGCTCTTGGCTGTTGTGGTTTCCATCAACTTCAAGAACTACCTGGGTGGCCTGTCCTTTACTGTAAGGACTGACCACTCTGCTCTTCAGTGGCTCATGTCTTTCATAGAGCCAGAGGGGCAGGTGGCATGCTGGTTGGAAGAGTTTCAGCCGTACTTCACAATTGTGCACAGGGCAGGGGCATGCCACTCCAACGCCATGTCCCGTTGGTCCTGTATTGCAGGCAGGTGCCACCACTGTGAGCAGAGAGAGGGACGTGAGAGAGAGCTGTGTGCAGAGGAGGGGGTCTGTGCCACAGTCTGTCGGCCCTGTGAGCTGCAGACTGTTGAAGTGGCTGAATGGGGGCAGCAGCAGGGGCGCAGCTGAGACTCTCACTCGCGACCAAATTGTTGTGGTCAAAGTTTGAGAGACTGCGCCTGGCTGATGGCGTGCTACAGCAGGCATGGGAAAGGAGAGGTGGTGGTCCCAAAAGCGCTGCAAGAGGCTGTGTCCAGAGCACTCATGGGGGGGGTGGGGAGAGGACACTTTTGTGTCACAAAAACACTCCGCCACCTCCGTCAGGCCTTTTACTGGGGGAAGCACAAGAGGGATGTGGAGGACTTTTTCCGCATCTGTGACAACTGCACAGTGAGAAAGGGTCCCCCAGTCTGCTCTCATGCTCAGCTCCAACAGTTCCCAGTGGGGGCTCCCATGGAGAGGTTGGGAGTGGATGTAGTTGGGCCGTTTCCCACCACAGACAGTGGAAACCGCTGGGTGCTCACAGCCATGGACTATTTCATAAAATGGCCCGAGGCTTATGCTCTGCCTGACCAGGAGGCAGAGACCATTGTCAATGCCCTGACAGTGGGGATGTTCAGCAGGTTTGGAGCTGCGGAGTCCATCCACAGCAACCAAGGCAGAAACTTTGAGTCCCGTGTGTTCGCCACCATGTTTGAGAGGCTGGGTATGCACAAGACCCGCACTACTCCTCTCCATCCTCAAAGTGACAGAGCGCTTCAACAAAACGCTTGGACAGCAGCTGGCCATTGTCTCTGCCAAACACCAGCATGACTGGGACAAGCACCTGGCTATGGTCCTCATGGCATACCACTCCCCTGTCCAAGACTTCCTGCACACCTGCCCTCCTCATGCTGGGGAGAGAGATCCGCACCCCTGCGGAGATGGTGTTTGGTCGGCCCCTGGATAGCCCTCGTGTGCCCCCGGGGCAGGAGTATGCCCGGAGACTCCAGGACCGCCTGGAGAGAGCCCACACCTTCACCAGAGAGCAGCTGGTGAATACAGATATGAGGCAGAAGAGGAACTATCACATGCACACCCGGGGAAGGCACTTTGTGGCTGAGAAGCTGATCTGGGTCTACATCCCCTTGAGAAAGCAAGGCAGATGCCAGAAAGTTGGACAGTCACTGGGTGGGACCTTGCAGCATCCTGGAGAGGGTAGGGGAGGTTGTTTGCCGGGTGCAGCTTTCTCCCAGGGGGTGAAAGGTGGCAATTCACCGGGCCAGGTTAGCCCCATACAGAGGGGCCTCTTCTCCCCAAACCCCAGGGACCCCCACAATTCCCCTCCCCTTCCATTCTCCAGGCACCCACCCCCAGGTGTCGCAGACAAGGCTCCAGACAGCCCACTCCCCCAGTCTCCCTCCCTGTGTCACCTCGTGGGTCCCCGGAGCAAAGGACTGTAATCCCCGTTCCCGCACCCTTGTCCCCTATGTCCCTGCCTTCATCCTCTGGGTTCCAGAGGGGCAGCCCCCGTCCATAGATGGAGCCCCCTGTTTCACATCTGGACAATCTACGACCATCACGGCCATGCGACCTCCGGGTCGCTTCAGCGACTTTGTTTGTTCCCTTGGGGATGAGGAACTTTGATGCGGGGGAGGAACTTTGTGTTATGTGTTAGGCTATTAGTTGGTTGTGTTGTACTTACCAATACCCAGTGTTTGCGGGGTCTGCCATGCCAATCAACCTGCTATCTGCCAATCACAGGAATGCCTGGAATGTTCTGATTCCAGGCATCCTGGTGGTTGGCGGAGTGGCGTGGAGGTTGGGTTGGGCAGGGGGATTGAGTATTGGAATTTACGACCAGGTTTAGCCATCTCTTACATCTGGCCTTCACAAGAGAAGGTCACGGTTGTTTACTAGGGTATTCTTCATTTATTTGGCGGGGGCTACGGCCAAACAGTAGCCTGTGTGAAGTTGGGTTAATAAACCGTCAATTCGTAAACTCAATCCTCTGTCTGGACAATTGTTCCTTTATGAACTAGTCAGGTCAATACAATATAATAGATTTTATCTCCAATTTCCACCCCCAAAGTGAGATTTCATATTGATACACACCTATATGTGCTACACATTATTGTTTGGGGGTGCTAATGTGAAACATGGCCTTTAAACTTTGAACACGTTCTGTCATACTGAATGCAGCCCAGTCAAATGAAATTGATCAATGAGCCGTGGCATTGATCTAGCAATGGTGTGTTAGATACCACCCACATATGTTTGCTTGAACCCCCTCATTATCATTTTGGAGGAAGAATTACATAAATAATTTAAGAAATAATATTAATGAAAAAATTAAAGAAAGTGGGATTCATTATTTAAATCATTGTTTATCTATTTATGTGTTTATTCGTTTTTTTTATCTCTATGTGTGGATTTATTTACATATTCATGTTTTTATCTATTTGTCTGCATTTACCTATTTATTCATTTCATTCTAATTATGGCAGCTTTGGTCCTCCATATCATGCAGGGCTCATCTGTGAAAAAGACCGTGGACTCGGGATGACTTCCTGCTTAAATAAAGGTTCAATAAATGAGTCCACCATTTTGTTTACAATGTTACTACCACTTTTCACATCCAAATAAATAAATGAACTGAGGTGTGTGAAAACCGAATATGAATATCAAATTAGGGTAGGGCAGGTAGCCTAGTGTGTAGAGCGTTGGGCCAGTACCGAAAGGTTGCTAGATCGAATCCCTGAGCTGATAAGGTAAAAATCTGTTGTTCTGCCCCTGAAAAAGTCATTTAACTCACTGTTCCTAGACTGTCATTGTAAATAAGGAATTGTTCTTAACTGACTTGCCTAGATAAATAAAGGGTGGAAAAATATATATATCTATGTTGACTTGAACAGAATACAGCGTAGTGTGTACACAGTAGAATATAATGCTTATAAGAGTAGGTCCCTGACTGGGAATGGAACCTGGTTGTGACAGTGAGTGCCGAATCCTAACTAGGCAGCGGTAGATGTTGTTGAATATTCAATTTAAATAACCTGGACAGAAAGTACCATCACAAAAACCTTTTCTTCTCTTCTCCACTTGATCCCTGTTGCTTTCTCATCTCCTCTCCTCCCCACCCATCCATTTCTATCTCTTCTATCTCCCTTACCCCCACCCACTGCCCTTTCTCAGTGGTACAACAAGACTGACTACCCCATCTTCGCCCAGTACCAGCGGTACAGGAGGCTCCACCCCCTCCAGCCCTTCTACATCCTGCACCCCAGCTTTGAGTGGCAGCTCTGGCAGCGAATCCAGGACAACATGGCCGAACCCATCCAGAAGAACCCGCCCTCCTCTGGACTGCTGGGTAAACTATACAGTGAATTCTACTAACCTTTTGGTTACCATATAGAGATCAAGGCAGATCAGGGGTAGAACTCAATAGTCTATCATATCAAATTGTATTTGTCACATGCTTCATAAACAACAGGTGTAGACTGCTTACTGATGGGCCCTTCCAAACATTGCAGAGAGAAAATATACACAGGGTACCAGTAAAAGTGCAAGGATATAAGGTAATTGAGGTAGGTAGGGATAAAGTGACTAGGCAAAGGGATAACCAATGAACAGTAACAGCAGCGTATGTGATGAGTCAAAAGAGATTAGTGCAAAAAGGGTCTATGCAGATATTCCGGGTAGCTTTTGGTTAACTATTTAACTAACTATTTAGCAGTTTTATAGCTTGGGGGTAGAAGCTGTTCAGGGTCCTGTTGGTTCCAGACTAGATGCATCGGTACTGCTTGCCATGCGGTAGTAGAAAGAACAGTCTATGACTTGGGTGGCAAGAGATTTTTAGGGTCAAATCTTTTTTCCTGCCTCCTGTTGGGAAGTGTGTGGACCATGATACTTTCTTGGTGATGTGGACTTCGAGGAACTTGATGCTCTCGACCTTGTTCCACAACAGACCCATCGATGTGGATGGGGGCGTGCTCGGCCCTCCGTTTCATGTAGTCCACAATTAGCTCCTTTTTTCCTGCTGACGTTGAGCGAGAGGTTGTTATCCTGGAACCACACTGCCTGGTCTCTGACTTGCTCCCTGTAAGCTGTCTCATCGGTGATCAGGCCGTCGTGATGTCTGCAAACTTAATAATTGTGTTGGAGTCATGCATGGCCCCACAGTCGTGGGTGAACAGGGAGTACTGGAGGGGACTAAACATGCACCCTGAGGGGCTCCCGTGTTGAGGGTCAGCGTGGCGGATGTGCTGTTGCCTACCCTCATTACCTGGGGGCGGCCTGTCAGGAAGTCCAGGGTCCTTAGCTTAGTGATGAGCTTGGAGGGCACAATGGTGTTGAACGCTGAGGTGTATTCAATGAACAGCATTCTCACGTCGGTGTGCCTTTTGTCCAGGTGGGAAATCAGTGTGGGTGCAATAGAGATTACGTCATCTATGGATCTGTTGGGGCGGTATGCGAATTGGAGTGGGTCCAGGGTGTCTGGGATGACGGTGTTGTGAGCCATGGTGTTGATCAGTCTTTCAAAGCATTTCATGGCTACAGATGAGAGTGCTACTGGGCGATAGTCATTTAGACAGGTTACCTTGGCTGAGGTTGAAAATATCAGTGAAGAAACTTGCCAGCGCATACTCTGAGTGTGAGTCCTGGTAATGCGTCTAGCCCTGCGGCATTGTGAATGTTAACCTGTTTAAAGGTCTTACTCACATTGGCTATGGAAAGCATGATCACACATTCATCTGGAATAGCTGGTGCTCTCATGCATAGTTCACTTTTGCTAGCCTCAAAGCTTGCATAGAAGGTTTTTAGCTCATCTGGTAGCCTCGCGTCACTGGACAGCTCGTGGCTTGGTTTCCCTTTGTAATCCAGGATAGTTTGCTAGCCCTGCCACATCCCATGATTGTCAGAGCTGGTGTAGTAGGATTCGGTCTTGGTCCTGTATTGATGCCTTGCTTGTTTGATGGTTTGTGGGAGGGCGTAGCGGGATTTCTTATAAGCGCACAGATTATAGTCCCACTTATTGAAAGCGGCAGCTGTAGCCTTTCAATTCAGTGCCGATATTGGCTATAGTCAATCCATGGCATCTGGTTGGGATATGTACAGTTGAAGTCAGAAGTTTACGTACACTTAGGTTGGAGTCATTAAAACTAGTTTTTCCAACAACTCCACAAATTTCTTGTTAACAAACTATAGTTTTGGAAAGTCAGTTAGAAAGTCTACTTAGTGCATAACACATGTCACTTTTTCCAACAATTGTTTACAGACAGATTATTTCACTTATAATTCACTGTATCACAATTCCAGTGGGTCAGAAGTTTACATACACTAAGTTGACTGTGCATTTAAACAGCTTGGAATATTACAAAAAATGATGTTTTGGCTTCAGAAGCTTCTGATAGGCTAATTGACATAATTTGAGTCAATTGGAGGTGTACCTGTGGATGTATTTCAAGGCCTACCTTCAAACTCAGTGCCTCTTTGCTTGACATCATGGGAAAATCAAAAGATATCAGCCAAGACTGATCCCGGGTCCGGGGGAATTGTCAGCAACTACACTAATTAGCATAGCGCAACGGTCAAATAATTTTACTAGAAAATTTTCATATTCATGAAATCACAAGTGAAATATAGCGAAGCACAGCTTAGCCATTTGTTAATCACCCTGTCGTCTCAGATTTTGAAATTATGCTTTACAGCGATAGCAAGACAAGCGTTTGTGTAAGTTTATCGATAGCCTAGCATACATAGCATTATGTCCAGCTAGCAGCAGGAAGCTTGGTCACGAAAATCAGAAAAGCAATCAAATGAACCGTTTACCTTTGATGATCTTCGGATGTTTTCACTGACGAGACTCCCAGTTAGAAAGCAAATGTTCATTTTGTTCCATAAAGATTATTTTTATACCCAAAATACCTCAGTTTGTTTGTCACGTTATGTTCAGAAATCCACCGGAAATAGCGGTCACGACAACGGCGAAAAAAAAAATCTAATTATATCCATAATATCGACAGAAACGTGGCAAACGTTTTTTATAATCAATCCTCAAGGTGTTTTTCAAATATCTATTCGATAATATGTCAACCGGGAAGGTTGGCTTTTCAGTTGGACCGGGAGGAAAAATGGCTACCTCTCTCTTTTACGCAAGAATCACTCTGGGAGCCATCAGCTGGCCACTTACACAATGTGTTCGTTTACGCTCATTCTTCAACATAAAGGCGTGAAACTACGTCTAAAGGCTGTAGACACCTTAAGGAAGACGTAGAAAAAGGAATCTTGTTGATATCCCTTTCAATGGGCAATAAGGATGCATAGAAAGACAGGGGTTTCAGAATAAGGGTCACTTCCTGATTGGATTTTTCTCAGGATTTCGCCTGCAATATCAGTTCTGTTATACTCACAGACCCTAATTTTACAGTTTTGGTAACTTTAGAGTGTCTTCTATCCTAAGCTGTCAATTATATGCATATTCTAGCATCTGGACCTGAGAAATAGGCAGTTTACATTGGGAACTTTATTTTTCCAAAAATAAAAATAGTGCCCCCTAGCTTCAAGAGGTTAAAACATAGTATAGGCTAAAGTAATATGGTGGACTGGGCATTCATCATTCATTTGGCTAGGATAGTCTACTTAGTAACATTTGCCACTTTTTCTATCCAATCCTCCAGGTGTTTGCTTTCACCATTCCAATTCTTACACATCTTTCAATACTTAGGAGTAAGATGAGGAGAGGAAGTTGATTGAGATATGCACCCTATATTAATGAAAGGTACATTTCCTTGATTATCTAACAGTTCTGAAGTCTCATGGCAGCAACCAGACACCCCAATTACCCTCTCGACATGCCCCCTCTCCTGCCAACTCACTACACCTGTCCCAACTCTGCTAATCACCGTTCCTATTAGAGCCCTGCATGGGTACCCATGCCCACAACATTCAGGTCCTACCTCTGCCAAATTTAAGGCCCGGGCCCTGTCTTAACCCAAAATCGTCATTAGTATTATTGCTGAGAGATTAACCGAAATGTCTGTTATTTCTCGGTTTTTAAACAACTTGACCGACATCGGTTCAATTATTTTATTTCCATTTCGTTCTGTTTTTTTCTGTGAGCTCAATGCGCAGTTTGTCTAGAAAAACATCAGATCAAGCTTGAACTGTGCAATGTAGTAGGGAGTTGTAGTTTCCAAAATACCAATATTCTGCATAGTTTAGCACATAAAATGTGGTAATTAACTACAATGACCATAATCCATTGCACGCCTACTTGTTCGATCTGTGTGGGGAGAGAATAGACAGAAGACGGTGTGATCGAGAGGGATAGAGAGCAGTTGCTTTGAGAGCCATCTCAACCTGAAAATAAGAGTATGCCTTATTTACTTTCAAGAACTACTAAAATAGTGATTTTTGTCAGACAGCAATGGCAGCAACTCTATAGAGTGGTGTTAAGGAGTCTACCGGGTCCGAAACCGACTTCACAATTAATTTTCTTTATTCAGGGTTCACTCAAAAACTTTGTTTTACTATTGACAGTTACAGCTTATTTCGGGATTGTATTCACTCTCCTTAAATATAAGTAATCTGAATTGTTTAATCAAACTTTTTGCCGCCAGCTTCTGATATCATGGAATAAAAACTACAATCTGTCTCCTGGGCCGGAGCTGGTTTTCCCTGGCTAAACTAGCTGGCTAGCTGAACTATGCTCGTTTTCGTCCTCATTGCAAACTTCAGAAATACTGCACCCTCAACTTCAAAACTCCCTTGATAGTTTTACAATCATGTAACTAAGAAATTAGCTGTAAATCAACTCAAATCAAATTGTATTGGTCACATACACATGGTTAGCAGATGTTAATGTGAGTGTAGCGAAATGCTTGTGCTTTTAGTTCCGAGAATGCAGTAATATCTAACCAGTAATCTAACAAATTTACAACAACTACCTTATACATACAAATGTAAGGGATGAATAAGAATATGTACATATGCATATATGGATGAGTGATTGCCGTGGAGCATAGGCAAGATGCAGTAGATGGTATTGAGCAGTATATACATATGAGAAGAGTAATGTAGGATATGTAAACATTGAGGTTGACACTTTGTGGTTGAGGGCGGTACTTGTTTTGTTGAATAGTCATGACTGGTTTAAGATATGTCGTAAGATGACGGTTGCGAAGGATATCATTGCTACTTAACGCTGGACATTTCTGACTGGTCTTGGAACTGTGACAACGATCAGCCTCTCCCTGCTTGGCTTAATGGGATATGTTGTGATTTTACCAACACAGCCAGATACAGTGCATTCAGTGAAAGTATACAGATCTCTTAGCTTTCTCCACATTTTGTTACGTTACGCCTTATTCTAAGAATGATGTAATTTTTTGACCAAGCAAAAACAGGTTTTTCAAAGTGTTTGCACATATATTTTATTTGGGGGGGATATCACATTTACATAAGTATTCTGACCCTTTACTCATTACTTTGTTAAAGCACGTTTGGCATTGATTATAGCCTTGAGTCTTCTTGGGTATGACGCTACAAGCTTGGCAAACCTGTATTTGGGGAGTTTCTCCTATTCTTCTCTGCAGATCCTTTCAAGCTCTGTCAGGTTGGATGGGGAGCGTCGCTGCACAGCTATTTTCCAGTCTCTCCAGAGATGCTTGATCGGGTTCAAGTCCGGGCTCTGGCTGGGCCACTTAAAACCTCTTGGTGTTAGGGGGCAGTATTTTCATTTTTGGAAAAAAAACGTTCCCGTTTTAAACGGGATATTTTGTCAGGAAAATATGCTAGAATATGCATATAATTGACAGCTTTGGATAGAAATCACTCTAATGTTTCCAAAACTGTAAAGATATTGTCTGTGAGTATAACAGAACTGATGATGCAGGCGAAAGCCTGAGAAAAATTTAATCCGGAAGTGCCCCAGGTTTTGAAAGCGCTGCGTTCCAATGACTCCCTATTCAGCTGTGAACGAGCTTACGCTTTCTACGTATTCCCCAAGGTGTCTACAGCATTGTGGCGTAGTTTTACGCATTTCTGTTGAAGAATAGCCGTAGGCAGCCACATTGCGTAAGTGGTCACATGGTGGCTCCGAGAGAGATTCTCGCGTAAAATACAGAGGTAGCCATTACTCCAATCGGTCAGAGTGAAAAACGAATTGTCCTGACTGATATATTATCGAATAGATATTAGAAAAACACCTTGAGGATGGATTCTAAACAACGTTTGCCATGTTTCTGTCGATATTATGGTGCTAATTTGGAATATTGTGGTGACCGCAATTTCCGGGCGATTTCTCAGCCAAACATGAAGAAAAAACGGAGCTATTTCGCCAACAAAAATAATATTTTGGGAAAAAATGAACTTTGGCTGTCTACCTGGGAGTCTCGTGAGTGAAAACATCCGAAGTTCATCAAAGGTAAACAATTTAATTTGATTGCTTTTCTGATTTCCGAGACAAGTTTGCCTGCTGCTAGCAAGGCATAATGCTATGCTAGGCTATGATAAACTTACACAAATGCTTGTCTAGTGTTGGCTGTAAAGCATATTTTGAAAATCTGAGATGACAGGGTGAAAAACAAAAGGCTAAGCTGTGTTCCAATATATTTCACTTGTGATTTTCATGAATAGGAAGATTTTCTAGGAAGATTTATGTCCGTTGCGTTATGCTAATTAGTGTCAGATGAGGATAACGGTCCCGTTCACGGGCTGGGCGTCACTACAGGTTAAGGACTTTCAGAGACTTGTCCCGAAGCCACTCCTGTGTTGTCTTGGCTGTGTGCTTAGGGTTGTTGTCCTGTTGGAAAGTGAAACCTTCGCCCCAGCTCTGGAGCAGGTTTTCATCAAGGATCTCTCTGTGCTCCGTTCATCTTTCCCTCGATCCTGACTAGTCTTCCAGTCCCTGCTGCAGAAAAACACAGTCCTTTAGATGCCTTTTGGCAAACTACAAGTGGGCTGTCATGTACCATTTACTGAGGAATGGCTTCCATTTGGCCACTCTACCATAAAGGCCTGATTGGTAGAGTGCTGCAGAGATGGTTGTCCTTCTGGAAGGTTCTCCCATCTCCACAGAGGAACTCTGGAGCTCTGTCAGCGTGACCATCGGGTTCTTGGTCACCTCCCTGACTAAGGCCTTTCTCTCCCGATTGCCCAGTTTGGCCAGGCGGCCAGCTCTAGGAGGAGTCTTGGTGGTTCCACACTTCTTCCATTTAAGAATTATGGATGCCACTGTGTTTTTGGTTAGCTTCAATGCTGCGGAAATGTTTTGGCATCCCTCCCCAGATCTGTGCCTCGACACAATCCTGTCTCGGAGCTCTACGGACAATTACTTTGACCTCATTTAATGGTTTTTGCTCTGACATGCACTGTCAACTGTGGGACCTTATATGGACAGGTATGACAGTATGGCTTTCCAAATCATGTCCAGTCAATTGAATCTACCACAGGTGGACTCCAATCAAGTTGTAGAAACATCTCACGGATGATCAATGGAAACAGAATGCACCTGAGCTCAATTTCGAGTTTCGTAGCAAAGGGTCTGCAAACTAATGTAATTAAGTTTTTTCTGAAAAAAAATGTTTTTGCTTTGTCATTATGGGGTATTGTGTGTAGGTTGATGAGGAAAAGCATTTATTTAATCAATTTTACATCAAGGCTGTAATGTAGCAAAATGTGGAAAAAGTAAAGTGGTCTGAATACTTTCCGAAAACACTGTTTTCGCTATGGTTGGGTGTTGCTATGGTGACCAGTGAGCTGAGATAAGGCTGGGCTTTATACCTAGCAAAGACTTAGAGAGTACAGTGTGTGTGTGACACATAGTATTAAAGTGTTTATTACATACACTACCAGTCAAAAGTTTTATAACACCTACTCATTCAAAGGTTTTTCTTTATTTTACTATTTTCTACATTTTTTTTTCTTTTTTTTTTCACCTTTATTTAACCAGGTAGGCTAGTTGAGAACAAGTTCTCATTTGCAACTGCGACCTGGCCAAGATAAAGCATAGCAGTGTGAACAGACAACACAGAGTTACACATGGAGTAAACAGTTAACAAGTCATTAACACAGTAGAAAAAAAAGGATAGTCTATATACATTGTGTGCAAAAGGCATGAGGAGGTAGGCGAATAATTACAATTTTGCAGATTAACACTGGAGTGATAAATGATCAGATGGTCATGTACAGGTAGAGATATTGGTGTGCAAAAGAGCAGAAAAGTAAATAAATAAAAACAGTATGGGGATGAGGTAGGTAAAAATGGGTGGGCTATTTACCGATAGACTATGTACAGCTGCAGCGATCGGTTAGCTGCTCAGATAGCAGATGTTTGAAGTTGGTGAGGGAGATAAAAGTCTCCAACTTCAGCGATTTTTGCAATTCGTTCCAGTCACAGGCAGCAGAGAACTGAAAGGAAAGGCGGCCAAATGAGGTGTTGGCTTTAGGGATGATCAGTGAGATACACCTGCTGGAGCGCGTGTTACCGGTGGGTGTTGCCATCGTGACCAGTGAACTGAGATAAGGCGGAGTTTTACCTAGCATGGACTTGTAGATGACCTGGAGCCAGTGGGTCTGGCGACGAATATGTAGCGAGGGCCAGCCGACTAGAGCATACAGGTCGCAGTGGTGGGTGGTATAAGGTGCTTTAGTGACAAAACGGATGGCACTGTGATAAACTGCATCCAGTTTGCTGAGTAGAGTGTTGGAAGCAATTTTGTAGATGACATCGCCGAAGTCGAGGATCGGTAGGATAGTCAGTTTTACTAGGGTAAGTTTGGCGGCGTGAGT
Source organism: Oncorhynchus clarkii lewisi (assembly GCF_045791955.1). Lineage (NCBI taxonomy): Eukaryota > Metazoa > Chordata > Actinopteri > Salmoniformes > Salmonidae > Oncorhynchus > Oncorhynchus clarkii. The sequence goes on along the minus strand of NC_092179.1, from coordinate 3,005,626 downwards.
GAAGGAGGCTTTGTTGCGGAATAGAAAGCCGACTCTAGATTTGATTTTCGATCGGAGATGTTTGATATGAGTCTGGAAGGAGAGTTTACAGTCTAGCCAGACACCTAGGTACTTTTAGATGTCCACATATTCAAGGTCGGAACCATCCAGGGTGGTGATGCTAGTCAGGCATGCTGGTGCAGGCAGCGAACGGTTGAAGAGCATGCATTTGGTTTTACTAGCATTTAAGAGCAGTTGGAGGCCACGGAAGGAGTGTTGTATGGCATTGAAGCTCGTTTGGAGGTTAGATAGCACAGTGTCCAAGGACGGGCCGGAAGTATATAGAATGGTGTCGTCTGCGTAGAGGTGGATCAGGGAATCGCCCGCAGCAAGAGCAACATCATTGATATATAGAGAGAAAAGAGTCGGCCCGAGAATTGAACCCTGTGGCACCCCCATAGAGACTGCCAGAGGACCGGATAGCATGCCCTCCGATTTGACACACTGAACTCTGTCTGCAAAGTAGTTGGTGAACCAGGCAAGGCAGTCATCAGAAAAACCGAGGCTACTAAGTCTGCCGATAAGAATATGGTGATTGACAGAGTCGAAAGCCTTGGCAAGGTCGATGAAGACAGCTGCACAGTACTGTCTTTTATCGATGGCGGTTATGATATCGTTTAGTACCTTGAGCGTGGCTGAGGTGCACCCGTGACCGGATCGGAAACCAGATTGCACAGCGGAGAAGGTACAGTGGGATTCGAGATGGTCAGTGACCTGTTTGTTGATTTGGCTTTCGAAGACCTTAGATAGGCAGGGCAGGATGGATATAGGTCTGTAACAGTTTGGGTCCAGGGTGTCTCCCCCTTTGAAGAGGGGGATGACTGCGGCAGCTTTCCAATCCTTGGGGATCTCAGACGATATGCAAGAGAGGTTGAACAGGCTGGTAATAGGGGTTGCGACAAATTAGTTTCAGAAATAGAGGGTCCAGATTGTCAAGCCCAGCTGATTTGTACGGGTCCAGGTTTTGCAGCTCTTTCAGAACATCTGCTATCTTGATTTGGGTAAAGGAGAACCTGGAGAGGCTTGGGCGAGTAGCTGCGGGGGGGGCGGAGCTGTTGGCCGAGGTTGGAGTAGCCAGGCGGAAGGCATGGCCAGCCGTTGAGAAATGCTTGTTGAAGTTTTCGATAATCATGGATTTATCGGTGGTGACCGTGTTACCTAGCCTCAGTGCAGTGGGCAGCTGGGAGGAGGTGCTCTTGTTCTCCATGGACTTCACAGTGTCCCAGAACTTTTTGGAGTTGGAGCTACAGGATGCACATTTCTGCCTGAAGAAGCTGGCCTTAGCTTTCCTGACTGACTGCGTGTATTGGTTCCTGACTTCCCTGAACAGTTGCATATCGCGAGGACTATTCGATGCTATTGCAGTCCGCCACAGGATGTTTTTGTGCTGGTCGAGGGCAGTCAGGTCTGGAGTGAACCAAGGGCTATATCTGTTCTTAGTTCTGCATTTTTTGAACGGAGCATGCTTATCTAAAATGGTGAGGAAGTTACTTTTAAAGAATGACCAGGCATCCTCAACTGACGGGATGAGGTCAATGTCCTTCCAGGATACCCGGGCCAGGTCGATTAGAAAGGCCTGCTCACAGAAGTGTTTTAGGGAGCGTTTGACAGTGATGAGAGGTGGTCGTTTGACTGCGGCTCCGTAGCGGATACAGGCAATGAGGCAGTGATCGCTGAGATCCTGGTTGAAGACAGCGGAGGTGTATTTGGAGGGCCAGTTGGTCAGGATGACGTCTATGAGGGTGCCTTTGTTTACAGATTTAGGGTTGTACCTGGTGGGTTCCTTGATGATTTGTGTGAGATTGAGGGCATCTAGCTTAGATTGTAGGACTGCCGGGGTGTTAAGCATATCCCTGTTTAGGTCACCTAACAGAACAAACTCTGAAGCTAGATGGACGGCGATCAATTCACAAATGGTGTCCAGGGCACAGCTGGGAGCTGAGGGGGGTCGGTAGCAGGCGGCAACAGGGAGAGCCTTATTTCTGGAGAGAGTAATTTTTAAAATTAGTAGTTCGAACTGTTTGGGTATGGACCTGGAAAAGTATGACATTACTTTGCAGCCTATCTCTGCAGTAGACTGCAACTCCTCCCCCTTTGGCAGTTCTATCTTGACGGAAAATGTTATAGTTGGGTATGGAAATCTCAGAATTTTTGGTGGCCTTCCTGAGCCAGGATTCAGACACGGCAAGGACATCAGGGTTAGCAGAGTGTGCTAAAGCAGTGAGTAAAACAAACTTAGGGAGGAGGCTTCTGATGTTGACATGCATGAAACCAAGGCTTTTTCGATCACAGAAGTCAACAAATGAGGGTGCCTGGGGACATGCAGGGCCTGGGTTTACCTCCACATCACCCGCGGAACAGAGGAGGAGTAGTATGAGGGTGCGGCTAAAGGCTATCAAAACTGGTCGACTAGAGCGTTGGGGACAAAGAATAAAAGGAGCAGATTTCTGGGCATGGTAGAATATATTCAGGGCATAATGCGCAGACAGGGGTATGGTGGGGTGCGGGTACAGCGGAGGTAAGCCCAGGCACTGGGTGATGATGAGAGAGGTTGTATCTCTGGACATGCGGGTTGTAATGGGTGAGGTCACCGCATGTGTGGGAGGTGGGACAAAGGAGGTATCAGGGGTATGAAGAGTGGAACTAGGGGCTCCATTGTAAACTAAAACAATGATAACTAACCTGAACATCAGTATACAAGGCATATTGACATTTGAGAGAGACATACAGCGAGGCATACAGTAATCACAGGTGTTGAATTGGGAGAGCTAGCTAAACAGTAGGTGAGACACCAACAGCTAATCAGCTAGCACAACAACAGCAGGTAAAATGGCGTTGACTAGGCAGGGAGGGTCGGATTAACTACACACAGAGCCTGAGTGCGGCTGGGGCCGACAGATAAACATAAACAAGCAGAATGGAGTACCGTGATTAATGGACAGTCCAGCATGCATCAGCTATGTAGCCAAGTGATCAGTGTCCAGGGGGCAGCGGTGGATGGGGCAGGGAAGCTAGACTGGCGAGTATTATCCAGGTTAAAAAAACTGGCTGGCTGTGCAGAAGGTAAAGCCGCTAGCAGTGGCTAACAATGACTAAATAGCGTGTAGCTAGTTAGCTGGTTAGCTTCTGGAGGTTCTTAAATGTGTTCTAAAAATTAAAAATAATAGCGATTCTGTATCACATTGGGTGAGGCAGGTTACCGGAAGGTATAATCTAATTAAAAATCGAAAAGCGATTGAAAGTAAATATGGGTCCAGTGAGTGGTTGGGACACGGCGATTCAGACAGTTAGCAGGCCTGTGCTAACAAGCTAACAGTTAGTAGGCCGGGGCTAAACAAGGTAGCAGTTAGCAGACCGGGGCTAAACAAGCTAGCAGTTATCAGGCCGAATTAGCAAGCAAGCAGATAGCAAGGGCTAGAAAGTTAGTCTTTGGGGGACGTCATGATGGGGTGAGTCTGTTTATGCCTCTTCATGCGGTGACATCGATAGACCGGTCGTGGGTCCGGATATTGTAGCCCAGGAGTATGCTTCGGTGGTAGCACAGGAGCTCTGGCCGGGCTAGCTTCAAGCTAAGTGGATGGAAACGCTAGCCAGGAGTAATCATCCGGGGTTGCGGTTAGCTAGTTGTGAAGATCCAGCTGAAAATGTTCCGTTTGCGGGGGGAAACCGGTGGGAATCCGGGGATAAAAATAATAGGTCCGTTATGCTCTGGTTAGGGTTGCGTTGTTCAAACTGGCGAGAGCTTTCCGAGCTAAAGGTTAGCTGATGACCAGTTAGCTGATGACCGCTAGCAATGGTTTGCTGGTAGTTAGCTGGCTAGCTTCAGTTGAGGGGTTCCGGATCCGAAGTAAATATAAATATAAATACTTTAGAAAAAAAAAGCTGATCCGCGCTACATTGGGTGAGGCGGGTTGCAGGAGAGTATTTCGAAGTTGAGGTTTAGCAAAATGTTTTAAAAGATATGTGAAGAAAAATATGTAAAAAAAATGATATATACAAGGGACACGACACGACAAGGCGTCTGACTGCTACGCCATCTTGGAACACATTGTAGAATAACAGCGAAGAAATCAAAACTATGAAATAACACATATGGAATCATGTAGTAACCAAACAAGTGTAATACAAATCTAAATATATTTTATATTTGAGATTCTTCAAATGGCCACCCCATGCTGTGGGGATGTTTTTTAGAGCCAGGGACTGAGAGACTAGTCAGGATCGAGAGAAAGATGAACGAAGCACATTACAGAGAGATCCTTGATGAAAACCTGCTCCAGAGCGTTCAGGACCTCAGACTGGAGTGAAGGTTCACCTTCCAACAGGACAATGACCATAAGCACACAGTCAAGACAGCACATGAGTGGCTTCAGGACAAGTCTTTGAATGTCTTAGAGAGGCTCAGCCAGAGTCCGGACTTGAACCCGATCTATCTCTGGAGAGACCTGGAAATAGCTGTGCAGCGACGCTCCCCATCCATCCTGACAGAGCTTGAGAGGATCTGGGAGAATGGGAGAAACTCCCCAAATACAGGTGCAGTGGAGGTTCTCGCTTGTATGGCTCCCTAAGGGCGAACCTCCCCTTTCCGCACCATTCTGCACTAACTGTAATTTTTATTCAGATATTTGGAACAACACAATTACATAATCATAACATTTAAAACTATTTAAATATAAAAATATATACAAAAATAAGACTCATAAATATACTATATATAATATATATAAATAAATAAGACGAATAAAAACTAATTGAAGTATATAAATACAAATAAAAAAAGACAATTTAATTATTACATTATTACCCTATTGCTAACAAAAAACACACAAATAAAAATTAGTTGCACATATCCTATATCACACAAATGTCACGGATCCCTCCGGAACTTTTATTACGCACACCTGGCCCCTATTCCCAGTGATTAGTAATTGTATAAGTGTGCCCTTGGTTCACCATTGCCTTGTAGATTATTGTTATTATGTTCGTTGACCTGTGCTGTGTGTTTTGGCTTTCATGCCCTTGTGGATTGTGCAGATGATTACGGGTCTCGTCCCGTGTGTTAATCATTGTGCGCATGTGTTATTTATTCGAGGTACTCCTCGCTCTTTTGTTTGGGTTTCAACAATGTGTTTTGTATATGTGTTTGTTTGGTCTTCGTCCCCGTGCTTTTACATGGCACGCTGTAATTTGGGTAATGATAAAAAAACATATTACGTATTCCTGCGCCTGTCTCCCGATCCCTTTATACCAGTGTGACAACAAATACAAAAATAGAATAACACACTTATAAAGAAGAGAACCGGATTATTACACTATTGCACTTCAAACAAGAAACACACAAACTAAATTGCACAACTGCCATCTAACACTGACCTTTCTTGCCTTCCTTGATACAAAGTCAGCAATTATATCATCATAAGAAATCTGCCCAGCAATTGCATGGTTAATACTGATGACAGCAAGGCCACTAAGGCGTTCCTGTGGCATGGTGGACAGGTAGGATTTGATGAGCTTCAGCTTTGAAAAGCTCCTCTCTGCTTCAACTACGGTCACTAGTTAGACAGAGTTAGACAAATTCTGAGAGCACAAATTTGGATACAATTCTGAGAGCTCCCTTTCGTGTACAAACATCAGCAGTTCAAGCAGGGTCATGGTCTTCGATGGCAAGTCAGGCAAGTTCTTCAGTTCCTGTGCAAGCTTTCTGCCATCCAAGTGTGAGTGTTCTTTATAGTGCAGTGTCATACTAAGGGCCTCACAATGTTCTGTCAGCTCCTCATTTGAGAGACTTTGGAAGGTTGACAGCACTCCAAACTCCTCTCCCACATTTTCCAATGTGGAAAATCTTTCCTGAAGGGCTGAGGTTGCAGCATCAACAATGACATTGAACAATCCAGCTTCTTCAGGGCATCACTCAAAAGCTCATCAAATGATTCATATGAAAAGTGCCACTTTGTGGACCTCAGCCTTTTTTGTTGTAGAACGGCCTCTACATAAATTCCCCTTCAAATATCCTTGGCTGAAGTTTGTGCAGTCATAAAGCCTGTTGCCCTGTAGTTGCTGAGACCTCACTCTGTCTTTCTGAGAAGACTGACTGCAACATCCACATGCATACTGGGAGACTGCATCAGCTTGCTCATATGTTGGATCTGGCTCAAGATGTCATACCACACCACTGTACAGATGCTGAAGCGGTATGATCGCACCTCCTCTGACAAGGACTGGGCCTCAATCTTTATCACAGGGTCTATGGTTTGATCCCTCACCTCAATCAGTGCCTCTCACCGCTGCTGCCTTATACCTCAGTGGCTCGACACTCTTAACTTTACTCTCCCACCTTGTCTCAGTCCATATCTTCAAAGTGATGTCCAAATGTTTTTTCAGGATGGCCCATCAGTGTGTGGAGGCTGAGAACAAGGTGTACAATTTGTGTAAGATGCCAATGTAACCTTTTAGCAGCATTAGCCACAACCAGGTTCAATGTGTGAGCCCCACATGGCACAAATAGAGCTCTTGGAGTCTGGCTTGGACACCTTTGTTTTTGCCTTTCATGTTGGCCCCATTATCATAAGACTGTCCTCTGCAGTCCTCAAAGGGAATTTTTAGCTCCTTTAATCTTTTGAGAATCAGGGATGCCAAATGTTGGCCTGTGGACTCCTCTGCCTCCAAAACCCCATATAATTTTCCTTTATGTGTGGCTCCTCCTGCAGTGACACAATTATAATCACAATTGACAACTATTCAGTGTGGTTGACATCTGAAGTGCAATCTAGAATGATAGAGAGGAATTTTGCCAGCTTGATGTCACTCACCATTTTTTAAATGATCTAGCTGCTCAACAAATCAATGAGTTCATTCTGTATTTGGTGGCAAGGTAACTGGGCTCGAGGGCGCCAGACTCCCCAGCGTTGCGCACTCTTGCCACCGTCATTACGCACACCTGCCTTCCCCCCGTCATTCGCATCAGTGTATAATTGGACTCAACTGGACATTACCTCCCCTATATTTGTCAGTTCCCCATCTCTGTTCCCCGCTGCTACATTGATTGTTGTTTGTCATTGTGTATCCGTGTGCTGATGCTGTTTATGTCTTGCTCTTTGTCTGTTCCTAATTACATGTCAACTCCCCGTACCTGCTTCTCGTATCCGTCATCTGTCCTTACAGAGGTCCGTTTTTGGACATGGTTATGTTGCTCTTTCATGACTGGATCAAATTGTGCCACCAGTTCAACCTCTTTGAGGAAATTTCCATTTCATGGAGAGTACAGTGTTTCTGTGTGTCCCCTTAGTGCCAGATTTCTAATTGACAGAGACTGCACAATAGCAGTCAGATGTATGAACACCTCTCTCCATCTTGTCCTCTCAGCCTTCATAAGTGCCATCTCATGTTTATCAATTGTTTACCCTTTTTTGATACTCAATGCCAGTTCTTTCCATGTTTTCATGCAGTTTTGGTGTTCTGGACTGCTGTCTTTTGAAGTCAGCAAAGAACTTGCATGTTTCCAGTCTGGATGGCAACTCATCCTGGCCAGTGCCAGAAGGTGCTCCAAAAAAATGTCAGAAGTGGCCCTGAATTTACATTGACACCCTAATTACATTTGTTGCACAATTAAATATGTCATTATGCACAATTTATCAAATTTTCAGATTAGGAACCAAATGAACCATACAACCTCCTTGGCTAATTCTAGGCATAAGACACCCCAAAAGACTCAATATATCACAAAATATACAACATATCAGCATAAAGTATTTTAAGTTAGCCTACAGCATTGGAAATTCCCCTTACTGAGCTCAGGACCTAGTCAATACAATCACAAAAAACCTTTATGATGTTACCTCAATGAAAGTTAACCAAATCAATAATGTGCTAGTTAGGTTGTAATCGTTTTGCTGTAGGCTACACATATTATCATGATGAAACTGTGTGAAATGATATCCAATGTTATGTAAGCTAGTTGGACAGAAAACGTAATATTGTCGCCCTTTGCGTAATAGCATAGCAAGCAACATAGCAACATAAGCTAACAAACATAAGTGTTATACTAGCCTATTTCATAACATACATAATATTATACTCATAAAGAGATGACATAGCTGCATACCCTTATCTTTTGCACGTTTCTCCTCTTATTCGTTCCTCTTTTTCCTAAACTGGGCACCTGATGGCTTAGACCTTTTCTTAACCATTTGTGTTGATTTGGCATTTGAGCATCAATACATTACCCATCCCCCAACACTGTCAACCAAGAGTCAAGACTAAACCAATTCACCTTGGTGGTCTGCAGACTGGTTTTTATATTATTAACTATTTCGCACAAACCAGAAAAAAATGCAACAATGTGTCTGTGAAACTACAGTGGGGCAAGAAAAGTATTTAGTCAGCCACCAATTGTGCAAGTTCTCCCACTTAAAAAGATGAGAGAGGCCTGTAATTTTCATCATAGGTACACTTCAACTATGACAGACAAAATTCGAAAAAAAATCCAGAAAATCACATTGTAGGATTTTTTATGAATTTATTTGCAAATTATGGTGGAAAATAAATATTTGGTCACCTACAAACAAGCAAGATTTCTGACTCTCACAGACCTTCTTTAAGAGACTCCTCTGTCCTCCACTCGTTACCTGTATTAATGGCACCTGTTTGAAATGGTTATCAGTATAAAAGACACCTGTCCACAACCTCAAACAGTCACACTGCAAACTCCACTATGGCCAAGACCAAAGAGCTGTCAAAGGACATCAGAAACAAAATTGTAGACCTGCACAAGGCTGGGAAGACTGAATCTGCCATAGGTAAGCAGCTTGGTTTGAAGAAATCAACTGTGGGAGCAATTATTAGGAAAGGGAAGACATACAAGACCACTGATAATCTCCCTTGATCTAGGGCTCCACGCAAGATCTCACCCCGTGGGGTCAAAATGATCACAAGAACGGTGAGCAAAAATCCCAGAACCACACGGGGGGACCTAGTGAATGACCTGCAGAGAGCTGGGACCAAAGTAACAAAGCCTACCATCAGTAACACACTACGCCGCCAGGGACTCAAATCCTGCAGTGCCAGACGTGTCCCCCTGCTTAATCCAGTACATGTCCAGGCCCGTCTGAAGTTTGCTAGAGAGCATTTGGATGATCCAGAAGAAGATTGGGAGAATGTCAGATGATGGTAAAAACTCAACTCGGCGTGTTTGGAGGACAAAGAATGCTGAGTTGCATCCAAAGAACACCATACCTACTGTGAAGCATGGGGGTGGAAACATCATGCTTTGGGGCTGTTTTTCTGCAAAGGGACCAGGACGACTGATCCGTGTAAAGGAATGGGGCCATGTATCGTGAGATTTTGAGTGAAAACCTCCTTCCATCAGCAAGGGCATTGAAGATGAAACGTGGCTGGGTCTTTCAGCATGACAATGATCCCAAACACACCGCCCGGGCAACGAAGGAGTGGCTTCGTAAGAAGCATTTCAAGGTCCTGGAGTGGCCTAGCCAGTCTCCAGATCTCAACCCCATAGAAAATCTTTGGAGGGAGTTGAAAGTCCGTGTTGCCCAGCAACAGCCCCAAAACATCACTGCTCTAGAGGAGATCTGCATGGAGGAATGGGCCAAAATACCAGCAACAGTGTGTGAAAACCTTGTGAAGACTTACAGAAAACATTTGACCTCTATCATTGCCAACAAAGGGTATATAACAAAGTATTGAGATAAACTTTTGTTATTGACCAAATACTTATTTTCCACCATAATTTGCAAATAAATTCATTAAAAATCCTACAATGTGATTTTCTGGATTTTTTTTTTTTCATCTTGTCTGTCATAGTTGAAGTGTACCTATGATGAAAATTACAGGCCTCTCATCTTTTTAAGTGGGAGAACTTGCACAATTGGTGGCTGACTAAATACTTTTTTGCCCCACTGTATATATTCACAGTATTATGAATGAATTGTGGTTTATTTGATAGCATTTCGTAGTGTGACTGATTTTACTAATTGCATTTGTACTGTACAAAGTTAGAGGTGCGCTATTTGATAGATTCCCCCGCTCCAGGCTCCCAGTGTTGAGACGTGAGGTCAACCTACCCCCGCCCCCCTCCTTATCTCGTACTTCTGAGTGGGAGAACTTCCCAGGCAGTAGCCTGCCTAGCTCACAAACTAGAATCAGGGCGCCCACTCCGACAAGGTTAATTGACCCACACACGGTGACATGATATCATTGGTGTGACGTGCAAATGAGCGATAGAGAACCGATCACGCAAATGTCACCATTCCAAAAATAAATGTGCATGTGCCCTGGTCCGCCCCCGGCAAGATGCCGATGTCGCCCATACCTAAATCCGCTACTGTACAGGTGTGCCAAGCTTGTAGCATCATACGCAAGAAGACTTGAGGCTGGAATTGCTGCCAAAGGTGCTTCAACAAAGTACTGAGTAAAGGGTCTGAATACTTATGTAAATGTGATATTTCAGTTATTTATTTTGTATCAATTGCTAAATAAATTCTTAAACAGTTTTTGCTTTGTCATTATGGGGTATTGTGTGTAGATTGATGAGGGGGGAAAACTATTTAATACATTTTAGAATAAGGCTGTAACGTAACAAAATGTGGAAAAGGGGAAGGGTACATATACATACTGTACCACAGCCATTGTCCCATAGAATTTGAATGAGTAGAACGGCCATTCCCATCCGAAAGTGTTGGTTGGGGTGAACAACAAGTAGCCTCTTTTCACAGGTGATGTATCTCTGACACAATGCCTGTTATCCTTATGTGTGCATTCTTAGTTGGAGACCCCCAGTGTGATTGGATCTTCTTTGATCTTCTTCAGTTCTAATTCTATGCTCAATACAATCTCTGTACAGAAATACTAGCTAATACATTGATTTACTAGCTAATACAGTCTTACTAGCTAATACAGTCATACCTGCTTATATTAAACTCACGTACCAAGTTTCAATAAAAATTAATACACATATAAGGAAACGTGTTTTAACCTTTAAATAACTAAATGAACCACAAACCATTACAGCCATCTCAATACTGAGCCACTAAGCTTGTAGCAACTCTATAGGCTTGACAGGCTAGCGTTAGCATAGTTGTAACTCTGCAATATATAACACTTGGGTGGGGAGATGTCAGGGAATAGACCATATAAACGGAGTAGAAAATATTACCTCAGAGGGGCTAAAAATCAATAAGTTCAAACCAGAATATTATCTGGTCGCCATTTTGTCTTGTTATTCTATGGCCTTACCTAGCTTAGGCGCAAACCCAGTCATCGATGTGTCAAAATCGCTAACAGTTTTCACAAAACCAATTTCCACATTTAAACTTAACAATTTCAACATAAATGGTAAGTTTCACTCAGATACCCATTTCAACTAACATTTTCTCTAAATAATGTGCTTTTGTACACCACGTACCTGTTTAACAGATCAAATAAAAATGAAACGAGGAGAAGCGGTTAGAGTTGTTGAGGCGAGACGGAAACCGCTATGCTTGTGCTCCTAACCGCCTCCTGCTGGTGGCAGCATGCATAAACAATTCCCAATGGAAATCCTTGAAGGATTATACAGTAAAATAATGATTACAACAATAATATCTAAACCATGTTTCATAAATACAATGTGATTCCATAACCTTATGGGCAGCCACAACTATAGTGTATGACAATAAACATTCATACTTAGATAAGTTTCTGTGCGTTTTCAAAATGTTATCATCAAATTATAAACCTACAATAGTTGGCTACACCATCTCAATCTAATCTAAAAAATAAAATGGCAAGTATCATCTACAGTAGCTACAAGAAACAACAAAGTAGTCATAAGGTTGCTTAAAACCAAATGCAATAAGAAAATAATGAATCCCTACTTCTGAGATTTATGTACGTTTAAAAAAAAATATGCCATCAAAAAATATATACACTCTTCTGGAATATATTTCAAAGCAGCAAGGAGGGCATTACTCAGTGAGGCAACAAAGAGACCAAAGATAACCCTGAAGGAGCTACAAAGCTCCACGGTGGGGATTGGAGTATCTGTCCATAGGACCACTTTAAGCCGTACACTCCACAGAGCTGGGTTTTACAGAAGAGTGGACAGAAAAAAAGCCATTGGTTAAGCAAATACGTTTGGTGTTCGTCAAAATCCATGTGGGAGACTCCCCAAACATATGGAAGAAGGTACTCTGGTGAAATGAGACAAAATTTGAGCTTTTGGGCCATAAAGGAAAACGCTATGTCTGGCGCAAACCCAACACCTCTCATCACTCCGAGAACACCATCCCCACAGTGAAGCATGGTGGTGGCAGCATCATGTTGTGGAGATGTTTTTCATCGGCAGGGACTGGGAAACTGGTCAGAATTGAAGGAATGATGGATGGCGCAAAATACAGGGAAATTCTTGAGGGAAACCTGTTTCAGTCATCCAAAGATTTGAGACTGTGACGGAGGTTCACATTCCAGCAGGACAATGACCCTGAGCATACTGCTAAAGCAACACTTGAGTGGTTTAAGGGGAAACATTTAAATGTCTTGAAATGGCCTAGTCAAAGCCCAGACCTCAATCTAACCGAGAATCTGTGATATGACTTAAAGATTGCTGTACACCAGCGAAACCCATCCAACTTGCAGGAGCTGAAACAGTTTTGCCTTGAAGAATGGACAAACATCCCAGTGGCTAGATGTGGCAAGTTTACAGAGACATACCCCAAGAGACTTGCAGCTGTAATTGCTGCAAAAGGTGGCTCTACAAAGTATTGACTTTGGGGGGGTGAATAGTTATACACAGTCAAGTTATAATTTTTTGGGTCGTATTTCTTGTTTGTTTCACAAGAAAAAATATTTTGCATCTTCAAAGTGGTATGCATGTTGTGTAAATCAAATAATAAAACCCCCCCAAAAAATATATTTAATTCCAGGTTCTAAGGCAACAAAATAGGAAAAAATGGCAAGGGGGTGAATACTTTCGCAAGCCACTGTATATTAGGCCATATATGCCCATATATTACTTTTCCATATGGGTATCCAGCGCTATCCTGATGTAAAGTGTCAGGCTCATTAAGCGCAGATAGCAGAGACCTAATTCCTATCCCTTCCTCATCAGGGGTCTTCAACTCCTCATTGCATCATGACCGATGCACAATAGCGGCAATATACTACCTGAGGCTAACCTAGATTACAATCCAAACGGGACATTTTTTCTTTATGGTCCTTTGAGCCAGATTAGACCCAGTTTACATTCAACTAAACCCCCTCCCTCTCCCCTTCCTCCAGGTACGGTTTTGATGATGTCCCTGTGTGAGGTAGTACACGTGTATGAGTTCCTGCCATCTCAGAGGAAGACGGAACTGTGTCACTACTACCAGCGCTTCTACGACGCAGCCTGCACTCTGGGAGCCTACCACCCCCTGCTCTACGAGAAGAACCTGGTCAAGAGGATGAACCAGGGGCTCGACAGGGACATCTACACCCACGGACGGGTCACCCTGCCTGGGTTCAGCACTCTCAACTGCACCCGGGGGCCTGAAATTGTACCAGCAAGCGCTGACTGAGATAATAAGAGAGATCATATTACAGTCAGAAACACACACAGGTGGTAAATAAAGAAACACAATCATATTCACAAGCACAGCATGTATAACAATATGACTGACTACTTTATCATGTGCAATCAATTCAGACAATCTCTAAATCATGGACTGATGGACATTGACAGACATGTATACATGTTTGACACTGCCATAACTAAATGGAATCTTGCAACTAATGTAAATACCCTTTACTCGCTCAAACACGCACAGGTGCACAGAATTCCTTGTGACAGCACATACAAGAAATCACACACATACATCATACAATAGACTGTCTGCAAAAAACCCACAAACTCACAGTTTTGCCGATATCCCTCTTTCCCTATGTGAATATAAGCTATAAGCGTAGTCATTCCACTGTGAGGCGCTGTTGTCCTGTCTCTGTCTCTCAGGTTGTGACTGAGGGATAGAAAGAAGAGAGCAGCTCCTCTCTCATTACTGAAGATTGTCTCTGCATGCCTGCCTTCAGCTGCACTACCACACACACATATACACACCGAACCTGTACCCTATGTGGACTAGTTGAAAATGGACTTGAAGAGAAACTGAGGAGACTGCATGAAGCTCTGACAAGAAGAGTGGCACCTCTTGGATATGCTATATAATTGACCATAGACCTGATGGAGATAAATCCTTGAGTGAAATGTGAAGGCTAACTGAAGGAAGCAACTGGAGTTCATAACATGATGCGTGACATCTAAGGGCGACCCAGAGATTACCTCATCAAGACATGGACCAGATACATTGGGTCACAGAGGTCGTGCGGTGACACACACACACACACACACCAGCCAGACTAGCAGTCTTCTCACTCATGAATGAGCCAACCATCCAGCCCACCATGGACCAATGAGAACTGAGAACAGTTGTTCTGGACTGGCTGAGGATTTCGTGGGCATCTAATGCCCCTTTGTGGGTGAACAAAATAACTGGATTATTGTATTTCCTTCCAGGAAGAAAAAATTGAAGTTTGTTAAAAGTAGAAGTTTGTTTTGGCAAATAAAAACCCTGGTCTGCATCCAAAATGGCAACCCTGATCTAATCAAATGAAGAAAGGATTTCTAGGACTGCACTGATTTACCTACTCTACGAGAACCAAATAATGCTTTATTTGTCATTTTTACTGAGATGCATAATAACTTTATAATTTACACCTCCAAGGGGGCTTTATAGATTTAGAATCATTGATGTCATAATATTGAAAATATAAGTAGAATTACAGTCAAACCCCTTGTTGTTGCACTTCTGTCCATGTTTGCCAGCCTTTCTCCCCTACCCAGCCTGTTACGTGTCAAATGTCATAGCATCTCATCATTCTGCACTCATAAGCTAATTCTATACCATCCTGCTCAGACAACCCCAGTCTTCATAGCAAACCACTGCTCACCTCGGTAACACTGCCCACACGTTAGCCGCCCCTACGTTACAAAACGCTTTTACCCAATATTGCACAAAATGGTTGCTAACATTGCCAATATGGTAGGGTTGCTGATACATTTTCCATAGTAAGAATGATCCGAATAATGTAATTGACTTTGAATTTGTGTTCAGATCATTTGTTAAACCAATTGAATGAATGAATGTGCTTCTGGAGTGTGCATTGTTGCACTGCCTATACATACATCCACCATTTCCCAACCAGCACAGAACATTCTCCTAATGTTGCCACAACATTGGGAAAGTAAGGCTGTTTATGTTATTTTTAGACCATGGCTAGGGGTGTTTTTAGAATGTTTACAGATGTTGTTTCATGGTTTCTTTGGGACTTCTGTCACCCTGATATCAATGTGTACCACTGAACAGAAATATTAATGCAATGTGTAAAGTGTTGGTCCCATGTTTCATGATCTGAAATAAAAGATCCCAGAAATTTTCCATACAAAAGCTTATTTCTCTCAAATTTTGGCCACAAATTAGTTTGCATCCCTGTCAGTGAGCATTTCTCCTTTGCCAAGATAATCCATCCACCTGACAGGTGTGTCATATCAAGAAGCTGTTTAAACATCATAATCATTACACCGTTGCACCTTGTGCTGAGGACAATAAAAGGCCACTCTGAAATCTGCAGTTTTGTCACACAACAAAATGCCACAGATGACTCAAGTTTTGAGGGAGCGTGTAATTGACATGCTGACTGCAGGAATGACCACCTGAGCTGTTGTCAAAGAATTTTATGTTAATTTCTCTACCATAAGCCGCCTCCATCGCAGTTTTAGAGAATTTGGCAATACGTCCAACCGGCCTCACAGCCGCAGACCACGTGTGTGGCACCATGTGGGCGTGCGGTTTGCTTATTTCACTGTTGTGAACAGAGTGTCCCATGGTGGTGATGGGGTTATGGTATGGGCAAGCATAAGCTACGAACAGCTAACACAATTGCATTTGGAATGCACAGAAATACCGTGACGAGATCCTGAGGCCCATTGTGAGGCCCATTTATTTTAAAAACCAAGCAAGGACATGCATTTTCTTAATACTATTTGAAAGGAAACTCTTTGAAGTTTGTGGAAATGTGAAATTAATGTTGGAGAATATAACACATTAGATCTGGTAAAAGATAATGCAAAGAAAAAAAACATGCTTTTTACATTTTTGTTTGTTTGTTCAATCATCTTTGAAATGCAAGAGAAAGGCCATTATTACACTTAAGAGTCTAGGCGCAATTTAGACTTGACACTAGATGGAGCAGTGTATGTGCAAAGTTTTAGACAGATCCAATTTATCAAACCAGTTGCAGTGATAAAGGTTTTTTGATGTTGTGCACTCTCAATAGCATGGCATTTTTTCACTGTAATAGCTACTGTAAATTGGACAGTGGAGTTAGATTAACAATAATTGAAGCTTTTTGCCCATATAAGACATGTCTATGTCCTGGGAAATGTTCTTGTTACTTACAACGTCATGCTAATCACATTAGTGCACCTTAGCTCAACCGTCCCATAGAGGTTTTAAGGTATCTCTGAACAACAGGCAACTGTATTCCCAGTCATGTGAAATCCATAGATTAGAGCCTAATGTATTTCTTTCAATTGACTGACTTCATCATATGAACTGTAACTCAGTAAAATCTGTAAAATTGTTGTGTTTATCAAAGTGAATTGTTATTTTTAAATAACAAATTGTTGTTTGAACCTTTGCAACTCAAATAGAAAAAAAGCTTAGTTTGCTGGGACCACACTTTCCGCAAACTGTATTTCACAGTTCAGTTAAAACATACCACAGAGACTGAAATATGATGCTTAAAAAATTTGATGGGTGCTTATATTTGTAAAAGTGTATGAAATGAAAACTTGTATTTTGCATATCCCAAGGACCCCTCCCCTGAGACACCCTTGAAGAGTGGGGCCACTGGCCAGGGTCAGCCATTAACAATGGCGTCCCTGGAGCAATTACGGTTAAGTGCCACGCTCAAGGACACATCGGCAGATATTTCAGCTTGTCGGCTCAGGGATTTGAACTAGCGACGGCCTCAACGTTCTAAACGCTAGACTACCTAACACCCTCAGATTGTTGTACATGTTTGTATGGTCCTTGGTTTGTCAGTACAGATTTAACCAGTCCATTCCTTGGATCATGACAAACTAAAAAGGTCTCGAAAGGGACTTACATCATTAATGTACTTGTCTTAAAATATTTAAATGTAAAAATAATTTCCATATGAACAAATTGTTTAAACATTTTAAGTTGATTGAACTTCTCCCAAACTTGACTATTTAGCTAGGTTTCCTTCCAATTTGTGACAGATTTTCATGTGAATATTCAAAAATCTGCATTAAACAATATGCACATTTTCCATCAAAGTTGCTCTTTTTTTGCGGTTAAAAGACTGTGTGTGATGACGTAGTGCACATAAAAATAACTTTTATGTACCAAATGAAAAATATAAGTGAAATTGATTCCCATCGCATTTCCAACTCTACTGATGGTTTTCACAAACACTGTTGCGTTGTATAGCAAATGTACCCACTCTGGTCTTGGCCCATACGCTCTAGCCAACAGCGAGCAGATGCAGTTTGGGTAGGTTACCTACAGTACATTGAGATTATTATGGATAAGAGCGATATTATTTGTATTGTAAAACAGCAGCCAAGCATTGATCATCATGTCACCAGAATAAGACCCTCAATATTTATTGGAACGGAGCATCAAACTCAACTCCTTGCTTATTCACCAAGCTGTGAAGTCCATAAAGGTTTTTCATCTGTAGCATAATAAACTGCATGGTCTTCCACCAAGGTAAAGTAGGTTCTATATCAGACATTCAACAGAAATTCACTGTTTCCATTCCTCTCTGATTACTATGAAGGACAGATAAAGTCAAGTGTTGATTTGATAGAAATAATCAAATCATATAAAAATGCATTTAGGCCTCCTGAGTGGCGCAGTGGTCTAAGGCACTAGCTGTGCCACTAGCTGTGCCACTAGCTGTGCCACTAGCTGTGCCACTAGAGATTCTGGGTTCAAGTCCAGGCTTTGTCACAGCTGGCCGCGAATCCATGGGGTGACGCACAATTGGCCCAGCGTTGTCTAGGGAAGGGTTTGGCTGGCAGGGATGTCCTTGTCCCATTGCGCACTAGTTACTTCTGTGGCGGGCCAGGCGCAATGCACGCTGACACGGTTGCCAGGTGTACAGTGTTTCCTCTGACAAATTGGTGTATCTGGCGTTAAGTGGGCATTGTGTCAAGAAGCAGTGCGGCTTGGTTGGGTTGTGTTTCGGAGGATGCACGGCTCCCGACCTTCGCCTCTCTCTGAGTTGCAGCGATGAGACAAGACTGTAACTACCAATTGGATACCATGAAAATTGGGGGTGAAAAAATCTATCTTGTTCGCAATTATGGTCTAAAAACATCTGACCTACTTTTACAACCGTTGATTTGATAGAAATAATCTGGTTATATAATATTGAATTTAAACTCTTATCCTCAATAAATTTTTCATGGATTGTAAATCCAAATTAATCAAAACCAGATCCTCAATGGAATTGACGCAAGCCAACACCGCCAAGTTTCTGGCTTTACAAATGGTGTTACAGAACGACCTGCCGGTGACTCTTAGCACACCATCTCACAGCCCTCTCTCAGAGACAAAATATGTAACTGGCCCTTCACAACTGGCCATAACCAAACTGTTTTGTTGTTAGGGACCAGGTTGTCAGGTGCCTTATCACACTGTGGGGTCAGCCAATATCAGTCAGTCATCTTAGATTACAGATCCCCAATTCCTGCCACCCCCTCTGTCTTCAAGGATTTTTATTGATTGAAAAGGGGAATTTAGAAGAAAGATGTGATAGTCGGAAATGGCATTGAGTAGTGAGGACAAGATGGAGGAAACGAACATAAAGTTGTTGAAGCAACAGCTGTGCTGGAATGTGAACAATATCGGTGTCAGTTCTGATAGTATGGAGCAGGAGGATGAGGGTCAAGGTCGGTAGTGGAAAGACAAAGGAAGAAGAGAGCTCATGATACAGAAAGCATTGGATCGTCTAGTAAAGAAAGCATAAAGATGGCCAAGGTAGGAAGCAAGGGTAATGATGTGTTGGAGTGGAAAGTGGTGAGGGTTTTCATGAGACCACAGGGCCTCACTTACACCCTAACTGACTAACTAAAGCCTTAGAGAAAGAGGTAGGTGAAGTCAAATTAGCTTGGTTCATTGGAAATGGTAGATTGTTAAAATGGTGTGGTAGCCAGGCTCAGCAAGAGAAGATTCTGAAAATGGAAAAGCTTAGATGGGAAGAAGATTGAAAGCCATGTCCCTGGTAATAATGCTAGATTGAGGGGAGTCATCAATATCTATGTCCATAGATGAGAAAGAAAATGTGAAGGAAGGCAGAGTGATTGAGGCCAAAATGTTGATCAGTAAGAAAGTAGGTCAAAGAAGTGGAAGCCTGTCAATGATGCTGAGGTTTGCGAAGGTTTTGCCTGGAAAAGTGTAGATAGGATTTCTTAGTTTCAGTGATAGAGAATTTGTACCTTAATGCACTGCAGTGTTTTAATTTTTACAATGAAACACACGATCTGTTATAGTCACAGCCGTGATTTAACCAGTTTTAGAAACTTCAGAGTGTTTTCTATCCACACATACTAATCATATGCATATACTATATTCCTGGCATGAGTAGCAGGACGCTGAAAAGTTGCGCGATTTTTAACAGAATGTTCGAAAAAGGAGGGGGTAGAAGTAAGAGGTTAAATGACAAAGAATGGGACACGTACAGTAGCTGCTCAGTGTAAAAGAAAGAATCAAATCAAATTCTATTTGTCACGTGCCGAATACAACAGTGAAATGCTTACTTACAAGCCCTTAACCAACAATGCAGTTTTAAGACAATACCTAAAAAAAGTAAGAGAATAACAAATCATTAAAGAACAGCAGAAAAATAACAATAGCGAGGCTATATACAGGGGGTTCCGGTACACAGTCAATGTGCGGAGCATTTGCCATACCATGCAGTGTTGCAACCTGTCATGATGCTCTCGATGGTGCAGCTGTAAAACCTTTTGAGGATCTGAGGACCGATGCCAAATCTTTTCAGTCTCCTGAGGGGGAATAGGTTTTGTCGTGCCCTCTTCATGATTGTCTTGGTGTGCTTGGACCATCATCCTGCTCCACTACAGCCCCGACGATGAGAATGGAGACGTACTCTTACCTCCTTTTCCTGTTGTCCACAATCATCTACTTTGTCTTGATCACGTTGAGGGAGAGGTTGCTGACGTTGCACCACACGGTCAGATCTCTGTCCTCCTCCCTATAGGCTGTCTCATCGTTGTCGGTGATCAGGTCACTGTTGTGTCGTCAGCAAACTTAATGATGGTGTTGGAGTCGTGTTTGGCCACGCAGTCGTGTGTGAACAGGGAGTACAGGAGGGAACTAAGTACACACCCCGAGGGGCCCCAGTGTTGAGGATCAGCGTGGCAGACATGTTTTTGCCTACCCTTACCACTTGGGGGCGGCCCGTCAGGAAGTCCAGGATCCAGTTGCAGAGGAAGGTGTTTAGTCCCAGGGTCCTTAGCTTAATGATGACCTTTGAGGGTACTATGGTGTTGAACGCTGAGCTGTAGTCAATGAATAGTATTCTCACATAGGTGTTCCTTTTGTCCAGGTGTGAGAATGCAGTGTGGAGTGCAATAGAGATTGCATCATCTGTGGATCCATTGGATCGGTTGGGGCGGTATGCAAGCTCTCGGCTGTGCTTCCCTTTGTAGTCTGTAATAGTTTGCAAGCCCTGCCACGTCTGAAGAGTGTCGGAGCCGGTGTCGTACGATTCGATCTTAGTCCTGTATTGACGCTTTGTCTGTTTGATGGTTCGTGTGAGGGCATAGTGGGATTTCTTGTAAGCTTCCAGGTTAGAGTCCCGCTCCTTGAAAGCATCAGCTCTACCCTTTAGCTCAGTGTGAATGTTGCCTGTAATCCATGGCTTCTGGTTGGGGTATGTACGTACAGTCATTGTGGGGACGACATCATCGATGCCCTTATTGAAGAAGCCAGTGACTGATGTGGTGTACTCCTCAATGCCATCGGAAGAATCCCAAGAAGATATTCCAGTCTGTGCTAGCAAAACAGTCCTATAGCTTAGAATCTGCTTCATCTGACCACTTTTTTTATGGATCTAATCACTGGTGCTTCCTGCTTTAATTTTCGCTTGTAAGCAGTCATCCCCTGCCTCTTATTCTCACTGTGATCGAACAGATGCACGGTGCTCAGTACTTTACCAAATTGGATTTATGCAGTGCCTACAACCTGGTGCACATCAGGGAGGGGGAAGAATGGAAGGCCGCCTTCATTACCAGCACTGGGCACTACGAATACAGGGTAATGCCCTACAGTCTGACAAATGCACACTCTGTGTTTCAATCCTTCATTAACAAGGTGTTTAGAGATATGTTGGGTCACTGTGTAGTGGTGTACATAGACAACCTCTAGGTGTACTCCACTATACGCGAGTAACATGTCTCTCATGTCAGGTCCATTTTGGAGAAGCTGATAGGGCATCACCTGTACACCAAGGCGGAGAAGTGCCTTTTCTTCCAGCAGGTGGTCTCCTTCCTGGGCTATCGGATATCCACCGCGGTAGTGGAGATGGAAGAGCAGAGGGTCAGTGCAGTATGGTCTTGGCCTGTTCCATCCAACATAAAGGCGGTGCAGCGCTTCCTAGGTTTTGCCAACTATTTAATGCAGTTCATTAGGGGTTTCAGCACAATGGTGTCCCCTCTTACCTTCCTCCTGAAGGGAGGTCCTCGACAGCTGCGCTGGACTGAGGAGGCCAATAAAGCATTCCGTGCGCTCAAGGAACGTTTTACGAACGCACCTGTTCTGGCTCATCCTGACCCATCTTTGCCCTTCAATATGGAGGTGGATGCCTCCGAGGTTGGAGTAGGGGCCGTTCTTTCTCAACGCACTGGATCGCCGCCCAAACTTCATCCATGTGCCTTTTACTCGCGGAAGCTTTGTGAGTTGCTGGCCGTCAAGAAGGCGCTGAAAACATGGCGGCACTGGCTGGAGGGTGCTCAACACCCATTCCTGGTTTGGACGGACCACCGGAACCTAGAGTATATTCAAGCAGCGAAGAGGCTGAACCCACGTCAGGCCAGGTGGGCCCAATTCTTCGCCATGTTTGACTTTACCCTCTGCTATCGGCCGGGATTAAAGAACGTCCTGAGGAGGATTCCTCACCTGCCCACACTCCCGAGGGGCGTACCTACGTCTTGAAGGCCTTCATGGAATGACTGGGGGTCACGGGCGGCCTCACCTCTGGGTACCATCCCCAAGCAAATGGGCAGGTGGAAAGGGTAAATCAGGAACTGAGTAGGTACCTTCGTAGTTACTGTCAGGACCGGCCGAGGGAGAGGACTGAGTTTCTGCCTCCGTCACTCCTCCACTAACCTCACACCCTTTCAGTGTGTTCTAGGCTCCTGGCACCGGAGTCAGATCGAGGCTCCTGCAGTAGACGATTGGTTCCAGCACCTTAGCAGTCAATTACCTTATTTCACCCTCATTTCATGTACAGTGGTTCCACCTTTAAAAGTTGTGTCATACTACAGAACACCTTGCAGGCTGCTGCAGCATTCTGTGGCACGTTATAGAATTGTCAGCAAATTTTTTTCTGTTAATGCAAGTTATTGCTAGTTTGACCACCAGAGGATATCTTTGAGAAGCATTTGATAGTCTTCCATATTGCAGGCACGCGGGAGACCAGGGTTCAATTCCCTGATGGGGAGGAAGGAATAGGCTGTCCTTGTAAATACAGTGCCTTGCGAAAGTATTCGGCCCCCTTGAACTTTGCGACCTTTTGCCACATTTCAGGCTTCAAACATAAAGATATAAAACTGTATTTTTTTGTGAAGAATCAACAACAAGTGGGACACAATCATGAAGTGGAACGACATTTATTGGATATTTCAAACTTTTTTAACAAATCAAAAACTGAAAAATTGGGCGTGCAAAATTATTCAGCCCCCTTAAGTTAATACTTTGTAGCGCCACCTTTTGCTGCGATTACAGCTGTAAGTCGCTTGGGGTATGTCTCTATCAGTTTTGCACATCGAGAGACTGATATTGTTTCCCATTCCTCCTTGCAAAACAGCTCGAGCTCAGTGAGGTTGGATGGAGAGCATTTGTGAACAGCAGTTTTCAGTTCTTTCCACAGATTCTCGATTGGATTCAGGTCTGGACTTTGACTTGGCCATTCTAATACCTGGATATGTTTATTTTTGAACCATTCCATTGTAGATTTTGCTTTATGTTTTGGATCATTGTCTTGTTGGAAGACAAATCTCCGTCCCAGTCTCAGGTCTTTTGCAGACTCCATCAGGTTTTCTTCCAGAATGGTCCTGTATTTGGCTCTATCCATCTTCCCATCAATTTTAACCATCTTCCCTGTCCCTGCTGAAGAAAAGCAGGCCCAAACCATGATGCTCGCACCACCATGTTTGACAGTGGGGATGGTGTGTTCAGGGTGATGAGCTGTGTTGCTTTTACGCCAAACATAACGTTTTGCATTGTTGCCAAAAAGTTCCATTTTGGTTTCATCTGACCAGAGCACCTTCTTCCACATGTTTGGTGTGTCTCCCAGGTGGCTGGTGGCAAACTTTAAATGACACTTTTTATGGATATCTTTAAGAAATGGCTTTCTTCTTGCCACTCTTCCATAAGAGCTTTTAACGGACCTCTGAGACTATCACAGTGCAGGTGCATTTATACGGAGACTTGATTACACACAGGTGGATTGTATTTATCATCATTAGTCATTTAGGTCAACATTGGATCATTCAGAGATCCTCACTGAACTTCTGGAGAGAGTTTGCTGCACTGAAAGTAAAGGGGCTGAATAATTTTGCACGCCCAATTTTTCAGTTTTTGATTTGTTAAAAAAGTTTGAAATATCCAATAAATGTCGTTCCACTTCATGATTGTGTCACACTTGTTGTTGATTCTTCACAAAAAAATACAGTTTTCTATCTTTATGTTTGAAGCCTGAAATGTGGCAAAAGGTCGCAAAGTTCAAGGGGGCCGAATACTTTCGCAAGGCACTGTATCCTCCCTCTGTCGTTTGTCTTTGTTGGTCATTGTAAATGTTGCTTGTTTTTCTAATGAGAATCTCTTCTACTGTTTACTGAGTACTTTAATATTTTGCATTTTGGGTTTAATCCCACTTTTAAATCTGGTGCTAAATTAAGTAGTTCTAAACCTGCAACTGCCTCCTGCCGACTCCTCTCTACACTAATGAGGGCATAACACACACCTGGCCATGGATTAAAAATTAAAAAGGGGGGACCACGTATAAAAAGTGCTGTAATTCCACTGTCCACCCGATTTGGATGTAAATACCCTCAAATTAAAGTTGCATTATTTAATTTAAACTCCAGTATGCTGTGGTAGACAGCTAAATAATAATAACTTTATGGACCTGACTGTATGTAAATGTTATGTTTCAATTTAGAATAGAATAAGGCTGTAACTTAACAAAATGTGGGAAAAAGTCAATGGGTCTTAAGACTTTCAGAATGCAATCTATATAAGGGTTCTCGTCCTCCTCTTCTGAGGAGGAGTAGCGAGAAGGATCGGAGGACCAATGCGCAGCGTGGTAAGTGTCCATAATGGTTTTTAATAAAGACAATAAAACACTAGAACAAAACAACAAACGATGACGTGAATATACAAAACCGAAAACAGCACCGTCTGGACCAAACACTCACACGGAAAACAAAGCACCCACGCAACACAGGTGGAAAAAGGCTACCTAAGTATGATTCTCAATCAGAGACAACTAACGACACCTGCCTCTGATTGAGAACCATACTAGGCCGAACACAGAAAACAACATAGAAAAACAAACATAGACTGCCCACCCCAACTCACGCCCTGACCATACTAAAACAAAGACAAAACAAAGGAACTAAGGTCAGAACGTGACAATCTATGTCAATTAAGTGTCCCTGTGTGTAACTCTGAGGTCTCCTCTGACCGTGGGTGGTGCTAGCGGGTCACAGACCAGCAAAATATGTAGAGCCAGGTCACACTCTTTCAAATAATATGGATTTCCTGAGCACAATGGTGTGAAATTATTGGCGTACACTACCGTTCAATGTTTGGGGTCACTTAGAAATATCCTTGTTTTTGAAGGAAAAGCCAATTTTTTGTCCATTAAAATAACATAAAATTTATCAGAAATACAGTGTAAATTACTATTGTAGCTGGAAATGGCTGATTTTCTATGGAATATCTACATAGGCTTACAGAGGCCCATTATCAGAAACCATCTCTCCTGAGTTCCAATGGCACGTTGTGTTAGCTAATCCAAGTTTATAATTTTAAAGGCTAATTGATCATTAGAAAACCCATTTGCCATTATGTTAGCACAGCTGAAATCTGTTGTCCTGATTAAAGAAGCAATACAACTGGCCTTCTTTAGACAAGTTGAGTATTTGGAGTATCAGCATTTGTGAGTTTGATTATAGGCTTTAAATGTCCAGAAACAAATAACTTTCTTCTGAAACTCATCAGTCTATTTTTGTTCTGAGAAATGAAGGCTATTCCATGCGATAAATTGCCAAGAAACTAAAGATCTTGTACAACACTGTGAACTACTCCCTTCACAGAACAGTGCAAACTGGCTCTAACCAGAATAGAAAGAGGAGTGGCAGGCCCCGGTGCACAACTGAGCAAGAGGACCGGAGCGTGTCTAGGTTGAGAAACAGATGCCTCACAAGTCCTCAACTGGCAGCTTCATGAAATAGTACCCGCAAAACACCAGTCTCAACGTCAACAGTGAAGAGGCGACTCCGGGATGCTGGCCTTCTAGGCAGAGTTCCTCTGTCCAGTGTCTGTGTTGTTTTGCCCATGTTGATCTTTTCTTTTTTTGGCCAGTCTGAGACATGGCTTTTTCTCTGCAACTCTGCCTAGAAGGACAGCATCCCGGAGTCGCCTCTTCACTGTTGATGGTAGTGTACATAACTTTTGAACGGTAGTGTACATAATTACATGATGTATAGGTCCCTTGTCTGTCCAGTGCCCTGACCACTGTTTGTTTCAAGGTAATTATGGAGACAACACTGACGGACCTGTTTCTGCCAAAACAACATCACAACTCTGAAGACCTCCACCTTACTGCCACATTGAAGCTAGCTCAGAATAAGCTGCCGTAAGCACACGTGATGGCAGCGTGCTTTTGATCTTTCCAATCACCTCGGTTGATTAAACTTAAATATAGGATTCATTAAAATAACCAGAGTGGTGCATTTAGTAGGTGATGAATTTGCGCTTTGGAGCAGTCTCACAGCCATCAGGGGGAAAGAAACGAATAATCAGAGAAGCAAAGTGAACCCAAGATGGAGCCCTTTATAAAAAATCATTGAATTCATGAAATAAATCAGAGGCCCACTGGGGGAGTTTGGAAATGATCTCAAGAGCTTCAGATCAGAGACAGAAAACACACATGATGAACTGAGTAAGGACATAAGAGATAAAGCAAGGCCTAAATGCCACCATGGAGAGCTTGAAGGAGGCGGAGGAGAGATTGGCCTGGTGCGAGGAGAGCGACCCTGCTTTATGAGGCAGTTAATTACTTGTGAAGAAAATTGAAAGATATATCCAGCAAAACTGACTACCTAGAAAATAAATAAAGATAAAATAACATTAGAATACACAACGTGAAGGAGAGGGCAGAAAAAGACGACATTGCCAAATTTGTGGAAGAACTGTGTGATGTTATATTCTAATCAAGTGAGAGAGACTGTCATTTCATCAATAGCTATTCAATATCAATTAATTGTTGCAATAAGGAAACAGTCGACACCACAATCCGAAGTGTGTGTGTGTGTGTGTGGGGGGTGGGGGGGGGGGGGTATTTTACTCCTCCAGGCTAAGTTTCCCAGATGCAAGGATGAGAACAAACACAGATGTTTGTTCTATTCTTTCAGGCTATCTCTATCTCGAGTCACACACACCACATCTTATCTATGAATACAGGCTCAGTGCGACCGGAGACATAATGTCTCACATGCACCACTAATCATAGAATGCAATATGGCTGTCAAGTTTTTTATCACCAAGCCATCACTTAATCAGTAGCCAGCACAAACTTCAAAAACTCCTCTCAGGTCACTCAGAATGAAGAGAGCGTGTCCTAAGAACCCTACTCTATTGCATGAAAACAACCATTCGGACGATAAACAGTATCATAATAATAAACAGTACCATAATGCCCCCTCAAGAAACTGAGTTTCTTCTATACAAATTCAAGATTGTTAATGATGCATGTGCACTATGTGCACTGGAAGTGCTCTTATCGAATTAAACTTCATGGGGTAAACCTTCACAGGGTAGAACTATGAAGGAAAAATGCATTAATGGTGATTTGTCATCAAAAAAAGATATAAGAGGCGGATTTGATTGATAACATAAATTATTTAGAACCTAGACATCGTGCACCAGAACCTATTCTACCTATTCTAGAACCTAAACTGAATGTGGGCGCACCACTATTCAGGCAGAAGCAGATGAACGATCTCCACATCAATATGGCTCAGCCACTTTTACTGATTTAATATTGGATCTATGGTGATAAGGCATACCTTTATTTACCAACAAATTGGACAGGGTGTTGTGTTTTTGGTAAACTAAATATCTCCATTGTTGATATGCATAAAACTAACTCCTCCAATCCAAGCAAATTAAGACAGATTAGGAGGAGCATTTCACAATTGAATGATGTTCCAATTGAGTCAAGACGATCCTCGAAACTTGAGAAGTTTTAGCGTGGGTTAATTTCTCGGTATAGGGCATCGGAAAATGCCCATGAGTTAGAATGATTGGGTCATCATTTAGAATGATAGGTACATTTAATGCTGGCCCCTACTGAATACTGTAAGAATGGTGAGATCGCTGAGTGTGTAAAAAGAGGAGGTATTTTCTACCATCAGTTCAGTTTTACTGTATAATTAAGCAGTGACCACCAAGTGTTTTCCTCGTGATTCCTGCTGTGATGCTCATCCAGTGGATGTATCAACCTCCTGCTTTTTCTGGTATCGGAGCAGCTATTGTTTACTGGACTCCTGTCCTGAGCCTGCTGTTGGCTCAAGCTGGAGCGGCTGTTATTTAACTTCTTTGGGACAGGGGGCAGTATTTTCACGTCCGGATGAAAAGCATGTCCAAAGTAAACGGCCTGCTACTCAGACCCAGAAGCTAAGATATGCATATTATTAGTAGATTTGGATAGAAAACACTCAGAAGTTTCTAAAACTGTTTGAATAATGTCTGTGAGTATAGCATAACTTATTTGGCAGGCAAAACCCCTGAGGTCACTCTTTTCAATTAGTTTTCATTGGGAATCCAGATTTCTAATCGACTATCCTGCAGTTCCTATCGCTTCCACTGGATGTCAACAGTCTTTTGAAATTGGTTGAGGTTTTTCCTTTGAGAAATGAAGAAGTAACACTGTTCTGAATGAGGCTCGAGTCTAGAGTACCTAAAGTTGTATTACAAAAGTCGTTTGAAATGTTTGGACAATGCTTACAGGTAACTGTTGAGATTTTCTGTAGTCACGTTGCGCAAGTTGGAACCAGTGTTTTTCTGGATCAAACGAGCCAAATAAATTTATATTTTGGATATATATCGAAGGAATTAATCGAACAAAAGGACCATTTTGTAACGCTTTTCTTCCGCTGAAGGAGAGGAAGACCAAAATGCAGCGTGGCAGAAAGTCATCACATCAGCCACCACATCTTCCCTGTATTTGTTGTCGTCCACCAGGGTGTGTCGGATTTCTTTGAGTTTCTCGTGGATGTAGATTGCCTCCTTCAGTTCATGTAGGAAAGCCTCGGTAACCCCGTAAACTCTGGGAATAGACGGCACAAGACCCATAGACTCCAGGGCTCTGACCAGCGATGGCATAAACCTGCAGGACCAAAGTCTTTTCACCTGCGCCTCAAAATGGTTGAAAAAGTAGTATCTTGGGGGGTCATATAGGCACGGATGACAGCGCTGGCTGGGGTGATTGACCTCACAACCAATGCATTTTTCACGTAAAACTCTCCAATCACCACGTCTAAAAGGGTGGCTACCGAGGCTTTGATGGTGTCCACAAAAATAGTACTGACCACCCCATCAAACACATCCTCAGGCTGTGTACATGTAGGGGGTGTCGCGGGTCTTGCCAGGGGCGAGTAGAATGTTGGGCTGCGGAGGCATAGAGTCCTTAGGGTCTGGCCCCCATGACGTTTCGGAGTCCTGGTATGTTGTATGAATATCCATGGTATATGCGGAAATGAAGAACTGGAGGCTTTAAGGGCACTCCTTTTAGTGTTGAACCAGTCCTTTGGGTATCAGTGCGTGGTTAACGCAGCCACGTACTTAGTTTTCTTTGTGGGCTGACCCTTCTGAGGATGACCCTTCTTGGGGATCATTTGAATCATCATCCTCAGGATTTGTATACATTATGCACTTCCTTACATGAACAATGCTTTGCCGCTGTTGGCTCTGTACAAAAAGAGCGTCCAACAACTCTAACATTTTCAATTCCATTAAATCCCAACTTTTAAAAGGAATAAGCATGCGCAACCTAAAATCCTCACGAATGTTTTGGTTGCGGGTTTCCTCGTTGCTGATATAGAACACCATGCAGCCACATGGAAGTCCATTCTTTCTTTGTATTTTCACCCTGTGAAATATTCTTCCTGAGGAGTCAGGGGCACCTTCCCAACGGGTCTCGTAGCCCGTGAACAAGCTATACCCCTTGGTGATAAGTCTCAGTTCGGGACACACAACCTTGTGAAAAACCGTCCAGTCTTCAAGCCCGTAGTCCACTCCTAAAGTCTGGTCGGTATATTCTTCTCCTTCGGCTACCGTATAGGAGGTTCACTCTACAGGCCAGGTAATCAAACTGATACCCCCATTGCTGTCCATTAGACATCAGCACTTGATCTTTCAGTGCAGTTGCGGGCGGTATTTGGGTTCTATACACACTTAGAAACCGCTTTTTTGGTGCATCGTATATTGTGGCGTTATACTTGGCCCTTTCTCTATGTTTCAGCCGCAATCATGCTTCCATTGTTACAGTCATCACAGCTTTGCCACTGATCACAAAATCCATGTTTATTTTAAAAATCTTGTTTAGTGTTCTGGGGCCGCATGTCTTGTTCTGGGCTTTATTTATAATGCGTCTGCCACTGTTTCATAGACAACAGCCCTAAGGTCAATAAAACAGGTGTTGAGGGGGCCATACTCTTTGAAATGTTCAAACACATCCCCCCCAGTTCAAAGAGGTCCCTAGACATCAATCATCATGACAACTTCAAAGGAATAGATGCAATATATGCATAAATTAGCACACCCTCTAACGCGTGAGAACAGGATGCCAATATATGGGCATAAGCACGTGATAAGTTCCCGCCAGGATGTCCTGACAGGATGCCCAAATATGGGCATGCACACGTCATCCGGACATAGGGTCATGAATCAAACGTTTGACATGTGCCGTCTACTTTATTCTCTCTTCTGTGGATTGCCTTGTCATTGAGACAGAACTGCCCCCAAGCCCATCTCTGAAGCATCCACCTCCACCACAAAGGATATCGTGGGATCTGTGTATTTGAGCAATGGGGCAGAGGTGAAACGTCACTTGACTATACGGAAGGCCTTGTCAGTAGCTGGGCTCCACACCAACCTACAGGGACCACCCATGAGGAGGGAAGAGCAGCGACGGAGCTGAAGTTCTAAATGAAACGGCAGTAGAAGTTGGCAAACCCCAAAAAACATTGTAACCCCTTTATGGTGGTTCGTACTGGCCATGACCTGACCGCATCTACCTTCTTGACGCCCATCCTCAGTCCCTGTGGACTGATTTGGTAGCCTAGGAAGGAGACAGCCTTCTGATGAAACTGGCACTTCTCAGCCTTGACGAATGGGTGGTTAGCCAGGAGAAATTCCAGGACTGCTCGAACGTCAGCAATGGGATCCTCCAGGGTAGCCGAGTAGACCAGGATGTCACATGTGCAACCAGAGGGAAAAAACTCTAGCCCAACTTCACTCCACACACAGAGATGTACACAAAGCTCTCACCCGCACTCCATTTGGCAAATTTGACCATAATTCTATCCTCCTGATTCCTTCTTACAAGTAAAAACTAAATCAGGAAGTACCAGTGACTCTCTCAATACAGAAGTGGTCAGATGATGCGGATGCTATATTACAGGAATGTTTTGCGAGCACATACTGGAATATGTTCCGGGATTCATCAAATGGCTTTGATGAGTATACCGCCTCAGTCATCAGCTTCATCAATAAGTGCATCAATGACGTCGTCCCCACAGTGACCATACGTATAGCAGCATACCACTATGCAACCCAATGCTGACTTGCTTCTGAAGCTAAGCAGGGTTGATCCTGGTCGGGTCGGTCCCTGGATGGGAGACCATATGCTGCTGGAGGTGGTGTTGGAGGGCCATTAGCAAATTTGGTCCACAAAAAATATCCCAATGCCCTGTGTATGTTGTCATCTTTCGTAATAAGACTTTAAAGGGGTGTCCTGACTCTCTGTGGTCACTAAAAGATCCCATGGCACTTATCGTAAGAGTAGGGGTGTTAACCTCTGTGTCCTGGCTAAATTCCCAATCTGGCCCTCATACAGTGGCTTGCGAAAGTATTCACCCCCCTTGGCATTTTTCATATTTTGTTGCCTTACAACCCTGGAATTAAAATGGATTTTTGGGGGGTTTGTATCATTTGATTTATATAACATAACCACTTTGAAGATACAAAATATGTTTTGTGAAACAAACAAGAAATAAGACAAAAAAAAAGAACTTGAGCATGCATAACTATTCACCCCCCAAAGTCAATACTTTGTAGCACCACCTTTTACAGCAATTACAGCTGCAAGTCTCTTGGGGTATGCCTCTATAAGCTTGGCACATCTAGCCACTGGGATTTTTGCCCACTCTTCAAGGCAAAACTGCTCCAGCTCCTTCAAGTTGGATGGGTTCCGCTGGTGTACAGCAATCTTTAAGTCATACCACCTATTCTCAAATGGGTGGAGGTCTGGGCTTTGACTAGTCCATTCCAAGCCATTTAAATGTTTCCCCTTAAACCACTCGAGTGTTGCTTTAGCAGTATGCTTAGGGTCATTGTCCTGCTGGAAGGTGAACCTCCGTCCCAGTCTCAAATCTCTGGATGACTGAAACAGGTTTCCCTCAAGAATGTCCCTGTATTTAGCGCCATCCATAATTCCTTCAATTCTGACCAGTTTCCCAGTCCCTGCCGATGAAAAACATCTCCACAGCATAATGCTGCCACCATCATGCTTCACTGTGGGGATAGGGTTCTCGGGGTGAGGTGTTGGGTTTGCGCCAAACATAGCGTTTTCCTTGATGGCACAAAAGCTCAATTTTAGTCTCATCTGACCAGAGTACCTTCTTCCATATGTTTGGAGAGTCTCCCACATGCCTTTGTGCGAACACCAAACGTATTTGCCTAACCAATGGCTTTTTTCTGTCCACTCTTCTGTAAAGCCCAGCTCTGTGGAGTGTACGGCTTAAAGTGGTCCTATGGACAGATACTCCAATCTCCAAAGCATTGTAGCTCTTTCAGGGTTATCTTTGGTCTCTTTGTTGACTCTGATTAATGCCCTCCTTGCCTGGTCCATGAGTTTTGGCGGGTGGCCCTCTTTTGGCATGTTTGGTGTGGTGCCAATATTCTTTCCATTTTTTAATAATGGATTTAAATGGTGCTCTGTGGGATGACCTAAGTTTAGGATATTTTTTTACAACCCAACCCTGATCTGTACTTCTCCACAACTTTGTCCCTGACCTGTTTGGAGAGCTCCTTGGTCTTGATGCCGCTTGCTTGGTGGTGCCCCTTGCTTAGTGGTGTTGCAGATACTGGGGCCTTAAAGAACAGGTGTATATATACTGAGATCATGTGACACTTAGATTGCACACAGGTGGACTTTATTTAACTAATTATGTGACTTCTGAAGGTAATCGGTGCACCAGATCTTATTTTGGGGCTTCATAGCAAAGGGAGTGAATACATACTGTATGCACGCACCACTTTTCTGTTTTTTTTATATTTTGAAACAAGGATTTTTTTCATTTCACTTCACCAATTTGGAATATTTTTTGTATGTCCATTACATGAACTCAACATAAAAATCCATTTAAATTACAGGTTGTAATGCAACAAAATAGGAAAAACGTCAAGGGGGATGAATACTTTTGCAAGGCACTGTATCATCAAGGTCACCTAATCATCTCCAGCTTATAATTGGCTCAACCATCTCCCCTCCTCTCCCCTGTAAATTTTCCCCAGGCCGTTGCTGTAAATGAGAATGTGTTCTCAGTCAACTTACCTGGTAAAATAAGGTTAAAATAAACAACATATCCCAACCAAAAGCCATTTATTACAGGCAACATCTGCATTGAGCTAAAGGTTAGAGCTGCTGCTTTCAAGGAGCGGGACTCTAATCCGGTCGCTTATATGAAATCCCGATATGCCCTCAGACGAACCATCAAGCTGCCCAGTGACGCGAGCCTACCAGTCGAGCTAAATGCCTTTCTGCTCGCTTCGAGGCAAGCAACTCTGAAGCATGCAAGAGAGCACCAGCTGTTTTGGACGACTGTGTGATATGCTCTCAGTAGTATTGTGAATTTTCCAGTACGTATGTGGCAATTATTTATTTCAGAAGGAGTCAGTCATTGGACACGATTAGATATGCACCTGTCGGTTATTCTTGTAACTGTTATGGCCAACTATGTACTGTTGCTATTGTTACACCTCTTGAGGCTTTTCCAGAACAGGGGTGTCCCTTTCAGAGGAGTTAGCATGATGACATGTATTGGTTATTCCTGTAGAGTGCCAAGGTTTGTTGCTATTGTCCTACATGCATGAAACTATTTGCATGTCCTAATATGAATGCAATATGATAACGGTGGCTAAATGCCAGAGGTGATGAGTCATTAAAAGGAGTTACTATGAGTATGACTTAAGGAGGACAAAAGTATAAGAAGTCTGTGCCGAGACTGGAAGGCAGTTTTTGGCTAAAATACTTGCTCGCTAGCCTAACTTACTTTCATGGGCAATGATACGCCAGGCCAGCTAGTTAACATTAGCCTACTACATCTAGCTACATGTTGAACTTCCATCCTCTCAGGGCAGGGGCACAATGTATGAATTTATGGTTGGATCAGAATCTCTGTTATAATCATTGGCCGGTACTGTCCAAATTGATGCCTAATTTAGGAAGGGACAATATTTTGCTAACTAGCTAGACACCAGAGGACAACAACACAATGAGATGCAACAATTCAAGTTTTTTCTCTGTTTATAATGACGTTTGGCTTGTGATGTGATTGGTCTGAGGCCAAATCCGAACTTGTTTGGTGCACCAGAACATTCATAGCTGAGCTCACACAGTTTAGCTCCACTCTGATTGGCTATTACTTTATAATTTTTTTGTCAAGGGAGGCCTAAAGCCTGGCTTCCCTTGGCATCCATGAATACACGCCAGTGCCTCTAACCACATAAATGCAAATGTCATCGAAAATCACATCAAACACTTATCATCAAAACAGTATTTGCTTTTAAAACTCAACTCACTGTGATTGATTAATATGAAGAAAGAAGTTCAACAACAAGTTGAAACTGAATGGAAAACATGGTAGTTGTGGACCTTGTTTCAAAGCCTATAGAAGTGCATTCTAAGGTGATGATTAAATACAGAAAACGTATGCATATTGGAGTTTATGGCCTATATGAGTCAAAGCACGAAAAAAACCAGAATTAAAATAATGATTGTGCTTTCATACAATGCATAGCCTACCGCATATTACACATGGCAGAAAAACATGATATAAAAAAAAATGATTTAAGATATGGTACATAATTGGTCTAGCCTATACTACAAAATTAATCAAAAGTACAAAGTTGAAACCACTGATAATGACAATGAAGTGAAACTCAATGAGGTGAAACTGTAATCGACAATGAGGTAACAACTTGGATCTGTCCTGTTGTTACATGTTGTTTGTTAACATGACAGCAGTTTGGGGGGGATTGAGAGCCATTTAGATTAGGCTATTTGATAGGAGAAACCTGCATGATGTCAAACCCGTCCGTCTCATTACAATGCCATACATTTTATCTCCAGCATGTAGGCTAGCCTGTATGCTGCATATTCTATATCTGTTACATGATTTATGTTAGATATTTTTTGGGACAGAACGTTTTTGGAGAGCACCCTGGAGAGGCGCCCTGGGAAAGAATAAGCTAAATATTTTGTGCTCCTGCCTTTGACAAAGTGGAAACTGCTTATCAAAGTGCGGCATCAGCGCTGACCTGAAAAGCCACTGGTTGAGAGAAATGGTCATGTTATTTTTGGGCAGAATTCTGTAAGGTTTTCAAGTTTGTTGTTGGAGGTGCATTTTGGCCAGTGTAGCTCAGAAAATGGAGAAGATAGTTGCTCAACCAAACTCCTTATTTGGTGATCAACGAACGTATTTTGACATTATAACGCTTGCAGAGCTGGTGAATGGGAGTTTGCATCGGAGTTTTGTGGCCGTTAAAGTTAGATAACGTTAGCTGGCGTCCCAGTAGATGCACACGTGTTAGCTACTTCTATGGTAGCTCCGAAATAACTAGCTCAGGATATGTCTTTACATTTGTGTTTTTGGCATGTACTGACTTTATTAGCAACAGTAATTAAATACTAGTTAGCTAGCCATTTCGAAACTTGAAATTAACATCGCAAAGTGTTTAGTCTCATTTGCAAGAGGTTAACAGTACGCAACATATTTTAAGGCATATTGGAGTCCAAGTTTCCAAGTGGTTCCATAGTGTAGCGGTTATCACGTCTGCTTTACACGCAGAAGGTCCTGGGTTCGAGCCCCAGTGGAACCATGTTTTTAATTTACGTACATACGTTATGTGATACACCACAGTATTACTAATGCATGTGTCTATTTAGGTGGTGGCAGTCTACACTATTTTAATACAGAGTTTGCTGTTGATATCCACATAGGTTGCTGCTGGCAATGACTGGAACGAACTACAAAAATCTCTGAAACTGGAAACACTTATCTCCCTCACTAGCTTTAAGCACCAGCTGTCAGAGAAGCTCACAGATCACTGCACCTGTACACAGCCCATCTATAATTTAGCCCAAACAACTACCTCTCCTCCTACTTTATTTATTTATTTATTTTGCTCCTTTGCACCCCATTATTTCTATCTCTACTTTGCACATTCTTCCACTGCAAATCTACCATTCCAGTGCTTTACTTGCTATATTGTATTTACTTCGCCACCATGGCTTTTTTTTTGTTGCCTTTACCTCCCTTATCTCACCTCATTTGCTCACATTGTATTTAGAAGTATTTTCTACTGTATTATTGACTGTATGTTTGTTTTACTCCATGTGTAACTCTGTGTTGTTGTATGTGTCGAACTGCTTTGCTTTATCTTGGCCAGGTCACAATTGTAAATGAGAACTTGTTCTCAACTTGCCTACCTGGTTAAATAAAGGTGAAATAAAAAAATAAATAAAATGGTTATTGTGAGTCACTGTCAACAAGTAGTTGACTGAGTTTAAGCCCAAAAGCCTGCAGATGGCGATATTGAGTCGTTTCATTCTACCATCCAAAGGGTATCTATAAATCTTTGGCCCATACACTCGGATCGCTTGTGGACGGTTCATACATAAAACAATTTCCATTCAGGCGCAAATGCATCCGTTTCCTCCTTAACTCGATTGAATGGCGAGAAGGCAAGAAAAAAAAGGTCAAATA
Organism: Oncorhynchus clarkii lewisi; assembly: GCF_045791955.1. NCBI lineage: Eukaryota > Metazoa > Chordata > Actinopteri > Salmoniformes > Salmonidae > Oncorhynchus > Oncorhynchus clarkii. The sequence goes on along the minus strand of NC_092179.1, from coordinate 2,968,728 downwards.
TGCATACCATAAAACTTCAATTAAATGCACCTCTGATCAGTGTTGGATTTGTTATTATAATGTTCATGGTCATACTGGTCACAATAAACAGTGTGGTAGTCTTTTCAACAAATTATTGAGCAAAAGCTGTGTGCATTAGGAAATAAACACTTGGTTCAAATAGAAACCTATCTCTAATAAGAGCCAGTTGTGTTCAGTGATTGAAGCAAAAACATGCCTGGGCTATTAATTGTAGTTTTACAGTACTTTCTTTAAGAAACACAATTTTCCACAAAATAAAATTTGATTTGTCATGTGCCGAATACAAAAGTTGTAGGTAGACCTTACAGTGAAATGCTTCCTTACAAGCCCTTAATTAACCAACAATGCAGTTCAATAAATATAGTTAAGAAAATATTTACTAAATAAACTAAAGTAAAAAATTAAATAAAAAGTAACACAATAAAATAATAATAACGTGGCTAAATACAGGGGGTACCGTTACTGAGTCAATGTGCGGGAGATTTATGTATTTAGATCAATGTAAGTAGTCCGGGTGGCCATTTGATGAAATGTTCAGCAGTCTTATGGCTTGGGGTAAAAGCTGCTAAGAAGCCATCTGGACCTAGACTTGGCGCCCTGGTACCGCTTGCCGTGTGGTAGCAGAGAGAACAGCCTATGACTAGGGTGACTGGAGTCTTTGACAATTCTTTGGCCCTTCCTCTGACACCGCCTAGTATATAGGTCCTGGATGGCAGGCAGCTTAGCCCCAGTGATGTACTGGGCCATACACACTATCCTCTGTGTCGCCTTACGGTCGTGTGCCGAGCAGTTACTTTTGGAGGATCTGGGGACCCATGCGAAAATCTTTTCAGTCTCCTGATGAAAAGGTGCTGTCGTGCCCTCTTCACGACTGACTTGGTGTGTTTGGACCATGATAGTGTGTTGGTGATGTGGACACCAAGGAACTTGAAACTCTCGATCCGCCCTGTCAATGAGAATGGGGGCATGTTCGGCCCACCTTTCCCTGTAGTCCATGATCATCTCTTTTGTCTTGCTCCCATTGAGGGAGATGTTGTTTTCCTGGCACCACACAGCCAGGTCTCTGACCTCACTATAGGCTGTCTAATCTGTTCTCTATCACACGGCAAGCGGTACCGGTGCTCCAAGTCTAGGTCCAAAAGGCTTCTCAACAGTTTCTACCCCCAAGCCATAAGACTCCTGACGCCTTGCTAGTGTGGCTAAATGCTTTTCCCGGATGTTGCGTACCACTGCTTTGCTTTATCTTCGCCAGGTCGCAGTTTGTTGATGAGAACTTGTTTAAAAAAAAGGTGAAATAAAAATAACAAAACATAATCTTAGGAAAATATGGAGATGCCGGGGATTGAACCCGGGGCCTCATACATGCGAAGCATGCGCTCTACCACTGAGCTACATCCCCACGTGATACTGCTAGAGTAAGTATTTAAGCTATTTAAACCTAGTTCCTGCAATATTTATGGTTTTATGTAATCGAAAGCGTCCCATTATCCGACCCTAGCAACTTGTTAATCAGTTTGGTTGGTATGTGATTTATGCACTTAGTCTTTAATTCTACATTCATTGCAGTATCTGATGTCGACAACGTTTACAGTGGCGCACAACATTATGATGTTTACGTTAGCTTCTTGATGGCTAACGTTAAGTTAGCTATGCTTGCTACTGTGCGTTGTAGCTAGATCAGCGATGTTTACTGATGTTTGTGTCAGACAGTGCAATTGCTATTTAGTTAAATACTATCCACGTTATGGATGGTAGCCTAAAATCAAACTAGCTAGCCAAACTGCCTGGTTTTATAACGTCCACGGAATCGTCGACGCCTTATAAGAATTGTTCATTATTTATAATATCATCTGAAACAAGCATAAGCTGCGATGGCCGAGTGGTTAAGGCGTTGGACTTGAAATCCAATGGGTTCTTCCCGCGCAGGTTCGAACCCTGCTCGCAGCGGAAAATGGTTATTTTGAATCAGTTATAACGTGTGGATTATAACGAATAACCAGATTTTGTTAGGACATCAGTTTGCGCGATCAAACCTAAAATAGGCGATAGATTGATTGATTGAAAGGTACACGAAATACACTAGCTGAGGAACGCTAAACTCCATTCTCAATAAAACTTTGATTAACTTCTAACCCCACTTTTGAGAAAAATTTATATTTTGGTACGCATTCTGAAGTAAGGAAACCGCTATCTTTTTAATGCTATGTGTGAAAAAGTAAGCAGGTGCGGGCGCTAAATTAATGCGTGCACGCGTTAAATGAACATCTTCACGTGCTAAATTAACGCCTCAAATAAGCACTTGCAAATGTGCTTGCAGGCAAAATAAACGGCTGCAAGTGGTCCTACACACGCTAATTTACCGCATTCTTTAATATGCTAATTTTACCAGCCAATTTCCCTAGCGCCTCCTTTCATTAAATCCGTGTACAGTCAGTTTGAACCAACAACACCACAATTGAAGATGGTGAGAAGGAAGTTCCTTATCCGCTGCAAACAGAACCTAAATGACTGCACTCAGTTTCTGCTCTCCGATAATCCTGGACTTGATGCCCTTCAGTCCATGTTAATCAAGGTTGATTCTTTTTAAATATTATTATTATTGTTTTTTTTAGATATAAATATATATATATATTTTTTTAAGGGGTGGATCAGCTTAATATTGCGGAAAGAATGTTGCTTCCAATGTAATTGTCTGCATCATTTCCAATCCCCCATATTTTTGGGGTAAATATATATATACATACACATACCTATATAGACATACATACTTTTTTAAAGAATATACCTTTATTTTTATTCCCCGCAAACCCTACCGCCGATCCCCCAATTGGAGTAAACTAATAAACACTTCTGCTTTTACCTTCAATTTATACATCTAATACACATTTTACAGACACAGTCTACTTTACAATAGTTCTCTCTTGTTTGTTCTTAGTCCTTCCTCTATGTCTGATGTCCATCCAGTTTGATTTCTATTTGTAACTATGCTATTTCACAAAAGTTCCGAACCTATATACATTTTACAGATCCTGTATGCTTTACATTGTTTATCTTATTATTAGTCCCACCCTTCAGCTCCATTCAACCTCTCCCATCTATCTCTCAACATCAGCCATTTCGGATTTCTATTTGCCATATATTTTTCAACTGTGCAGTGATGCTTCACAAAATAATTGAACCTTCCTATTCTCATAGCTTCTACAGATTGTACATAAAAAATACATATTTTTGCTAAAATAATTACTATATTATTGATTGATTGACTATGGCTTTTCAAATCACCCAGTATTGCTATCTGTAGCGTTAGTTCTAGGCAAATGTTGCAATTCTTCAGCCATTCCTGGACCTGTGACCAAAAACGAGCTACATATGGACAATACCAAAGTAAATTATCTAATGACTCTGCCTCCTCACAACAGAATCTGCAGAGCTGGGAAGATTGTATCTCCCATATATATAGCATTCTATTAGTTGCAAGAATTTTGTATAGTAATTTATATTGAAAAATTAGAAGTTTTGAATCCGGCGTTGTTTTGCGTATCAATTCATAAACCATGTGCCATGGAATGGGTACATCGAAAATCTCTTCCCAACTATTTAGCAATTTATATGGCACAGCTGTCAGTTTTTTGGTCCTTAAATGAAATTGGTATATGTTTTTTTTATCACACTTTTCTTTAACCATTTATGCTCTTTAATACAGGGCCGACATACAAGTTCCTTACTGTTTTCCCCTTCTACTTGCCTCTTCCATTTTTGTGGTAATGCTGTAATTAATTGGTTGTAATTTTGGGTAGAGCAGACATTTCCATATGTCTGTGTTAGCTGCATGTGTGACATAACTCCACCAGTCCTATTTATGATATCATTCACTAAAATTATACCTTTTTTAATCATTTCTTCGATAAATACAGTTTTTTTATCAATTAGTATATTTGAATTTAACCACAATATTTGTTCCGTCCTTTCAGGTGGATTAAACTGAAATTGCAGCCAACTTTCTAAGGCTTGTTTAAAAAAGAAAGATATTTGGAGATTATTTCCTTTTCAAACAACCGAAAGTGAGCAGGTGTAATCTGAATAAAGGGGAAAAGGCCCTTCCTGAATATAGGATGATACATTCGTACCAATTGACTACAGAACCAGTTTGGATTTAAGTATAACTTTTGTATGACTGATGCCTTTCGTGAGAGGTCTAATGCTTTAATATTTAATCATTTCTGCCCTCTGAATTAATATTCGTTATATAAATAGGCCCTTTTAATTTTATCTGGCTTGCCGTTCCAAATAAAATGGAATATTTTTTGTTCATATCATTTAAAAAGCAGGTCACTAGGTGTAGGCAAATAGGTAAACTGTGATATAACTAAGGAGTTAATCAGGGTGATTTTTCCACAAATAGACAGGTATTTTCCTTTCCATGGTAGCAAGATCTTATCTATTTTTGCTAACTTTCTATAAAAATGTATTGGAGTGAAATCGTTTCTTTCTTTTGAGATTTGTATACCGAGTATGTCCACATCCCCGTCAGACCATTTAATTGGTAAACTACATGGTAATGTAAAATGTGCATTTTTTTGTGATCCAATGCGTAATATGGTACATTTATCATAATTTGGTTTTAATCCAGAGAGGATAGCAAAAGTATCTAGATCCTCTAAGAGGCCGTGGAGAGACTCTAATTGTGGTTTTAAAAGAAAACATGAATCATCAGCGTACAATGACACCTTAGTTTTTAAACCACAGATTTCTAATCCTTTAATATTATTTTTTGATCTAATCTTAGTAGCTAACATTTCGATGGCAATAATAAATAGATATGCCGATAGTGGACAACCTTGTTTTACTCCTCTAGATAGTTTAAAACTTTCTGAGATGTAGCCATTATTTACTATTTTACACCTAGGGTTACTATACATAACCTTAACCCATTTCATAAGAGATTCCCCAAAATTGAAATGTTCTTGGCATTTATATATAAACTCCAGTCGTACTTTATTAAAAGCCTTTTCAAAATCAGCTATGAAAACCAGGCCTGTTTCCAGTACTTGTCTTATATTATCTCCAATGTATCGTCCATGTAAAAACCTGTCTGATTAGGATGAATAATATCTGAAAATACTTTTTTAATTCTATGTGCCAAGCATTTTGCTAGGATTTTTTGCATCACAACACTGAAGTGTAAGAGGTCTCCAATTTTTTAAATGATGATATCAGACCTTGTTGTTGAGTGTCTGATAATCTACCATTTATATAGGAGTGGTTAAAACAAGCCAATAATGGTCCTTTGAGTATACCAAAAAAAGTATTGTATACTTCCACTGGTATGCCATCCAGCCCTGGAGTTTTCCCATCCTTAAAGGCCCCAATTGCCTCAAGCAGTTCCTCCTCTGTAATTTGAGTCTTTCTGAACAGATATTAATTTTACATTAATATTAGGAATAAAATCCATACAATTAGTTTCAGTTAGTGGAGATGGAGGAGCCTGAAACGAAAACATATTCTTAAAGTACTTTACTTCCTCTTTCAAAATATCATTTGGTGAATCATGCGTGACTCCATCATTTGTAACAAGTTTTAATATTTTTTTTTGGTAGCATTTCTATATTGAAGATTGAAAAAGAATTTGGTGCATTTTTCCCCATATTCCATCCAGTTCGCTTTATTATTATAATATATTACACTTGATCTTTCTTGAATAAGTTCCTCCGTTTCTTTTTGTTTTTCCTCTAACTTATTCTGTGCCTCTATAGTACCATTTGTATGGCTATCTAACTGTACTGTTAGTCCTTCAATTTCCTTTGTTAATATGGACTCTTTTGATCTAAATTGCTTTTGTTTTATAGAAGAGTACTGAATTCCATTGCCTCTAAAGGGACATTTAAAAGTGTCCCATTCAGTAAGGGGATCTGCTGTACCTATGTTATGTCTGAAAAAGTCAGTTATAAATTCTTCTGTCCTAGTTCTAAACAATTTATCATCTAGTAGGCTTTGATTAAATTTCCAATTTCCTCGCCCACGTGGAAAGTAGTAAGTAATATATATGCCAATTATGTGATGATCCGACAAAAATTCTGTCCCCTATCAACCATTTTTAAACTTTTGGTGCCAGAGAGAATGGTATAAGAAAGTAGTCAAGGCGACTAGCTTGATTAAGCCTCCGCCATGTATATCTCACTAGGTCAGGGTATTTAAGTCTCCATATATCTACTAATTCCAATATATCCATGACATTCATGATTTCCTTAAGTGCCTGAGGGTGATAGTTTGTAGTGTGATTTCCTTTCCGGTCCATAGAGGTATTTAAGACCATATTAAAATCTCCCACCATAATAATAGAGTCTAGTGTTGCTCGTAGAGTTGATAAATTCTTATATATATTTTCAAAGAAGCTTGGATCATCATTATTCGGACTGTATAGGTTAATAAGCCATATCTGTTTTTGTCCAATAACATATTTAAAATAATCCATCTACCTTGATAATTTGTTTGGACAATTTGCACATTTGGATCAAAATGACTGTTAATTAAAACCATCACCCCTTTTGAATTTCTTTGCCCATGGGAGAAGTAAAACTGTTGAATGGGTTTCATGTAAACAATATATATTATATTCCTTCTCTTTTAGCCAGGTAAATACTGATTTGTATTTTCTTATTATCTGCTAGGCCATTACAATTGTAACTGGCTATACTTATTTCACCACCTACCATAATGAGACACAACTTTCAATTATTTTTATCAAAATATATGTTTGTAAACGTACCATTAACAAGTAACATGATGATTGAGTGTCTATATACTGTAGCTGTACCATGATCTTTGCATTTTTACTAAGTAAACCTCCAATTGGTCCCTACTATTCCACCCGCTAAAAGCCCTCCTCATCCCGAGTTGGGTTGTCATCCCAATGCCCGGCAGACCACCCTCGACCCCCTGTATCCCATAACCCATGACCGACTGGGATCCATCCTTTGAAAAGAGCACACAGTGCCATTTACCGAATTGAAGTAGATTAACTGCCAAATGCATTTCCATCGCCCTCACCTCGATGTGTATTATATATAGCTGTGGATCATCCTCTATTGTCCCTAACATCTTTTACTCCTTCACAACAGTTGTGGGATACACACATACACCCACACACACTCAACCCATACCCCCACACAACCATAAGCTCACTTACTCAACAATTGCACCACCCCAGAGCCCAACTCAAGATAGGTCTTGATTTACAAATGCACTTGCAGTTGCAGCTGCATGAGAAGGCCTGCAAGACCGCACAACAAATAGGCAAAAATGTAGAGATTTTATTTATCATTGTCACATCCTAGATGATAGAGGTCAAATGTACAGCTTTTCCCTGAAACACCCACAATACGGTCACCCGTATTGACCATATTCCCAAGCATCTCCATGCAGTCTGACTTTGATTCTGTGCCACTAGGGTCACAATAACCTCCCCATGGGTTACTGCAGCTAGTGTTGCCAGCACTGCCACTGCCTGGGTGGGGGCACCCCACCGGAATCCCCACCGGCTAGGTACAAGGTCATCAAGGTTCTCATTAGCAGCTTTGAGAATTTCCTTGTGTAGCTCTCCCTTTAGGGGGCTTTGGCTTTGCAGGACCAACCCTGCCAAGCAGGCTCAGAATCTTGAGGAATAATATTATTACTATTATTACTTAATCATAAAGTTGATCTGCTAGCTAACACAGAAAACAGATCTGTGTATGGCTATACAGTTATATTGGAAGCTCAGACACTGAGACAGCAGTGCAAGTAACTTAGGCCTATGGCTCGCTAATATTGTAAGTCTGATTAGGCCAAGGGAGTATTTTATATTTAGCTAGTATATGTAGTATATATACATTTTGTTTTAATGAATGCTGGTATTTAAATGGCTGGATTGCTAAATTAGTTACTAGTTAGCTTGCTAACGTTCCTTATCCGCACACCCCGGCCATAGCCACAGTGAACGGTGCCGTCTTGTAATATTTTTACAGCCCTGCTAGCTACATAAAGGTGACTTATTATCGAGGAGTGCTGAAGTCAAACACGTTTTTTGTATTTTTTGGCAAAACAGCAACTGAAGGTCTAAAACTTCAGGCAGGCTTGCTGGCTAGCTATATTTTCAATGCCACCTAGCCTTAGCCGCGCTAGCGCGCGATTAGCATGAAAACATTTACAAAGCTCACAAAGCTCATTTGACCTAGGACAACCCTGTAAAAACGTTGCTAATATCTACAACATATCAGCTTTCCAACAGCACAGATATTACTTTTGAATACCCTTTGAAATATGAATATTTAATCTAAGCCTATGATGTAGAAATTAACAACTTCAGACATGAACCAGGAACGTTAACGTTAGTACTTTGAACAGGAATCTCAGTCCCATCCATGGTCTCTATTTTCACCAAACTGTCGTCTTGCAGAATGGAGACCATACAGAGGAGCCTTGAGTGGGCTAGGGGAGGCTGATAAATGTTGGGTGTGGTTGGGCTTACTGGTGATTTTTTTTCACTCTTTGTTCTCCTGCTGCCCATTGTATTCGTTCTTGGTCAACATTTCTATTTATGTCTTGACTTTAAAATCCAATATTATAAAAACATTACTTGGCCACAATTTGTGACAGTTACTATAATTTAAAAGTGTTTTTGGAATGAGGGGGGTGGGCTGTGTCTCAATACATTAAGTAGCCTAAACACAGTGTTGTATTATTGTTACAGCCAGTTCCGGTACCGGGCTCCTCGGACTTGGAGAGGAGCTAGAGGTGCACCTTGTTATGCCATCACTCAAGAGCAACTGAGGTTTCTGATGTCCTGTGCTTTCAGTGTGTCTCAGATGGCAGATATTCTACATGTGTCCCGATCGACAGTCAAACGTCGTCTAAGGTTCAAATCCCCGAGCTGACAAGGTTTAATCTGTCGTTCTGTCCCTGAACAGGCAGTTAACCCACTGTTCCTAGGCCGTCATTGAAAATAAGAATTTGTTCTTAACTGACTTGCCTAGTTAAATAAAGGTAAAATAAAAATAAATTAAAAAAAAAGGTCAGTTGTGATTGGGAGTAATGCTATAAACTACAGATGCATGGTTTCCAGTTTCTTACCAATCAAACAATTTAGAATGACTACAATCAAGACAGGACTTTAAAATGACTATGATGATATACATTACCTCATCCCTGTCCATTGTTACTCTTTTTTTCCCAGACACTTCAATCTGTCACATGCACCGTTATATTCTGACATGTCAGACTTGGCTCTGGATGAAAAGATTAAGGACTTGGTGGCTGGGAACGACAAACTTGGACTGGAGGATGTTCGAGCACAATTAAGGGCTCCGGGTGCAGAGATGCAGAGCGAGGGCTGCCCTTAGAGACATGTCGCGTTGCTGGACCAAACTCGTTATGGCATCTTGATGGAAACAACAAACTGATAAGGAAGATGTATTTTTCTGATAGACACAATTATCTACATCACTGGTGAGAAGTTGTACATTGTAACATCTCAAATTTTTCATCCTCAACTTGTTCATCAACAACTAACAGTTCAGTAAGCAATGGCCCTTGATTCCATATGTCACTCATGTGTATAATAACTGTTTTATTGTGTTTCTGCTACTTCTGTGACTGATAGAACATCTGCATCATGAAATTAACAAACATGCTTATATTGAGGACATATGGAGGCAAAAACAATTGGAGCAAAGTATTTGTGCCTAAGTGTGAACCACAGGAGAGTCTGTCCTCCTGACTCATCAAGATAAACGTGGTTATTTTTCCAATTGAAGTAGATATTGTAATTACACATCTTCCACTGCAGGAAACAGTCTAGAACAAACCCTTGTTGTGGCCTTTAAGGGCTAACGGAAGGACTTATAGTTGTGATCCGCGGTAGATTGTTCATTAACATTGTTCCACATTTTGATGTTAATTTAATATTCAGTCTGCTGCTTTGTTATATCCTGCAGGAACCTGATGCAGCATCTAAGTGGTAAAGGAGGATGGTGATGTTTGTATATTTAAATGTGTCTTCAGCTTTTGTATCAACCAGTGCTGTGTTTTCTGATTTAGGTGGAGGATAGTCATACATGGTGGCATTGATGGGTACAGCCACCTCGTTGTGTTTCTCCGTGCTTCCAGCAACAATCGCAGCAGTACTGTAATGGATTGCTTCATGTCACGGATCCCTCAGGAACTGTGTCATTACGCACACCTGGTCCCCATTCCCACTGATTGTAATTGTATAAATGTGCCCTTTGGTTCACCATTGGGCTGTCGATGATTGTTACTATGTCCGTTGCCGTGTATGAGTACTTGTGTTTTGGCCTTTTGTGCCCTTGTGGATTGCACAGATGATTACGGGCCTCATCCGCTGTGTTAATCATTGTGCGCGTGTGTTATTTATTCAAGGTACTCCTCGCTCTTTTGTTTGGGTTTCGACCCTGTGTTTTTGTTACGTGTTTGTTTGGTCTTCGTCCCCGTGCCTTTACACGGCATGCCATAATTTGGGCTTAATAAAAAAACATTACGCATTCCTGCACGTGTCTCCCAAATCCATTCATACCAACCGTGACACATGAATGCTGTCTCCAGATATGGTGTTCCCTCCAGAGTTAGGACGGACCATGGAGGAGAAAACAGCACCGTCTGCTTTCTCCAATAAGACATATTGAAAATATGATTTAAAAAAATAGAGCTACATCCATCCTTAAAACCTCTTCTTGACCTACACATCGATTACATTCTATAGTGAGTGATGCATGCAGCTACATGTTTTTCTGTAAATAATTTTCAGAACGCAATCACCTCATGTTTGACAGCTTTATTGCTTTCTCCATGTTTTTGAAATGTATAAGCCTTTAAATTCCCTTTTACAGACTACTTCTACAAATAAGGCTACACTTGTGGCAGAACCTATTCCTGTGCCCCCCCCCACATCTTCTGCACCACTTCCTGTGGCCCCCATCCACCATTCCCTGAGGCTTGTCGTCCACCTTCACCCCCCTCTTCTGTTGATGTTGGTGATGACACGTCATCCCTGTAAATAATTCAATGCCTTATTACAGATGAATTGTGGGAAGTATGTGAGCTTTGTTATTCTGAAATGTCTCTTTTTTTTGTGTGTTGACCTAACACTGCTGAAGTTAATGAGCAGCAAGATTGACTCTGCTTTTGTCCCTGATGCCAACCAAATTAACGTGATGAGGGACAACGTTTATATTTGTGGAGTGAGAGGCTTTAAGAGAGCCCGCTTTAATCCGGAGGAAAAAATAGACATGGTTTTTAGGGATGCTGAAGGAAAAGGGGCAGCTGATGAGGGTGGTCCCTCAAGAGATTTGACTGCTAATGAGTAACATCCATTCCTCTGCAATATTTGAGGGACCTGATTGGCAAAAATGCCTTTCTTGCAACTCTCAAGGTGAGTTACACTTTTACACCAACAAAGACACATGTGTTTATGGCATTATGTATAAACTTGAGAAAGACATTTGATTTTTGCATGTTATTTAATGTTTCCTTTATTTACTGTTTGTCTTCTGTGTGACAGCACTCTATGATGGCGTATACAAGCAGGTGGGCCGCATGATTGCTGTCTGGTACATGGGGGTGTAGAGCCACAATTTTTCAGAGAGGCTATACAGGCAAGTGTGTGGCCTACAACCTCCTGTGCCAGAACTGAAAGAAATTGCGGAATATGACTTCAGAGAGAAGTTGGAGAAGGTAAGTAACTTTATACTGTGATGGATGTTACGTTACTGTTCATTTGCTGTTCATTTGCAGTTTGAAAAAAATATTAGGGTTGTGGTTGTTCATGAATACTTTTCCACATGGATTTGGTTCCCTTTTGTTGGCAGGCAATCTTTTTTACGGGTAGGGATATTCAGTTTATTGTTTTGCTAATTTGTCCCAAAGCACTGTTTTTTGAACTAAGATCCAGTTAGCACAAACTGTTGATGAGGCACAGGAAGCGGTCATGTTGGGTCCAGTGCTATTCTTTTGTACATTGGAGAGGGATGCCCTGGTGGTATCAGCCACACAGTTCTACTTAGAAAGCAGGCTACGGGATGATCTTGAGCAGTGAGTTTCCATGTATCTAAGGAATCTCATAGGTTTAGCTAATAAATTATTCAGGGCAAATTCATGTTGTGACTTTTTTTACTTTATAGATTCAAAGAGGGTCTGGGGTGTCTAGGTCTGATGCCTTGCATGAATAGACACTCAAGCCTCTTCAGAGAGGTTTTCATCTGCGCTGAGAAGCCTCTTTTGGTCAAAGACATAGCTGCTCTCTTCAAAGCAGAGCGCTCCCCACCTGGTACCAAAGAGCAATAGAGATCAGAGTCATATCTTTCTGGAGGGACTGGCTGCTGGAGGTGGAAGGTTAGATGCGAAACCATCATCATTGAAGTAGCACAGCTCACATCAGTAAAACATATCACCTAATCACTCACAACTGTGGGACAGCATTTTATAGCCTTATTCTTCCATGGGCCCCATAAGAACCTAATAGATATATGTAATCCCAAACGACTTTCAGTTAGAGTATCGTGTTCTTCAATGAGTGTTACTTATGGACTTTAATGTCCCTTTAACCGTGGAGAAGGTTTTCATTTTCACTTCGGGGGTTTCAGCATTCCTAGGCTGGGATTGCCAGTGGGATCCACAGCTACAGTTCTATCTGCTACTGCACGGCTAGCGGTACCTTAGCGCCAAGTCTAGGTCTAAGAGAGTTCGAAAAAGCTTCTACCCCCAAGCCATAAGACTACTGAACATCTAATCGAATGGCTACCCAGACTTTTTGCTGCTACTCTATTATCTATGCATAGTCACTTGATCTCTACCTACATGTATATATTAACTCGACTAACCGGTGCCACCGCACATTGACTCTGTACCAGTATCCCCTGTATATAGCCTCTCTCTATTGTTATTTTATGGCTAGCGGGAAGGTTCCTGGCTTTTTCCATGGGTAACCAAATAGGCTCGTAATTTAGCAATAGTGTTAGTATTTACAAATGGCATACAAGTTTGTTATTAAGGCATATTAAGGCATAAACATATTCCTGGTTGATTTAGGCGCACGATGGCGCACGCTCGCAACCGGTTTGGTCTCCGTGTTAGGCAAAACTGCCTTCTCGTCTTGTGCACCAGAGGCATGGAATAGTCTACAACCCATGCTTCATCTAGATATGTTAGGTCCACTGAATGAATTTAAAATGTTGATGGGAGACTCTGTTGCAGAGGAGTGTAAATGCTGTCTTTGGTGTGGATCATGTTGTTGAATTGTATTGTATTGTTGTATGTTTTAATTTTGTAATGTATTGATTGTTGCTGCCTTCTTGGCCAGGTCGCCATTGGGAAAGAGACTCTGGGTCTCAGTGGGCTTTTCCTGGTTAAATAAAGGTTAAATAAATGAATTGTAAGGTCCTTCGGGTGATTCACAGTCATCGGACGTCCTTAGACTGAAATGTAAGGTAAAAATGTTTTTGCTTTCAGCCCTGTCGTTGAATTCTTTGTAGCAGAAACTAGGTTCCCATCCAATTGGCGACAGATTTTATGTGAATATTCTAAAATCCACAAAGAAAATATGCACATTTTCCAGTGGTGGAAAAAGTACCCAATTGTCGTACTTGAGTAAAAGTAAAGATATTTTCTATTAAGGTGACTCAAGTAAAAGGGAAAGTCCCCCAGTAAAATTCTACTTGAGTAAAAGTCCAAAAGTATTTGGTTTAAAATGTACTTAAGTATCAAAAGTAATGTTATTGCTAACATATACTTAGGTATCAAAGGTAAAAGTACACTGCTCAAAAAAATAAAGGGAACACTTAAAACAACACAATGTAACTCGAAGTCAATCACACTTCTGTGAAATCAAACTGTCCACTTAGGAAGCAACACCGATTGACAATACATTTCACATGCTGTTGTGCAAATGGAATAGACAACAGGTGGAAATTATAGGCAATTAGCATGGCACCCAATAAAGGAGTGGTTCTGCAGGTGGGGACCACCCACAGACCACTTCTCAGTTCCTATGCTTCCTGGTTGATGTTTTGGTCACTTTTGAATGCTGGCGGTGCTTTTACTCTAGTGGTAGCATGAGACGGAGTCTACAACCCACACAAGTGGCTCAGGTAGTGCAGCTCATCCAGGATGGCACATCAATGTGAGCTGTGGCAAGAAGGTTTGCTGTGTCTATCAGCGTAGTGTCCAGAGCATGGAGGCGCTACCAGGAGACAGGCCAGTACATCAGGAGAAGTGGAAGAGGCCATAGGAGGGCAACAACCCAGCAGCAGGACCGCTATATCTGCCTTTGTGCAAGGAGGAGCACTGCCAGAGCCCTGCAAAATGACCTCCAGCAAGCCACAAATGTGCATGTGTCTGCTCAAACGGTCAGAAACAGACTCCATGAGGATGGTAGGAGGGCCTGATGTTCACAGGTGGGGGTTGTGCTTACAGCCCAACACCGTGCAGGACGTTTGGCATTTGCCAGAGAACACCAAGATTGGCAAATTCGCCACTGTGCTCTTCACAGATGAAAGCAGGTTCACACTGAGCATGTGACAGACGTGACAGAGTCTGGAGACACCGTGGAGAACATTCTGCTGCCTGCAACATCATCCAGCATAACCGGTTTGGCGGTGAGTCAGTCATGGTGTGGGGTGGCATTTCTTTGGGGGGGGGGGCGCACAGCCCTCCTTGTGCTCGCCAGAGGTAGCCTGACTGCCATTAGGTACCGAGATGAGATCCTCAGACCCCTTGTGAGACCATATGCTGGTGCGGTTGGCCCTGGGTTCCTCCTAATGCAAGACAATGCTAGACCTCATGTGGCTGGAGTGTGTCAGCAGTTCCTGCAAGAGGAAGGCATTGATGCTATGGACTGGCCCGCCCGTTCCCCAGACCTTAATCCAATTGAGTACATCTGGGACATCATGTCTCGCTCCATTCACAGAATGTCCAGGAGTTCCTCGGGAGCATGCCCAGGCGTTGTAGGGAGGTCAAACAGGCACGTGGAGGCCACACACACTACTGAGCCTCATTTTGACTTGTTTTAAGGACATTACATCAAAGTTGGATCAGCCTGTAGTGTGGTTTTCCACTTTAATTAATGAGTGTGACTCTAAATCCAGACCTCCATGGGTTGATACATTTGATTTCCATTGATAATTTTTGTGTGATTTTGTTGTCAGCACATTCAACTATGTAAAGAAAAAAAAAGTAAATAAGAATATTTTATTCATTCAGATCTAGGATGTGTTATTTTAGTGTTCCCTTTATTTTTTTGAACAGTGTATAAATGATTTAGGAAACCAGACAGAATCATTTCCTTGATTTTATTTGATTTTAATTTCCTTGATTTTACGCTCCAACACTCAGACATCATTTACAAACAAAGCATGTGTTTAATGAAGTCAGAGATAGTGGGATGACCAGGGATGTTCTCTTGATAAGTGTGTGAATTAGACCATTTTCCTGTCCTGCTAAACATTCAAAATGTAACGAGTACTTTTGGGTGTCAGGGAACATTTATGGAGTAAAAACTACATCATTTTCTTTAGAAATGTAGTGAAGTAAAAGTAGTCAAAAATACAAATAGTAGAGTAGAGTACAGATACCCCAAAAACGACTTAAGTACAGTCGTGGCCAAACGTTTTGAGAATGACACAAATATTAATTTCCACAAAGTTTGCTGCTTCAGTGTCTTTAGATATTTTTGTGAGATGTTACTATGGAATACTGAAGTATAATTACAAGCATTTCATAAGTGTCAAAGGCTTTTATTGACAATTACTTGACGTTGATGAAAAGAGTCAATGTTTGCAGTTGACCCTTCTTTTTCAAGACCTCTGCAATCTGCCCTGGCATGCTGTCAATTAACTTCTGGGCCACATCCTGGCTGATGGGAGCCCATTCTTGCATAATCAATGCTTGGAGTTTGTCAGAATTTGTGGGTTTTTGTTTGTCCACCCGCCTCTTTAGGATTGACCAGAAGTTCTCAATGGAATTAAGGTCAGGGGAGTTTCCTGGCCATGGACCCAAAATATAGATGTTTTGTTCCCCGAGCCACTTAGTTATTATCACTTTTTCCTTATGGCAAGGTGCTCCATCATGCTGGAAAAGACAGTGTTCGTCACCAAACTGTTCCTGGATGGTTGGGAGAAGTTGCTCCCGGAGGATGTGTTGGTACCATTCTTTATTCATGGCTGTGTTCTTAGGCAAAATTGTGAGTGAGCCCACTCCCATGGCTGAGAAGCAACCCCACACATGAATGGTCTCAGGATGCTTTACTGTTGGCATGACACAGGACTGATGCTAGCGCTCACCTCGTCTTCTCCGGACAAGATTTGTTTTGGATGCCCCAAACAATCGGAAAGGGGATTCATCAGAGAAAATGACTTTACCCCAGTCCTCAGCAGTCTAAATCCCTGTACCTTTTGCAGAATATCAGTCTGTCCCTGAGGTTTTTCCTGGAGAGAAGTGGCTTCTTTGCTGCCCTTCTTGACACCAGGCCATCCTCCAAAAGTTTCCGCCTCACTGTGCGTGCAGATGCACTCACACCTGCCTGCTGCCATTCCTGAGCAAGCTCTGTACTGGTGGTGCCCCAATCCCACAGCTGAATCGACTTTAGGAGTCGGACCTGGTGCTTGCTGGACTTTCTTGGGCGCCCTGAAGCCTTCTTCACAACAATTGAACCGCTCTCCTTGAAGCTCTTGATGATCCAATAAATGGTTGATTTAGGTGCAATCTTATTGGCAGCAATATCCTTGCATGTGAAGCCCTTTTTGTGCAAAGCAATTAATTGCAATTCATCTGATCACTCTTCCTAACATTCTGGAGTATATGCAAATTGCCATCATACAAACTGAGGCAGCAGACTTTGTGAAAATGTATATTTGTGTCATTCTCAAAACTTTTGGCCATGACTGTAGTACTTTCAAGTATTTTTACTTCAGTGCTTTACACCAATGGCATTATCCCACCAGTGGTGTGTATCCACCAGACCTCTTGGGGATAACAACCAGTGTGTGATGGCATAGAGCACATAAAATGTATTTTTATTTGTCAAACAGCAGTCAAGCATCGATCATCATGTCACCAGAATAAGACCCTCAATATTTAGGAGCTTCAAGCTCATCACTGTGCATTTTCACCAACCTGTGAAGTTCATCATAACTTATTTAATCTGTAGCCTAATAAACTGCATTGTTTTCTGAGGCGTAGTGGGAGGACAACACACCATGTCATAATTTCCTGAAACTTCCTGTTTCCATCACAGCTGTCATTACTTTTTTTTATACAGTATGACTTTACTCTCACATGTTTCAATCAAGGTTTTTATGCAAGTAAAGTCATACGGTATATAAGAAAATCACGACAGGGCCTCCCAGTCTTGTCACGTCTACTCCCACTCCTCCCCTCCGGCGTTCGCAGCCGCCGGTTTACTAACCACTGGTCCTGGCAACCATCATCATGAGCACCTGGCATCAATCATTACGTTACAGAATACTGCCTCAACAAATGGAAGCAGCAGGAAATCAGAACTCCCTGATGGTCAACGAACAGGGATGCCTACTTAGTCAACACCATGACCAGATGGCGCACCTGGGGATGAACATACCTGAGAGGCGTTGACTTGAACTAGAGGAGGGGAGCCAGCACACCAGCCCAATCAACAACCCGCTTAGGTAAGTGTTTGTCCCTCCCAGATAAATGTGACAGCACCCCATCTAAATACCGTGGCTTCCTACTACAGTGCTCCATCTACTTTGCCCACCAGATGGGAGCCCCAACCATCGAGAGGTCCAAGGTTGCCATGGATATTTCTCTGCTGACTGGGCGGTCGTCGGAATGGGCCACGGCCATCTGGGAGAGGAGGAGCTGGATTCGGATGAGGGGTTCATGGCTCTGTTCAGAGGTATCTTCGATCATCCACCGGAGGGCAGAGAGGGGTGAGCACCTACTCCAACTACAGCAGGAGGACCAGACTACAGCTGAGTATGCGGTCACCTTTTGGACAGTTGCAGCATTAAGTGGATGGAATGAGCCGGCGCTTCGTGCAATATTCAGAAGAGGACTGCGTGAGGAGGTCCAGACGGAACTGGCCTGTCGAGAGGACAACCTCTCCTTGGACGCTCAGACTGTCATGGTTCCACCTGTCACCAGAGGGTAGCAGAGACTGTCCTAGAGACATTAATGACACTCAGGTGTATCCTATTACTCATTATGATGTCCCTGTTAAAAGAGGTGTGTTTTCTGGTTTCCTTTGCCGTACGTCCGTGCGTGCGTTTAGACTTAGTGTTTGTTGGTTCCCCAGTGTTACTGTGATCCTTCCATTACCATTTCTCAGTAAAGTATTATGTTTATCCTTAACCACTGATTCCTCGTCTGGTCTCTTGGTCCAACCTCACCACGTCACACCCTGCTCTGAATATCACCCTCTGTCCTCCTGTTATTCTCTTTCTCTGTCCCTGCTCTGAATATCACCCTCTGTCCTCCTGTTATTCTCTTTCTCTGTCCCTGCTCTGAATATCACCCTCTGTCCTCCTGTTATTCTCTTTCTCTGTCCCTGCTCTGAATATCACCCTCTGTCCTCCTGTTATTCTCTTTCTCTGTCCCTGCTCTGAATATCGCCCTCTGTCCTCCTGTTATTCTCTTTCTCTGTCCCTGCTCTGAATATCACCCTCTGTCCTCCTGTTATTCTCTTTCTCTGTCCCTGCTCTGAATATCGCCCTCTGTCCTCCTGTTATTCTCTTTCTCTGTCCCTGCTCTGAATATCACCCTCTGTCCTCCTGTTATTCTCTTTCTCTGTCCCTGCTCTGAATATCACCCTCTGTCCTCCTGTTATTCTCTTTCTCTGTCCCTGCTCTGAATATCACCCTCTGTCCTCCTGTTATTCTCTTTCTCTGTCCCTGCTCTGAATATCGCCCTCTGTCCTCCTGTTATTCTCTTTCTCTGTCCCTGCTCTGAATATCACCCTCTGTCCTCCTGTTATTCTCTTTCTCTGTCCCTGCTCTGAATATCACCCTCTGTCCTCCTGTTATTCTCTTTCTCTGTCCCTGCTCTGAATATCACCCTCTGTCCTCCTGTTATTCTCTTTCTCTGTCCCTGCTCTGAATATCACCCTCTGTCCTCCTGTTATTCTCTTTCTCTGTCCCTGCTCTGAATATCACCCTCTGTCCTCCTGTTATTCTCTTTCTCTGTCCCTGCTCTGAATATCACCCTCTGTCCTCCTGTTATTCTCTTTCTCTGTCCCTGCTCTGAATATCACCCTCTGTCCTCCTGTTATTCTCTTTCTCTGTCCCTGCTCTGAATATCACCCTCTGTCCTCCTGTTATTCTCTTTCTCTGTCCCTGCTCTGAATATCGCCCTCTGTCCTCCTGTTATTCTCTTCTCTGTCCTTTCTCTGGCAGCACATGAAGCAGCATGCCATGTCAGGCCATATGGTCCATCTTTCTTTCTCTCCCTTTATCTTTATCTTCCTCCACCGCTCTTCTCTCTGGAGACAGACAGAGACAAAACAGACACTTGCATTGTGATATTGACAGAACCGTGAAATGTCAATGTCAAGTTGGCTTGGCAGCACAGGATGAAGCAGCATGCCATGTCAGGCCATATGGTCCATCTTTCTTTCTCTCCCTTTATCTTTATCTTCCTCCACCGCTCTCTGTGTTACTGTGACACTGTCAGAAGACAGGCAGATAGACAGGCATGGAGACAGACAGAGACAAAACAGACACTTGCATTGTGATATTGACAGAACATATTCGTGAAATGTCAATGTCACTGTGTATGTCTCTGTGAGTTAGAAACGGAGCATGGTGATTTGCCTTATCACACAGAGGTGCGATGGCTAAGCCAGGGAAAGGTGCTTCAAAGATGTTTCGAGCTTCGTGAGGAGATTTGTCTGTTCTTGGACAGCAAAGGGAAAGACACAACACAACTCCGAGACGAAATGTTTCTGTGTGAAATGGCTTTTCTGTGTGACATTACGAGTCATCTGAATGCAATAAACTTGCAGCTGCAGGGTCGGGATCGTGTCATCTCTGATATGTACAGTACAGTGAAGGCATTTAAAACCAAACTGACTCTGTGGGAGACGCAGATGCGGAAAGAAAATTTGAGCCACTTTCCCAGCTGCCAGACCATGAAAGAGAAGCTCTCTACCAGTGCGTTCCCGAGCACACAGTTGGCTGATAAAATAGGTATGCTTGCCGCTGACTTTCGACGCCGATTTGCTGACTTTGAAGCACAAAAAAGCAGGTTGGAACTGCTCGGTAACCCATTTGCTGTTGACGTGGAAAGCTCACCACCAAACCTCCAAATGGAGTTGATTGACCTCCAATGCAATGATGCACTGAGGGCAAAATATGCGGCAGTGGGTGCTGCGGAGTTCGCCCGTTTCCTCCCCGGCACAATGCCCCAGCTGCGCATCCAGGCTGCTCAAACGTTGTCTATGTTTGGCAGCACATACCTGTGTGAACAACTGTTTTCTTTGATGAACCTGAACAAAACATCACACAGAAGTCGACTTACTGCTGAACACCTCCACTCAATTCTGAGGATTTCTTCAGCTCAGAGCCTTACCCCGAACATTGATGAACTTGTGGAAAAGATGGGACACCACCAAGTATCACCCTCAACCTCAAACAAGTGAACATTACTGTGCAATCACATATTTAGAGTTTTTACTCAGTTCAAGTTTAAAAGTTAAAATTTAATATTTGTTTTCACTGCATGTTACTTCTCCTTAAACAAAGTGTTGTTTTTGATTAATAGATTTTTGCACTTTATTTTTTTGTATTTCAATCCAATTATATTTTAAAAATATTTCAGTTGAGTGGATGATAGAAAATTGCTATTATTGTTTTTTCTTTGAAGTAAATTTAGCCCACTTTTGCTAAAATAGAAAATATAGTCTACTGATGGTGCCTTGAATACCGGTTTCTTTCATTTAATGTTCATGTTATGGGGATATTTATATAAAGGAAATTTGTCTTTTGTGTCTGTTGAAAATTAAAGATTACTGATTAGCCATAAGAAAATATTGCTTTATTTATCTGATCATATTGTAATATATTTGTTAGGTTTTCAGTAGGTTCAATTAGGTTCACTAGACTATATGCGTCATTTAAAAATTTTTCAATGAACATTCGAACAGTCCGGCCCTCGTCTTGTAGCTGATTTTTTTATTTGGCCCTCCGTCCATTTGACTTTGACACCCCTGGTCTAGAGGAATGTCTGGGAAGATCCATGAAGTAGGCTAACTGGAAATTTGTTAATCTGAAATTTTAGCCCGGGTGAGCTAAACCCCTAGAGACTCAGAGAAATACCCTATTTCCAACATTGTGCACTATAACTTTTTCTAAAGTAGTGCACTATAAAGGGAGTAGGATGCCATTTGGAACATAACAGATTGACACTTTCATATTATTTAAGTGATAATGCCAGAGAAGCCAGTATTTGGAGGATATATTGACGCCATCAAACACCGGCATTATCACTTTTATACGGGTTGACAACATATTCAAATAATGATTGACACATTTTCATTAAAACCTTTATTTTGATGAATTTATTCATACTATTTCATCCTTCCATGAGATATAGTCCCGACACAAATCTATAGTCGCTACCGAAGACGGCTGGTCGTTCATTCTATTGGTTAGGTTGCCAGAGATGCGACCCAGTCATTTCTTTATAAACGTTCCGTTGCCATGCTGGCTGGCAACACAGTCACGTCAAACAGTGCAGCCAGAATAACAGCAAAGTTGCTGCATTTGCATTTGTTTCAGCATTTTTCTAGTGAAATTGTTTTGGATACACCCATAACAATGAGCTACTAATGCTCGATTTCGCCTAGCATAGAACATTTGCTCTCTCGCCAGGAGCTAGCCAAATACACAGCTAACACAATCACTTCAAACTGAAGATAGAAAATCAGCAAACTAGCTACATTTGGTTTCGTTTTACCTGTTTTTATATAAACATTTCTTTGTATATATCCATACAAATTATGCTGATTCATGATTTCGACTGGCTGAGAAAAGCTGTCTGTCTTGTCCTGAAACGTTAATGATCAATGGGACAGTGGAGACTGAATTTCAATATTAAAATGATGTTGTAAAGGTCGATGAGATAGACAGCAAGGTTACAGGTCTCCGCTGTTGAAAACCAAATGCTAGTCTAAAGGGAAGGGGAGATCATGTCTAGATGCCTTCGACAATTGATATCAAGTTTATACATTTCCGAGTTGGACTGGTGAGATAGTGGATTGTTCAGTGTGATAGAACAGTAAATAGGCATTTCAATGTCATATCCTTAACCTGTGGCAACCTTTCACTGAGGGGATTTGATTATCTGGCCTGGGTTACCTTTGTGGGTTACCCTTCTGGCCTGGGTTACCCCTGTGGGATTCTGTGTTTTGACATGCAAAACTGAATGTTTTTGATAAACGCTTTATCTGCCTTCCCAATGAAAACTATACAAAAATATAAAGACAACATGTAGTGTTGCCTTTATTGTTGGCCCCATGTTTCATGAGCTGAAATAAAAGACCCCAGAAATGTTCCATATGCACAAAAAGCGTATTTCTCAAAAATGTTGTGCACAAATTTGCTTACATCCCTGTTAGTGAGCATTTCTCATTTGCATAGATAATCCATCCATCTGACGGGTGTGGCATATCAAGAAGCTGATAAATAGCATGATCATTACACAGGTGCACCTTGTGCTGGGGAAAATAAAGGCCACTATAAAATGTGCAGTTTTGTCACACAACACAATGCCACAGATGTCTCAAGTTTTGGGGGAGCATGCAATTAGCATGCTGACTGCAGGAATGTCCACCAGAGCTGTTGCCAGAGAATGTTCATTTCTCTACCGTAAGCCGCGTCCAACCGGCCTCACAACTGTGGTTTGCTGATGTCAATGTTGTGAACAGAGTGCCCAATGGTGGCGGTGGGGTTATGGTATGGGCAGGCATAAACTACAGACAACTAACACAATTGCATTTTATCAATGGCCATTTGAATGCACAGAGATATCGTGACGAGATCCTGAGACCCATTGTTGTGCCATTTATCAAATTTCAGCATGATAATGCATGGTCCTATGTCGCACGGATCTGTACACAATTCTTGGAAACTGAAAATGTCCCTGTTCTTCCGTAGCCTACATACTCACCAGACTTGTCACCCATTGAACATGTTTGGGATGCTCTGCATCAGCATGTCCGACAGCGTGTTCCAATTCCAGCCAATATCCAGCAACTTCGCAAAGCCATTATTTATTTATACCAAAGAAAACAAGTGATAGACATCAATACAGATAAAAACAAATGAAAGCGCTGTGTGAAGGTTGGAAGCCTTATATGAAAGCTTATATGAAAACCACACCACACCACAAAAGTACAAAGTAAACAAATGTAAAAAGTTTGTTAAAACAGATAAGAAAAATCTACTAAATATAGATGTATAAATTAATTGATCAGTAATCACCAAATATATATACCAGTGAAAAGTTTGGAGACACCTACTCATTCAAGGGTTTTTTCTTTATTTTGACTATTTGGATAAATATAAAAAGATGCCAAGAGCTTTTTCATTGTTTTTCAGGGATGTAAAGATTTTATCCACAAGTTGAAAGAGAGAGAGAGAGAGCACCATTGGGTAGGTACCCTCTCTGTGTGGTACAGTGTACTGAGGGCTGTAGTAACCAGTATTGGTATGTTTTATATGGAAGCCATTTCTTATATGACATCTGACCACTTAACCCCCTAAGGCATCTGTTTCTCAAACTATACACTCTAATGTACTTGTCCTCTTGCTCAGTTGTGCACTGGGGCCACCCACTCTTTCTATTCTAGTTAGAACCAGTTTGCGCTGTTCTGTGAAGGGAGTAGTCCACAGCGCTGTACAAGATCTTCAGTTTCTTGAGAATTTCTCACATGGAATATCCTTACTTTCTCAGAACAAGAATAGACTGTCAAGTTTCAAAATAAAGTTCTTTGTTTCTGGCCATTTTGAGCCGGTAATCGAACCCACAAATGCTGATGCTCCAGATACTCAACGAGTCTAAAGAAGGCCAGTTTTATTGCTTCTTTAATCGGAACAACAGTTTTCAGATGTGCTAACATAATTTCAAAAGGATTTTCTAATGATCAATTAGCCTTTTAAAATGTTAAACTTGGCAACGTGCCATTGGAACAGAGGAGTTGTCATGCCCTGACCATAGAGAGCCCTTGGTTCTCTATGGTGTTGTAGGTCAGAATGTGACTCGGGAGTGTTCTAGTCTTTTCATTTCTATGTTGGTGCTCTTAGTATGGTTCCCAATTAGAGGCAGCTGATGTTCGTTGTCTCTAATTGGGGATCATACTTAAGGTGTCCCTGTTCCCACCTGCATTTGTGGAATATTGTTTTGTGTATGTGCATGTAGCAGCACTACTTTCACGGTTCGTTGTTGGTTTATTGTTTTGTAGAAGTTTCACTTGAATAAAAGATATGGAACTCTAATCACGCTGCGCCTTGGTCTGTCCATTTTCACGAGCGTGACAGAATATCCCACCAATCAAGGACCAAGCAGCGTGCTTGGGAGGAGAAGGTGAGTTGGACCTGGGAGGAGATAAGGAGTGGATGTGAGACCCTTCCTTGGCGGGAGTCGCAGAAAGATCAGGAAGGACAGCGACGACGCCGGGGGCCGCGGCCACAGAAACCCCTAGATTTTTTTGGGAGTGGGGCACATGGGGTGGTCGACTGGGCAGTGCCAGAGCCCAAATGGCAGATGGTGGAGGAATTCAATGAGGGATACCGGAGAGAGGTGGAGGCGAGGAGTAGGCTACAGCACAGGCGTGCTGAAGAGCGTGTCATCAGTCCGGTGCCATCTGTACCGGCTCCACGCACCAGGCCACCAGTGCACCTCCCCAGCCCGGTATGTCCTGTGCCGTCGCCTCGCACTCGCCATGAGGAGGTTGTCTTCAGTCCGCTGCCACAGAAATGTGCCATGAGAAACCTCATGACACATGAAGCTGGCGGCTGAGCAAAGAGAAGAGCC
Source organism: Oncorhynchus clarkii lewisi (assembly GCF_045791955.1). Taxonomy (NCBI): domain Eukaryota; kingdom Metazoa; phylum Chordata; class Actinopteri; order Salmoniformes; family Salmonidae; genus Oncorhynchus; species Oncorhynchus clarkii. The sequence goes on along the minus strand of NC_092179.1, from coordinate 2,943,657 downwards.
AGAGACCGTCAGGGAGGTGATGGAGAAGTTGTGGGAGAGAGAGAGAGGAGAGAGATGTTGATCAAGTGTGTTCTACTCAACATTTGACTTGAAGTGCCTGTCAGCAGTCTGGTGAAGTCTGTCCTGGCTTCACGCATCTGGCCTCCAGTGCGCCTCCCCAGTCCAGTACGTTCTGTGCCAGTTCCCCGCACTCGCCCTGAAGTGTGTGTCACCAGTCCGGTGCCACCTGTGCCGGCTCCACGCACCAGGCCTCCAGTGAGCCTACCCAGCCCGGTACGTCCTGTGCCGGCTCCCCGCACCCGCCCGGAAGTGCGTGTCAACAGTCCGGTGCCGGCTCCACGCACTATTCCTCCAGTGCGCATCCCCAGCCCGGAGTGTCCTGTACCGGCTCCACGCACTATACCTGAGGAGTGTGTCATCAGTCCGGTGCAACCTGCGCCGATGCCCAGTCGAGGCACGGTGTCCAGTCCCGCTCCATGGCAGGAGCTTTCCACTGCGCCAGTGCCCAGTCCAGGCACGGCGTCCAGTACCGCTCCATGGCACGAGCCTTCCTCTGTGCCGGTGCCCAGTCCAGGCACGGCGTCCAACCCAGCTCCATTGCCGGAGCACTCCTCTCCACCGGTTCCCAGTCCAGGCACGGCGTTCAGCCCAGCACCACGGCCGGATGTGGGGTCTGGGCGGGGGCTACGACCTGCAACGGACCCGCCACCGACACTAGTCACCCCCCCCCCCCCCCCTACCCTCCCCATTTGGTTTCAGGTTTTGCGGCCGGAGTCCACACCTTTGGGGGTAGTCCTGTCACGCCCTGACCATAGAGAACCAAGGGCTCTCTATGGTGTTGTAGGTCAGGGCGTGACTAGGGGTGTTCTAGTCTTTTCATTTCTATGTTGGTGCTCTTAGTATGGTTCCCAATTAGAGGCAGCTGATGTTCGTTGTCTCTAATTGGGGATCAAGGTGTCCCTGTTCCCATCTGCATTTGTTGGATATTGTTTTGTGTAGGTGCATGTAGCAGCACTACTTTCACGGTTCATTGTTGGTTTATTGTTTTGTAGAAGTTTCACTTGAATAAAAGATATGGAACTCTAATCACGCCAATCCAATCACCTTGGTCCGTCCATTTTCAGGAGCGTGACAGGAGTGATGGTTACTGATAATGGGCCTCTGTACACCTGTGTAGATATTCCATTAACAATCTGCTGTTTCCAGCTACAATAGTAATTTACAACATTAACAATGTCTACACTGTACTTCTGATCAATTTGATTTTGTTTTGCTTTTCTTTCAAAAACAAGGACATTTCTAAGTGACTCATAAACCTTTGAACGGTAGTGTATTTTTGTCAATATAGTTAGAAAATGCAATGTATTTTATGGTGGAAAAAAATGTGTATGTTTCTGGACAATGCACCATGCTGCCTTGTTGACAACATCGGCGCAGATTACTGTTCGGCTTGAGAAGGGCGCTCCTCCTCCCTTACCGCTTTTGTCCGTTCACGTCACGGGCCATAGATCAGTGCACTGCAGCTCAGGTTAATAGAACTCTCTCATTGACATTTAACCAAGAGATGTTTCAAACATAAATGACTCCACAAAGAAAGCACTCCAGTCCAGCGTTTGAATTAGGCTGATGCAGCAATTCTAATTTTCTATTGCCTGAGTACCCATGAAAAGATGATCTAGCAATCTGCTTTCTTTAGAATATCTCTAGTCCCGGCAGCTCTTCTAGAATATTCCACCTCTAGAATATGAACACAAGTATTTTCAAATTGGTACTGGCGCCTAAAGTGACCTTCTTCATTCCATTTCAGACACGGAGGTACTCATATTAACACGGCCTATTATTTTGACATCAATGCCACTTTTTTTTGCCTTGTCAGTCTGTCTCTCAAAGAATAGCGGTAGAGAAATACACAGAAAACACCACCTCCCTTCCTCCCTCCACCCCTCCCAACCTCCCTCTCACTCTCTCTCACACTTTCGCCCTATCTCTCTCACTCGCTCGTTCCAGCCTAGCGGGTGGTGAGGGAGGGAAGCAGTGGAGGGAGAGACTAGGCAGGTGTTAAGCTCATACTGTGTGAGAGAGTGAACGAGAAAGAGGGAATCCGGGAGTGAGAGAGAGAGGAAAACAGTGAGGGCATGGTAAAAAGGCTAAAGCGCTAACTGAATAGATAGAAGGCTGGAGGCAGACGACACATAGTGGTGGTAGAGAGAGAGAGAGAGAGAGAGAGAGAGAGATTGTTGTAAGACTAAGAATTTCAAGAGAAGCAGACACAGACTCCCAGAGAGAGAGAAAGAGACGTAAACACCATGCTAAGGAGGAAGAGGAGTGTGTCCTTCGGAGGGTTTGGATGGTAAGTGTGTGGTGTTTGTGTGACAGAGATAAAGTGTGTGTTGTGTATGCGACTTTGCATATGGCTCAGTTTGATATGGCGTGTTTATGTGATTGTGATTGTAAGTAGTTTGTTGTATTGTTTGGGGGTGTGTTAGCTATGTTATGACAGTTGATTGTCTATGGCAGGGATCCTTGCTAGTTTGTAGTTGGACTAGTTTGTGACTGCTAAACCAGGTAAGTGGTAAGACAGAGACCAGTACGGGATGATAACTATCTCTATCCCTCTATGATACAGCCAGGGTATTTGTTTATCCCCTAAATATCCCCTTTCTTTGTCTTCTTGCAGGTATGAGACAGCATATTTCTCTCCTCTTTCTCTCTCTCACTCTCTGAGTGATTCAGAGCTCTTTACCTCACTGAATCTCAGCTCGGCATACGGCCGGCCGGTCTAACCTGTGCCCAGAATACACAAGAGGCCTGTGTGTGTCTGTGCGTCTGTCCGTGTGTGTGTGTGTCTGTGCGTGCGCACGTACGTGTGTGTGATTAGAGAAGTTGCAAGATTTACACAAGCCTCTCTATTCAACCATTCACTTTCATACTCAATTTTCCTCTCTCCATTTCTCTAGCTCTCCATCTCCCTCCCTTTCCCTCTCTTTCTCCAGCTCTCCATCTTTCTCTCTCTCTCTCTCTCTCTCTCTTTAGCTCTCTTTCTCCATCTCCATCCATCTCTCTGAGTGTGTGAGAGGTAATAGTGAGGCAGTGTCAAATAATGCAGGAAATACTTTTTGGGGAAGGAGGGAAGAGTGGATATTAGCATTACTATTCCCTCCCTTCTCTCATCTGTTTCTCTCCTTTCCTTTCTTCCTCTCTTTCACCTTCATTCTCCACCCCTTTATCAGCTATTCAGCATGCTTTGTTTCACTGTGTGCTAAGTCAGTTGAGGTGTGTGTGTGTTGTGTGGCTGATTTTAGCGTACTGGTGGAGTTGTAGTGTGTGTGTGTGTGTGTGTGTGTACTGTACATTTAGCAGCACTAAATGTTTTATTTATGACCCGTGCGAACAGAGGTTTCAGACTCATCATATGAAGCTTTTAACATTTACTGCTCCCTCTGCTACTCTCTTCCTGCACCCTCTCTCCCTTTCTCTCCTTCTCTCCTATCTCTGTCTCTGTCTCCCTCTTCTCTTCCCCTCTGCTACACTCCTCACCTCTCACTTCTTCCATCTCCCTCCCTCACTCCTTCATTGTCTCTATAAAACACAGTGACACATCAGGGTTAATGGTTACTGTGAGTCTGAGTTAGTTTGAAAATAGAACATTGACAGACAGATTGACTTCTCATGATGGAAAAACGTGTTCACAAAAGATTACCTGTGTGTGTGTGTGTGTGCATTTGTGTGTGTGTGTGTGTGTGTTTGTGTGTGTGTGTATGTGTGATTGTTTACCAACAAAACACTTTGGGATGGAAAATATGCAATGGCATGCACTAGTCACTGCGTTACTGATCATTGTCTTGATAACTGTGTGTGTGTGTGCGTGCGTATGTGTGTGTGGTTTAAGGCAGTACTGGGAGGGGTTCCAGCACAGGAAGGGTGTGTTAAAGTGTGATCTAGTCTCCCACAGAGAGAGAGAAAGAGAGTGTGTTTTTGTGTGTGTGTCACAACAGCAGAGCTATGTGATGACAGCTTGTCAGCCATTAGTGTGTAATTCAGTGTAGTCGAGACCCTTCCTAAGGCGATAACATACATATATATGACAGACAAAACACTCAAACAATGAGATAGAGAGAGGGAGGACAGGAAGAGAAGGAGAGAAAGAAGGTATGAAGGAAGAGAATTAACAACATGCCTTTTATGCCATGGTGATTAACTTAATTTTGGTTGTGTGTATGTGTCTGTGTGTGTTTGTGTGTGTATATGTGTATATGTGTGTATGTGAGTCAGAATGCGCGCGTGTGTGTGTCCGTGTGCAAACGTTCATACTTACACGTGTGTGTGTGTGTGTGTGTGTGTGTGTGTGTGTGTGTGTGTGTGTGTGTGTGTGTGTGTGTGTGTGTGTGTGTGTGTGTGTGTGTGTGTGTGTGTGTGTGTGTGTGTGTGTGTGTGTGTGTGTGTGTGTGTGTGTGTGTCTGTGTGTGTATGTCCGTGTGTGTCTGTGTGTGTGTGTCATGTGAGGGACATCTCTGGAGCCAGGCTGTGGAGGAAGGAAGTGCTTCACCAGTGAGGGTGAATGGGGTCGTGTGCCCCTGTTGTCATAGCTACATGACAAGTTAACTGAACATGTTTTCTCTATCCCTCTCTCTCTCCCTTCTATCTCTCTCTTCAGGATTGATAAGAGTACGGTCAGTGCACTCAGAGCACGGTGAGTAGTACGCACATTCAAAAAGTATACACAAAAATGGTTCATAAAATTGGGTTTGCTGGAAGGAAGGGCATTCACGTGTGTGTGTGTGTGTGTGTGTGTGTGTGTGTGTGTGTGTGTAGGTACCCTCTCTGTGTGGTACAGTACTGAGGGCTGTAGTAACCAGTAGTGGTGGTTTTGTATGTGGAAGCCATTTTTTATTTGACATCTGACCACTTAAACCCCTAAGGTGGATGTCCTAATTAGCATAATAAAAAGATCCCCATAAAAATGGGTCAGTTTAAGCTAGAGATATCTGTTTATTTTTGCATTGATGTGTCTCAATCCACCGCATCCGCCGATGTCGCACTTCCACATCGGCGGTGAAAGGTGACAGAGCTAGAGCGGTGTTTGTCAGACCATTAAACATCCCGAAAATCGGCCTTCTCACAAAATCGTAAGTAGCGTCCAAACTATTATGAACCATTTGTGGACTCTCATATGACTCTCACGAACACGATGGCGTTCTTTGTTTGCTCTATGACCCGCACAAACTGTCTTGGTACTCGTCTGAAGTCGCCACAGCCGATCTGCCAACTTCTGTCTGTAGCGTCTAAACAGTTTGGGCTACACACTGATATGACCCCTCTGTGCAAAGGTGAGACTCACAGCCATACCGTTCTGTGGCTTTGTCAGTCACACAACCTCACACACACAGTCTTACAGATAATAGAGTTATACAGTGATTTGCTTTCTTCTTTTGGCTGCTGTTTCTTGTGGTTGTGTTTCAATGTATTTAGTACCCAATAGAAATGAATGGTAAATAGTGTATTGTGTCATTTTGGAATCACTTTTACTGTAAATAAACACTTCGACATGAATGTGGATGCTACCATGATTACGGAGGATCCTGAATGAATCGTGAATAATAATGAGTGAGAAAATTACAGACGCACATCATACCCTCCCCAAAATGCTAATCTCCCCTGTTATTGTAAGGGTGAGAGATTAGCATGTCTTAGGGGTATGATATAAAATGCTAACCTCCCCTGTTATTGTAATGGTGAGAGGTTAGCATGTCTTGGGAGTATGGTATAAAATGCTAATCTCCCCTGTTATTGTAATGGTGAGAGGTTAGCATGTCTTCGGGGTATAATATTTGTGCGTCTCTAACGTTTGTCGCTCATCTGAAACACAACCAAAGCAAGGGACAAATGCATGAAACAAATATGCAGAATCACAAGCTTGATGTAGTCATTGCATGCCATGAATATGGGACCAAATACTTAATTTTTGACTACTTTATTACACATTTGATTAAATTTGTCCCAATACTTTTGGTCCCCTAAAATGGGGGGTCTATAAACAAACCATGCTGTAATTTCTAAATGGCTCACCCGATGAAAATACCCTCAAATTGAAGCTGACAGCCTGCACTCTAAACTCACAGGCATTGTTTAAATTTTAAATCCTTTTTTATTTTTATAAGTACTTCACAGTCCCAATAATTATGGAGGGCACTGTATGTTATGAAGTTAGCAGCAGCAGTAATGTATAATAATATGCTTGTTTTATCCATGGATTTACCGTTGGGTATTATAGATCAAATCAAATCAAATGTATTTATTTATAAAGCCCTTCATACATCCGTTGATATCTCAAAGTGCTGTACAGAAACCCAGCCTAAAACCCCCAAACAGCAAGCAATGCAGGTGTAGAAGCACGGTGGCTAGGAAAAAACTCCCTAGAAAGGCCAGAACCTAGGAAGAAACCTAGAGAGGAACCAGGCTATGAGGGGTGGCCAGTCCTCTTCTGGCTGTGCCGGGTGGAGATTATAACAGAACATGGCCAAGATGTTCAAATGTTCATAAATGACCAGCAGGGTCAAATAATAATAATCACAGTGGATGTCGAGGGTGCAACAGGTCAGAACCTCAGGAGTAAATGTCAGTTGGCTTTTCATAGCCGATCATTTAGAGTATGTCTACCGCTCCTGCTGTCTCTAGAGAGTTGAAAACAGCAGGTCTGGGACAGGTAGCACGTCCGGAATGATATGATAGCATAAAGAACTCATTTAAGTCAGCAGCAGCAGTTTTACATTGGGTATTACCGTCGTATAGGAATTATTGCCTGTTATGTTACATAATATTAGTGCCATCCTAATCAAAGGTGTTATAGAAATGATATGATGTATTACATTTGATATGACATGAGTGTAAAGATGTATGATATGAAATGAATTAGTTGCTAACCTAATCAAAGGGGCAATCTGTGGGATTTCCATCTGAAAACGAACATTTCATTAAACAAGTGTTGTTTGGGGTGTTTGTGTGTTAGTAGATAGAAAGTGTAACTATACATTTGTTTTAGTGTCACCTCAGTGGTAGCGGTAAGGTGTGAATTCCACCTGTCTATGTTCTTACCTGCTGATAACCTGGGTGTGTATGAGAGATCTGTGTGTGTGTGACCACTCCTCTGCGATCTGAGTTTGTGTATGTGTGTGTGTGTGACCACTCCTCTGCGATCTGAGTTTGTGTATGTGTGTGTGTGTGTGTGTGTGCGCACATCTGTCTCTCCATCTATTTCAGTTCATATAGATTACGTTTTTAATGGAATTTCTCTTGTAGTGCAGTTCAGTTCCAACACTTGATGGCTATACTGAGATGGAGTTAACCCCATCTCTGGTGTGTGAATGTCTGTATATTATGTTTAGATGAGCATGATGAATTGAGGTAGTGAGACCGGAGGGTGTGCCGAGTCAGGTTAGCATCATGTAGGCTACATGTGCCTATTCCTGTAGGCTCATGGGTGTGTGCGTGCGTGCGTGCGTTTATGCCTGTGGTGTGATGTATTTGTATTCTGCAGGAGTCTGCAGTACGTTCATATGACTGTGTATGCTTAGTCGGTTTGTGTATAAGTTATTAAAGTTGGTTTTAAACTGTGTATGTTTTATGAATGAGTACTCAATGTCCATGTAACGTCTAAACAGCACACTATCTTCTTCCCTGTCATCCCTTTATTTAGAGCTTGACTCATTCATTCACACACTCACTCTCTCCCTCCCTCTTTTGCGCTCTGTGTGTGTGTGTGTGTGTGTGTGTGTGTGTGTGCGTGTGTGCGTGTGTGTGTGTGTCAAGAAAAGATAGGGCTTTATAAATAGGTACTCATGCTCAAGATTAAGTAGCACACTGACTATTTTACTGTTTTGAATGTTTGAGGGTTTTTGATGTGTTTGATAAGTTGTATATGTATATTTTTGTTGTGTTTAATGTGTTTAATGTTTTGGAGTTTTTTTATGTGTTTGATAAGTTTGATGTATATTTTTGTTGTGTTTAATGTGCTTAATGTTTTGGAGTTTTTTTATGTGTTTGATAAGTTTGATGTATGTTTTTGTTGTGTTTAATGTGCTTAATGTTTTGGAGTTTTTTATGTGTTTGATAAGTTTGATGTATGTTTTTGTTGTGTTTAATGTGTTTGATGTTTTGGAGTTTTTTGATGAGTTTGAGCATCTGTGTTTGATAAGTTTGATGTATGTTTTTGTTGTGTTTAATGTGTTTGTATTGTTTCTGATGTCTGTGTTTTTTTTTACCCCTTTTTCTTCCCCAATTTCGTGGTATCCAATTGTTAGCAGTTACTATCTTGTCTCATCGCTACAACTCGGGAGAGACGAAGGTCGAAAGCCAAGCGTCCTCCGAAACACAACCCAACCAAGCCTTCTTAACACAGCGCGCATCCAACCTGGAAGCCAGCCGCACCAATGTGTCGGAGGAAACACCGTGCGAACTTGATTAGCGCCCAGCCCGCCACAGGAGTCGCTAGTGCGCGATGAGACAAGGATATCCCTACCGGCCAAACTCTCCCTAACCCGGACGACGCTAGGCCAATTGTGCATCGCCCCATGGACCTCCCGGTCGCGGCCGGCTGCGACAGAGCCTGGGCGCGAACCCAGAGTCTCTGGTGGCACAGCTAGCACTGCGATGCAATGCCCTTGACCACTGCGCCACCCGGGAGGCCCAGTCTGTGTGTTTTTGATGTGTTTGAGTGTGCGTTTTTGAGATGTGTGTTTGAGTGTGCGTTTTTGAGATGTGTTTGACTGTGTGTTTTGATGTGTTTTTAATGTGTTTGAGTGAGTGTTTGAGTGAGTGTTTTTGATGTGTATGATGTGTGTTTTTTATTTGTTTGAGTGTGTGTTTTTGATGTGTTGGAGTGTGTTTGTGTTGGAGTGTGTTGAACTGTTTTTGATGTGTTTGAGTGTGTGTTTTTGATGTGTTTGAGTGTGTGTTTTTGATGTGTTTTTGATGTGTTTGAGTGTGTGTTTTTGATGTGTTGGAGTGTGTTTGTGTTGGAGTGTGTTTGATGTGTTGACTGTTTTTGATGTGTTTGAGTGTGTGTTTTTGATGTGTTTGAGTGTGGTTTTCTATGTGCATGATGTGTTTTTGATGTGTTTGAGTGTGTTTTTTTTATGTGTCTGAGTGTGGTTTTTTTATGTGTTTGAGTGTGAGTTTTTTTATGTGTTTGAGTGTGAGTTTTTTATGTGCATGATGTGTTTTTGATGTGTTTTTGAGTGTGTGTTTTTAATGTGTTTTTGATGTGTTCGATGTGTTTTTGATGTGTTTGAGTGTGTGTTTTTGATGTGTTTGAGTGAGTGTTTTTGATGTGTTTGAGTGTGTGTTTTTGATGTGTTTGAGTGTGTGTTTTTAATGTGTTTTTGATGTGTTTGATGTGTTGGAGTGTTTTTGATGTGTTGGAGTGTTTTTGATGTGTTGATGTGGTTGAGTGTGTGTTTTTAATGTGTTTTTGATGTGTTCGATGTGTTTTTGATGTGTTTGAGTGTGTGTTTTTGATGTGTTTTTAATGTGTTTTTGATGTGTTCGATGTGTTTTTGATGTGTTTGAGTGTGTGTTTTTGATGTGTTGATGTGGTTGAATGAGTGTTTTTGTTTTTTTTATGTGTTTTTGTTTGTTTGATGTGAGTGATTTTGATATATGATGTGTTTTTGTGTTTGAGTGTTCGTTTTTAATGTGTTTGAGTGTTTTTAATGTCTTGGAGTGTATGTTTTTGCTGTGTTTGAGTGTATGTTTTTGATGTGTTTAAGTTTTTCAAGGGATGCAAGTCTGTTGCATTGTTTTTTGTTTTAGATTGTGATGGACACTGCACCGTGTTTAGAAACCTTTTTAGTCCAAGTCTGCTACCAATACCAGCCTTGTTTAGGGCTAGGATATAGTTTAAAGTAAAAGCTTTGATGCCATGCTTCTAGCCAGGTTCTTTCCAGGATGCAGTCAAATGGAGAATGCATGGCCTGGTTACGTCATACTAATAGCAAAGTGGTCTACAGCTAGGGTGGATCCCAGAGCCCTAGTCAAATATAGTGAATAGGGTGCTATTTGGGATGAAGCCCTGGACTGTACATTTTAATAATTCACTATTATGTAATCATCTAATGGCTCCTACAGTAAGGCATGAATATAATCTTGTTATATTCTGGCTCTGGCACTTAGGGTGCTCTAAGCAAAATGTAATTTTGTGTGTGCGTATGAGCGTGTGTGTGCCTGCGCACACATTTTTGCTTGTGTTTGTGTGTTTGATTGGTCGAAGACAGACACTCTGCTCAGTGTACCTTCAGAGGCATTTGAAAATCAAGAAGTGTTTGAAAAACCATGACCAGGTGTCTGGTTCCGGTGGCATGCATTGAAACGGATGGCTTTTCTTTTGCAAAATAACTATGAATTGACTGACTTATTTTCAAATAATTGTCAACATATAACATCACATTAAGGTGTGGGATGTTTACTACATTATAATGAACGATAGCAGGTCTATTTAGTTCCAGTAGCTGAAAACATGGCGACTCTCAACACCTGAAACACTGTTAATGAGGAAATTACCTCTGCCCTCGACTTGCAATTTAAATTTAAGGATTGGTGGGTCCCCCGCGAGACGTTTGAGCTAACATAGGCTAATGCGATTAACATGAGGTTGTAAGTAACAAGAAAATTTCCCAGGACATAGACATATCTGATATTGGCAGAAAGCTTAAATTCGTGTTAATCTAACTGAACTGTCCAATTTACAGTAGCTTTTACAGTGAAATAATACCATGCTATTGTTTGAGGACAGTGCACTGTTATGAACTTGAAAATGTATTAATAAACCAATTAGGCACATTTGGGCAGTCTTGATATTACATTTTGAACAGAAATTAAATGGTTCATTGGATCAGTCTAAAACTTTGCACATACACTGTTGCCATCTAGTGGCCAACATCTAAATTATGCCTGGGCTGGAATAATACATTATGGCCATTCTCTTGCATTTCATAGATGATGATACACATTTTTTTAAATGTTTACTTCTTTGTATTATCTTTTACCAGATCTAATGTGTTTTATTCTCCTACATTTCACACTTCCACAAACTTCAGTGTTTCTTTTCAAATGGTGTCATGAATATGCATATCCTTGCTTCAGGTCCTGAGCTACAGGCAGTTAGATTTGGGTATGTCATTTTAGGCAAAAATAAATAAAAAAGAGTCCGATCCTTATAAGAAATCAAAATATATTTTAGATACTTCAAAGTAGCCATCATTTGTCTTGATGACAGCTTTGCACCCTCTTGGCAAATAGCCATTTGATAAGGTATTCAGAAGTTTTGTGGCTTGTTAACTTGTTATGGCTGCATCCCCCTATCGGGATAAGTGCCATCAACAACCGCTGAATAGCATAGCGCTACATACAATAAATATTACTATAAATATTTATATTCATGAAATCACAAGTGCAGCTTAGCCTTTTGTTAATCCACCTGTCGTGTCAGATTTTGAAATTATGCTTTACAGCGAAAGCAATCCAAGCATTTGTAAGTTTATCGAACGCACGATAAAACATTAAGTACACTTAGCATCAGGTAGCTCGGTCACGAAAATCAGAAAAGCAATCAAATTAATCGTTTACCTTTGATGATGTTTGGATGTTTTCACTCACGAGACTCCCAGTTACACAACAAATGTTCTGTTTGTTCCACAAAGATGATTTTTATATCCAAAATACCTTTGTTTGTTTGTCGCGTTATGTTCAGAAATCCACAGGAAAGAGCGGTCATGACAACGCAGACGAAATGTCCATTATGTCCACAGAAACATGTCAAAGGTTTTTTAGAATCAATCCTCAGGTTGTTTTTAAAATATATAATCGATAATATATCAACCGCAAATGTCTTTCACAGTAGGAGAGGGGAAAACAATAGCTGTCCAAATACTGTTGCGCAAGCAAAACTCATGTGACCACTTGACTCGATGTTATTGTTCTGGCTCATTTTTCTAAATAAAAGCCTGAAACTATGTCTGAAGACTGTTGACACCTTCAGGAAGCGATAGGAAAAGAAATCTGGTTCATATCCCTTTAAATCCAGCAAAGGGAGGCTATGGAACATGGAGATTTCAAAAATTAAGCCACTTCCTGTTTTGACTTTCCTCAGGGTTTCGCCTGCAATATCAGTTCTGTTATACTCACAGACAATATTTTGACAGTTTTGGAAACTTTAGAGTGTTTTCTATCCAATACTAATAATAATATGCATATATTAGCAACTGAGACTGAGGACCTGGCCGTTTACAATGGGCACCTTTTCATCCAAGCTACTCAATACTGCCCCTACAGCCATATGAAGTTAATTAACTCTCTGGGATGTGTGGGACGGTAGCGTCCCACCTCGCCCACAGCCAGTGAAATTGCAGGGCGCCTCCAAATTCAAAAACAACAGAAATCCCATAATTAAAATTCCTCAAACATACAAGTATTTTACACCATTTTAAAGATAAACTTCTTGTAAATCCAGCCACAGTGTCCGATTTCAAATAGGCTTTACGGCGAAAGCACACCAAACGATTGTTAGGTTAGCACCTAGTCACAGAAAACTATAAAGACATTTTCCAGCTAAGGAGAGCCCTCACAAAAGTCAGAAATAGCGATTAAATTAATCACTAACCTTTGATGATCTTCATCAGATGGCACTCCCAGGACTCCATGTTACACAATAAATGTGTTTTGTTTGATAAAGTTAATCTTTATGTCCAAAAACCTCATTTGAAATTGCTGTTTTATGTTCAGAAATGCATTGTCTCAAACAAACATCCGGTGAAAGTGCAGAGAGCCACATCAAATTACAGGAATACTCATAATAAACATTGATAAAAGATACAAGTGTTAGGCATGGAAATATAGATAAACTTCTCCTTAATGCAACCACTGTGTCAGATTTCAAAAAGGCTTTACGGCGAAAGCACACCTTGCGATTATGTTAGGTAGCCTAGCCACAGAAAAACAGCCATTTTCCAAAGAAGGAGAGGTGTCACAAAAGTCAGAAATAGCATTATAAATATTCACTTACCTTTGATGATCTTCATCAGAATGCACTCCCAGGAATCCCAGTTCCACAATATATGTTTGTTTTGTTCGATAAAGTCCATAATTTATGTCCAAATACCTTCTTTTTGTTTGCGCGTTTAGTTCACAAATCCAAACTCACGAGGTGCAGGCAAGTCCAGGCAAAAGTTCAGATGAAAAGTTATATTACAGTTTGTAGAAAAATGTCAAACGATGTATAGAATCAATCTTTAGGATGTTTTTATCATAAATCTTCAATAATGCTTCAACCGGACAATTCCTTTGTCTATGGAACGCAGCTAACTCTCACGGGCGCGCGCAAGACTGACCTCGTGGCCTTCTGCCAGACTCCTTAGTCAAACAGCTCTCATTCTCTCCCCCTTCACAGTAGAAGTCTCAAACAAGGTTCTAAAAACCGTTGACATCTAGTGGAAGCCTTGGGAAGTGCAATATGACCCCATAGACACTGTATATTCGATAGACAATGACATGAAAAACTACAAACCTCAGATTTCCCACTTCCTGGTTGGATTTTGTCTCAGGTTTTTGCCTGCCATATGAGTTCTGTTATACTCAGACATCATTCAAACCATTTTAGAAACTTCAGAGTGTTTTCTATCCAAATATACTAATTATATGCTTATTCTAGCTTCTGAGTAGCAGGCAGTTTACTCTGGGCACCTTAATATCCAAGCTACTCAATACTGCCCGCAGTCCCAAAGAAGCTAAGGAGCTTTTTGGACCTAGACTTGGCACTCTGGTACCGCTTGCCGTGCAGTAGCGGGGAGAACAGTCTATGACTAGGGTGGCTGGAGTCTTTGGCAATTTTTAGGGCCTTCCTCTGACACCTCCTGGTATAGAGGTCTTGGATGGCAGGAAGCTTTGCCCCAGTGATGTACTGGGCCGTACGCACTACATTCTGTAGCGCCTTGCGGTCGGAGGCCTAGCAGTTACCATACCAGGCGGTGATGCAGCTGTATAACTTTGAGGACCTGAAGACCCATGCCAAATCTTTTTAGTCTCCTGAGGGGAATAGGTGTTGTCGTGCACTCTTCACGACTGTCTTGGTGTGTTTGGACCATGATAGTTTGTTGATGATGTAGACACCAAGGAAAGAAGCTCTCAACCTGCTCCACTACAGCCCTGTCGATGAGAATGGGGGTGTGCTCGGCCCTCCTTTTCCTGTAGTCCACGATCATCCCCTTTGTCTATATCATGTTGAGGGACAGGTTGTTGTCCTGACACCACAATGCCAGGTCTCTGACCTGCTCCCTATAGACTGTCCATTTTTTTGGAGTATCTGTGTCTGCATCTGTGGTAGAACAGTCGGAAGCAGCCTTGTTATGTCCTGTTTTTGCCTTGGGGACCGAGATGTTTCTCACCATAGAGCTGCCTATGATGACAGCTGGTGATGTTGAATGGACCAGTCTCTCAGGCAGCCTCACAGTCTGGTGAGCCTGGGATCTCTGAGGATCTGAACCCGAGGTAGAAGCCACCGGAGAGGGAGACAGAACCGAGGACGAAGACGCAGATACCTTTGGATCTGATCTTGATTGGGAAGCCAACAAGGACGAAGGCGCCGGAACCTCTGGATCCAGGGCGGCAAAGCTGTTTCTGGTCTGTGTCAGTGCCGGGCTCTACATCTCCATTGAGACCCCCGTTGCCAGAGGACGCCCTCTTTGACTTCCCCTGTGAGTGGCGTACCTCCATGGCTGGTTGGTTGGGTCGAGAACAGCTCCATTATACAGGGAAGGAGGAGATCACTTCGGGGATGGAACCCTGCCTAGCACACGCCAGTCGGCTGTGGAGAGCCGACACGTCGGCGAAACTTCCACCAGACCAGAGGTGGAAGAAAAAAAAAAGACTGTACAGTATGTACAGCCTCAAAGCTATTATTAGTCAAATGTTTTAGGCTGTTGTCTGATGCAACACCAAGCACCAAACCCAATTTATCTCCTCTTGATCTATAGATTATACACTCTTAATGCCTGGTGAACCTGGTGGGATGCATTGTATATTGTTTAATACACTTACCATGTGACATGGTTATTATGTCATATTATCTGTCATAATGGCTCTGGAGGGGATGGCTGCCGTTTTCTAGGCTCCCAACCAACTGTGTTATTTTGTTTGTTTTTTCACATTGTTTGTTACTCATTTTGTACATGATGTTGTTGCTACCGTCTCTTATGATCAAAAAATAGGTTCGGCAAATCAGAACAGCGATTACTCACTGGACAAAGATTTTTTCTTTAATGAGTCCGACTTGAAGGCTGTACTGGTTTGTTAAGATAAGGCCCTAATGCCCGTCATCAGCATGAAGAAAAGACAGAGGAAAAGGGGGAGGAGGGCGGGGTGCCTTGTAAGAATTCGCCGACGAGTAGGTAAACCACCACTTCCCTCAGTATTATTGGCCAACGTACAATCATTGGAAAACAAACTGACTGCTCCCAGACAGAATAAATAACTTCTTTGCTCGCTTTGATGACAATACAGTGCCACTGACACGGCCCGCTACCAACACTTGTGGACTCTCTTTCACTGCAGCCGACGTGAGAAAAACATTTAAACATGTTAACCCTCGCAAGGCTGCAGGCCCAGACAGCATCCCCAGCCACGTCCTCAGAGCATGCGCCAACCAGCTGGCTGGTGTGTTTACGGACATATTCAATCAATCCTTATCCCAGTCTGCTGTTCCCACATGCTTCAAGAGGGCCGCCATTGTTCCTGTTCCCAAGAAAGCTAAGGTAACTGAGCTAAACGACTTCCGTCACTTCCATCATCATGAAGTGCTTTGAGAGACTAGTCAAGGACCATATCACCTCCACCCTACCTGACACCCTAGATCCACTCCAATTTGCTTACCGCCCCAATAGGTCCACAGACAACGCAATCTCAACCACACTGTACACGGCCCTAACCCATCTGGACAAGAGGAACTGCATTCTCACATAGGTATTCATCGACTACAGCTCAGCATTTAACACCATAGTACCCTCCAAACTCGTCATCAAGCTTGAGACCCTGGGTCTCGACCCCGCCCTGTGCAACTGGGTACTGGACTTCCTGACGGGCCGACCCCTGGTGCTAACGGTAGGTAACAACATCTCCACCCCGCTGATCCTCAACACTGGGGCCCCACAAGGGTGAGTTCTGAGCCCTCTCCTGTACTCCCTGTTCACCCACGACTGCGTGGCCATGCACACATCCAACTCAATCATCAAGTTTGAAGATGACACTACAGTGGTAGGCTTGACTATCAATAACGACGAGACGACCTACAGGGAGGAGGTGAGGGCCCTCGGAGTGTGGTGTCAGGAAAATAACCTCACACTCAACGTCAACAAAACAAAGGAGATGATCGTGGACTTCAGGAAACAGCAGAGGGAGCACCCCCCTATCCACATTGACGGGGCAGTTGTGGAGAGGGTAGAAAGTTTTAAGTTCCTCGGAGTACACATCACGGACAAAGTGAATTGGTCCACCCACACAGACAGCGTGATGAAGAAGGCGCAGCAGCGCCTCTTCAACCTCAGGAGGCTGAAGAAATTCGGCTTGTCACCAAAAGCACTCACAAACTTTTACAGATACACAATCGAGAGCATCCTGTCGGGCTGTATCGCCGCCTGGTACGGCAACTGCTCCGCCCACAACTGTAAGGCTCTCCAGAGGGTAGTGAGGTCTGCACAACGCAACACCGGGGGTAAACTACCTGCCATCCACGACACCTACACCACCCGATGTCACAGGAAGGCCATAAAGATCATCAAGGACAACAACCACCCGAGCCCCTGCCTGTTCACCCCGCTATCATCCAGAAGGCGAGGTCAGTACAAGTACATCAAAGCGGGGACCGAGAGACTGAAAAACAGCTTCTATCTCAAGGCCATCAGACTGTTAATAAACAGCCACCACTAACTTTGAGTGGCTGCTGCCATACATGTAAAATAAATTAGCACTAGCCACTTTAGACAATGCCACTTAATGTAATGTTTACATACCCTACATTACTCATCTCATATATATATATATACTGTACTCGATACCATCTACTGCAACCTGCCTGTGCCGTTCTGTACCATCACTCATTCATATATCTTTATGTACATATTCTTCATCCCTTTACACTTGTGTGTATAAGGTAGCTGTTGTGAAATTGTTAGGTTAGATTACTCGTTGGCTATTACTGCATTGTCGGGAACTAGAAGCACAAGCATTTCGCTACACTCGCGTTAACATCTGCTAACCGTGTGTATGTGACAAATAAAATTTGATTTGATTTGGTCAAAAGCAGTAAGCCCTATACTCACCCTGTGTCACATGGAGGCCTGACTGACCGGTGCCTGTATATAGCCTCCCTACTGTTATAGCCTCGCTACTGTATATAGCCTCCCTACTGTTATAGCCTCGCTACTGTATATAGCCTCCCTACTTTTATAGCCTCGCTACTGTATATAGCCTCCCTACTGTTATAGCCTCCCTACTGTATATAGCCTCCCTACTTTTATAGCCTCCCTACTGTATATAGCCTCCCTACTGTTATAGCCTCGCTACTGTATATAGCCTCGCTACTGTTATAGCCTCGCTACTGTATATAGCCTCCCTACTGTTATAGCCTCGCTACTGTATATAGCCTCGCTACTGTATATAGCCTCCCTACTGTTATAGCCTCCCTACTGTTATAGCCTCGCTACTGTATACTGTTATTTTTCACTGTCTTTTTTACTGGTTTTATTTCTTTAATTAACTATTGTTCACGTAATATCTTTTTTTTACATAAAACATGCACTGTTGGTTAGAGCCGGAACCAAGCACTTCGCTGTTGTATTTGGGGCACGTGACAAATAAACTTTGATTTCTCACCACAGGGTGAGTGACATGCTCTAGTGATGGAGGGTGATGTCACTGTGTGTAAACATGATTGAGCGTAGGGTCTGGTGTGTGTCACACCAAGCTTTAACGGGTTCATGCGTCGTCAGTAAGTTTAAATGGGACCCTTTCTTCATAGAGCACAGCGCTGCTGTTCTGCCCTGAGTTTTCCCTGACATTTCTGCTGTGAGAAACTGGGTCTTTAAACACTCAGCCTGGACATTACTGTTTGTCAGAGCAGAGAGGAGCTGGGTGGAACTGTTTTAGGTAGGCATCCACAAACCACACACACACACACACACAAACATGTTGTACTGAGGTGTGTACTCAGAGACCACTGCAGCGCTGCAACAGGGCTACAGAGCTGGGCTGATGGATCTGGGCTGCTGCTAGGTTGAGCTACTCTGTCTCTGGGTGGCTTTAGCCATGTGTGTAACTGGGTCTCTTTAAACAAACTCAGGTTGTCTCCCCGATGGCATCCTATTCCCTCGCTCCATCCTCCGCCCTACTTTTGACTAATTTATAGTCAAAACTAGTACACTATAAAGGAATAGGGTGCCATTTGGAATGCAGACTCAGAGATGGAGCCCACTGGAGTCTGACTGAAGATTGACCATCTCTGTAGTCATAGACAGCAGCCCTCTCTCTCTCTGTCTCTCTGTGTCTCTCTTTGTATTTTTCTCTCTCCCACTCTCTCTTCCCAGTCTCTCTCTCTCTCTCTCTCTTAGCTCCCCCCTCTCTTAATTCAATTTAAAATCAATTCAATTCAAGGGCTTTATTGACATGGGCAACATACACTACCATTCAAAAGTTTGCTGTCACTTAGAAATGTCCTTGTTTTTGAATGAAAAGCTATTTTTTTGTACATTAAAGTGGCATCAAATTGATCAGAAATACAGTGTAGACATTGTTAATGTTACAAATTACTATTGTAGCTGGAAACGACAGAGTTCCTCTATCCAGTGTTTGTGTTCTTTTGCCCATCTTAATCTTTTCTTTTTATTGGCCAGTCTGAGATATGGCTTTTTCTTTGCAACTCTGCCTAGAAGGCCAGCATCCCGGAGTCGCCTCTCCAATATTGATGTTGAGACTGGTGTTTTGCGGGTACTATTTAATGAAGCTGCCAGTTGAGGACTTGTGAGGCATCTGTTTCTCCAACTAGACACTCTAATGTGCTTGTCCAGAACAGTTTTCAGCTGTGCTAACATAATTGCAATTGGGTTTTCTAATGATCAATTAGCCTTTTAAAATGCTAAACTTGGATTAGCTAACACAATGTGATGGTTGCTGATAATGGCCCTCTGTACGCCTATGTAGATATTCCATAAAATATCTACATCTACATCTACACGTTTACAGCTACAATTGTCATTTACAACATTAACAATGTCTACACTGTATTTCTGATCAACTTGATGTTATTTGATGTTTGTTTTTTTATCAACAAAAAATGTGCTTTTATTTCAAGTGACCCCAAACTTTGGAACGGTAGTGTATGTAAACATTGCCAAAGCAAGTGGAGAAGATAATAAACAAAAGTAAAAAACTAAAAGTAAAAATGAACAGTAAACATTACACTCACAGAAGCTCCAAAAGAATAAAGACATTTCAAATGTCATATTATGTCTATATACAGTGTGGAAACGATGTGCAAATAGTCAAAGTACAAAAGTGAAAATAAATTAACATAAATATGGGTTGTATTTACAATGGTGTTTGTTCTTCACTGGTTGCCCTTTTCTTGTGGCAACAGATCACAAATATTGCTGCTGTGTTGGCACACTGTGGTATCTCACCCAGTAGATATGGGAGTGAATCAAAATCAGGGTTGTTTTCGAATTCTTTGTGGATCTGTGCAATCTGAGGGAAATATGTGTCTCTAATATGGTGAAACGTCATTCACAGTGGCTAGGCATTCTGCCACTGTGTACTCTCTGTTTAGGGCCAAATAGCATTCTAGTTTGCTCTGTTTTTTTGTTAATTCTTTCAAAGAATAATTTCAACAAAAAAAAAAAATCTCATGATTTGGTTGTGTCTAATTGTGTTGCTGTCCTGGGTCTCTGTGGGGTGTGTTTGTGTTTGTGAACAGAGCCCCAGGACCAGCTTGCTTAGGGAACTCTTCTCCAGGATCTCTCTGTAGGTGATGGCTTTGTTATGCACAGTTTGGGAATCGCTTCCTTTTAGGTGTTTGTAGAATTTAAATGCTCATTTCTGGATTTTGATAATTAGCAGGTATCGGCCTAATTCTGGTCTGCATGCATTATTTGGTTTTCTGCCATGTACACAAAGGATATTTTTGCAGATTTCTGCATGCTGAGTCTCAATTTGGTGTTTGTCCCATTTTGTGAATTCTTGGTTGGTGAGTGGACCCCAGACCTCACAACTACTAAGGGCAATGGGTACCATAACTGATTCAAGTATTTCTATCCAGATCCTAATTGGGATGTCGAATTTAATGTTAATTTTGATGGCATAGAATGCCCTTCTTGCCTTGTCTCTCAGATCGTTCGCAGCTTTGTGGAAGTTACCTGTGGAGATGATGTTTAGGCCAAGGTACGTATAGTTATTGTGTGGTCTAGGGCAACGGTGTCTAGATGGAATTTTTATTTGTGGTCCTGGCGACTGGACCTTTTTTGGAACACCATTGAGATTTACTGTCAGGGCCCAGGTCTGACAGAATCTGTGCAGAAGAACTAGGTGTTGCTGTAGGCCCTCCTTGGTTGGTGACAGAAGCACCAGATCATCAGCAAACAGTAGACATTTGATTTCAGATTCTAGTAGGGTGAGGCCGGGTGCTGCAGACTTTTTTAGTGCCCTCCCCAATTTGTTGATATATATGTTGAAAAGGGTAGGGCTTAAGCTGCATCCCTGTCTCACCCCACGGCCCTGTGGGAAGAAATGTGTGTGTTTTTTGAACATTTTAACCACACACTTGTTGTTTGTGTACATGGATTTTATAATGCCGTATGTTTTCCCCCCCCAACACCACTTTCTATCAATTTGTATAGCAGATCCTCATGCCAAATTGAGTCGAAAGCTCTTTTGAAATCAACAAGCACGAGAAGACTTTGGCTTTGTTTTGGTTTGTTTGTTTGTCAATTAGGGTGTGCAGGGTGAATACATGGTCTGTCGTACGATACGTTGGTAAAAAGCCAATTTGACATTTGCTCAGTACATTGTTTTCACTGAGGAGACGTACGAGTCTGCTATTTATGATTAATGCAGAGGATTTTCCCAAGGTTGCTTTTGACGCATATAGTAGTTATTGGGGTCAAATTTGTCTACACTTTTGTGGATAGGGGTGATCAGTCCTTGGTTCCAAATATTGGGGAAGATGCCAGAGTTAAGGATTATGTTAAAGAGTTTTAGTATAGCCATTTGGAATTTGTTGTCTGCTGTCTTGTATAGGTGGACCTGGTCATAGAGGCTGTTCAAGTCCAAAGTGGAGTGGTGGGCCAGGAAAACATTTGGTTTTGTTTACCCACTGTATGGTAGCAGGGTGGAAGTCTTTTCGTGGTAGCAGGGTGGAGATAACTACTTGTGCATTGAGGAAGAAGCTTTTTCAATCTCTCCCTTCAGTGCTGTGGCGAACCTTTCCTGCTGTGTTCTCAGGTCGTTTGTGCCTGTGTGTATTATAATGTGGCTAGGTGAACCTAGTTGGTCCTCAGACAGAAGGTCTAGGGCGCGCTGGGTGTTTGGACACAAGAGTTTAGACACACTGTGTTTGGGAAAAAGTTGTTTTTCTTCTATATATTTCCCATTTGAGTCCATAAGGAGTACAATCTTGTGTATATCCTCAGTTGGTGTGGGTGGGTTGTCAGGAGGGCTATCAAGGTGGCTATCAGGGGGTGCTCAGAGGGGGTGAGATTCCCTGGGCTTGGGGTTCTTCACTTGTCTGTTCTGCTGTGATGACGACACTATGGTCAGGGTCTGATGTGGACTGTTCTGCTGTGGTGTTGAGACTTTTGTCGGGAACTGAGGTGGGCTGTTCTGATGGCTTCTCTGTGGGAGTGGCCACCTCTCTAGTGGGTTGTGCTTTGTCACACACCAACCCCCTCATCCTCTCCTCCAGCAATCTGATCCTCTCCTCTAGTGCTCTGTTCTTCTCCTGTTCTTGCTTTATATATGTTGTCTCACCACAGTCCAGAGTGCAGATATGTCTCTCTCCATCTCCAGCTCTCCAGGTCTGGTTAAGGGGGTGTTGTTGTGCTGGACTGTTGTCTAGGTCTGTGCTGACTGGAGTGTAATCACCTGCTGTTCCAGCTCCACCTGCCTTACCTCCAGTTGGGTAAATTCATCCTTCATTTAAGGGGGTAGTACTCTGTGCTGGGAGGTTGACTTTCCACTTGGGGTTTCTCATCTGTGGGGTTATATAATGAAGAGGTCTGGTCTGACCTGATCGGGATGCGGGTGTCTTTCTGAAGGGAGAGCTTCTCCTGCTGGGCTAATTCTTTGATTAGGTGAAAGCACCGGCTAAAACTGTTTGGGGTTGCCCTGTACCAAAACTGTTCCAGACTTATAGAGATGTATATTAGCTGACTCAGAGTCCTCGTTGTCTAGTATCCTGAGTTTCCACGCTTCGTTAACACCCCCCCCCCCCCCCTCTCTTAACAGTGGTAGTGTGCTAATATAGCACTGTACCATGCCAGGGGATGGTTTGTGTGGAAGATGAGGTTGCTGGTGTTCCAATTTTTATAATAGCCAGCAAAAAGTGTCTCAGGATTTTCCATAAAGGAGCTTCATTTTGTGATATTTTCTTGCCTTATCATTCTTTACATACACAGGGTACTGTATTTGAATTACTTCTGAACAGCGGGAGGCAGCTTCTAAGGCCTCTCCATTTGGTTGGAGTAGACTGTGCGACTCTCCTGCCATTGTTGGGCTAAAGGGCTTTGACACCTCTCACTTGACACATCAGTGCTAATTGAAGTTGTATCTAGCTTGGCAGCCTTAATTTAGCATTCAGTCCTTATAAATTAATGTCATGTATTTTTCTTCTTGGCTTTTGGAAATAAAATATAGCTTCAGACTAAACGTTACTCACTCAATTCCAGGTTGGATGGTGTTTCTGTATCTGTTTCTACACTGATAGTACAGTAGAACAAAAAGAGTCCTGCAGTAATGCTCCTCCCTGAAGTGATGTTATTGTCTCAGTGTAGAACAATAGTTCTTATGCCCTTCATCTATTTACCAAGCGACAGCCAGTCTACATTTGGAACATGTATTTTGCCTGTTGTCAAGTCTCTCCACAGATATTGTCCTGCTTTGAAAATTGTCCTGCTATGAAAATCCTACATAATATGTGTAGAATGGGTATTTCTATCCTAGTGTTAACGATAGCAGAACAGCTTAAATAGAAAATAAAATTAGGGAATATAATAAAATACAGTTGTAGTTTTTGCAAAGTTGAATGTAAGTCATGGTAGCCATTTTAAACTAATAAAACAACTGAAATAGAATATTAAGGGATACCGTGTAATACAGTACAATAGAACAGTATATGATAGATAGACTGAAATGGAAACGAAAAGAAGAGTGTGGACTCAACCTTGGCTCACCTCTCTCTCTGACATATGCTGTTCTTTGTTGTTCTAGTGTTTAACATTAACCTACAGTCTCAGCCTCCTGGCACAGAGGGAGAGAGGAAGGGGGAGAGACACGCTGGAGAAAGAGAGGGGCAATGACTGCGATAGCGGATAGTAAGAGAGTGGGTTGTAAGAGAGAGGGAGATGGAGAGAGAGAGTTTGTCCTGTTAAATGTTTCAGCAGGTTGTGTAACTCTGGATTAGTGGTTGAAAACAACAAGGAGCATTTCCATATCTATGGTTAAATAGTGTCAATAAGCACGCTGTCTGTACCTGTCACGACTCCGACCGAAGGTGGCTCCCCTTCCCGTTCGGGTGGCGCTCGGTGGTCATCATCGCAGGCCTACTAGCTGCCACTGATTCTTTCCTCCCCCTCCTTGTGTGTTTATTGGGTACACCTGTTATGAGTTTGTGGTAATTAGTTGGGCTTTATTAGTCAGCCGGCCCGCCTGTTTCTTTGTGCGGGATTAATTATTGTAACATTTGTGCATGTTGGAGACGAACGTGTTTGTTTCTGTTTGTGGATTTTGCTGGACTGTTTTTGTCGCCGCGTTTGGGGCATTTGTTTTGAGCACCCAGTGTTTTGTGTGGTGGCCGTTGTTCACCGTGTGTGCATTTAAAGAGCACTATATTGAACTCTCTGTTTCCTGCGCCTGACTTCACACCCACGACACCCAGATCGTTACAGTACCCATATGAAAAAATACTATAGGATTCTATGATTAAATACAATTAAGTCTGAAAAACACTGCGGACATGACTGTAGTATACTGTAGTATTTGCAGTTTACTATAGTTTAAATACTGTAGTAAGAAAAACAACTGTGGTGTATATACTATAGTAATTATTTTAGTGTTTCTGCTGACTGTTGTATTTACTGTCTTATTTTTGCAGACATTACTGTAGTATTTACTATAGTGTTTTTGTTTTATTATCTTTGACATAGTAGTGGGTGCTTTGTCCTTGAGGAAACCTACTGGACAAAATACTCAGAGCAAATGTATACCTGTAGGTAGGACTGTGGTCTGAATGGATATGGTTGGTTTACTACATAATTTATAGTAAGTACTGTAGTATTCTATAGTAAACTGTGTTTTTTCATGTGAGTAGCATAGACTGAATAAAACTAATGGTCTGTAGCTGCCTGTGAGCTTAAAGCATGAGAACCACCATGTTAAACAAACCATTATTCTTTCTGGGGTGTATTCATTACTCACACACTGTAGCAAAATGTTTGTTGCAAAATGTTTGTTGCAAAACGTTTTGCAACAAAATACCGGAGTTTCTATTTAAAAGATTATGTTAGTTCCCTCCCTGTTTCGTTCCATTTGCATCTGTTTGCTTTTGTTTGGTTCCTATTGAGTACAGCCCGTTGTCTAGTTTCTGAACAAATTTCAATCGACTTTCACCTAGAAAATACCATGGTGGTCTGAGACAAAATCATAATATCAATGGTAGCTATGTGTTAGCACTTCCCTGCTGTGAAATATTTAGGCAATAGTGGCACATCAAACTTCAAAAGTAGTTTGAATACCATTGTTAGGGCACTCATGCTGCCAAGCATACCCTAGTAAAACTGACTATCCTACCAATCCTTGACTTCGGCGATGTCATTTACAAAATAGCCTCCAACACTCTACTCAGCAAATTGGATGCAGTCTATCACAGTGCCATCCGTTTTCTCACCAAAGCCCCATATACCACCTACCACTGCGACCTGTATGCTCTCATTTGCTGGCCCTCGCTTTATATCTGTCGCCAAACCTACTGGCTCCAGGTCATCTATAAGTCGTTGCTAGGTAAAGCCCTGCCTTATCTCAGCTCACTGGTCACCATAGCAGCACCCACCCGCAGCACGCCCTCCAGCAGGTATATTTCACTGGTCACCCCCAAAGCCAATTCCTCCTTCGGCCGCCTTTCCTTCCAGTTCTCTGCAGCCAATGACTGGAATGAACTGCAAAAATCACTGAAGCTGGAGACTCATATCTCCCTCACTAGCTTTAAGCACCAGCTGTCAGAGCAGCTCACAGATCACTGTACCTGTACATAGCCAATCTGTAAATAGCTCATCCAACTACAACTAGTTGTAAATGAGAACTTGTTCTCTACTAGCCCACCTGGTTAAATAAAGGTGAAATAAATATAAATAAAAACAGGGTAGTTACAGCCTCTAGTTACAGTCTGTTAGAGACCTTAGTTGGTTCCCGAGTGGTGCAGCGATCTAAGGCACTGCGTCTCAGTGCTTGAGGCGTCACTATAGACACCCTGGTTCAAATCCAGGCTGTATCACAACCAGCCATCATGGGGTGGCGCACAATTGGCCCATCATTGTCTGGTTTTGGCCAGTGTACGCCGTAATTGTAGATAAGAATTTAGTTAAATAAAGGTAAAATAAAAATCAATAAATAATGTAAAAAGTTACAGCCCTTGAATGAGCTATAAATGACTTAGTATAGTTGGCTTTGTAAAAAGCGTTAAGAGAGAGAGCGAGTAAGCTGTGGCAAATTTACATTGTATATTGAGTCAATCTGGACACTTTTGTTTACAGAAGCAGGTGACTACTAGACACACATATACAATCTCACACACACACACACACACACACACACACACACACACACACACACACACACACACACACACACACACACACACACACACACACACACACACACACACACACACACACACACACACCCCATGTGGAGTCCGTCTGCTCTGACCTTTTCCTATCAATAGGGGGCTGAGATTCTCGCCAAGAGAAAGTTGCCTTGCCCTTCTTCTCGTCTGTCCATCTTTCCATTTATTTCTCTCCATCTCTCCTCCATCCCTCTGCCATTTTCCCAATCTGTATGTCTGGGTAGAAATCTAATCTATGAGGTACAATAATAGCCTTGAATTTAAAGAGGAAAGAATACCTGTACTCTGTACATATACCTATATACCTATACTCTGTCCTCATGTCTCTCTCTCTCTCTCTCTCTCTCTCTCTCAATTCAATTCAAAGTGCTTTATTAGCATGACGTAACAATGTAAATATTGCCAAAGCGTACTTTAGAGATTAAGTGATTAATTTACAATATGAACATAATTAAAATAATAATAATCAATACTGTCAACGGGACAATCAATAATCAAGGGTAAAAATAGCCATACAATGGACAATAACAATGACGTAGAGGACATGTGCAGGTTGGTTGGTCTGTCAGACACTGTCCCTCATTTTATGGCATCAGCAATGTAGTGTGCTGCCAACCCACAGCTCTCTGCATATTTCACCAACAGGACAGGTAGCCTATTCTAATCAGAGAGGTCTTTGAAACCTTGAATATGGTTTTCAAGTTTGGGGAAATTATATATTTGTTTTACATTTTGTCAGGAAATGCAGCTCTGTCTCTAGTTTTGCTGTGGTGCAGTGGTTGCACAGCCTTTCCCTTCTCAATGGCATGGCTGTGATCACTGTTGCCTGTACTTTGTCAAATAGTTTGCCATGGTGTACTGTTGAGTTAGGGCCAGATAGCACTGCATTTTTCTTCTTGTTCTTGTGTTTCCCAATAGGTAATGTAGTTTTGTTTTGACTGTGTTGTAATTTGGTTTATTCTGATTGAGGCTTCAGTGTGTTAGTTGAACAGGTTTGTGAACTCAGTCCCAGAACCAGCTGGATGAGGTGACTCTTTTCTTTGCTCAGCTCTTGGCATTTGCAGGGCTTGGTAATGATATGAGAGGGGGTCACTGTTTTGTTTCCAAAACTTAATTTCTCTTTTTTTATTATTATTATTATTATTAGTGGATATTGCCGTAGTTCTTCCCTGCATGCATTGTTTGTATTTTTCCGCTGGACATGTAGGATCATCTTACAGAACAGGATTTCAATGGGGTGTTTGTCTCATTGGCCGTCATTGTAAATA
This sequence comes from Oncorhynchus clarkii lewisi, assembly GCF_045791955.1. NCBI lineage: Eukaryota > Metazoa > Chordata > Actinopteri > Salmoniformes > Salmonidae > Oncorhynchus > Oncorhynchus clarkii. Next base: position 2,916,246 of record NC_092179.1, on the reverse strand, counting down.
ATAATTTGTTCTTAACTGACTTGCCTAGTTAAATAAAGGTTAATAAAAAGAATTATAATTAAAAACAATTGGGTGAAATCTTGTTTTGCAAGTGGATGCCATAAAGTGCAATTAGTTCAATGACACATTCAATTAGTTTTAGCCACATTTGTATAGGTATTTCCATTTGAATTAACTTTTTATGGCGTAGAATGCCCTACATGCTTTCTCTCTCAGTTTTCAGTAATTGTAGAGTTTCAGTACTCTATATATTTTATACGCATTGAGAACTTTGGTCTAATTCCATGAGGTCTGAATCTTCCCTGGAAAATTATTATTTGTATTATTTTTACTTCTCAAATCAATTCAATTTAAGGGCTTTATTGGCATGGGAAACGTATGTTAACATTGCCAAAGCAAGTGAAGTAGATAATAACAAAAGATAAATGAAATGTAAAAAATTACAGTACACATTACACTGTGATGGTTTTTCACCCAGTAGATATGGGAGTTTATCAAAATTGGGTTTGTTTTCAAATTCTTTGTGGATCTGTGTAATTTGAGGGAAACATGTCTCTAATATGGTAATACACTTGGCAGGAGGTTAGGAAGTGCAGCTCAGTTTACACCTCATTTGAGTGGACAGTGTGCACATAGCCTGTCTTCTCTTGAGAGCCAGGTCTGCCTACGGTGGCCTTTCTCAATAGCAAAGCTATGCTCATTGAATCTGTACATAGTCAAGGTTTTTCTTAACTTTGGGTCAAGTATTCTGGTCAAGTATTCTGCCTCTGTGTTCTCTGTGTTTAGGGTCAAATAGCATTCTAGTTTGCTCCGTTTTTTTGTTAATTCTTTCCAATGTGTCAAGTAACCCCAGACCTCACAACCATAAAGGGCATTGGGTTCTATAACTGATTCGGATTTTATGTTCCTTTTGATGGCATATGAGGCACTTCTTGCCTTGTCTCTCAGATCGTTCACAGCTTTGTGGAAGTTACCTGTGGCGCTGATGTTTAGGCCGAGGTATGTATAGTTTTTTGTGTGCTCTAGGGCAACGGTGTCTAGATGGAATTTGTTTTTGTGATCCTGGCGACTGGACCATTTTTGGAACACCATTATTTTTGTCTTACTGAGATTTACTGTCAGGGCCCAGGTCTGACAGAATATGTGCAGAATAACTAGGTGCTGCTGTAGGCCCTCCTTGGTTGGTGACAGAAGCTCAAGATCATTAAAAAACAGTAGAAATTTGACTTCAGATCCTAGTAGGGTGAGGCCGGGTGCTGCAGACTTTTCTAGTGCCCTCGCTAATTTGTTGATGTATATGTTGAAGAGGGTAGAGTTTAAGCTGCATCCCTGTCTCACCCCATGGCCCAATGGAAAGAAATATATGTGTTTTTTGTCAGTTTGTTGTTTGTGTACATGGATTTTGTAATGTCATATGTTTTTCCCCCAACACCACTTTCCATCAATTTGTATAGCAGACCATCATGCCAAATTGAGTCAAAAGCTTATTTGAAATCAACAAAGCATGAGAAGACTGCCTTTGTTTTGGTTTGTTTGTTTGTCAATTAGGGTGTGCAGGGTGAATACGTGGTTTGTCATATGTTAATTTGGTATATAGCCAATTTGACATTTGCTCAGTACATTGTTTTCTGCTGTTTATGATAATGCAGAGGATTTTCCCAAGGTTGCTGTCACACCCTGACCTTAGAGCTATTTTGGTTTGGTCAGGGTGTGATTTGGGTGGGCATTCTATGTTCCTTTTTCTATGTTTTTGTATTTCTTTGTTTTGGCCGGGTATGGTTCTCAATCAGGGACAACTGACTATCGTTGTCTCTGATTGTGAACAATATTTAGGTAGCTTTTTCCCACAGGGTTTTTGTGGGTAGTTGATTTCTGTTTAGTGTTTTGCACCTTTCAGGACTGTTTCGGTTATTCCCTTTGATATTTTGTTATCGTGTTTCCGTTTTACTAAAGAAAGCATGAACACTTACCACACTGCGCTTTGGTCCGATGATTCCTCTTCTTCAGATGACGAAAACCGTTACAGTTGCTCTTGACGCATATCCCACTGTAGTTATTGGGGTCAAATTTGTCTACACTTTTATAGATTGGGGTGATCCGTCCTTGGATCCAAATATTGGGGAAGATGCCAGAGCTAAGGATGATGTTAAAGAGTTTTAGTATAGCCAATTGAAATTTGTGGTCTGTATATGTTATAATTTCATTGAAGATAATGTCAACACCACAGGACCTTTTGGGTTAGAGGGTTTGTATATTGTCCTGTAGTCCATTCAATAGAATTGGAGAATCTAATGGGTTCTAGTAGTCTGTAATAGTTGATTCTAAGATTTGTATTTGATCATATTTTTTTGCTGTTTGTTCTTTGTTATAGGGCAAAAAATATTGGAGATGTGGTTTTCCCATACATCTCAATTTTGGATAGGTAACTCTTCGTGTTGTTTGTTTAGTGTTTTCCAATTTTCCCAGAAGTGTTTAGAGTCTATGGATTCTTCAATTACATTGAGCTGATTTCTGACGTACTGTTCCTTTCTTTTTCCGTAGTGTATTTCTGTATTGTTTTAGTGATCCACCGTAGTGAAGGTGGAGGCTCAGGTTTTCTGCGCCTCCATGTTTTTTTCTTTCTTAGGTTTTTGCATTCATCGAATCATTTGTCATTGTTGTTAATTTTCTTTGGTTTTCTGTTTAAAATTGTTAGATATGATAGGGAAGCTGAGAGGTTTTCTACTGCCAAGTTTGCACCTTAACTATTACAGTGGAACATTTTGTTCAGGAAATTGTCCAAAAGGGATTGAATTTGTTGTTGCCTAATTGATTGAGTATTGATCTGTTCAAGTAGACTGTGATTTTGCTGTGGTCTGATAGGGGTGTCAGTGGGCTGACTGTGAACGCTCTGAGAGACTATGGGTTGAGGTCAGTACGACTGTCAAGAGATGAGCTATAGGTGTACCTAACATAGGAGTCCCCTCAAAGCTTCCCATTGACTATGTACATACCCAGCGTGCGACAGAGCTGCAGGAGTTGTGACCCGTTTTTGTTGGTTATGTTGTCGTAGTTGTGCCTTGGGGGGCATATGGGGGAAGGAATGCTGTCACCTCCAGGTAGGTGTTAGTCTCCCTGTACGCTGAGGGTGTCAGGTTCTTGTCCAGTTCTGGCATTTAGGTCGTCACAGACTAGTACATGTCCCATGTCCCCTCCAGAAAGAAGAAGCTGTCTTCAGTAGTCTACAGTACCTGAAACTGAAATGGTCCACCCACATAGACAGTGTGGTGAAGAAGGTGCAACAGCGCCTCTTCAACCTCAGGAGGCTGAAGAAATTTGGTACGGCAACTGCACCCCCCGCAACCGCAGGGCTCTCCAGAGGGTGGTGTGGTCTGCCCAACGCATCACCGGGGGCAAACCACCTGCCCTCCAGAACACCTACATAACCCGATGTCACAGGAAGGCCAAAAGATAATCAAGGGCAACAACCACCCGAGCCACTGCCTGTTCACCCCGCTATCATCCAGAAGGTGAGATCAGTACAGGTGCATCAAAGCTGGGACCGAGAGACTGAAAAATAAGCTTCTATCTCAAGGCCATCAGACTGGTTAATAGCCATCACTAGCACATTAGACGCTGCTGCCTATATACATAAACTTGAAATCAATTTAATAAATGGAACACTAGTCACTTGAATAATGTTTACGTATTTTGCATTACTCATCTCATATGTATCAACTATATTCTATTCTATTCTGTATCTTAGTCTATGCCTCTCTGACATTGCTCATCCATATATTTATACATTCTGAATTCCATTCCATTACGTAGATTTGTGTGTATTGGGTATATGTGGTGAAATTGTTAGATATTACTTGTTAGATATTACTGCACTGTCGGAGCTAGAAGCACAAGCATTTCACTACACTCGCATTAACATCTGCTACACACTTATATGTGACCAATACAATTTCATTTCATTTCATTAAAGTATAGGGATTCTATTGGGTTGATAGAGGTAGCTCACAGGAGGACATTTTTCTCTGTTGAGATAATTTCCTTTTGAATTTGTAGCCAAATGTAAAATGTTCCTGATTTGATTCATTTAATAGAGTGAATTAGGTCTGCTCTATACCAAATTAGCATACCCCCATAGTCCCTTCCCTGTTTCACACCTGATAGTTTGGTGGATGGGAGTACCAGCTCTCTGTAAACTAGAGGGCAACCAGTGGGTCCGTCTCCTCTGTACCATATTTCTTGTAGGATGACAATGTCTGTATTTCCCGATTCTTTGATGAAGTCCAGGTTCCTGCTCTTTGGGCCAAAGGCAGTTGACCTCAGGCCTTGGATGTTCCAGGATGAGATAGTGAAGCCTTTGTGTTCCATAAAGTGTCCAGTGTTGTTGGTCGTGTGGTTTGGCCTCAGGCCAGTAAGTGTGAGCAGAGCCTGCTGAGCATCTGGTACATGCCATTGGCTTGGGCTAGAGAAAGAGTGGGAGTTGGGCCTGTTTGCCCACTCACGGCCTGGTGGGATCTGTGACTCCCATGTTGAGGCCCTCTTTGTGGGAGTGGGGGGCATGGGGTGGGCAGGAGGGGCATAGGTCTGATCTGAGGGGGCCCAAATGGGCATGGTTGGCTTGGGGGGTTTTGACTGGGTGGGATGGGGGTGTGGATGTGGCTGGTGGTGCTGTGGTCTGGATGTAGGTCCTCTTGGCGTGGGTCCTCTCTATGTAGGTCCAGTGGGGGGGGGGGGGGGCACTGCTTTCTTGTATAGTTGGACACCAGAGCTTAGACATACTGTGTTTGGGAAAAAGTTATTTTTTTTGTATATATTTCCCGTTTGAGTCCATAAGGAGTACAATCTGTGGCTTGTGTATGTCCTTAGTGGGTGTGGGGGGGTTGTAAGGAGGGCTATCTGGGTGGCTGACAGGGGGGGTGCTCAAAGAGGGTGGGATCCCCTGGGCTTGGGGTTCTTCATTTGTCTGTCCTGCTGTTAAATTGAGGCTATGGTCTGGTGGACTGTTCTGCTGTGGTGTCAAGACTTTGGCAGGGGGCTGAGGTGGGCTGTTCTACTGGCTTCTCTGTGGGGGTGGCCAGCTCTCTAAAAGGTTGTTCTCTGTCACACTCCATCCCCCACACCCTCTCCTCCAGCACAAATCCTATTTTCTAGTGCTGGAGTGCTCTTTCTCCTGTTGATGTTGTCTCACCACAGTCCAGAGTGCAGATATGTCTCTATCCACCTCTAGCTCTCCGGGTCTGGTTGAGGGGGTGTTGTTGAGCTGAACTATTTTTTGACCTGACTGGAGTGTGTTCCCCTGCTGTTCCAGCTCTACCTGCCTCTACCTCCAGCTGGGTGAATTTATCCATAATTGTAGTGAGGGAGTAGTACGCGGTGCTGGGAGGATGACTTTCTGCTTGGGGTTGCTCGTCTGTGGGGTTGATTATTGAAGAGGTCTGGTCTGACATGCTCGGGTGGGGGTATCTTTCTCAAGAGAGAGCTTATCCTGCTGAGCTATCTCTTTGATAAGGTGAATGTCCAGCTGAAACTGTTTGGGGTTGCCCTGTACCATTACTGTCTATACATAATTGAGTAACCTCTGGTAGCAGAGCATTCCATGATGACATGGCTCTATACATAACGGTTTGGGTACCGTGAAGAAACCCATACTGGCGTGTCTGGTGGGATTTATGTCTGTTGGAAGTTAATGCAAATAAATTATATAATTGGATAGACATTGTCAACACAAATGTTTCTTATAAAGACTAAATGAGAAGTGGACAATTTCTCCTCAACCCTCAACCATGAAAGACTGTCATGCATGTTGTTGATGTTAGTTTGGTATGTGCTGTTAAGGGCAAGGCGTGCTGCTCTGTTTTGAGCCAGCTGCAGCTTTGCTAGGTGTTTCTTAGCTGCACATGAACATATTACTGGAAAGTAATCAAGATAGGACAATATCAGAGCCTGAATAACTAGTGCAGTTGATCTGTGTGTCAAAAATGCAGAATATATTTTTCTAACAATCATGCCTCTCAACCATTTTCACAACTACTTTGTCAATATGACTTCACCATGATAATTGACCATCCAATGTTATTTCTAGGAGTTCCACTTCTTCAGTGGTCACACCCTTTATGCACAACTCCAGTTAAGGGTTAAGGTTTGGGATAGGGTGTAAAAAATGTAAAAGATGTAAAACAAGTGTCCACCACTGGGATCAAACATGCACCTGTCTGATCCAGAGTCATGGGATTGTGCCCATCTGCCACCCCCATCCACAATGCCTTAGGAAAACCCAAGCCTACTTGATGGTAATAGTGCCCACTGTTGCATTTCAATGTGTCCTCAGGGACATGGATATACGTCCAATTTCGAAGTCACTCTTGAGCGATCTGTAGGGCCCTATAAAATCCAGGCTGCGGAGAACATGGACTGAATCACGGAAATCCTGACATTAAAACGGAATTCAACAATATTGAAACATTTATTGAACTTAGTGGGAATTCAAATAAATCTATTTCACTTATAGGAAAATGCATTAATTTGACCAATCATAAGACATCAACAAAATTAATCAGTGATTTGTATTTTCATGAAACTTTCTGAAACGGCACAGGAATGCCCGTCTGTGTATGTGTGCTGTGCGCGCCTATGTCTACACTTTGTGTAGCCATTAGCGATGATGCTATTGATAATATTCTTCTGGTAGAGATGGAAAGGCTTTCCCAAAAACCTTCTCAGTGAAATGTTAACTACAAAGTATCCTATGCCTTCCTGGCAGAATGATATTAGGATTATTTGCATCAATCCAGTGGCCATTTGTTTTTCAAACTCTGCAATCACATGAGCACTACAGCATCACAGCTAACCAAACAACGGTCTCTTCCTGGTGTGCACTGGCATTAAAGGATAACTACACCCAAAACTCAAAATAAAAAATAATCATCCCAGACCTACCTAAAACAAAATGGTCTCCTGATGTGGTTTAAACATTTGTTTTAAATGGTTGTTTTCCTGTTTTAAAAAAGTGTTGTTTTGGGACCAAAAACATGTAAAAAAAAAACAAGGAAAATGGTATCAGGCAAAAAATTATTATAGGGCCCTAGGTCTGCCTGAACACACACACACTCACATTAACACAATGTCATAAACCTTCTTAAAATGCATGGCCTGTGGGCTGGCTGACAGACAATCCAGTGGAAATGTTATCTTCAAAATGACCTCCTCAGATCCATTACGGCTCCTTCTGCTCCCAGCTTGATGAAATAACACACATCCTGAGCCCACCTCACCGACCAGCCTCACCTCATACAGTCATGAAGACAGAGAGAAGAGAGAGAGCGCAAGAGGGAGAGAGACAGAGAGAGAGGAGGAATCAGTAAATTGGTGGGAAAGAGAAACCGTAGTGAAACCGTGTGTGTTTGTGTGTATGGTTGTGTGGAGCGGGTTCTCACAGGGTACATGTTGTCACTCACACACTTTTTGACTACTCAACCAGATCTTATAGAGTTTACCTCAGTCTTATATACTCATCTCTTCATCTTATGCAATAATGTTTACTTCTACAGACATACAGAAAGACACACACATACACGTTTTTAAACAACGAATTGTTTAAAATAACAACTGTTATTAAAAATGTTTGTGAGCTCAAGGCACACATGGCGCAGTTTCTCTAGAGATGAATCAGAAGCCCGAACTGTGCGATGTAATAGGGAGTTGTGGTTTCCAACAGGACAATATTCGACATAGTTTATTTAGCGCAGAAAATGTGGTAATTATCTACAATGACCATAATCCATTACTCACCCTACTTGTCCAATCTGTGTGTTTCTCTTACGCCTGCTACTTTAGGTTAGTGTGGGGCAGACACAGAGAGGGAGAGAAGTGACCGAAGAATGCACGATGGAGAGGGATAGAGAGCAATTGAGAGGTATCTCTACCTGAAAATACATGATCTAAGTGATTGATAGTTGGTATTCAGCAGTCATAAAATATGCGTTATTTACTTTGAAGCACTACTAAAATAGTGATTTTGTCAGACAGCAGGCAGCAGCTCTATAGAGATGAGTTGGAATGAAATACAAATACAAAACTACAACTCCCTCCTACATCAAACAGTTCAGTAAAGTCATCATATAAAACAAATGTAATATACACAACAGCTGAAATATTTGATTAAAGTGATGTGAATAAATGTTGGTTAATATAAGTGATGCACAGTAATGGGCAGTCACTACCTCCATGGGACTTTTATTATTTGTTTTGTCCTGTGTTATTTCAGCATTCAACCCACATAATACATAGTGCATTTAATCATGTAAAATATATTATATTTTGATAATCGAACCAAAACCAAACTGACCTCAAAATGCACTAATTGCTCAGCTCTTACATACACACACATACACGCCCATATACACGCACAGAAGCCCGTACACACACACACACACACACACACACACACACATCCATATACACACACACACACACACACACACACACACACACACACACACACACACACACACATACACCTCAGAATCCCCAAACCAATTCACTCTTAAATTAAAACCAGATTATCACCACTGTGTGTGCATGCCTATGTATGTGCATCTATATGAGACTGAACTGAAGTCTCTTTTTGGATACTGCATACCAGTTACATGCACATACCTTCACATTGATATCATTGCATGCCGCTGTGAGAAAAGAACATAGAACAATTACAACAACTATTATCTGTGTCAAAACACAATGTTCTTCTTGCTTGTTGCACCAATCAACTCAATTAAACCACAGGATTATAAATGAGTCATGAATGTGATAGACATTCCAGGTTAACACCTCTCCTGTGTCTGGAGAAGAAAACAACAACAACAGAGAAATGATGGAGGGGAAATGAGGGATGGGGAGTGAGAGAGAGTGGGTAATGAGAGAGGAACAACAACCACAAAAAATCACAGAGAGAAAGAGAGAGAGAGATAGGGAGGAGAAAAGCAGGTAGTATCTAACAACCACAACAAATTGTCTAGAGAAAGAGAGAGAGCTAGAGAGAGGAGAAGAGCAGGTAAGTTGACAGTGAAGTTTAGAGAGACTGTGTATCTGCTGTTGTAGACAGAGGGAGAGACAGTGACAGTGAAGTTTAGAGAGACTGTGTGTATCTGCTGTTGTAGACAGAGGGAGAGACAGTAACAGTGAAGTTTAGAGAGACTGTGTGTATCTGCTGTTGTAGACAGAGGGAGAGACAGGGACAATGAAGTTTAGAGAGACTGTGTGTATCTGCTATTGTAGACAGAGGGAGAGACAGTGACAGTGAGGTTTAAAGAGACCATGTGTGTCTGTTAGACAACTAGTGAGAGGGTGACTGAGATAGAGAGGGAATAAGAGAGGCAGAAGGAGGGAGCAACAGCAAGAGGTAGAGAAAGGTTGTCTGTGTCAGTCTACAGTGCTATCTGCCGTGTTAGTCTCAGGAGGTTGTAGTCTAGAACAGCAGAAGACCCTGTGTCGTTAGTTATGCTACTAACCAGAGTAACTGGACCACCTGCTCAAGGGTTTCGGTACTGTTGCCATAGTAACTGGTTTAGCGGGACCATCTCATAACAGATTGTAGTGATGACTTGACCGCTGGCACTGTAACCGTTCAGTCTGCTGTTACCATAGTAATACTGGACCCCCAGCTTGGCACTGATTGTAACCGCATTAACAGGGGTAAACGAGACCCCATCATGTGGGAGGGGGGCCCCGGCGCCTCCAGAGTGGGGTCAAAGAGAGCAGGGGTGCGGGCTGTGGTGGCGCTGATTGGACTGCTCTACCGCTCCAGACAACACAGAGAGAGGGAGAGCGAGGGGGAGAGAGAGGACGAGTGGTGGGTAAACTCAACTCCTCTTTTCATGAAGGTGGTGTTTGAGGATGGGCATGTGTGTGTGCTTGTGATGAGTTGGGATCTGTGGACGCATGTGTGTGTTTTGTGTTTGACAATGATTTTATTAGTAAGAGAGTGTTTAGTGTCTTTACTGTATTTGAACTATGTTGATAGTGTAGTTGAATTAGATTGTCAGTGTGTCTGTTGGAACTATGGCATAGATGGTGTGAATGGAGAGCGGATGCATAGATTGAGTGCAGAATGAAAGAGTATGTTATAGCAGTAAGACAGAAGTGTGTGTGTATGCATGCCAGTATCTCTTGCACATGTCTTACATGTATGTGGTAGAGTGCACTTGTGTTTGTGTGTGCGATGCAAGTGTGTGTGAATGTGTGTAGTGGTATAAAATACTGTAAAGTCCAACTTAAGTTGCTTTTGTGGGTATCTGTACTTTACTTTACTTTTACTTCACTAAATTCATAAAGAAAATGTTTTCCATAACACCCACAAGTAATCGTTACATTTCGAATGCTCAGGCAGGACAGCAATATGGTCCAGTTCACGCAACCTATCAACATAAGCACATTCTCATCTCTACTGCCTCTGATCTGGCTGACTCACTAAACACAAAAACTGTGCTTGGAAATGATGTCTGAGTGTTTTAGTGTGCCCCTGTCTGTCCGTAAATGAATCAAACTAGAAAATGGTGTTGTGTGGTTTGCTTAATATAAGGAATTTATGCATAGCATTTACTTTAAATCTGTACTTTTATTCAAGTATGACAATTTAGCACTTGTTCCACCACTGTGTGTGTGTGTGTGTGTGTGTGTGTGTGTGTGTGTGTGTGTGTGTGTTATTAGTCCCCTATAATAGATTAAGTGTTCCTGTCTCTTTAGTAATAGTGAGTTCAGTGAAGAATCTATGCAGTAAATTTACATAGAAAGAGCTTATGAGGGATTGGCCCGGTATTGGCCTTTGTGGATTGGCCTTTGTGATAGAACAAGGTAGACAGAGAGAGGACCGTTTTTAAGGTGTATTGTACGAGTGATAACCGTTTTATTGTTGCTGTTGATTGTTTTAGGAAGCAGGAGAGAGAGCTGCTGACCATCTCTAATGTTCCCCTGGCAGACTGCCCCCCCTCTCCTCCGCGCACCGCACCCCCCACCATGAAGGTAACACACACTCATGCACACACACACACACACACACACACACATAGAAACATGCACACACGCACACATACACACACACACATAGAAGCACGCACACACACACACGCACATAGAAACACACACGCACACATACACACACAGGCATAGAGAATGGAGAAGGAGAGAGAACCAGTTTCCAATGGACTGTGACTGACCATCCCCAGCAGGTAGTATGATGTTTTGAATGTGTACACTTATGTAAATGTATATCCGTTATCGGCATTGCGTTCTCAACCATTGATTTCTTGTGCCACAGTATGCTGTATGTGATGATTGTTTGTGAGAGAGTGCTTGTAAATGTGTGTTGGGTTCTACACTCCTAGGTATAAGCGTTCATAGAAACAAACGTTACTGCAGTACAGATCCTACTATGTCTACAGTATGTGTAATGTAGGAGTTGGCTGTTGTTCAGCTGAACATTTCAACAATATACAGATTGCATGCAGCGGAGTAGGGATATGAATATGGTTCTTAAGCACAACGCAAGCGGAGTGCGTGGATACAGCCATTAACTGTGGTACATTGGCCATATACCACAAACTCTCGAGGTGCCTTATTGCTATTATAAACTAGTTACCAACGTAATTTGTTTTTGGTAATCAGTTTATAATAGCAATAAGGCACCTCAGGGGTTTGTGATATATGGCCAATATACCACGGGCTGTGTCCAGGCACTCCGCGTTGCGTCGTGCATAAGAACAGCCCTTAGCCGTGGTATAACCACAGCTCCTCATGCCTTATTGCTTAAATATACCACGGCTTTCAGCCAATCAGCATTCAGGGCTCAAACCACACAGTTTATAGTAGCTGTTCGAGTACAGTCTACAGTCAGGGTCTATTTCAGTGAAATGCTGGGTCATCCGAGTCCGGCCTGGGAGGGAGTGATGTGTCTCTGCTGCTTCTGCAGCCAGAGATACTGGATATAATGACGAGATGCTTGTGTCTCCACCCTAACAATTAGATTCGTTGACCACAGAGTGGAATGGCGGGCTGTCAAGCTCCTGCCTATTCCACTCTTTGGATTGGTGGATACATCTCGTTATTTTAATACATTTTAGAATATTCTATGAAGGGTATTGGCATATTAAATGGAGAATGAGATGCTATGCTAGCCTCATGAATATGCATAGATCATCTCGAATTTCAACAGGGACAACTACAACTACAAAGTGTTTTTTCTCAAAGTTGCCGGGATGTCACTTGCATCACATTTATATCAGTACACTCGTAACAACCTAAGCATTACCAAACTTCCAATCGATAAAATAAGCCTCATGTATCAAAATAACAATACATTTTTATCTTGACTAAATTCAACACTCTCTCATTGATCCTCATACAAAAACTCATCACTTGGCAGTATGCCAAGATATTTTCACTTGGACAGATTTTGGACTGAGTAAAACTTCTTGCTCTGCCTCTTCCTCTCCGCTGCAGTTCAGTCAGGACCAGGAAGTGATGTGAGAAGAAGCGATGTCAGAGAAATGGCCCAAAAAATGACTTTAAAGAGAGTGAGAAAGAATCTCACCTCTCTCTCTCTCTCTCTCTCTCTCTCTCTCTCTCTCTCTCCAGTCTGCCCATTTCTTCGACATGATGGAGAAGATGGAGGTAAGCATGGAACTCCTGCCGTCTGTGTCTGTCTGATTAATAACCCAGAATCCTCCAGGTGACAACAGAACTGATAATAATGTCATAGGTCAAAGGTTACCATGAGGTCATCAGGGGGTTCACGACCTTTGACACTTCCCATAATGCATTGTCAGTCATTATATATAGCAACAAGGTTTCAGAACCACTCACTCTACACTCTTACTACTATGCTTTTAATATTCTGTTATTTGTGCTTTCTAACTCCGACAACCCTTATTCTCATAAATCACAACTCCAAACATCTCACCCTCATAAATATCCAACATCCTTTCCCTAAACCTCTATCCCTTACATCCTAACCCCTTGCTTCCAAATCACACCATACTGACCTACCCAACCCCCCAACCCTCTGCCCCTGACCTTTAACATCTACCCCATACATTGCACGTATAACCCCTAACTCCCCTAAGCAGGTACCAGAGGTAGCAGAAAAAACAGTGGCTGGTCCTCAGAGACTGAAGGTGTGGACAGCCTGTCTGTCTGTCTGTCTGTCTCATATCCATCCTTTCACTGAATATACTGTATATAGTGGAAATTGACTATGAATGACTTTCATACCTCTTTATTTACAAACTCATATTCTCTGTTGTCATTCATTCATTTAGGTCCTTATCCCATTCACCAATGATTTGAAAAGTCAAGTAAAGTTTATTGGAGCTTTTAGTTCAGAGAGTAATGCATGTGAGTTTGCTTGTCTTTGTGGTATAAAAACATAAAGCACTCATTTATTCATACTACATTGTTACAAGAGAAAGACAAAAAACACCTCATGGTCATATTTATTTTATGTCGAGCTCATCTTGTCCTTTGTGTTAGCTGCTTTTCAAATCTTTGTACAGACTACTGTGTGTGTGTGTTGTATGTACAGCCGAACCTGATTCCACTCTCTCTTACAGGATGACTACATCCCATACCCCAGGATAGAGGAGGTACGTCAGCAAACTGATAACATGCACACACACACACACACACACACACACACACACACACACACACACACACACACATAAATGATGGTTCTTACTCTGTTATTTGTCTCTGTCCAGGTGCTGGAGAGGGGTGGGCCGTACCCCCAGGTGATCCTGCCAGAGTTTGGGGGATACTGGATTGAGGACCCTGACGCCCTCGTCCCCACACCCCCTTCTCGGTACCCCAGCCTGTGTGACAGGGGGGACGATGGAGGGGGAGGAGAAGGGGAAGAGGGGGACGCTGCCCTAGTGGGTTATGGGTACCGGCTGGAGAGTAACGACGCAGCACGCGCCTACAGGAAGCACTTCCTGGGCAAGGTCAGTGCCATGGGAACACATCACTTTTTTCTCTGACATGTAACATGTCAATAATTGAAATACTGTGCTGCCTAATGTGCCTCCCAAAATGCACCATATTCCCAATATGCATTCAGAGTGTATTCACACCACTCGACTTTTTCAATATTTTGTTGTGTTACAAAGTGGGATTAAAATGTATTTCATTGTTATGCACGTGAGTGAGGACCCAAAAGCGGTTTAACAAAAACAGAGTCCTTTAATGTCAAAACACAGGTAAGACATAGATCCTCTTCAAATGTATATGATGGCAAAATAAACAACCCGCAGAGAGGGCGACAAATGAAACATAAAGTCCTTCTGATAATCACAGAAGAGTTCCCCTTCTAGCAGCAGAGGAGAATAGCTGGGTTGTAGAGGACAGAGGTACCTGATCACACGTAGCATCAGATGAACAGGCAGATTCCGACAGGACAGGACAAGGGTGAAGCAAACGAGACGATAGTTTGGTTCTGGCATGAGAAACTCAAACGAGAATCTGACAAAGACAGAAGCAGGAACAGAGAGAGAAATAGAGACCTAATCAGAGGGAAAAGAGGGAACAGGTGGGAAAAGGGTGAACGAGGTAGTTAGAGAAGACGAGGAGCAGCTGGGGGAAGGAGAGGAAGAGAAGGTAACCTAATACGACCAGCAGAGGGAGACGGAGTGAAGAGAAAGAACAGGAACAAGACATAATATGACAATACATGACATTAATTGTCATTTTTTGTCAACGATCTACACAACCTACTCTGTAATGTTGGCGGAAGGTAGCCTAGTGGTTAGAGCGTTGGGCCAGTAACCCAACCCAAATATATATATATATATATATATATATATATATATATATATATATATATATATATATATATATATATGTAGATGTATTTTGATTAGATATTTATTCAACCCCCTGAGTCAATAGAATTGCCTTTGGCAGCGATAACAGCTGTGAGTTTTTCTGGGTAAGTCTCTAAGAGCTTTCCACACTTGGATTGTGCAACATTTGGCCTTTATTGTTTTAAACATTCTGCATGCTCTGTCAAATTGGTGGTTGTCAAATTATTTTAAAAATTCTTTGAGCTCTGTCAAATTGGTTGTTGATAATTTTCAACCATTTTCAAGCAGATTTAAGTCAAAGCTCTAACTCGGCCACTCACTCTCTTCTTGATAAGCAAATCCAGTGTAGATTTTCCCTTGTGTTTTAGGTTACTGTCCTCCTGAAAGGTACATTCATCTCACAGAGTCTGATGGAAAGCAGACTGAACCAGGTTTTCCTCTAGGGTTTTGACTGTGCTTAGCTCAATTCCGTTTTTTTTTTAATCCAGAAAAACTCCAACGGTCCTTAACGATTACAAGCATACCCATAACATCATGCAGCCACCACTATGCTGAAAGTATGGAGAGTGGTACTCAGTAATGTGTTGACCTATATTTGCCCCAAGCACAGCACTTTGTATTCAGGACAAAAAGTGCATTGCTTTGCCACATTTTTTGGCAGTATTACTTTAGTGCCTTGTTTGCAAACAGGATGCATGTTTTTATAATTTTTTTATTTTGTACAGGCTTCCTTCTTTTCACTCTGTCAATTAGGTTATCATTGTGGAGTAACTACAATGGTGTTGATCCAACCTCAGTTTTCTTCTATCACATCCATTAAACTCTGTAACTGTTTTAAAGTCCCCATTGGCCTCATGGTGAAATCCCTGAGCAGTTTCCTTCCTTTCTGACAACTGAGTTAGGAAGGACGCCTGTATCTTTGGAGTGACTAGATGTACTGATACACCATCCAAAGTGTAATTAATAACTACAAAATGCTTAAAGGGATATTCAATGTCTGCATTTTCTTATTTTTATCCATCTACCAGTAGGTGCCCTTTTTTGTGAGGCATTGGAAAACCTCCCTGGTCTTTGTGGTTGAAGCTGTGTTTGATATTCACTGCTTGACTGAAAGACCTTGGACCCCTACAAATCAACCGGGCTAGACAATCTGGACTCTTTCTTTCTAAAATGATCTGCCGAAATTGTTGCAACCCCTATTACTAGCCTGTTCAACCTCTTTTTCGTGTTGTCTGAGATTCCCAAAGATTGGAAAGTAGCTGCGGTCATCCCCCTCTTCAAGGGGGGGACACTCTTGACCCAAACTGCTGCAGACCTATTTCTATCCTACCCTGCTTTTCTAAGGTCTTCGAAAGCCAAGTCAACAAACAGATTACAGACCATTTCGAATCCCACCGCACCTTCTCCGCTATGCAATCTGGTTGGTCATGGGTGCACCTCAGCCACGCTCAAGGTCCTAAACGATATCATAACCGCCATCGATAAGAAACAATACTGTGCAGCCGTATTCATTGACCTGGCCAAGGCTTTCGACTTTGTCAATCACCACATCTTCATCGGCAGACTCGATAGCCTTGGTTTCTCAAATGATTGCCTCGCCTGGTTCACTAACTACTTCTCTGATAGAGTTCAGTGTGTCAAATCTGGCCAAGGCAGGAGGGCCTGTTGTCCGGGCCTCTGGCAGTCTCTATGGGGGTGCCACAATGTTCAATTCTCGGGCCGACTCTCTTCTCTGTATAATTCAATGATGTCGCTCTTGCTGCTGGTGAGTCTCTGATCCACCTCTATGCAGACGACACCATTCTGTATTCTTCTGGCCCTTCTTTGGACACTGTGTTAGCAACCCTCCAGACGAGCTTCAATGCCATACAACTCTCCTTCCGTGGCCTCCAACTGCTCTTAAATACAAGTAAAACAAAATGCATGCTCTTCAACCGAACGCTGCCTGCACCTGCCCGCCCGTCCAGCATCACTACTCTGGATGGTTCTGACTTTGAATATGTGGGCAACTACAAATACCTAGGTGTCTGGTTAGACTGTAAACTCTCCTTCCAGACTCACATCAAACACCTCCAATCCAAAGTTAAATCTAGATTTGGCTTCCTATTTCGCAAACAAAGCATCCTTCACTCATGCAGCCAAACAATACCCTCGTAAAACTGACAATCCTACCAATCCTACCGATCCAGGTATATCTCTCTGGGAACTCCCCAAAACCAATTCTTCCTTTGGCCGCCTCTCCTTCCAGTTCTCTGCTGACAATGACTGGAACGAACTACAAAAGTCTCTGAAACTGGAAACACTTATCTCCCTCACTAGCTTTAAGCACCAGCTGTCAGAGCAGCTCACAGATTACTGCACCATAGCCCATGTATAATTTATCCCAAACAACTACCTCTTCCCTATTTATATATTTTGCTCCTTTGCACCCCATTATTTATATTTCTACTTTGCACGTTCTTCCACTGCCTTTCTACCATTCCAGTGTTTTACTTGCTATATTGTATTTACTTCGCCACCATGGCCTTTTTTTCCCTTTACCTCCCTTATCTCACCTCATTTGCTCACATCGTATATAGACCTATTTTTCTACTGTATTATTGACTGTATGTTTGTTTTACTCCATGTGTAACTCTGTGTTGTTGTATGTGTCGAACTGCTTTGCTTTATCTTGGCCAGGTTGCAATTGTAAATGAGAACTTGTTCTCAACTTGCCTACCTGGTTAAATAAAGGTGAAATAAATAAATAAATACATGTTTGGGGTACAGAGACAGTCATTTAAAATCATGTTATTAAACACTATTATGGCACACGAAGTGAGTCCATGCAACTTATCATGTGACTTGTTAAGCACATTTGTACTCCTGAATTTATGTAGGCTTAACAAAAGGCGTTGAACACTTATTGATTCAAGACTATTATGAAAAACATAATTCCACATCGGTGTTATAGGGTACTGTGGGTAGGCCAGTGACAAAAAAAATGTCAATTTAATCCATTTTAAAAAGTCTAGGGGTGTGAATAGTCTCTGAAGGGACTATAGTGCACTACTTTTGACCAGAGCCCTATGGGTCTTATACTTTCTGTTAATGCATCACATTCTGACCGTTCTCTCTGACTCTGTAGAGTATAAACACTTACACTGTCCTGTTCTTTCAGTGTTACGTACTGTTCACGTTGTCCTATATTCTTTTGTGCTTGTCTGTCTGTCTCCTATAAATGTTGTCCTATTCCCTCTCTATGTGATAGGACCACTTGAATTTTTACTGCACGGCCAGTTGTCATGGCAACCTCATTCTGTCTGTGAAACATGAGGAAGTGAAGAGTCAGGAGTATCTACATATCATCCTCAGGTCAGTAAAACAACACACCGTAACACACCTGAACACACCTTAACACAACAGATCATTACACTCCGTTTGTGACAGCTCACACTTAACATAAGTAAGAAAAAACATGCACAATTTCAAATCAAATTGTATTTGTCACATGCACCGAATGTAGTAGACCTTGCAGTGAAATGCTTACTTACAAACCCTAACCAACAATGCAGTTTTAAGAAAAATAAGAGTTAAGAAAAACATTTACTAAATAAACTAAAGTTTAAAATGTTATGTACAGGGGGTACCGGTACCGAGTCAATGTACAGGTTAGTCGAGGTAATTGAGGTAATATGTACATGTAGGCAGGGATAAAGTGACTACACAGAGATAATAAACAACGAGTAGCAGCAGTGTTAAAAAAAAGTCTGGATGAGCATTGTATTAGCTGTTCAGCAGTCTTATGGCTTGGGCTAGAAGCTGTTAAGCCTTTTGTCTCCAGTACCACTTGCCGTGCGGTAGCAGAGAGAACAGTCTATTACTAAGGTGGCTGGAGTCTTTGGCAATTTTTAGGGCCTTCCTCTGACACCGCCGGTATAGAGGTCCTGGATGGCAGGGAGCTTGGCCCCAGTGATGTACTGGGCCGTACGCACTACCCTCTGTAGCGCACTACCCTAACCCTAACCCTAACCCTAACCCTCAGTAGATGCCTACTGGAGAACTTATTTGTAATGCTTTTAATCTTTTTAAATGAATTTATCTTATTAACACTTTGTTCTAGCCAGCTATTTGTGTAGGTAGCTGTCAAGTAAACCCAATGATAGGCCGAGCAGTTGCCATACAATGCATCTCTCTCTCTCTCTCTCTTTCTCTCTCTCTCTCTCTCTCTCTCAGGTCTAGGATGAAAACAATGTATGATAGGATCTCTCTAGCAGAAGTTCCTGAGCTGCCTAGTGTCCCTCAACTAGCCAAGGTAACCAAACCACTACATAGTTACTACAGAAACCACAGGGGACCACCATATTTCTGGAGGATTTGGCAAACTATGAATATTGTTGAATTATCTTGGTTCATTGAGATAAGATCTAGCTATGTACAGTGTACGTACATATCTTCCTAACTAAATGTTGTGTGTTTCGGTGTGTTCATAACTTGTTGTGTGTTCAGCTGCTGTGTGAGGATGCTGTTGGTCTCAGATTCACTCCAGTTCTGTATCCCAAGGTGAGCCCACAGAAATACATGCAGTATATCACACCATGACCAACAACACTGCTCTAAGTGATTACTCTGCATATTTACCAGGCCTCCCAACTTATAGTGAGCTATGATGAACATGAGGTGAACACCACCTTCAAGTTTGGGGTCATCTACCAGAGGTTTGGACAGGTGAGTTTTGCTCTGTGTGTGTGCTGGAGTTTAGCTATCCTGTTTAGGTTTTAATAACAAACCAAAAAATAAATCTAACACTATTCTCTCTTTCTCAATATCTGTCTGTCAGGTTTCGGAGGAAGAGTTGTTTAGAAACAGTGAGGAGACACCAGCGTTCACTGAGTTCCTCAGTTTACTGGGAGAGACTGTAGACCTACAGGACTTTAAAGGGTAAGAGAGGGGGTAAAGAGAGATAGAGACGGACAGAGAGAGAGAGGGAGTGGGTGGGGTAAAGAGAGAGAGGGGGGGGGGGGGGGAGAGAGTAGCCATCGCCTATAGTGAGATGAACCCGTAGAAGAGTCCCCTAAGCAACCTTGTCCTGGGGCACTGTTCACAAACACAAACAGACCCCACAGAGACCCAGGACAGCAACACAATTAGACCCACCCAAATCATGAGAAAACAAAAAAGATAATTACTTGACACATTGGAAAGAATTAACAAAAAAAACAGCGCAACCTAAAATGCTATTTGGCCCTAAACAGCATAATACCTGACCACTGTGACTGACCCAAAGTTAAGGGAAACTTTGATTACGTACAGACTCAGTGAGCATAGCCTTGCTATTGAGAAATGTCATCGTAGGCAGACCTGGCTCTCAAGAGAAGACAGGCTATGTGCACAATGCCCCCAAAATGAAATGTAAACTGAACTGCACTTCATAACCTCCTCCAAAATGTATAACAACATTAGAGACACATATTTCCCTCAGATTACACAGATCCACAAAGAATTCAAAAACAAACCCAATTTTGATCAACTCCCATATCTACTAGGTGAAATACCACAGTGTGCCATCACAGCAGCAAGATGTGTGACCTATTGCCACAAGAAAAAAGCAACCAGTGAAGAACAAACACCATTGTAAATACAACCCATATTTATGTTTATTTATTTTCCCTTTTGTACTTTAATTATTTACACAGCATTACAAATCAAATCAAAGTGTATTTGTCACGTGCGCCGAATACTACAGTTATTTCACTTTACAGTGAAATGCTTACTTACAGGCCCTAACCAACAGTGCAATTTTTAAGTACAACACTGTATATAGACATAATATAACATTTGTAATGTCTTTATTCTTTTGGAACTTCTCTGAGTGTAATGTTTACTGTTCATTTTTATTGTTTATTTCACTTTTGTTTATTATCTACTTCACTTGCTTTGGTATTGCTAACATATGTTGCCCATTCCAATAAAGCCCTAGAATTGAAATTTAATTGAGAGAGAGAGACACAGAGAGTGAGAGAAAGAGAGAGAGACACAGAGAGAGACAGGGGTTGTAAAGACAGAGAGAGAGAGAGATAATAGGAAGAGGGAGTGAGGGAGAATAAGTGGTAGAGGGAGGAAGAAAGAGAGAGAGAATGGGAGTTGACGGTGAGAGGTAAAGAAATGAGAAGTAAAGAATAACACAGGCTCTAATCCTAACCCCCTGTTCGTTCTCTCCCTGTCCCTGTAGGTTCCGTGGTGGTCTGGATGTGTGTCATGGTCAGACAGGTTCACAGTCGGTCTACACAGACTACAGAGAACAGGAGATCATGTTCCATATCTCTACCAAGCTGCCCTACACAGAGGGAGACAGGCAACAGGTACACACACACACACCTAAAATCCTACACGTAACGGCACACACCTTTCTGAAAACGTATGGTTACTTGCATAACCCCGGTTCTCTGATAATATGATTGAGATGTATCACATGTGGGGGTTCGCCAGGACCTCCTACTCTCTCTGTAGAAAAGGCAGGCCCTTTCAACCTGATAGGCAGCCCTGTCAATCACCCTTAACACCCCTGTTCCTTCAACCAATCAGGGCACTTGGATATGCTGCAGGACTCCACCTCCCCTCACCTCTAGTTAGTGCATGTTTTGCCATGGCAAGAGAAGCAAATAGTTGTGTTGCTGATGGACTTTCGCATGTTGTTCATAACTTAAATGTTGTGCGTACATTGACATGTCAGTGTTGGAAATTGTGTATATTGTGTTGTGCAATGCCTGTCCTGGGGAGGACTAGGCCTACTTGTCAGGTCTAAACGTTTGAGCGAAGTTTGTGCATCTGTAACTTTCTCACTCATCATTACTCACGATTCATTCAGAACTATTCGTAATCATGCTGCATCTCAATTTACCGCATCCGCCAATGGTGGCCTTCCACATCTGTGGTGAAAGGTGACAGAGCTAGAGTGGTGTTTGTCAGAACATGAGACACCCCGGAAATCGGTCTTCTCATCAAAACTTCTGTAGCTTCTGAACGGTTTGACCAACAGTCTAATATGACCACTCAATGGAAAGACAAAGTCTAATATGACCACTCAATGGAAAGACAAAGTCTAATATGACCACTCAATGGAAAGATAAGAATCTCGTCTGAAGGTAGCCCGGTACCAGTTTTTTTTTTTATTATGGGAGCGTACACTAAGCATACAAAACATTAAGAACACCTTCCTAATATTGAGTTGCAAGTGCAACGCTATTTGGCTGGCAGCCACACAAGTAAATGAAAAAGCAAGGTATTTTTTGCAAAAATGATGAATGGCCATCATGTTTCTATTTATCACAGAAATAATGTGGTCAGCTACATTTCCTAATGTTTTGCATGAAGTTAATATAGGCTGGCTACACCAAGGAAAGTACAAGGGAAAAGTAGCTACACATCAGTCAGAGCGCCGTTTGTAAATTCACATGAGGGAAGAAGTGCAACTGAAGCCCAAAATTAATCTAATGCCAAGCAGAAATCACAATAAGAAGCATTTAGTTGTGTGTTTATAAAACACAGCAAGTTATTTCTTATGTGTTTTATATCTTTTATCTGTAAGAAAAGCAAAGAATTCTGCGTTAACGTGACCCCTAAGTTTAACTTGCTAGTTACTAAGTAAGTGGCTGAATTAATAAGGTGACAGGGCCTCATGTTGTGTTAGCTGTGTTTGAGAAGTCAAAGCCCTTTGGATGAGTTACCTGTACAGCTGCCCCAGCTATCTTTTTATTTCCTTGCGTTTTTTCTCTTCTCAGTTCTCGGCCTGCTCCTCCCCCATCTTCTCTGAGCAGAGCAGGCAGCCAGTTGCTCTAGGAAATCCAGACTCTACATAGACACAGCATGCTCCAGAGACAGTACTGTTTATCCTTAACAAGCATGCGTCAACATTTTGTTTATTTGCACCATGACATTTGGGTGGCTCCTACCTACAGTTGAAGTTGGAAGTTTACATACACTTAGGTTGGAGACATTAAAACTCGTTTTTCAACCACTCCACACATTTCTTGTTAACAAACTATAGTTTTGGCAAGTCTGTTAGGACATCTACTTAGTGCATGACACAAGTAATTTTTCCAACAATTGTTTACAGAGATTATTTCACTTATAATTTATTGTATCACAATTGCAGTGGGTCAGAAGTTTACATACACTAAGTTGACTGTGCCTTTAAACAGCTTGGAAAATTCCAGAAAATGATGTCATGGCTTTAGAAGCTTCTGATAGGCTAATTGACATCAATTGAGTCAATTGGAGGTGTACCTGTGGATGTATTTCAAGGCCTACCTTCAAACTCAGTGCCTCTTTGCTTGACATCATGGGAAAATCAAAAGAAATCAGCCAAGACCTCAGAAAAAAATTGTAGACCTCCATAAGTCTGGTTCATCCTTGGGAGCAATTTCCAAATGCCTGACGGTACCATGTTCATCTGTACAAGCAAAAGTATGCCAGTATAAACACCATGGGACCACGCAGCTGCCATACCGCTCAGGAAGGAGACCCGTTCTGTCTCCTAGAGATTAACGTACTTTGGTGCGAAAAGTGCAAATCAATCCCAGAACAACAGCAAAGTACCTTGTGAAAATGCTGGAGGAAACAGGTACAAACGTATCTATATCCACAGTAAAATGAGTCCTATATCGACATAACCTGAACGGCCGCTCAGCAAGGAAGAAGCCACTGCTCCAAAACCACCATAAAAAAGCCAGACTACGGTTTGCAACTGCACATGGGGACAAAGATCGTACTTTTTTGGAGAAATGTCCTCTGGTCTGATGAAACAAAAATAGAATGCCATCCCAACCGTAAAGCACGGGGGTGGCAGCATCATGTTGTGGGGTTGCTTTGCTGAAGGAAGGACTGGTGCACTTCGCAAAATAGATGGCTTCATGAAGCAGGAAAAGTATGTGGATATATTGAAGCAACATCTCAAGACATCAGTCAGGAAGTGAAAGCTTGGTTCCAAATGAGTCTTCCAAATGGACAATGACCCCAAACATACTTCCAAGTTGTGGCATGGTTTAAAGACAACAAAGTCAATGTATTGGAGTGGCCATCACAAAGCCCTGACCTCAATCCTTCAGAAAATGTGTGGGCAGAACTGAAAAAGCGTGTGCGAGCAAGGAAGCCTAAAAACCTGACTCAGTTACACCAACTTTGTCAGGAGGAATGGGCCAAAATTCAAAGCTTGTGGAAGGCTACCCGAAACGTTTGACCCAAATTAAACAATTTAAAGGCAATTCTACCAAATACTAATTGAGTGTATGTAGACTTCTGACCCACTGGGAATGTGATGAAAGAAATAAAAGCTGAAATAAATCATTCTCTCTCCTATTATTCTGACATTTCACATTCTTAAAATAAAGTGGTGAGCCTAGCCTGACCTAAGACAGGGAATTTTTACTTGGATTAAATGTCAGGAATTGTGAAAACTGAGTTTAAATGTATTTGGCTAAGGTGTATGTAAACTTTAACTGTATATCTGTATAACTTTATGAGCCTGTCTTTGCACTCTTTAGCATATCCATTGAATCTCTAAATTTGTGCTAATTTCAGCATTCTGGTAATAGACGCCCAATTAGATTTTTTGTGGGCTTTTTTGGTGCCCCATTGTGTTCTAAGCCGGTAATACTGTCAATCCCGGGATGAGAGAAGGACGGTATACCGCCCAACTCTAGACTCAAGTGCATCACACAGTAGTGTCAAGTTGACTTAATGTCCTTTGGGTGGTGGACAATTCATGATACACACAGGAATCTAATCAGCATGAAAAACCCAGCAGCGTTGCAATTCTTACTTCTAAGTGACATCAAATGAAATTGTATTCGTCACATGTGCCGAATACAACAAGTGTAGACCTTACAGTGAAATGCTTACTTACGAGCCCCTATTCAACAATGAAGTTTTAAAAAATACGGATAAGAATAAGAAATAGAAGTAACACGTTTTTAAAGAGCAGCAGTAAAATAACAGCAGCGAGACTATATATGGGAGGTACCAGTACAGAGTCAATGTGCAGGGGCACCGGTTAGTTGAGGTAATATGATAATTTAGGTAGAGTTATTAAAGTGACTATGCATACAGTGCATTGCGAAAGTATTCGGCCCCCTTGAACTTTGCGACCTTTTGCCACATTTCAGGCTTCAAACATAAAGATATAAACTGTATTTTTTTGTGAAGAATCAACAACAAGTGGGACACAATCATGAAGTGGAACGACATTTATTGGATATTTAAAACTTTTTTAACAAATCAAAAACTGAAAAATTGGGCGTGCAAAATTATTCAGCCCCCTTAAGTTAATACTTTGTAGCGCCACCTTTTGCTGCGATTACAGCTGTAAGTCGCTTGAGGTATGTCTCTATCAGTTTTGCACATCGAGAGACTGAAATTTTTCCCATTCCTCCTTGCAAAACAGCTCGAGCTCAGTGAGGTTGGATGGAGAGCATTTGTGAACAGCAGTTTTCAGTTCTTTCCACAGATTCTCGATTGGATTCAGGTCTGGACTTTGACTTGGCCATTCTAACACCTGGATATGTTTATTTTTGAACCATTCCATTGTAGATTTTGCTTTATGTTTTGGATCATTGTCTTGTTGGAAGACAAATCTCCGTCCCAGTCTCAGGTCTTTTGCAGACTCCATCAGGTTTTCTTCCAGAATGGTCCTGTATTTGGCTCCATCCATCTTCCCATCAATTTTAACCATCTTCCCTGTCCCTGCTGAAGAAAAGCAGGCCCAAACCATGATGCTGCCACCACCATGTTTGACAGTGGGGATGGTGTGTTCAAGGTGATGAGCTGTGTTGCTTTTACGCCAAACATAACGTCTTGCATTGTTGCCAAAAAGTTCAATTTTGGTTTCATCTGACCCTAGCACCTTCTTCCACATGTTTGGTGTGTCTCCCAGGTGGCTTGTGGCAAACTTTAAACGACACTTTTTATAGATATCTTTAAGAAATTGCTTTCTTCTTGCCACCATTCCATAAAGGCCAGATTTGTGCAATATACGACTGATTGTTGTCCTATGGACAGAGTCTCCCACCTCAGCTGTAGATCTCTGCAGTTCATCCAGAGTGATCATGGGCCTCTTGGCTGCATCTCTGATCAGTCTTCTCCTTGTATGAGCTGAAAGTTTAGAGGGACGGCCAGGTCTTGGTAGATTTGCAGTGGTCTGATACTCCTTCCATTTCAATATTATCGCTTGCACAGTGCTCCTTGGGATGTTTAAAGCTTGGGAAATCTTTTTGTATCCAAATCCGGCTTTAAACTTCTTCACAACAGTATCTCGGACCTGCCTGGTGTGTTCCTTGTTCTTCATGATGCTCTCTGCGCTTTTAACGGACCTCTGAGACTATCACAGTGCAGGTGCATTTATACGGAGACTTGATTACACACAGGTGGATTGTATTTATCATCATTAGTCATTTAGGTCAACATTGGATCATTCCGAGATCCTCACTGAACTTCTGGAGAGAGTTTTCTGCAGTGAAAGTAAAGGGGCTGAATAATTTTGCACGCCCAATTTTTCAGTTTTTGATTTGTTAAAAAAGTTTGAAATATCCAATAAATGTCGTTCCACTTCATGATTGTCTCCCACTTGTTGTTGATTCTTCACAAAAAAAAATACAGTTTATATCTTTGTTTGAAGCCTGAAATGTGGCAAAAGGTCGCAAAGTTCAAGGGGGCCGAATACTTTCGCAATGCACTGTATATGATAACAGAAAGCAGCAGAGGTGTAAAAGATGGGGAGGGGAGGCAATGCAAATAGTCTGGGTATCCATTTGATTGGGTGTTCGGGAATCTTAAGGCTTGGGGATATAAGCTGTTTAGAAGCCTCTTGGACCTAGACTTGGCACTCCGATACCGCTTGAGGTCAGTGGCCGAGCAGTTGCCATACCAGGCAGTGATGCAACAAGTCAGGATGCTCGTGCCCTCTTCATGACTGTCTTGGTGTGCTTGGACCATGTTAGTTTGCTGGTGATGTTGACACCAAGGAACTTGAAGATCTCAACCTGCTCCACCGCATCCCCATTGATCAGAATGGGGGGCGTGCTCGGTCCTCTTTTTCCTGTAGTCCACAATCATCTCCTTTGTCTTGATCACGTTGAGGGAGAGGTTGTTGTCCTGGCACCACAAAGAAAGGTCTCTGACCTCCTCACTATATGCTTTGTCATTGTTGTTGGTGATCAGGCCTACCACTGTTGTGTCATCGGCAAACTTAATGATAGTGTTGCAGTCATGATTGAACAGGGAGTACAGGAGGGGACTGAGCACGCACCCTTAAGGGGAAGCTGTGTTGAGGATCAAAGTGGCGGATGTGTTGTTACCTACCCTTACCACCTGGGGGCGGCCTGTCAGGATATCCAGGATCCAGTTGCAGAGGGAAGTGTTTAGTCCCAGGATCCTTAGCTTATTGATGAGCTTTGAGGGCACTATGGTGTGGAACGCTGAGCTGTAGTCAATGAATAGCGTTCTCACATAGGTGTTCCTTTTGTCCAGGTGGAAAAGGGAAGTGTGGAGTGCAGTAGAGATTGCATCATCTGTGGATCTGTTGGGGCGGTATGCAAATTGGAGTGGGTCTAGAGTTTCTGGGATGATGGTGTTGAAGTGAGCCATGACCAGCCTTTCAAAGCACTTCATGGCTACAGACGTGATTGCTACGAGTCGGTAGTAATTTAGGCAGGTTACCTTAGTGTTCTTGGGCACAGGCACCATGGTGGTCTGCTTAAAACATGTTGGTATTACAGACTTGGATAGGGACACTTGCCAGTTGGTCAGCGCATGCTTTGTGAATGTTTACCTGTTTAAAGGTCTTACTCACATCGACTGCGGCTAGAGTGATCACACAGTCTTCCGATAGAGCTCGTGCTCTCATTTATGTTTCAGTGTTATTTGCCTCGAAGCGAGCATAGAAATAGTTTAGCTCGTCTGGTTGTCTCGTGTCACTGGCAACTCTCGGCTGTGCTTCCATTTGTAGTCTGTAATGGTTTGCAAGCCCTGCCGCATCTGACGAGCATCAGAGCCGGTGTAGTACGATTCAATCTTAGTCCTGTATTGACGTTATTGCCTGTTTGATGATTCGCCGGAGGGTATAGCGGGGTTTCTTATAAGCTTCTGGGTTCGAGTCCCTCTCCTTGGAAGTGGCAGCTCTAGCCTTTAGCTCAGTGTGGATGTTGCCTGTTATCCATGTCTTCTGGTTGGAGTATGTACGTACGGCCACTGTGCGGACAACATCATCAATGCACTTATTGGTGAAGCCAATGACTGATGTGCGGTACTCCTCAATGCCGTCGGAGGAATCCCGTAACATATTCTAGTCTGTGCTAGTGAAACAGTCCTGTAGCTTAGCATCTGCTTCATCTGAACACTTTTGTATTGATCTAGTCACTAGTGCTTCCTGCTTAAATGTTTACTTGTAAGCAGGAGGATAAAATTATGGTCAGATTTGCAAAATGGAGGGTGAGGGAGAGCTTTGTATGTGTCTCTGTGTGTGGTCCAGAGTTTTTTCCCCCTCTGGTTGTACATTTAACATGCTGACAGAAATGTGGTAAAACGGATTTAAGTTTCCCTGCATTAAAGTCCCCGGCTTCTAGGAACGCCACCTCTGGGTGAGCGTTTTCTACTTTGCTTATGGCGGAATACAGCTCATTCAATGCTGTCTTAGTGCCAGCCTCTGACTGTGGTGGTATGTAAAACAGCTACGAAAAACACAGATGAAAACTCTCTTGGTAGATAGTGTGGTCTACGGCTTATCATGAGATACTCTACCTCAGGCGAGCAATAGCTCGAGACCTCCTTAGATATCGTGCACGAGCTGTTGTTTACAAAAATACATAGTCCAGCGCCCCTTGTCTTACCAGACACCGCTGGTCTATCCTGCCGGTGCAGCGTATAACCAGCCAGCTGTACAGTCGTGGCCAAAAGTTTTGAGAATGACACAAATATTAATTTTCACAGTCTGCTGCCTCAGTTTGAATGACGGCAATTTGCATATACTCCAGAATGTTATGAAGAGTGATCAGATGAATTGCAATTCATTTTCAAAGTCCCTCTTTGCCATGCAAATGACCTGAATCCCCAAAAAACATTTCCACTACATTTCAGCCCTGCCACAAAAGGACCAGCTGACATCATGTCAGTGATTATCTTGTTAACACAGGTGTGAGTGTTGACGAGGACAAGGCTGGAGATCACTCTGACATGCTGATTGAGTTCGAATAACAGATTGGAAGCTTCAAAAGGAGGGTGGTGCTTGGAATCATTGTTCTTCCTCTGTCAATCATGGTTATCTGCAAGTAAATCATTGCTTTGCACAAAAAGGGCTTCACAGGCAAGGATATTGCTGCCAGTAAGATTGCATCTAAATCAACCATTTATTGGATCATCAAGAACTTCAAGGAGAGCGGTTCAATTGTTGTGAAGAAGGCTTCAGGGCGCCCAAGAAAGTCCAGCAAGCGTCAGAACCGTCTCCTAAAGTTGATTCAGCTGCGGGATCGGTGCAGCACCAGTACAGAGCTACTTCAGGATATGGCATAAGGCAGGTATGAGTGCATCTGCATACACAGTGAGGCGAAGACTTTTGTAGGAAAGCCTGGTGTCAAGAAGGGCAGCAAAGAAGCCACTTCTCTTCAGGAAAAACCTCAGGGACAGACTGATATTCTGCAAAAGGTACAGACTGCTGAGGACTGGGGTAAAGTCATTTTCTTTGATGAATCCCCTTTCCGATTGTTTGGGGCATCCGAAAAAAAATCTTGTCCGGAGAAGACAAGGTGAGCGCTAGCATCAGTCCTGTGTCATGCCAACAGTGAAGCATCCTGAGACCATTCATGTGTGGGTTTCTTCTCAGCCAAGGGAGTGGGCTCACTCACAATTTTGCCTAAGAACACAGCCATGAATAAAGAATGGTACCAACACATCCTCCGGGAGCAACTTCTCCCAACCATCCAGGAACAGTTTGGTGACGAACACTGTCTTTTCCAGCATGATGGAGCACCTTGCCATAAGGAAAAAGTGATAATTAAGTGGCTCGGGGAACAAAACATCAATATTTTGGGTCCATGGCCAGGAAACTCCCCAGAACTTAATCCTATTGAGAACTTGTGGTCAATCCTCAAGAGGCGGGTGGACCCACAAAAACCCACAAATTATGACAAACTCATTGATTATGCAAGAATGGCTGCCATCAGTCAGGATGTGGCCCAGAAGTTAATTGGCAGCATGCCAAGGTGGATTGCAGCGGTCTTGAAAAGAAGGGTCAACTGCAAATATTGACTCTTTGCATCAACTTTATGTAATTGTCAGTAAAAGCCTTTGACACTTATGAAATGCTGGTAATTATACTTCAGTATCAGACAAAAAGTATCTAAAGACACTGAAGCAGCAAACTTTGTGGAAATTAATATTTGTGTCATTCTCAAAACTTTTGGCCACGAATTTATGTTGATAGTGTCGTCGTTCAGCTCAACTCCATGGAGCATAAGATATTACAGTTTTGAATGTCCCGTTGGTAATTTAATCGTCCTCGTAAGTCATTTTTTTCTCCAAAGATTGCATGTTTGCTAGAAGAATGGAAGTAAGTGGGGGTTTATTTGATCGCCTACGAATTCTCTGAAGGCAGCATGCCCTCCGGACCCTTTTTCTCCACCTCCTCTTCACGCAAATCACGGGGATCTGGGCCAGTTCCCAAGAAAACAGTATATAATATACATAGCAGTATACATAGCTTTTGCCTGGTCAGTCTGTCATGGAAAGAGAGGAAGATATTGTTTTGTACACTCAGTGTATTGGGAAGTAGTTTAGTGCCCCCCATTTTTTTTATATCCATAAAAAAAAGTTTCTAATCTCCTGATCTCTCAGATCTAAGACTTTAAAACAAACTTCCTTTTGATTTATTTTTGGACTGTCTGTTTTTCCATGTATGAATCTGTTATTCAATGCGTTTCTAGGGACTAATATCAGTAAGGCCAAATTCAATGTTTCGTCAATTTTTAAATCAAATAGCTAAATGATGCTTGGTATGACCATCTTTAAACAAGTCCATATGTTAGCCTAGTTTATTCCTTCATTAGCATGTTTATTCCATATGTTTACAGATCTCGCTATCCATTGCATGTAGGCTTCTCATTATGAATAATTATGCTTGTGGTTTATTATTGTATGGATGAGTCCTCATGAGTGTATATGTTCTTTCCCTTTTAGAACCACAAATGAAATACATTTAATGGAAGCAGATTTGTCCGTGTGTGTAACTGTGTGTGCGTCCGCGTGTGCTGACAACCAAGTATACCGATATGGGCCTGTTGTGGAAATTCACCACTAAGAACTCAAACTCAAAGTAAATTAATCAATCAGCCAGTGATAATAAATAATATTATCTTTATTATCTTTATTATCACAGCCAGTGATAATTATCATTCATCAATCCAAGCTTGATGAAAACTCTGAAGAGGGTGTTCTCTTTCAGTCTTCTTATACTACTACACAACCAAGTCATTTTAGCATGATTTACATGATTCATTATTCATCATTAACGTTGGTTCCTGTACGTGACTGACTGGCATCTCACAAGGCTTCTTCTCGCAAAGCTGGGACCTTGAAACTGAGATACTCCTTTTGGTTCCCAGAGCAATGTTCTGGGCGTACTGCCAGTTGGTCAGAGGAGAAGGTCACAGTCACCTGCACAAACCAAGATGGAGTGAGAGGAGATGCTGTTTACAATTTAAGGCGTATCTCTTCAGACAATAAAATGTTCCCTCACAGGCCTCATGTTCTAACTGGACAACCAGTTATAGTGGGCAGATCCAATCAAATCAGCATTAAGTAACCAGCGAGCTCCAGCTAGTCATTTTTTAAGTACCAACAGTGCATTCAGAAAGTATTGATACCCCTTGACTTTTTCCAAATTTTGTGTCACTGGCCTACACACAATACCCCATAATGTCAGTGGAAAGATGTTTTTTTATATATTTTTTATATTTAATACAAATTTAAAGCTGAAATGTCTTGAGTAAATAAGTATTCAACCATTTTGTTATGACAAGCCTAAATAAGTTCAGGATTGTTGAACATGATTTTTGAATGACTAACTCATCTCTGTACCCCACACATACAATTATCTGTAAGGTCCTTCAGCCAAGCAGTGAATTTCAATGCTTCAATGCTTCTGTGGGTCGCTCTGGATTGGAGTCTGTTAGATGAATGAATGTAATGTAAATGTTGAGCAGCTTCACTGTAAGTAGATTGTAAAGAGTTGAAATGGCAAAGTAATGATCAACAACTAACTTAACAAAGCTTGAAGAATTTTAAATAGAATAATGTGCAAATATTGTACAATCAAGGTGTGCAAAGCTCTTAGAGACTTACCCAGAAAGACTCCCAGCTGTAATCACTGCCATCGGTGATTCTAACATGTATTGACTCAGGGGGTTGAATACTTATCTAATCAAGATACACTACATGGCCAAGAGTATGTGGACCCCTGCTCGTCAAACATCTCATTCCAAAATCATGGGTATTAATATGGAGTTGATCCCCTCTTTGCTGCTATAACAGTCTCCTTTTTTCTGGGAAGGCTTTCCACTAGATGTTGGAACATTGCTGTGGGGACTTGCTTCCATTCAGCCACGAGCATTAGTGAGGTCGGGGACTGATGTTGGGTGATTAGGCCTGGCTCGCATTCGCCATTCCAATTTATCCCAAAGGCATTGAGGTTGAGGTGAGGGCTCTGTGCATGCCAGCCAAGTTTTTCCACACCGATCTCAACAAATCATTTCTGTATGGACCTCACGGGAGCATTGTCATGCTGAAACAGCAAATGGTCTTCCCCAAACTGTTGCTACAAAGTTGGAAGCACAGAATCATCTAGAATGTCATTGTATGCTGTAGCGTTAAGATTTCCCTTAACTGGAACTAAGGGGCCTAGCCCGAACCATGAAAAACAGCACCAGATCATACACCAAACATTACAGTTGGCACTATTCATTGGGGCAGGTAGCGTATTCCTGGCATCCACCAAACCCAGATTCGTCCGTCGGACTACCAGATGGTGAAACGGGATTCATCACTCCAGAGAACGTTTCCACTGCTCCAGAGTACAATGGTCGCAAGCT
Source organism: Oncorhynchus clarkii lewisi (assembly GCF_045791955.1). Taxonomy (NCBI): domain Eukaryota; kingdom Metazoa; phylum Chordata; class Actinopteri; order Salmoniformes; family Salmonidae; genus Oncorhynchus; species Oncorhynchus clarkii. The sequence goes on along the minus strand of NC_092179.1, from coordinate 2,883,290 downwards.
TTACACCACTCCAGCCGATGTTTGGCATTGCACATGGTGATCTTAGGCTTGTGCGTGGCTGCTCGGCCATGGAAACCCATTTCATGAAGCTCCTGACAAACAGTTATTGTGCTGACATTGCTTTCAGAGGCAGTTTGGACCTCGGTAGTGAGTGTTGCAATGGAAGACAGATGATTTTTACGCGTTACGCGCTTCAGCACTCGGCGGTCCCGTTCTGTGAGCTTGTGTGGCCTACTACTTTGCAGCTGAACTATTGTTGCTCCTAGACGATTCCACTTCATAATAACAGCACTTACAGTTGACCATCTCTAGCAGGGCAGACATTTGACGAACTGACTTGTTGGAAAGGTGGCATCCTATGACTGTACCACGTTGAAAGTCACTGAGGTCCTCAGTAAGGTCATTCTACTGCCAATGTTTGTCTATGGAGATTGCATGGCTGAGTGCTCAATGCTATACACCTGTCAGCAATAGGTGTGGCTGAGATAGCTGAATTTACAAGCATTCAAAGTCAATGTAATCGCACATTCAATGACACATTTAGAATAGTATTTTCAAAATCCCACATGCTATACTAACAGTTTTATAGTATCTGAAATTGTTTAAATAGTACTCAATGTGTCTCTACACCTTCTCAGTAAGTACTTCTTAGTTACGGAACATCTGAGGGTTGCTGATGTTGGGAATACCCTGGCTTCAGAGAGCATGTTTTATGATACAGGAGTTGGCCAATTCCCTACATGTGATACATCAAAACAAGTATTATAATTTTTTGGTACTTTTATTTAAATCAGGGGAGCCCAGTGTGGGTATTCGGACAGCCACTGTCGGTGCCTCAGCAGGCCGAGAAAGTGGAAAAATTACCTTAACAAAGGTGAACCTTCTCGCCAACCAAAATATCCTGCAAGGAGCATAGGACCATGGAAGGTACCATCTCCACGACAAAAACACACCAAAAATGCACCAACTTGCGGATGTCACACTTCTGCTGCATGGTGGAGACTTTAGTTTAGTCACGGTTGGCTATTGAAAGTAGAACCCAGTAGAAAATGGGTGATTTCATAGCGAACTGAAGCTTGTATCCCCTCGTAATAGTAGACAGCCCTTTGGGAGTAACTGGATTAGATATTCTGCATAGCGGCTTACCAATTCCCTCGAGGGTCTCAAACATGATGTTTCTCAACCATAGTTTGGAGGAGTGCTATTAGGCTACTAGTGATCGGCACCAATATGGAAAGTCTGTGTCAATTGTCTGCATTTTTTTTTCAATTTGAAAATTGGAGACTGAAATGTGACTGACCTGCACAGCAAGGTTTCCGTACTAGTGACCAAGAATATTTAAATGTATTGGACATTTGAGACATTTACTGGTCATCAATATGCACTGGGTGTGTAATCCATTAGGGCGTCCGCCCACACAGCCAGCGTCATCAATAAACGAGGGATGTTCGCCAAACGAGCCACATTTGTGTCCTTAAAAACAGCCTACAACTAATTACAAAAACACTATTCCTTGTGTTTCGATGTGTAGCATATGCAAAACCTATTGTTTTGTATGATATTAATATTTAAAAAATGAATATAAATGAAGAGAAGCTATGACTTAGCCCAGAGACAGAGATAGATATGTCAGATAGGCTATTGCATCTGCTATACAGATATAGGAGTACAGGAGGAGGCTAATTAGTTCATTTTCTATCAGAATATTTGTTATAAAGATAAGCATTATATTGTTTGATTATAGCAGTAACTCTGGTAGTCCTAAAGCATTCTTCCTCATTTCAAATTCAACTGTCAGAGGTTCAAATCATTGGTGCACAATGCAAATAGTACAGGTAACCATTTGGTTACCTGTTCAGGAGTCTTATGGCTTGGGGGTAATGAATTAAATGGTAGTACGTACTGGATGTCCTTTGGGTGGTGGACCATTCTTGATACACACAGGAAACTATTGAGTGTGAAAAACCCAGCAACATTGCAGTTCTTGACACAAACCGGCTGGCACCTACTACCATACCCCGTTCAAAGGCACTTAAATATTTTGTTTTGCCCATTTACCCTCTGAATGTCTCACATACATAATACATGTCTCAATTGTCTAAAAGCTTAAAAATCCTTATTGAACCTGTCTCCTCCCCTTCATCTACACTGATTGGATTTAACAAGCTACATCAATAAAGGGTCATAGATTTCACCTGGCTTCACCTGGTCAGTCTATGTCATGGAAAGAGCAGGTGTTCTTACATTTTTTTTATTCAGTGTATACACACTGGTCATAAACCTCACATGTTTAGTGAATCTAACTACAAAGCAGATGATGCCTTCACAAAAATTTGGTCAAAACATTTTCTTTCTTACCTCAAAATCTATCAAAGCCTATCACAGGGTCTTACTTCTTCACATGAGGGTTGAGGATTAAATTGAGCATGTGAACAGTTAGTCACATGATTCTAGCTTGTTCCTGATTAGAAATATTGAGTGTTACAACTATCCCATGTTACAACCATCCCCAGTCTCCCCTACTTATAACCGATCTTAATCTAAATATGGAGCCCAATTAAAAAGACAGATCAAACTTAATTTAACCAACAAAAATGTCTCTACAGAATGAAACAAAACACTTTTTGCATATTTAAAGAACTAGATTAAATAGATTAATAAATAGGCCTACAGAAATAACAATGATATACAATAATAATAATTATAAAACAAGTGATTTAAAAATATGAACAAATAAATAAATAAAAGTTCCAAAATTGCATCCTACCTGAATAGCGAGTTGCACAGTAGCCTGCATTTGGCCGAATCAACGTTCTTCTCATCTTTGTCCACTACAACATTAAAACGTGTAGCAGGCTCCAGAGTAACAATTTCGTTTTTCAGTTGGTAGCACCAGCCATTAACTTTTTCTCTCTCATGCTAACACATGGAATTGTTTTAATCTAACAGAACATTTAATATAAAAAAAAGATTAAATGTAGCCTACCGCCCTATTCGTCCTATGCACTCGTAATGACCAATGCGCATTATCTTCTCTGTAAAATAGTTGATATTAAGCTCAACATTTGAGTTGAGAAATAAAAAGTAGACCTACAGAAAGCTGAGAACATCCTCTCTCCATCTGTGCCAACTGGAGAGTTGTGTTTTCCAAGCAATTGGATTTTAAAATGTTATACAATCAGAACACTTTTTTTCTCCCGAGCATTGTGCATGTGACTTGAATTCATTTTAATTATGTGAATAGCCTAATGACGATGGTGAGAGCCCAGTAACAGATTGACTGTAGTCCCCTTAAGCATAGATTATTTTTTCACTGTCTCTCTAAAATCACAATGTTTTGATTTATATGGTCATGTGACAAAGATAAGATTTTTGTCTCTTTTATCAAAATCATTTTTTCCAAAATTAACTGTTTTATTTTCATAACTGATCAAAATGCAGGTATACTATAGCCTATAGATAATATTCTGCCCATGTGAACACATTTACTTTAGGGCATATAAAAACAGCTACATGACTTAATGAAAATCAGCCAACAGACTATATTGTTTCACATTCTTTAATAAAAGTTTCCCCTCCAAATAGGCCTACAAGGAAACTCTATGTGTCTTGATGACATTGAGTGTGCAGGGGGGTCTGTACACAGCGTAGTATCTTGCACAAAAAATGTTGCCCTCTCGACAGGGTCTGAAGACCTACGCTTGGCAAGCAAAATCCTTCAAGGTTTGCATGTGAGGAGATTAAGCAGGCAACGGGTATCCAGTCAATATTAGGAGAGCTAGAGTAGTGAGTGACACTCTTTGTGACAAAGAAAAGCGAGAATAACCAGAGGGTGGGAGAGTGGCTCCTTTTATGGAAGTGAGGGTCACCTGTCTCCAACAGACACTTTTAATAGATACTTCTGAGAGAGTAGGAGTTCCTAGCTAACCCCCACATGTCATACTTCGAAATAAGTATTTGAAAGAAACCCTGACAAAGGTAGTAGCTTGCTACCAAAACATTGGTTCGTAACTTTTGATGAAATAGAAATTGATGAGAGTAACCCCGCCCCCACAGCTCCAGAGGAAGCGACACATAGGAAATGACATCGTAGGAGTGGTGTTCCAGGAAGAGGCCACACCCTTCGTAGCAGACATGATTGCCTCAAACTTCCTCCACGCCTTCATACTGGTGCAGGTGGACAACCCCTGTACCCAACAAACCACCTACAAGGTACTGAACAAACACACACACTCTAACCCAGGGGTCGGCAACACCGCAAGTAATATTTTTGGGCCCCCAAAATATGTTTTTGTAAAAAAATATATATAATAACGTAGATTTTGGGGGGGGGGGGTCATTTTGTAAAATCACCAGGAATTCAACTAAACATGTGTTTAATTTTGGAAATCTGTTCCCAAGTATTCCCATGAATAAAAAAAGAGACATGATTGTATGAAATTATTGTTATTTTCAAATACAGTTTTGGTCAATTTGCATTGTACAATTTATTATAATTATGTTCTGGCCCCCCGACCATCTGCTCCGATAAAAATCAGCCCATGGCTGAATCAAGTTGTCTACCCTTTCTCTAACCTAACATACACACGCACATGATGACAACTCTGGTCATTATGGTTATGATTGACAGGTGTCAGTCACGGCCCGAGAGGGTGTACCTTCATTTGGCCCGCCCCTCCCCAGTCCAGCAGTGTTTAAAAAGGTGAGAACAGCCTGAAGAGATTTAGGAAACATGGTCTATTCCGAGAGAATTCAAATAGATTTCAGCTTTTACCTATTCATGAATAATTGCTCTGGGCTTTGAAACCATTTGTTGCATTTGTCTGTTTTTTCTTCTCTCGCCCTCTCTCTCCCTCCAGGGTCGAGAGTTCAGAGAGTATCTTCTCACTAAGTTGATCAATGCAGAGAATGCCTGCTACAAGAGTGACAGATTCGCCAGGCTGGAGGTGGGTAATAAATAAGTTATTTTAATGATTAGATTGTATGGTAAGCACATTGCGTACTACAGAGGGAGTCTCAGACCCACCTAAACCTAGGAGGACAACCTCAGACCCAAGCCAAAACCGTGTTTATGTGGTCTTGAATGGTCTCTCAAGTCATAGACGACAAGGTCAAGATTTGAACTCAGGTCAAATGTATAACATATTTAAGTGCATTTTATGTGGTTTATATTACTTGCGTGTGCGTAGGAGCGAACGCGGGTGGCCCTGCTCGACGGTCTACATGACGAGCTGCACAGACACACTCAGCGCATGCTGGGAGTGGGCATCGGCCCCGAGGAGGAGCGGGCGGAGAATGGACATGGCCACGGAGGACTGCTGGAGTCCATCAAGGTCAGACACACACACACACAACTATCTCTCTCTTTTCATGTTTCCCTCTCTCCTACCTCCACATATTTTAACTCAAAAAGGCATTAATTAATGAGTGAACAAGAATACATTTTCTCTCTCTTTCTCTCTCTCTCTCCCTCCCTCTCTCTCAGAGGGCGATGCGAGGAAGGAGTGTCTCCATGGAGATGATGGCAAAGGGTGGAGGAGGTGGCCTGTCCACCAGTCTGAGTGGAGGGGTTCTGCTCCACAGCAGCTCTGATGTGAGGGGGGGGGGGGGGTGATTAGAAGTGGAGGCAGAGGTCAGGAGGTGGGAGAGAGTAGGTGGGAGTGGGGATGATAGGTGGTTAAAAAGGCGAGGACAGGGGGACAGTGAGTCTTATAGTGGATAAAATGCTGTTACAACTTCTCACTCATCTTGCTCTCTTTTCCCTACTTCTTCCCTACTCCTCTCTCTCTCAGGCAACTAATGTTAAGTCTCCAGTGAAACGTCGCTCTGGTCTTTTCCCTCGTCTGCTCAGTATAGACAGCCAGACAGAGAGACATAACCACAATCATCGCAGGTAGGACACAGACACACAGATGACAATAGATCTATAGATGTAATGAATGTGTTGGTGCCTTTCGGGCAGTTCAGAGTGTTCATTGAGGAATGGAATAGTTTTTCATGACTGTTTTTTGTTTGTATTTGTAATTTTGTAATTGTACGACGCAGGGCTCCCTAGCTAAAGAGACCTTGGTCTCAATGGGACTCTGTTAAAACAATTACGATACAAAGATTTAGTACATGATAGTGGCGCTTTTGTCCTTTACAGTCTCCATAGTGACCAGAGAAGCTTTGATACTGGCCACCCCACGCAGGAAGTGAGGTCAGAGACCCTCTCTAACCCCAGCTCTCCAGAGGCCTCCCTTAAGGAAAGGTGTGTTTCCCCCAAATTGGATCCCTCTCTCTCTTTCTCTCTCTAGGCCCAGCAGTGTAAAGCTAAAGGGGAGCAGTAGGACTAACGTCTCTCTTACACCCCCCCCCCTAGGCCCAGCAGTGTAAAGTTGAATGAGTGCAGTGCAAGCAGGACAAACGTCTCACACTCCTCATCTAGTACAAGTAGCTTCAGCAGTGCAGCAGGAGAGGGAGAGGCCACCGACACTGACCCTGTGAGTGGGACCTGTTTGTTTGAGTGAATGTGCGTGCTTCAAAGAGAATGAGAATGTGTGTATGTGTAGTGTATTTCTCACTTTATCCCTTCTCTACATCTCTCCATCCCTCTCTATGTATTTCTCTAGAACATCCTGGCACCCTCAGTGTTCCTTTCTGTTCACAGCCCCTCCCTCACTGTTGAAGGTCAGAGTTCAGGGACCCCTGTCATTATGTGTCGCAGCCCCACTGGTAACCACGACAACAGCTTCCTGTACTTTTAATAATCGTACTTTTCTAACTTAACGTAAATATTTCTTAGTTATTACATCAGAGGGAATGTTTGTTTATAAATGCTTGTTTTGTTTCTCTTTTCAATCTAGAGTTAAAGAATAAGAGTTCTCCTAGATCCAACTTGAAGTTCCGTTTTGATAAATTGAGTCACTCTGCGACAGTAAGTGTGTGTGTGTGTGTGTGTGTGTGTGTGTGTGTGTGTGTGTGTGTGTGTGTGTGTGTGTGTGTGTGTGTGTGTGTGTAAGAAAGAGAACCTGTGTGTGTCACCAGCCCCTCCTGTCTTTCTAACAGGGACACTAGGTGACAGATGTGGGATGAGAGAGAGATAAAACAGGTGAGGGAGGCTCTTGTAAATTGAAATGTGTTAATTTGTTTCTCACTCTGTTGTTTCTCATTTTGTGGTTGGAACTGTTTCTCTTTTTCCCACTTTCTCAGTTCAAACGGGATGGAGGTATGAAGGGCAGTACATTAGGGATGGGTGGAGAGAAATAACAAGAGAGAGAAGGCCCCTCCAACCGGAGGAAGAGGTTGAAAGAAGAGAAATGGCTCAAGATGGATGATTCGGTACGCACACTACAGTGGAAGTTTTAGGCCCAGGCAAAGCTGTGCTCCGCCTAGTGGATAATGGTCCTTTCATATTCAGCTGTCTGTGTGGTTGTTTCCTGAACACTGATCAAAGTTCTATGAGTGGCTCTAACATGGGTCCTTGTCAGCAACTGCACTGCATTCAATACCACACAGAACTGTAAGGCATAGATTCAATTCAACATCACTAAGGCCAGAAGTTTTTCCTGACCATGTGGTCTAACCAGGAAAAACTCTGGCCATAGGCATCACCAATGGAGGCAATATTGATGTCCAGACCGCCATTCTTGGAAAGGGAAAAATAATCATGGCTTGTCATACAAATGTTACAATCTGAGGGTCCCTGGAATTTCTACACTGAACAAAAATATAAAAGCAACATGTAAAGTGTTGGTCCCATGTTTCATTAGCTGAAATAAGATCCCAGAACGACACGCACAAAAATATGATTTCTCTAAAATGTCGTGCTCAAATGTGTTTACATCCCTGTTACTGAGCATTTCTCCTTTACCAAGATAATCCATCCACCTGACAGCTGTGGCATATCAAGAAGCTGATTAAACAGCATGATCATTTCATGTGCACCTTGTGCTGGGGACAATAAAAGGCCACTCTAAAATGTGTAGTTTTGTCACCCAACACAATGCAACAGATGTCTCAAGTTTTGAGGGAGCATGCAATTGGCATGCTGACTGCAAGAATATCCACCACAGCTGTTGGCAGAGAATTGAATGTTAATTTGATGTATGCACTTCACGGATTAATCCTGGTTTCAACTGTACCCAAGCAGATGGCAGACAGCGAGCATGTATGGCTTCGTGTGGGCGAGTGGTTTGCTAATGTCAACGTTAAAAACAGAGTGCCCCATGGTGGCGGCGGTGTTATGGTATGGGCAGAAATAAGCTATGGACAATGAACACAATTGCATTTTATCAATGTCAATTTGAATGCACAGAGATACCGTGATGAGATCCTGCGGCCCATTGACATGCCATGCATCCGCTGCCATCACTTCTTGTTTCAGCATGATAATGCATGGCCCCATGTCTCAGGGATCTATACACAATTCCTGGAAGCTGAAAATATCCTAGTTCTTCCAATTGCTTGCATACTCACCAGGCATGTCACACATTGAGCATGTGTGGGATGCTCTGGATCAACATGTACGACAGTTTTCTCCAGTTCCCGCCAATATTCAGCAACATCACACAGCCATGGACAATCAGTGGAACAACATTCTACAGGCCACAATAAACAGCCTGATCAACTCTACGCGAAGGAGATGTTGCGCTGCATGAGGCAAATGGTGGTCACACTAGTTACTGACTGGTTTTCCTGATCCACACCCTTACCTTTTATTTCAAAGGTGTCTGTGACCAACAGATGCATATCTGTATTTCCAGTCATGTGAAGTCATAGATTAGGGCCTAATTAATTTATTTCAATTAACTGATTTCCCTATATGAACTGAAACTGAAAGTAAAATCGTTGAAATTGTTGCATGTTGCATTTATATTTTTGTTCAGAAGGAATAAAGTGATTCCTGATTCTGTTCTAATTGTTCTATTTCTCTGTCTGAAACAATCATCCATGCAAAAGAGAAAATGACAATGTAAAATCAAAGAAAAATAAAAATGTACCCAGCAAACATCACTCTATTGGCCCCATGTGGGTATTTGGTTGGCAAGGTGGGAACGGGCTAGCCCACACCAGGCCCACACCAGCCCAACATGGACTAGCCCACAGCAATCCCACATCAGCCCGACACAGGCCAGTCCACACCAAGCCAGTAGCATGTATTTATTGATGCCAAGAGAATCCAGGCCCCCCCCCCCCCAAAAAAGAAAAATACATACAAAATGATTGTCTTTTGTCTCTCTGTGTTTCATACATTCAGCCTCTTGTGAATTGAATGAAATGTATCTAGCCAGAGAAAGCATCAAAGCAAGTGAAACAGCCCCTCTCTGTCTCAGTATGTGTAGCCCATCTATCTGATGCTGTCTGGTCAAAAAGAGTATGACATTGTTGCCGCTCGTAGCATTGAACGCAAGGGAAGCCAGCAAGCATTTGGCCTCCCTTGATAATTTTTTTAATTAATAATATCCAATTGTCGTTGAGCTAAACTGAGCGATCTCAGCTGTTTTTTATTTTTATTATATTTCACCTTTATTTAACCTGGTAGGCTAGTTGAGAACAAGTTCTCATTTACAACTGCGACCTGGCAAAGATAAAGCATAGCAGTGTGAACAGACAACAACACAGAGTTACACATAGAGTAAACAATAAAAAATAAAAAAAAGAGTCTATATACATTGTGTGCAAAAGGCATGAGGAGGTAGGCGAATAATTACAATTTTGCAGATTAACACTGGAGTGATAAATGATCAGATGGTCATGTGCAGGTAGAGATACTGGTGTGCAAAAGAGCAGAAAAGTAAATAAATAAAAACAGTATGGGGATGAGATAGGTAAATTGGGTGGGCTATTTACCGATGGACTATGTACAGCTGCAGCGATCGGTTAGCTGCTCAGATAGCAGATGTTTAAAGTTGGTGAGGGAGATAAAAGTCTCCAACTTCAGCGATTTTTGCAATTCGTTCCAGTCACAGGCAGCAGAGAACTGAAAGGAAAGGCGGCCAAATGAGGTGTTGGCTTTAGGGATGATCAGTGAGATACACCTGCTGGAGCGCGTGCTACGGGTGGGTGTTGCCATCGTGACCAGTGAACTGAGATAAGGCGGAGCTTTACCTAGCATGGACTTGTAGATGACCTGGAGCCAGTGGGTCTGGCGACGAATATGTAGCGAGGGCCAGCCGACTAGAGCATACAGGTCGCAGTGGTGGGTGGTATATGGTGCTTTAGTAACAAAACGGATGGCACTGTGATAACTGCATCCAGTTTGCTGAGTAAAGTATTGGAAGCTATTCTGTAGATGACATCGCCGAAGTCGAGGATCGGTAGGATAGTCAGTTTTACTAGGGTAAGTTTGGCGGCGTGAGTGAAGGAGGCTTTGTTGCGGAATAGAAAGCCGACTCTAGATTTGATTTGTTTGATATGAGTCTGGAAGGACAATGTACAGTCTAGCCAGACACCTAGGTACCTATAGATGTCCACATATTCTAGGTCGGAACCATCCAGGGTGGTGATGCTAGTCAGGCGTGCGGGTGCAGGAAGCAAACGGTTGAAAAGCATGCATTTGGTTTTACTAGCGTTTAAGAGCAGTTGGAGGCCACGGAAGGAGTGTTGTATGGCATTGAAGCTCATTTGGAGGTTAGATAGCACAGTGTGAATGGTCCTGTTGCACCAAAAAAGTGTCAGGGGAAGCCAGCTTGGATTTGGCTTCACACCAATCACATCACATCAGAAGCCAAACGTAATTCATAGGAAAAAAACGTAATGTTGTGTCGTTGTCCTCCGGTGGCTAGCAGCTAAATAAAATGAAACTGTTCCACGAAAATGTGCATATGAAAAACATAACTAGCACACAGTTTCGGTAGAAATGGTAGGATAAATTGTAAGCCTCCCCAAACTTGAAACTCACAAACTTGAAATTTAAGCGCCTAGGAATAGACTGCTGTGAATAGAGCGCACATTATTTATATTTTTTTTAAGGGTAGATCAACTTTAATATTGCAGATAGATAGTGGCTTCTATCAATGTAATTTGTCTGCATCATTTCAAATCCCCCATATATTTGTTTTTGTAAATATATTTTCCTTTATTATTTTCCCCTAACACTACCACCCCTCCCCTAATTGGAGTAAACTAATGGACAACAATACTTAGGCTTCTACTGACAGCTTATACATACTATATCCATTTTACAGACACAGTATATTTTACATTAGTTATCTTGTGTTTGTTTTTAGTCTCACCCTTCAGCTACCCTCAACCCCTCCCATCTACAGTGCATTCGGAAACTATTCCGTTTTTTTCCCTCATCAATCTACACACAATACCCCATAAAAGCTTTTTAGAAAACGTAACAAATTTTAAAAAATGATCACATTTGCATAAATATTCAGACCCTTTACTCAGTACTTTGTTGAAGCACCTTTGGCAGCGATTACAGTTTCTTCCATTCTTCTCTGCAGATCCTCTCAAGCTCTGTCAGGTTGGATGGGGAGCGTTGCTGCACAGCTATTTTCAGGTCTCTCCAGAGATGTTCAATTGGGTTCAAGTCTGGGCTCTGGCTGGGCCACTCAAGGACTTGTCACGAAGCCACACCTGCATTGTCTTGGCTGTGTGTTGTCCTGTTGGAAGGTGAACCTTCGCCCAAGTCTGAGGTCCAGAGCACCCTGGAGCAGGTTTTCATCAAGGATGTCTTTGTACTTTGCTCCTTTCATCTTTCCCTCGATCCTGACTAGTCTCTCAGTCCCTGTCGCGGAAAAACATCCCCACAACATGATGCTGCCACAACTATGCTTCAACGTATGGATGGTGCCAGGTTTCCTCCAGACGGGACACTTGGCATTCAGGCCAAAGAATTCAATCTTGGTTTCATCAGACCAAATAATCTTGTTTCTCATGGTCTTAGAGTCCTTTAGGTGCCTTTTGGCAAACTCCAATCGGGCTGTCATGTGCCTTTTACTGGGGAGTGGTTTCCGCCAGGCCACTGTACCATAAAGGCCTGATTGGTAGAGTGCTGCTCTCGAAAGTTCTCCCATCTCCACAGAAGGAACTCTGGACCTCTGTCAGAGTGACCATTGGGTTCTTGGTCACCTCTCTGACCAAGGCCCTTCTCCTTAAAGTTACATGTAATTTGCGCCATGCATGATCATTGCAGCCTATCATTTCATGAGAACGGGCTCACTTAGCATTGCTGTACCGCAGCCTAAGCCTGCAGCATCCTACTTACCAAAGGTTGCACCATGTCCATTACATTGTAGAAATGTATCAATATCCATATTACTGTAGCTTCATCTTATTCTTTTTAACTATTTATATGACGCAATTTATGGAAGATGCCAAAACTTTGGAGATAACAATAGATAGAGAAGTCAAAGATAGGGCAGTGGTTTTGATCTGTAGTAAAGTTTTCCCTAAATCAATGCGTATGACAAATCCAGCTCCAGAACCAGTCATAGAGCCAGCTGGCTAATCTTTTGAATACAGATAACATATTAGCTGTATTAAACTCCATGTGGAAATTCTATGTGGAGATTCCCACACCCAATTTGGGTCGCTTTCGTCATTCTTCGGAGGTGGAATCTAAACATGCATTTCCTCTCTAGGACAAGAAATTACATTGAAATAGTGGTGAAAACTTCCTCTCCGCACTGTTTCCACATGCCAATGTGGGCATGTTTCCTGGTAAAAGATGGGCTTCTTTCAGGCAACGTGAGTGCTGCCTTTACCAGATATGGGCTGCCCACTCTGCATAAATGCCTTTGGGGCCAACGTTGAGACGATGAGCAAAGGAGCATTGGCCTAATATTGGCAGCCTTTACATGGGGCCCACATTTTTACATGCTGCCCACATCTTGCCAATGTGAACATGTTTGCTGGATATATTTTTGCAAAAAACTGACACACTGTTGTGAATAATTCCTAGTAAGTGATATTGATATATAGTGGGGCAAAAAAATATTTAGTCAGCCACCAATTGTGCAAGTTCTCCCACTTAAAAAGATGAGAGATGCCTGTAATTTTCATCATAGGTGCACTTCAACAATGACAGACAAAATGAGGGGAAAAAATCCAGAAAATCACATTGTAGGATTTTAATGAATTTATTTGAAAATGATGGTGGAAAATAAGTATTTGGTCAATAACAAAAGTTTATCTCAATACTTTGTTATGTACCCTTTGTTGGCAATGACAGAGGTCAAACATTTTCTGTAAGTCTTCACACACTGTTGCTGGTATTTTGGCCCATTCCTCCATGCAGATCTCCTCTAGAGCAGTGATGTTTTGGGGCTGTTGCTGGGCAACACGGACTTTCAACTCCCTCCAAAGATTTTCTATGGGGTTGAGATCTGGAGACTGGCTAGGCCACTCCAGGACCTTGAAATGCTTCTTACGTAGCCACTCCTTCATTGCACGGGCGGTGTGTTTGGGATCATTGTCATGCTGAAAGACCCAGCCACGTTTCATCTTCAATGCCCTTGCTGATGGAAGGAGGTTTTCACTCAAAATCTCACGATACATGGCCCCATTCATTCTTTCCTTTACACGGATCAGTCGTTCTGGTCCCTCTGCAGAAGTACTGCCCCAAAGCATGATGTTTCCACCCCCATGCTTCACAGTAGGTATGGTGTTCTTTGGATGCAACTCAGCATTATTTGTCCTCCAAACACGACGAGTTGAGTTTTTACCAAAAAGTTATATTTTGGTTTCATCTGACCATATGATATTCTCTCAATCTTCTTCTGGATCATCCAAATGCTCTTTAGCAAACTTCAGATGGGCCTGGACATGTCCTGGCTTAAGCAGGGGGACACGTCTGGCACTGCAGGATTTGAGTCCCTGGCGGCGTAGTGTGTTACTGATGGTAGGCTTTGTTACTTTGGTCCCAGCTCTCTGCAGGTCATTCACTAGGTCCCCCCGTGTGGTTCTGGGATTTTTGCTCACCGTTCTTGTGATCATTTTGACCCCACGGGGTGAGATCTTGCGTGGAGCCCCAGATCGAGGGAGATTATCAGTGGTCTTGTATGTCTTCCATTTCCTAATAATTGCTCCCCCAGTTGATTTTTTCAAACCAAGCTGCTTACCTATTGCAGATTCAGTCTTCCCAGCCTGGTGCAGGTCTACAATTTTGTTTCTGGTGTCCTTTGACAGCTCTTTGGTCTTGGCCATAGTGGAGTTTGGAGTGTGACTGTTTGAGGTTGTGGACAGGTGTCTTTTATACTGATAACAAGTTCAAACAGGTGCCATTAATACAGGTAACGAGTGGAGGACAGAGGAGGCTCTTAAAGAAGAAGTTACATGTCTGTGAGAGCCAGAAATTGTTTGTAGGTGACCAAATACTTGCTTGTTTGTAGGTGACCAAATACTTATTTTTCACCATAATTTACAAATAAATTCATAAAAAATCCTACAATGTGATTTTCTGGATTTCTTTTTCTCATTTTGTCTGTCATAATTGAAGTGTACCTATGATGAAAATTACAGGCCTCTCTCATCTTTTTAAGTGGGAGAACTTGCACAATTGGTGGCTGACTAAATACTTTTTTGCCCCACTGTAAATGTGTCATGTAATCATGTTGCACATACTGTATACACTACAGTTCAAAAGTTTGTGGTCACTTAAAAATGTCCTTGTTTTTGAAAGAAAAGCAAAAAAATTGTTCATTAAAATAACATCAGATTGATGCAGTGTATACATTGTTAATGTTGTAAATGACTATTGTAGCTGGAAACAGATGATTTTTAATGGAATATCTACATAGGCGTACTGAGGCCCATTATCAGCAAGCATCACTCCTATGTTCCAATGCCACGTTGTGTTAGCTAATCCAAGTTTATAATTTGAAAGGGCTAATTGATCATTAGAAAACCCTTTTGCAATTATGTTAGCACATCTGAAAACTGTCATTCTGATTAAAAAAAAGCAATAAAACTGGCCTTCTTTACACTAGTTGAGTATCTGGGGCATCAGCATTTGTGGGTTCGATTACAGGCTCAAAATGGACAGAAACAAATAACTGTCTTCTGAAACTCGTCAGTCTATTCTTGTTCTGAGAATTTAAGGCTATTCCATGCGAGAAATTGCCAAGAAACTGAAGATCTCGTACTACTCCTTTCACAGAACAGCGCAAACTGGCTCTAACCAGAATAGAAAGAGGATTGGGAGGCCCCGGTGCACAACTGAGCAAGAGAACAAGTACATTAGAGAGTCTAGTTTGAGAAACAGACACCTCACAAATCCTCAACTGGCAGCTTCATTAAATAGTACCCGCAAAACATCAGTCTCAACGTCAACCGTGAAGATGCGACTCCGGGATGCTGGCCTTCTAGGCAGAGTTCCTCTGTCCAGTGTCTGTGTTCTTTTGCCCATCTTAATCTTTCCTTTTTATTGACGAGTCTGAGATATGGCTTTTTCTTTGCAACTGCCTAGTAGGCAGGGAGTAGTACACAACGTTGTACGAGATCTTCAGTTTCTTGGTATTTTCTCGCATGGAATAGCCTTAATTTCTCAGAACAAGAATAGACTGATGAGTTTCAGAAGAAAGTTCTTTGTTTCTGGCCATTTTGAGCCATTTTGAGCCACAACTTACCATTGGAATACAGGAGTGATGGTTGCTGATAATGTGCCTCTGTATGCCCTATGTAGATATTCCATTAAAAATCTGCATTTCCAGCTACATTCCAGTCATTTACAACATTAAAAACGTCTACACTGTATTTCTGATCAATTTGATGCTATTTTAAACCACAAAAAATGTAATTTTCTTTCAAAAACAAGGACATTTATAACTGAACCCAAAATGTTGAACAGTAGTGTATGTACAGTGTGTGTGTGTGTGTATATATATATATATATATATATATATATATATATATATATATTAAAAGAGCACACGTCTTGAAAATTGTTTTCATTCTCTCATGAAATTGCACTAAAATACCTGGTGGTTATGGGTGCGCTTGCTTCCATGCTCGCCCGGATGTCAGGCGGGTCTTGGTCCCTTCCCACCCTTGGAAAATCCCTTTGGGCTGGGGTCAAGTGCACCCACTCTCCAGAGCACCCACTAATGGGAGCGGCCATTTGTATTGTATTTGCACTGCACTGTTGATGTTGTTGTCAAAATTATTTTTTAAAGATATACAAAAATACAAATAGCATTGAAAGCACGAGTACTTATTTTCTATCCATTATGCACCTGACCTCTCCTTACTAAACCTGATTTTATCCAAGTGGTAAACCCTTATCAATAGTGTCTTAAATTATCCCCATAACCAAGCACTGAATCAAGTAATTGAGTACAGTATTTTTAACATATACATATAGTATATATGATGTATATGTTAGTATGTTATATGATTGACAAATGCCTATTTGGATTTATGTGTGATTGTATGATGAGGGACAACAGTTGTGGAGGTTTCCTGATGTCTGTTGTTGTCACCCCTGGTAATGTATAGATTATAGCCTATATACTATTTATGATTGAGCACATAGCTAACTCTATGACTGTGATATATGGGTCAGACATAAACAATCAAAAAATGTAGGTTTTGTGTTGCCATTGTCTTGACAATGAAATAATAAGTATGTAATTTACAGTTAACTCATGTAAATCAAATTTACTTATGTGCTAATGGAGAATTCGCTGAATAAAATGCTGTATTTTGTGTCACAAGACAGGTTTCCATCGAATGTTTTTATGCGAGTAAGGTACATGTTGGATAAAAAAATCTCATGACAGGGCTGCTGGAAACAGCACATTTAAAAAATATTTTTTGTGTCTGCAAAATTAGTTATGCGAGAAATGCTGGTGGAAATGATTTTATGCGCAAATATCAAAGTAAACTTGCAGTCACGCGATGACGTGTGCTACGACTCGGGAAAGAATGCAGTTTATTAGGCTACAGATAAAATAAGTTATGATGAACTTTACAAGGTGGTGAAAGTGCAAGGTGATGAGCTTGATTCTCCTTTCCAATAAATATCAAGGGTCTTATTCTGGTGACATGATGATTGGCTGCCGTTTGACATGAAAATAATCTGGCTCTTTTTTTGTCCATAGTAATTCCATCATGTACTATACCCACACTGTATCTGTGAGCTGTTAGCTAGAGCACACGTGCCAATACCAGAGTGGGCACACTCACTATATAACACAAAACCATCAGTAGAGTTCAATGCAATAGAAACCCATTAAACTTGTTTTTTCTATTAGGGACATGGGAATTAACAGCAAATGTATTCTTATGTGCACTACGTCATCACAAACAGACTTTTATCCGCAACAAATCAATTTGATTGAAACATCTCTGGTGAAAAAAATGGCATATTTTATTTAGCCAATTGTGTGGAAACCTAGCCACAGATGTGCCACCACATTGTCTCTCTTCTTCACAACAACGCAATACACACATAGCCAACAACACATAACAGGAAAAGTAGAAACCTGTGCCAATTAGTATTAATCACCCTTGAGGTGTCGTGTCTTTGGCATCATTAAATTGAAGACTGTTATTTTATCAAATCATTTCTCTGTAATTATTATTATGTGATTAAACTAATCATGTAAATGTAATTAACTAGGAAGTCGGGGCACCAAGGGAAATCTTCAGATTACAAAGTTATAATTTTCCTAATATAACTCTTCAGATATTTTAATATCTGATCAATTATCCTTCTAATTAATGAATTATTCTTTACCTCACGTTAGTCTCATTCCAAATGTTGTAAATTGTTGGTTACCTGCACGAACCCAGCCTTTACTATGAATCATCCATACACCAATTGTCTTAATAATTAATTTACTAACTAACTAAATAATCACAGAAATGCATAAACAAACAACAGTTATAGTTACAAGGAAATTATATGGGACATTCCCTAGTGGGCTAAGCCGATATGATGGCTTGGCGGACAAAGGGAAGTGGGTGAGGACTGAGAACGGCGGGAAAGACAAAATGAGTTACTACACAGTTGATAATTATATTAATTGAAATGCTAATCCTTTGCACATGAACGCTCATTCATTCGGGAATAATTGCAATCAATATATATATATATTTACGCCCAGTGTGTCATTGTGATCTCTGTTGGAATCGTCAGTCCTTCTGTTGGAGAGTCAGTTCATCGTCGTCTCTCTCTCTGCCTCCCTGAAGATCGAAAGTATTTCGTGGTTAGAATGTGTACTTCAGAGTACCATTCAGAAATGATCTCATAGAATAGATGTTTCGGCGGTTGTCGGTCTTCGCATCCCAGATTGACATATTTTCTAGCTGCAGACTAGCAATTAGTATCTAAGATTTGCTCTTATTCTGTCGGGCTCGATAGTCTCAGAGTTTAACCATGTAGCCAATGCTCCACGTGGTATGGTTAGGAATTCAACAACCATTGTAACCTAAGCTTGTACTGAGGTTTTTGTGGTCTAAACTCAACCTGTGCCCCCTCAGTGTCCATCGAGATACAAGTGGTCTAAAGAGGATTTCCTCAGGGGGGGGGGTTTATACACGTGGTCTGAAGAGGATTTCCTCAGGAGGGGTTTTATTCGTAACAGCAGAAAAGGGCGGTTCCATGACGCCAGATCATGCCTGTGCTTACGGGGGCGGGCCAATTACTTAGTTCAACTTTAAAGGGAATTACAATTCTTTCACATTAAAGGTTTAACGTCATATTACAGCATTTCACACATAGTTTCATCTTTACTCATTCATTTTATAGGAGAATTAGATGCACACCCCATAATTGAGAAATGTACATACAGTTGAAGTCAGACGTTTACATACACCTCAGCCAAATATTTTAAACTCAGATTTTCACAATTCCTGACATCTAATCGTAGTAAAAATTCCCTGTCTTAGGTCAGTTAGGATTACCACTTTATTTTAAGAATGTGAAATGTCAGAATAATAGGAGAGAGAATTATGTATTTTAACTTTTATTTATTTCATCCCATTCCCAGTGGGTCAGAAGTTTACATAACCTCAATTAGTATTTGGTAGCATTGCCTTTAAATTGTTTAACTTGGGTCAAACACTTCAGGTACCCTTCCACAAGCTTCCCACAATAAGTTGGGTGAATTTTGGCCCAATCCTCCTGACAGAGCTGGTTTAATTGAGTCAGGTTTGTAGGCCTCCTTGCTCACACACTCTTTTTCAGTTCTGTCACAAATGTTCTATAGGATTGAGGTCGGGGCTTTGTGATGGTCACTCCAATACCTTGACTTTGTTGTCCTTGAGCCATTTTGCCACAACTTTGGAAGTATGTTTGGGGTCATTGTCCATTTGGAAGACCCATTTGCGACCAAGCTTTAACTTCCTGACTGATGTCTGGAGATGTTGCTTCAATATATCCACATAATTTTCCTGCCTCATGATATGTATTTTGTGAAGTGCACCAGTTCCTCCTGCAGCGAAGCATCCCCACAACATTATGCTGCCACCCTTGTGCTTCACGGTTGGGATGGTGTTCTTCAGCTTGCAAGCGTCCCCCTTTTTCCTCCAAACATAATGATGGTCATTATGGCCAAACAGTTCTATTTTTTGTTTCATCAGACCAGAGGACATTTCTCCAAAAAGCACAATCTTTGTCCCCATGTGCAGTTGCAAACCGTAGTCTGACTTTTGTTATGGTGGTTTTGGAGCAGTGGCTTCTTCCTTGCTGAGTGGCCTTTCAGGTTATGTCGATATAAGATATCGTTTTACTGTGGATATAGATCATTTTGTACATGTTTCCGCCAGCATCTTCCCAAGGTCCTTTGCTGTTGTCCCATGGTGTTTATACTTGTGTACTATTGTTTGTACATATGAACATGGTACCTTCAGGCATTTGGAAATTGCTTCCAAGGATGAAACAGACTTGTGGAGGTCTCAAAAATATTCGGAGGTCTTGGCTGATTTCTTTTGATTTTCCCATGATGTCAAGCAAAGAGGCACTGAGTTTGAAGGTAGGCCTTGACATACATTCACAGGTACACCTCCAATTGACTCAAATTATGTCAATTAGTCTATCGGAAGCTTCTAAAGACATGACATAATTTTCTGGAATTTTACAAGCTTTTTAAACTCACAGTCAACTTAGTGTATATAAACTTCTGACCCACTGGAATTGTGATACAGTGAATTATTAGTGAAATAATCTGTCTGTAAACAATTGTTGGAAAAATTACTTGTCATGCACAAAGTAGATGGCCTAACCGACTTGCCAAAACTATAGTTTGTTCACAAGAAATGTGTGGAGTGGTTGAAAAACTATTTTTAATGACTCCAACCTAAGTGTATGTAAACTTCCGACTTCAACTGTAAACGCTCATTGTCAAACTTGTGAGGCTCTCCATGCTCATTAGTTGCTCTTTAACATGCTGCTACTTCACTCAATCCTGTTTTAAAAGTCTCCCTTCCTAACTGTTTACCTTCCCTGAGACCAACCAGAAATGTTTCCTTGGCCAAATATTCTGAACTTTATTCAGAGATATAGTCATGTGTGTTTCCTGTCCTCTCTGAGGTCACCAAATGAAACACACTCGTCATATCTGTCATAGGTGTCCACGGACCATTCCCACAAGTGGACATTTTGTATCAAATCCTCATTTTGGGGATTTAGGAGTTCGCCATGTGAAATCCTTTGTTCTCTCTGTGTGTCTCTTTCGGCCAGGGGAGAGTCTCCTCCAGGAATTTACGACCTGAGATAACAGAACCTGGGTGCAGGAGAGAGCGAGGGGGAAGCCACTAGCTATACCCAAAAAGGTTTACATCGTGACAGAGGAGTACACCTTATTCAGTCAAACCTGTGCAGGGCCCAGTTTCCCAAAAGCATCTTAAGGCTAATTTCATCGTTAGAACCTTCATAGGAGCATAAATCTTAGAACGTTTTCCCTAAACCATTGTTACTAAAGTTCCACTTAAAAACGCTCATTATTTACCGACTGCCTGAGACCACTTGTAGAACAGCTTTAGTGGTTTCAGAAAGTATTCTCACCCTTTGACTTTTCCCATTTTGTAACAGCCTGAATTTAAAATGGATTCAATAGAGATTTTGTGTCACTGATCTACACACAATACCCCATAATATCAAAGTGGAATTGTGTTTTTAGAAATGTTTACAAATTAATAAAAAATGTCTTGAGTCAATAAGTATTCAACCCTTTTGTTATGACAAGCCTAAATAAGTTCTGGAGTAAAAATGTGCTTAACAAGTCACACAATAAGTTGCATGGACTACCCCATCTCTGTACCTCACACATACAATTATATGTAAGGTCCCTGAGTCAAGCAGTGAATTTCAAGCACAGATTCGACCACAAAAACCAGGCAAGTTTTACAATGGTTAGCAAAGAAGGGCACCTATTGGTACATGGGTAAAGAAAACTGACATTGAATATCTCTTTGAGTATGGTGCAGTTATTAATTACACTTTGGATGGTGCATCAATACACCCAGTCATTAGAAAGATACAGGCGTCCTTCCTAACTCAGTTGTCGGAGAGGAGGGAAACTGCTCAGGGATTTCACTAAGAGGACAATGGTGATTTTAAAATAGTTACAGAATTTAATGGCTGTGATAGGTGATAACTGAGGATGGGTCAACAACACTGTAGTTACTCCACAATACTAAAAGGACAGAGGACTGTAAAGGACAGAGTGAAAAGAAGGAAGCCTGTACAGAATAAACATATTCCAAAACATGCATCCTGTTTGCAATACGGGACTAAAGTAAAACTGCAAAAAATGTGGCAAAGAAATTAACTTTATGTCCTCAATACAAATTGTTATGTTTGGGGCAAATCCAATAAAACACATCACTGAGTACCACTCTTCACATTTTCATAAGCACAGGCAAAATCCTAGAGGAAAACTTGGTTCAGTCTGTTTTCCAACGGACTTTGGGAGACAAATTCACCTTTCAGCAGGCAATTACCTTAAACACAAGGCCACATATACACTGGAGTTGCTCACCAAGACGATATTGAATGTTCCTGAGTTGCCTAGTTACAGTTTTGACTTAAATCAGCTTGAAAATCTATGGCAAGACTTGACAATGGCTGTCTAGCAATGATCAACAACCAACTTGACAGAGCTTGAAGAATATTTGTAAGAAAAATGTGACAATATTGTACAATCCAGGTGTGCAAAGCTCTAAGAGACTTACCTAGAGTGGCACACAGCTTTAATTGCTGCCAAAGGTGGTTCTAGCATGTATTTCCTCAGGGGGTTGAATACTTATCCAATCAGAGGGTGAATGGGCAAGACAAAATATTTAAGTGCCTTTGAAAGGGGTATGGTAGTAAACTCAGCAAAAAAAGAAACATCCTGTCACTGTCAACTGCGTTTATTTTCAGAAACACTATTAACATGTAAAAATATTTGTATGAACATAACAAGATTGAACAACTGAGACATAAACTGAACAAGTTCCACAGACATGTGACTAACAGAAATGGAATAATGTGTCCCTGAACAAAGGGGGGCCTAAATCAAAAGTAACAGTCAGTATCTGGTGTGGCCACCAGCTGCATTAAGTACTGCAGTGCATCTCCTCCTCAAGGACTGCACCAGAATCGCCAGTTCTTGCTGTGAGATGTTACCCCAATCTTCCATCAAGGCACCTGCAAGTTCCCGGACATTTCTGGGGGGAATGGCCCAGACGTGCTCAATGGGATGCAGATCCGGGCTCTTCGCTGGCCATGGCAGAACACTGACATTCCTGTCTTGCAGGAAATCATGCACAGAACGAGCAGTATGGCTGGTGGCATTGCCATGCTGGAGGGTCATGTCAGGATGAGCCTGCAGGAAGGGTGAGGGAGGAGGATGTCTTCCCTGTAACGCACAGCGTTGAGATTGCCTGCAATGACAACAAGCTCAGTCCGATGATGCTGTGACACACCGCCCCAGACCATGACGGACCCTCCACCTCCAAATCGATCCCGCTCCAGAGTACAGGCCTCGGTGTAACGCTCATTCCTTTGACGATAAACGCGAATCTGACCATCACCCCTGGTGAGACAAAACACTTGTCAGTCAAGAGCACTTTTTGACAGTCCTGTCTGGTCCAGCAATGGTGGGTTTGTGCCCATAGGCGACGTTGTTGCCAGTGATGTCTGGTGAGGACCTGCCTTACAACAGGCCTACAAGCCTGTTGCGGAGTGTCTGAGCACTGATGGAGAGATTGTGCATTCCTGGTGTATCTCGGGCAGTTTTTGTTGCCATCCTGCACCTGTCCCGCAGGTGTGATGTTCGGATGTACCGATCCTGTGCAGGTGTTGTTACACGTGGTCTGCCACTGTGAGGACAATCAGCTGTCCGTCCTGTCTCCCTGTAACGCAGTCTTAGGCGACTCACAGTAAAGTCATTGCAATTTATTGCCCTGGCCAAATCTGCAGTCCTCATGACTCCTTGCAGCATGCCTAAGGCACATTCACGCAGATGAGCAGGGACCCTGGGCATTTTTTTTTTGGTGTTGTCAGAGTCAATAGAAAGGCCTCTTTAGTGTCCTTAGTTTTCATAACTGTGACCTTAATTGCCTACCTGTCTGTAAGCTTTTAGTGTCTTAACGACCGTTCCACAGGTGCATGTTCATTAATTGTTTATGGTTCATTGAACAAGCATGGGAAACAGTGTTTAATCCCTTTACAATGAAGATCTGTGAAGTTATTTGGATTTTTACGAATTATCTTTCAAAGACAGGGTCCTGAAAAAGGGACTTTTCTTTTTTTGCTGAGTTTAAATTGGTGTTTTATTTTCAATAATAATTCATTTTTAATCTTCCACTTTGACATTAGAGTATTTTGTGTAAATCTTTGACAAAAAAAAAGATAATTCAATTTTAATCCCACTTTGTAAGACAAAGTAGAAAAAGTCAAGGGTGTGAATACTTTCTGAAGGCACTGTAAGTGTGTTGTTAGATGCGTCTTTGCCCTTCTGTGTCACTTTATACACAGAAGATCTCCGTTAAACATAGAATCAAGTTGTTTATTGTTCTCTTTGTGGACGCCGCTATCTTTGGAACAAAGTTGACTACTAATACAAAGTTGCCAATGTCTTTGCAATTGAACAAGCGATGGATAAATGAAAACCGAGATGTCTGCATTAAAAATATATACAGTAGACCCCCAGCTAACAGCATTCTCACAATTTTAGAGACGTTCCCTTAAGAGTTTCATTAGGTCATTACCTACATTTTTCATAGGAATGTTCCAGTGATATGAAAGCACTGTTTCCATAAGACCATACCCTAAATGTCAAAAAGAACTTACCCATAACGTGGTTACCATTTTCTCAGAATATTCCGTATGAATGTTCAAGACATGTTTCATTGGAACTTTGCAGGAATATTCCTGTGTCTAATTTTGAGGGTTAGGATAATATTCCGTCAACATCATACCAAACATACACAGAACATGGTTGCTATGTTCTCAGAATATAAGATATTAATCTTCAAGACACATTTTGTGTGCCGGACCCCTTACTCTTCATCATCTAAATCCTCCCCCTTGGTCAGATCCTCTACCACTTCAACCTCGACTTCCAATACTACGCCAACGACAACCACATCTACCTAAGCAGCAAATCCCTCCTCAACCTAGCCTGATACGAACCATCTTGATCTCACGAGCTTACATCAGGATGGTTCGTACGAGACTAGGCTTTAACCTACACATAGAACTGCATTTCCTGGCCATCTTGAGATAGCGAGTCAGGGGTCCTCAAGTTCAAGACTTTGTTCTCTCCATAGAAAAGCTACAGACGCTTAGCTTACCTCACTGTACTCACTACTTCCCTTGTTTGTTGTGATTGAATGGCAAAGACACCCCCAAGAAACACCCAAATCAAACCACACCCCCAAGGTAACTATTTTTTAGCATTTCTTAACCAAGCTTCAAAACAAGGCCAAATCAGGAAGTTCAGTCGCTCTTTGACAGTTAAATATTTCCACTAGCTTTCATGGCCACAAAGTAAAAATTGGCAAAAAAAATAGCTTTTGGTCTTAATTTAATATAAGGTTAGCAGTGTGGGGCCTCCCGAGTGATGCAACAGTCTAAGGCACTGCATCTCAGTGCTAGAGGCGTCACTACAGACCCGGGTTCAATCCTGGGCTGAATCACAACTGGCCGTGATAGGGAGTCCCATAGGGCGGCGCACAATTGGCCCAGGGTTATGAGGGTTTGGCCGGGGAGCTTTACTTGGCTCATTTCGTTCTAGCGACTCCTTGTGGCGGGCCAGGCGCCTGCAGGCTGACCTCTGTTGTCAGTTGAATAATGTTTCCTGACATGTTGTTGTGGCTGGCATCCGGGTTATGTGAGCAGGTGTTAAGAAGCATGGTTTGGCAGGTCATGTTTAGGGGGACTCATGGCTTGACCTTCAATTCCCAAGCATGTTGGGGAGTTGCAGCAATGAGATAAAAATAAAAAATAAAAAGGGGTTAGCAGTGTGGTTAAGATTAAAAGAAAATATGTAGAAATGGGCAGGCATAATTAGACATAATTATGACTTTGTGGCTCTGTGACAACCACAGTTAAGGGCATGTTCCTTTGCTCAGTCGGTGGATTGTGCAGTCGCACATGACATATTTAGAGATTCCTATTTTATACACAAGTCTGACAACCAAAGTAGCCATGACTGCACATATGTAATAGAAGTCAACGTACAATGCCTTCAGAAAGTATTCATACCCCTTGAGTTATTCCAGATTTTGTTGTGTTCCAGCGTAAATTCAAAATTGATTCAATTGATTTTTTTCTCACCTATCTACACACAATAGCCCATAACGACAAAGTGAAAACATGTATAGAATGAAATTCAGAAATACCTAATTTACTTAAGTATTCACACCGCTGAGTCAAAACTTTGCACCTTTGGCAGCGATTACAGCTGTGAGTCTTTCTGGGTACGTTTCTTTAAAAAATTCTTCAAGCTCTGAAGTTGGTTGTTGATCATTGCTAAACAGTCATTTTAAAGTCTTGCCATAGATCTTCAAGGCAATTTAAATCAAAATTGGAACTAGGCCACTAAGGAACAGTCAACATCGTCTTGGTAAGCAACTCCAGTTTATATTTGGCTTGTGTTTTGGGTTATTGTCCTGCTGAAAGGTGAATTTGTCTCCCAGTGTCTGTTGAAAAGTAGACTGAACCAGGTTTTCCTCTAGGATTTTGTCTGTGCTTAGTTCTATACTTTCTAGTCTTTGCATACCCATAACATGATGCAGCCACCACCATGCTTGAAAATATAAAGAGTGGTACTCAGTGGTGTTGTGTTGGATTTGCCCCAAACATAACGCTTTGTATTCAAGACAAAAAGTTGATTTATTTGCCACATTTTTTGCAGTTTTACTTTACTGCCTTATTGCAAACAATATTTCTATTCTAAACAAGCTTCCTTCTTTTCACTCTGTCATTTAGGTCAGTGTTGTTGAGTAATTACAATGTTGTTGATCCATCCTCCATTTTCTCCTGTCAAAGCCATTCAACTCAAACTGTTTTAAAGTCACCATTGGCATGGTGAAATCCCTGAGTGGTTTCCTTCCTCTCCGTCAACTGAGTTAGAAAGGACGCCTGTATCTCTGTAGTGACTGGGTGTATTGATACGCCATCCGAAGTGTAATTAATAACATCACCATGCTCAAAGGAATATTCATTTTGTTCACCCGTTGTACTTTTGCAGATGTCAGTTGACAAATCAAAATCTGATTTCATATAATAATATATGAATATATGATTTCATATAATAATATATAAAAACATAAGCCTTTCATTCTAGCCTTCTTGTCAGTATACAGCACATACCCACTCATTCTCAGAATATAAAAATATATGTAAGACAAATTAAACAATACTTACAGCATTCATTAGAATTCCCATAATGAAATTGTTGTGAAATTGTCATGAAAGGAATTATTGGTTCCTTCCACAGTGGCTCTGGAAACGGTATTACAGATAACTGAGAAACATACAGGAAGTAATGAACTACAGAGTCACACTGTAGTCACACCTTTCACATCATATGTAAATCATACACTGTAGTAGTCTACTTTGCCTCCAAAATGTTTGGAAAATCATGATATGATCTTGAAAGCCTACTTCTGATGTTTTACTTCCGTCATGTTGCTAGCTAGCCCAATGATGACTACTATGATTAGTAGATAGTGATAGAGATAGATATGATAGAGACTTGTGTGCACCGAGCAAACATAACAGACCGAAGACCTGAAAGACGGGACTAGATTGATAATAGAGATTCATGATTTGTGATCAGGGTCGTGCACAGACCTTTGATGGAGCAGGTTTTAAATTCAAAGTGTTCTACTTCTCCTTTTGCCAAATTCACCATTATTAATTGTTTTGCATAGGCCTTCATTTTCAGCAAAAAAACATCACACATTGTAGGCTAATGCACAACTCGTCGGTCCTCACAAATGGGCTATTGCAGCAGACGACCACACCGGGTTCCATTCCTACCAGCAAGAAGAAGCGGCTCCAGTGGGCACGCAATCACCAACACCGGACAATCGAGGAGTTGAAAAACACTGCCTGGTCCGACCAATCCGGAGTCAGGACTTGGCGTAAGCAGCATGAGTCCATGGACCCATCCTGCCTGATGTCAACGGTACAGGCAGGTGGTGGTGTACCACTGTCCAAGCTACAGCAACTGCATGATGCCATCGCGTCAGCATGAACAACATCCCTGTGGAAAGTTTCCGACCTGTAGTATTCATTCCCCGAAGAATTCATACAATTCTGTGTTATATAGACTTATTAAGGAAAGGTCAAGGATGGGGGGAGGGTGCGTGACTTTAAAAATGGCAACATGACGCTCTCGGCTCTCCTGGTGTCTCAAGAGGGGATAGGGCTGGGGAAAAAATAACAAAGTAATTCCACCAATCGAAAGGAGGGGAAAAGGGCAGGCACTTCAGAACCCCTAGGGTCTCTATCTGTGCCTGTTTACGGTCATACCTACAGAGGAGATGATTCGACACAAGACCTTTACCTGACCATGTGACCTGACTCCTGAACATAGCCTATAATTAAAGCCCAAAGCATCTCCTTGTCGCGGTCAAATGGTCAGGAAAACTCCTGGCCCTATAGTGATGATTTATGATAGAGAATTCTCTCTCTCTCTCAGAATCCAAGTCTTCATCTTGCTGAGTGGTCAGAGAGCAAACACAAACAGGTAGAATGTGAAGATGGTATCTTTACCGCTCTCCATAGCTGTCCCTTTAAATGTTCTCTTTCATTCAGTTTGTTTGTTGTGATGGTGTTGAAAAAGGGTCTCTCAATGTCTTCCTCCCTTCATCCATCCCGTCATCTGTGGGTGGTTAGTGGGCTGCAGTATAGGACTGGGATGCCTCAGTCTTCAGCAGTCTGGGACTATTTATTAATTAGTTATTCGGAACCCTGTTAGCTGCTTCTCTTCCTAGGATCCACTATGTACGGACTATATTGTCTCCCCAGACCTGGCAGTGTGACATAGAAGCCTCATTGGGGAACAACAGTCTTGTTTCATAAGGTAACGCATTCCCTCAGGTTCATTGTGCGGGAAAATGTCACAATTATTAGTTTGTGGGGTAAATGTTTGTAATGGACTTAAGTCTTTCTGTCATCTCTCTCCCCGGGCGCAGGTGTACATAGTGGCTCTGGCAGTGGTTGGCCAGGCCTCTCTCAGACTACTATTCCTTGGACAATGATGATGAGTACGGGCGTGAGGTCCATCATCTTCTTCAGCATCTCCATGATGTCGTCATGACCCTTCGCCCCCTCAATGAACTCCTCTAGGGTCAGCTCACCTGAGGGGGGAGGAGGGGACAAGTCAGGGGTCAACTCACAATAACCTCCAGGAGGACAGACAGGTGGTGACTCTTACCCTCTCCGTTGATGTCGATCTTCTCGAATATGAGCGACACAATCTCCTCTGGGGTGACATCCTGGTTCCGCGTGATGTCCTGGATTGCCTGAGAGAGAGAGAGAGAGAGAGAGAGAGAGAGAGAGAAACATTTCTTAATTGCTTGAATGCAATTCTTGAAACAATGTTGTCGATTTTCAAAACAGTTGATACAAGACACAGAAATCCCTAAAAACTGCAAATGCATGAATCAAAATAACATATTGCCTAAAAAACTATTAATACAACCACAAATAACTATTGGAAAAGGCTAGCAAAACAAAGTGTTAGTTTGTCTTTAAAAACATGCCACCATCATCATAGATTTATTTTTCAATCTATTCAATCCGCATCATGGAAAATCAGCATTACAGCAGGAGACTGCATTCACGACAAGCGCTGCTTCTTAGGGGTGTGCCGAGTACTTGGACAAAACAAGTATCGCAACGGATATCCAGCATTTTTGGAATACGATTATGACAAGTATTTTTTGTATTATCCGTGATCGCAAAAAAGCTAAATTCAGCTGCCAGCACACATCTCTCTTTCACTCAAACAGTGTGAAGCGCTGTGTGCTCTAAACAACTATTGGCTAGTTCTTCTGCCTGTAAAGAAACGGGCGGGGTATCGGTTGAGCCTGCTGCAACGGGATTGGATTAGAACAAGCCGCTCTTATTTTCCACCATAATTTGCAAATTCATTCATTAAAAATCCTACAATGTGATTTTCTGGATTTTTTTCTCATTTTGTCTGTCATAGTTGAAGTTTACCTATGATGAAAATTACAGGCCTCTCTCATCTTTTTAAGTGGGAGAACTTGCACAATTGGTGGCTGACTAAATACTTTTTTGCCCCACTGTATATAACAAAAAATATAAATGCAACATGCAACAATTTCAAAGATTTTACTGAGTTACAGTTCATATAGGGAAATCAGGGTCCTAATCTATGGATTTCACATGACACGGCACTGGTGCAGTCATGGGTGGGCCTGGGAGGGAATAGCCCCCCCACCTCTCAGACGATCCCGCAGGTGAAGAAGCCGGATGTGGAGGTCCTGGTTACACGTGGTCTGCGGTTGTGAGGCCGGTTGGATGTACTATCAAATTCTCTAAAACAACAATGGAGGTGGCTTATGGTAGAGACATAAACATTATATTCCCTAGCAGCAGCTCTGTTGGACATTCCTGCAGTCCGGATGCCAATTGCACACTCCCTCAAAACTTGGGACATCTGTTGCATTGTGTTGTGTGACAAAACTGCACATTTTAGAGTGGCCTTCCAGTGGGTCAGAAGTTTCCATACACTAAGTTGACTGTTCCTCTAAACAGCTTGGGAAATTCCAGAAAATTATGTCATGTCTTTAGAAGCTTCTGATAGGCAATTTCCAAACGCCTGAATGTACCACATTCATCTGTACAAACAATAGTGCGCAAGTATAAACACCATGGGACCACGCAGCCGTCATACCGCTCAGGAAGGAAACGCCTTCTGTCTCCTGGAGATGAATGTACTTTGGTGCGAAAAGTGCAAATCAATCCCAGAACAACAGCAAAGGACCTTGTGAAGATGCTGGCGGAAACAGGTACAAAATTATCTATATCCACAGTCCTATATCGGCATAAACTGAAAGGCCGCTCAGCAAGGAAGAAGCCACTGCTCCAAAACCGTCATAAAAAAGCCTGACTACGGTTTGCAACTGCAAATGGGGACAAAGATCGTACTTTTTGGAGAAATGTCCTCTGGTCTGATGAAACAAAAATAGAACTGTTTGGCCATAACGACCATCATAATATTTGGAGGAAAAAGGGGGAGGCTAGCAAGCCGAAGAACACCATCCCAACCGTGAAGCACGAGGGTGGCAGCATCATGTTGTTGGGGTGCTTTGCTGCAGGATGGACTGGTGCACTTCACAAAATAGATGGCATCATGAGGTAGGAAAATTATGTGGATATATTGAAGCAACATCTCAAGACATCAGTCAGGAAGTTAAAGCTTGGTTGCAAATGGGTCTTCCAAATGGACAATGACCCCAAATATAGTTGCAAAGGACAACAAAGGGAAGGTATTGGAGTGGCCATCACAAAGCCCTGACCTCAATCTTATAGAAAATTTGTGGGCAGAACTGAAAAAGCGTGTGCGAGGAGGAGGCCTACAAACCTGACTCAGTTACACCAGCTCTGTCAGGAGAAATGGACCAAAATTCACCCAACTTATTGTGAGAAGCTTGTGGAAGGCTACACGAAATGTTTGACCCAACTTAAACCATTTAAAGGGAATGCTACCAAATACGTATGTAAACTTCTGACTCACTGGGAATGTGATGAAAGAAATCAAATCTGAAATAAATCAATCTCTCTATTATTATTCTGACCTTTCACATTCTTAAAAAAAATTGGTGATCCTAACTGACCTAAGACAGGGAATTTTTACTAGGATTAAACGTCAGGAATTGTGAAAAACTGTGTTTAAATGTATTTGGCTAATGTGTATGTAAACTTCCAACTTCAACTGTGTAACATGAGCTGCTCAGTATGTGTAGGTAATCCTTTCTAACATGGCTTTTTTTAAAGATATTACAAAAAACTGCAAAAGTGTTGTTAAGGCTCTCCACTTTTCACATAAGGCTGTTGTATAAAACACCAGATTACATCTTCAAACTAAGGGCATCCATGACATCTGTGACAGCGAGGGAGAAGTGTTCATCCATGCATTCAGGTAAGAGATTCTAGCTGGCTACATTTTCAGATATTACATGTTCCTCATTATGTCAGAAATTAAATTTCATTGCACTTTAAAGAATACTGTTAGCTAGCTAGCTAATGTTAGCTGGCTGGCTTGCTAGCTAACATTACGTGTATGATCTGTGTAGTGTATGATCTGTGTGTTGTTTAGTACACTACCATATTCACTCTGTTTAGCACATGGCCTCACATGTGAATCCTTAAAGAGATGGGTGGGGCTAAGGCCTAAGAGAGTGTGAATTATGCTGAATGGGTGTAGACAAAGGAGAGCTCTCCAGTAGGTGTACCAAAACATTTAAGTGCCATTTTCTCAAAAAAGGCGTCATCAACTTTCAAAGCAGAATTACTTTCCCATTGTTTGTTAACTGTAGTGTATGATATACCATTTTCTAGCTCTGAGTCTACTTCTATCCAACGTAAAAAACACAATTTAAAATGTTGCTACATAAGACCGAATCAAGCCAGTCGGTCACATTTTTTGTCTCATATTGACTCCATACATTATGTAAGGTGTTGATAAACTACCTAAACAGCTACAATGAAAATAGTGTTGTATGAATCCTCAAGCATGTTAGTGTGCATGTATTCACAAAACACACGGTAGAAATTAAAACAATAAATCCCTTATGTTCCTCTTTCCCACCCTCTCCTTTCCCCATTGATTCTCAACAAGATCTCACAGTTTCATGTCAAAATTAGTTCTTCATGTTTTGTATACTCAGTGTACTTTGTATCCCTCGTTTACTCAAGTGGTTCCTTTATTTTGGCAGTTACTGGTATGCCTAAACCAATGCCCCAGGGTCTATGATTTCTTAATCCCGCCCTGTTCACAGTCCCCGCCTTTCATGAGATGTTGTTTTGTACACAGTGTATTTGTCCATGCTATGTACAGTCAATTAGTATAATTCGTGTTTATGAAGTAAATATAGTGATTATTATTATGCAGTCCTGTCTAGGGCTGGTTCTACCTTCTGAGATAGATGAGACACTTCTAAAGTATACATTAATCATTTGTCCTGGCCAGCGTGATAGGTCTACTTCTTGTTTGTTGTTTTAACCCAACGGAAAGGAATAGGTTATCCCTCTCAGGGTCAATAACAAGACAAAAACAACATAAAACGCACTTGCCATCACTGTGTTTATTTAGAATCAAATGAATTTGATTATTAGGCATCATTATAGTATATTAAAGAGAGATATTTGTTCAACTCTCCATATAATAATTCTCCAATTAAATAAATGCAAACAGATGCAGGCCTATGGAGTAGCCTACAGCCTACTGGAGTAGCCTACAGCTCCATTGTGCTGCACACAAACAATAGAGCCAAAGAGACTACGTCCATTTAGTCACTTGATTTTTCAGAGTTTATCGGCTACATGTGCAGTTGGCATAGCTACATTTCCTGTATATTCCTCCTTGAGATTCAGTTAATGAATTAATTTGTATATAATTGTCCAACAAAGAGCTGGAACTAGTAACTGAATGGTGCATACAGTCGCTTGCGAAAGTATTCACCCCCTTGACATTTTTCCTATTTTGTTGCCTTGATTTTTATCATTGGATTTACATAACATGTCCACCACTTTGAAGTTGCAAAATATTTTTTATTGTGAAACAAACAAGAAATAAAACTAAAAAACTGAAAACTTGAGCGTGCATAACTATTCACCCCCCCCCCCCCCCCCAGGTTTGTTGACAGGTTTGTTGTGGTGCCATATTCTTTAAAAATTATAAATAATGGATTTAATGGTGCTCCGTGGGATGTTCAAAGTTTCAGATATTTTTTATAACCCAACCCTGATGTGGACTTCTCCACAACTTTGTCCCTGACCTGTTTGGCGAGCTCCTTGGTCTTCGTGGTGCTGCTTGCTTGGTGGTGCCCCTTGTTTAGTGGTGTTGCAGACTCTGGGGCCTATTATTTGCTCACTGTTGTGAAAATCACGGTAATAGGTTTGTGCTTCGTGTCCCGGGGTTCCCCACTCTGGAAGGAGAGGAGGAGCTACAGTGCCTTGCGAAAGTATTCGGCCCCCTTGAACTTTGCGACCTATTGCCACATTTCAGGCTTCAAACATAAAGATATAAAACTGTATTTTTTTGTGAAGAATCAACAACAAGTGGGACACAATCATGAAGTGGAACGACATTTATTGGATATTTCAAACTTTTTTAACAAATCAAAAACTGAAAAATTGGGCGTGCAAAATTATTCAGCCCCCTTAAGTTAATACTTTGTAGCGCCACCTTTTGCTGCGATTACAGCTGTAAGTCGCTTGGGGTATGTCTCTATCAGTTTTGCACATCGAGAGACTGACATTTTTTCCCATTCCTCCTTGCAAAACAGCTCGAACTCAGTGAGGTTGGATGGAGAGCATTTGTGAACAGCAGTTTTCAGTTCTTTCCACAGATTCTCGATTGGATTCAGGTCTGGACTTTGACTTGGCCATTCTAACACCTGGATATGTTTATTTTTGAACCATTCCATTGTAGGTTTTATGTTTTGGATCATTGTCTTGTTGGAAGACACAATCATGAAGTGAAAACCACAGGTTTTCAATGGCCTTCAAGTCCGGAGACTGATATGACCATTGCAAAGTTTTGAGGTCAATTAAACATTTCTTTGTGGCTTTTGATGTGTGCTTGGAGTTATTGTCTTGCCCGAAGATCCACTTGTGGCCAAGTTTCAGCCTCCTGGCTGAGGCAACCATGTTTTTGGCTAAAATGTCCTGGGACTGTACCCTACCTGCCCTAAGCTCTCTCCTGCCCCTGAATTTGTCCTGCTAGGTGACCTAAACTGGGACATGCTTAAACCACCTGGCCAGGTCCTAAAGCAATGGGACTCCTCTAAATCTTTCTCAGATTATTACCAATCTCACAAGGTATGACTCCAAACACCCAGAAAAGGCTACTCTCCTTGATGTCATCCTCACGAATATTCCTGATATGTATCAGTCTGGTGTTTTCTGTAATGACCTTAGTGATCACTGTTTTACAGCTTGTCTTCTTAATGGCCGCTCAGTTTAAACGACCTGTCCTGATTTGCTTGCTAAAAAACGTTTATGCACAAGCCTTCCTTCATTGCCCTGCATTGTAAATTGGTATAGAATCAGCTTGATACCGCTCTGTCGAAGATGCTTGGAACTTATTTTTTTATATTTTCAATGGTATTGTTAACAGAAAATTTGAATAAAAAACAGGTTCAGCCCCTGTTTCAACCGTGAGCTCGCAGAGTTACTCTACCTCAATAATTCAATTTGGTGAAAGGCTCAGCACGTGCATACTCAGGCTGACTGGCTCTCGTTCAGGCAAATGAGAAATAAGTGCACTCAGTCTGTCCGGAAGGCCAAAGTGAGTTACATTAAGGAGCAGTTCTCCCTCTGTGGGTCTAACCCCAAGAAGTTCTGGAAAACGGTTAAACACCTGGAGAATAAACGCTCCTCCTCACAGCTGCCCATGTCCCTTAATGTCGATGATGTGGTGTTTACTGACAAGGAGCACATGGCTGAGCTCTTTAATTTCCACTTCATTAAGTCAGCATTCCTTTTTGACTCAGCCATGCTTCACTGCAACCTTAAAGGTCCTAAATGATGTCCCCATTGCCCTTGATTTGAAGCAATGCTGTGCTGCTATTTTTATTGACTTTTATTGACCATTCCATTCTTGTGGGCCAGCTAAGGAGTATTGGTGTCTCTGAGGAGACTTTGGCCTGGTTTTCTAACTACCTCTCTCAAAGAGTGCAGTGTATAAAGTCAGAACATCTGCTGTATCAGCCACTACCTGTCACCAAGGGAGTACCTCAAGGCCCGATCCTAGGCCCCTGCGCTCTTCTCAATTTAAATCAACAACATTGCTAAGGCAGTAGGAAGCTCTCTCATCCATTTATATGCAGATGATACAGAGTCCTACACTCAGCTGCCCCCTCCCCGGATTTTGTGTTAAACGCTCTACAACAAAGCTTTCCTAGTGTCCAACAAGCTTTCTCTGCCCTTAACATTGTTCTGAACACCTCCAAAACAAAGGTCATGTGGTTTGGTAAGAAGAATGCCCCTCTCCCCACCAGTGTTATTACTACCTCTGAGGGTTTAGAACTTGAGGTAGTCACCTCATAAAAGTACTTAGGAGCATGGCTAGACAGTACACTGTCCTTCTCTCAGCACATATCAAATCTGCAGGCTAAGGTTAAATCTGCACCTGGTTTCCTCTATTGTAATCGCTCCTCTTTCACTCCAGCTGCCAAACTAACCCTGATTCAGATGACAATCCTACCCATGTTAGATTACGGAGACTTAATTCATAGATCGGCAGGTAAGGGTGCTCTTGTGCTGCTAGATGTTCTTTACCATTCGGCCATCAGATTTGCCACCAATGTTCCTTATAGGACACATCATTGCACTCTTCTGTAACCTGGTCATCTCTGTATACCTGTCAAAAGACCTACTGCAGCCCTCGTCCTCCACATACAACACCCATTCTGCCAGTCACATTCTGTTAAAGGTCCCCAAAGCACACACATACCTGGGTTGCTCGTCTTTTCAGTTCACTGCAGTTAGCAACTGGATCGAGCTGCGAAAAACACTCAAACTGGACAGTTTTATCTCCATCTCTTCATTCAAAGACTCAATCATGGACGCTCTTACTGACAGTTGTGGCTGAAGTATTGTTGTTTCTACCTTTTTGCATTTGTGCTGTTGTCTGTGCCCAACAATGTTTGTACAATGTTTTGTGCTGCTACCATGTTGTGCTGCTGCCAAGGTGTGCTGCTCCCATGCTATGTTGCCGTCTTAGGTCTCTCTTTATGTAGTATTGTGGTGTCTCTCTTGTTGTGATGTGTGTTTTGTCCTAGATTTTAATTTTTTATTCCCAGCTCCCGTCTCAGCAGGAGGCCTTTTGGTAGGACGTCATTGTAAATAAGAATGTGTTTTTAACTGACTTTCCTAGTTAAATAATGGTTCAAAAAATATGTTTTTAATTATGACGCCAGGGCCCCAAGACCAGTGGAAGCAAAACAGCCCCATAACATCAGAGTTCCACCACCTTATTTTACAGTAGGTATGATATTTTATTCTGCATAAGCATCTTTCTTTTGACACAAAACCCAGCACTGGAGTGCGTGGCCAAAGAGCTCTTTTTTCATGTCAGCCAACAAATGTAAATACCTGGAGTTTGCTAAACAGCATTGGCACTTGAATTGGAACCGGTGCTACGGTCAGATGACATACAAATATAACTCTTTGGCCATGCACACCAGTGGTGAGTTTTGCAAGTTGAGGAAGCTAAACTCCTAGGTAATAACATTGGATGGTCAATTGTGACTGACTGCCTTGATTCAATCTTATGTAGCAAAATTAGATTTGTGTTTTTGAATGTGTTTTTTTACATTGGATAAAAGCAGAGACACAGAGCTACAAAATGGTATATCATACACTGCGTTTGAGGAACAATGGGAAAGTAATTCTGCTTTGAAAGTTGATCAACTTGTAACCCCACTTTTGAGAAAATGGCCTTTGAATGTATTGGTACCAACTGGAGAGCTCATCTTTGTCTACACCCACTCAGCATCGTTCACATCCTCTTAAGCTTTAGCCCGATCTTTAAGGGTTGATCCGAGCGTTCTGTACTAGCAACAGCAGTCAAGCACCGAAGCTAATTGGCTAACTTGCTAGCTACTTCCAGACACAAATTAGATAACAGCTCACTGAACATTACTCGCCCTAGCAGAGCTGGCTAGGCTGTTTTTATGTTATCCAGAGCGTTGGTGGCTACAACTGTGCTGTCAGATTGTCAGTTTGTAAATTCAGAGGGTTGCGCTCTCGGAGCGTTCAGAGAGCACACTGGACGCACTGGCCGAAGAGTAGGGTTGATCCATGTGTTCTGACCTCACAATGGTAGTCAAGCACCCAAGCTAACATTTGCTTGCTTGCTAGTTACTTCCAGACACAAATGAGAGAACACCCCACTCTGACCATTTTACTCGCCCTAGCAGAGCTGGTTAGGCATTTTTCATGTTATCCAGAGCACTGGTGACTGTAACTGTGCTGCTGGCAACAATTTAATTACACTTTTTTGCCGCCGTTTACTGACACCGGCCATATAAGGGGTGTTGAGCGTTCGTAAATTCATCAGTTATTCTGCGCTCTGGCACACTCAGACGAGAGTGCTCTGAAATCGTAGATGGCCCGACTGAATTTACGAACGCACCTGAAATGGTACTTGCATAGTGGAGTCTTTTGTTAAGACATGTAGCTAGGTAAACAATCAACCACAATCCCAACTCTTGACATTACTACCCTCCATTAATCTGCAGGTAGCAAACCAACCAGGTTGAATGTTAGCTAGCTAACATTAGGCTATAACTAGCCAAGAAAATGGCTCTGACATATGAATAATACGATCATACACGTAACGTCAGCTATAGCTGGCTGGCTCGTTAGCTAACATCACACTTTCATTTGAAATTAATACGATTTTGTCAAAATTAGAAACGTAATTTCTGAAAATGTTGCTAGCTAGACTAACTCATATACATCATGGTTGGACGCTTCTCCCTGTCACGGATGCCATGGTTGCTTCCCTTAGTTTGAAGATGTAATCCGGAGACAGGTGTTTTCTCTATCTCCTTAGCTATCTTACTCTA
This sequence comes from Oncorhynchus clarkii lewisi, assembly GCF_045791955.1. Lineage (NCBI taxonomy): Eukaryota > Metazoa > Chordata > Actinopteri > Salmoniformes > Salmonidae > Oncorhynchus > Oncorhynchus clarkii. The sequence goes on along the minus strand of NC_092179.1, from coordinate 2,845,082 downwards.
ATTCCACGGATTTCAAAGGTCGGTCCTCGTGAAAGTGGAGCGCAACACTTATGCAGTTCTACTAAGCAATATATTTTTTAAAAGACAGAAGCGTGCTATATGCCAGACCAATCTGAACTCATCTCTCGGCATGTCCAGCCCACTCATTATCTCAGGCAATGATGGCTAGCCGGAAGGTTGCTGGCTTTTTCTGTGGCTAAACCAACTGGACTCATAATTTAACAATTGTATTTGTATTTACAGATGGCATACAAGTTTGTTATTAAGGCACATGAAAGTTCACATGTTCGAGAAAGCATTTCTGGCAACAAAAAAAAAGGCATTTTGATGAATAAAAAAGATTACGTTCAAATGGCTCTCATGTGACCCGCGACATACGCCTAGTTTCGAGTCACAATTATCATGGTCAAGTCATATTGACAAAGTTGTTGTGAAGATGTGGAGGGGTATATCTATGAATTTTACACAGATCAACTGTACTAGTTGTTCAGGCTCTGATATGGTCCCATTTTGATTACTGTCTATTAATATGGTCAAGTGCAGCAAAGGAAGACTTAGCAAAGCTGCAGCTGGCTCAAAACAGAACAGCACGCCTTGCCCTTAACAGCACATACCAAACTAACATCAACAACATGCATGACAGTCCTTCATGGTAGAGGGTTGATGAGAGATTAATTGCTTCACTTCTAGTTATGAAAAATATGATTTGCATAATCAAATAACATTCAGCTCAAATACCCAGCAAGACATGCTACCAGAGGTCTCTTTACATTACCCAAGTCCAAAACTAATTCACGGCAACGCACAGTATTATACAGAGCCATGATCGCATAATTGGAGATGGAACTCCCTTCCATCTCCAATTACTCAAGCAAATAGCAACATTTCTGGTGTATTTTGAACATTGAGACAGGGCTCCTGTAGTTAATAATATAATAATAATAACAACATTTACGTAATTATATATATTTTTTTGCATCTTTGGCTCAGCCTGACTCGCACAACTGACCAGTCACATTTATTTATTATACAGTTTTTTTTTACTTATCAGTTAACCAATCAAGCCAGTTACCCAATGGGCCCCCTAACTCCTTACCTCCCCCCATCTGACGATTAGCAGAGCGACAGCAGCAGGTTGTCTACACTAATTTAAAACGAGCTCCTGAGTCCTCCTATGGTTGGCAGTTGCAGTAAAAAACTATACAAAATATATACTACATAAATACTATACAGTATACTGTACATACAGTGCACTCTGAAAGTATTCAGACCCCTTGACCTTTTCCACATTTTGTTATATTACAGCCTTATTCTAAAATTGATTAAATAGTTTTTTCCCCCTCATCAATCTACACACAATACCTCATAATGACAAAGCAAAAACAGTTTTATTTTTTAAATTTGCTGAAATATCGAATTTACATAAATATTCAGACCCTTTACTCAGTACTTTGTTGAAGCACCTTTTGGCAGCGATTAAAGCCTTCTTGAGTCTTCTTGAGTATGACGCTAAAAGCTTGGCACACCTGTATTTGGGGAGTTTCTCCCATTCTTCTCTGCAGATCCTCTCAAGCTCTGTCAGGTAAGGGGTGTCTGTTGGAAGGTGAACCTTCGCCTGAAGTCCTAAGCGCTCTGGAGCAGGTTTTCATCAAGGATCTCTCTGTACTTTGCTCCAGTCATCTTTCCCTCGATCCTGACTAGTCTCCCAGTCCCCGCCACTGAAAAACATACTCACAGCATGATGCTGCCACCACCATGCTTCACCGTAGGGATGGTTCCAGGTTTGCTCCAGACGTGATGCTTGGCATAAAGGCCTGATTGGTTGAGTGCCGCAGAGATGGTTGTCTTTTTGGAAGGTTCTCCCATCTCCACAGAGGAATTCTGGAGCTCTGTCAGAATGACCATTGGGTTTTTGGTCAACTCCCTGACCAAGGCCCTTCTCCCCCAATTGCTCAGTTTGGTCTAGGAAGAGTCTAGGTGGTTAAAACTGCTTCCATTTAAGAATGATGGTGGCCACTGTGTTTTCGGGGACCTTCAATGCTGCAGAAATGTTTTGGGACCCTTTCCCAGATCTGTGCCTCGACACAATCCTGTCTTGAAGCTCTACAGACAATTCCTTTGACCTCATGGCTTGGTTTTTGCTCTAACATGCACTGTCAACTGTGGGACCTTATATAGACAGGTGTGTGCCTTTCCAAATCATGTCCAATCAATTTAATTTACCACAGGTGGACTCCAATGAAGTTGTAGAAACATCAAGAATGATCAATAGAAACAGGATGCACCTGAGATTAATTTAAAGTCTTATAGCAAAGGGTCTGAATACTTATGTAAATAAAGTATCAGTTTCTTTAATGAATTTGCAAACATTTCTAAAAACCTGTTTTTGCTTTGCCATTATGGGGTATTGTGTGTAGATTTATGTTTTTTTTAAATAAGCTAAATACGGAATACTTTCCGAGTGCACTGTACAGTGCCTTGCGAAAGTATTCGGCCCCCTTGAACTTTGCGACCTTTTGCCACATTTCAGGCTTCAAACATAAAGATATAAAACTGTATTTTTTTGTGAAGAATCAACAACAAGTGGGACACAATCATGAAGTGGAACGACATTTATTGGATATTTCAAACTTTTTTAACAACATTATTCAGCCCCCTTAAGTTAATACTTTGTAGCGCCACCTTTTGCTGCGATTACAGCTGTAAGTCGCTTGGGGTATGTCTCTATCAGTTTTGCACATCGAGAGACTGACATTTTTTCCCATTCCTCCTTGCAAAACAGCTCGAGCTCAGTGAGGTTGGATGGAGAGCATTTGTGAACAGCAGTTTTCAGTTCTTTCCACAGATTCTCGATTGGATTCAGGTCTGGACTTTGACTTGGCCATTCTAACACCTGGATATGTTTATTTTTGAACCATTCCATTGTAGATTTTGCTTTATGTTTTGGATCATTGTCTTGTTGGAAGACAAATCTCCGTCCCAGTCTCAGGTCTTTTGCAGACTCCATCAGGTTTTCTTCCAGAATGGTCCTGTATTTGGCTCCATCCATCTTCCCATCAATTTTAACCATCTTCCCTGTCCCTGCTGAAGAAAAGCAGGCCCAAACCATGATGCTGCCACCACCATGTTTGACAGTGGGGATGGTGTGTTCAGCTGTGTTGCTTTTACGCCAAACATAACGTTTTGCATTGTTGCCAAAATTTTGGTTTCATCTGACCAGAGCACCTTCTTCCACATGTTTGGTGTGTCTCCCAGATGGCTTGTGGCAAACTTTAAACAACACTTTTTATGGATATCTTTAAGAAATGGCTTTCTTGCCACTCTTCCATAAAGGCCAGATTTGTGCAATATACGACTGACTGTTGTCCTATGGACAGAGTCTCCCACCTCAGCTGTAGATCTCTGCAGTTCATCCAGAGTGATCATGGGCCTCTTGGCTGCATCTCTGATCAGTCTTCTCCTTGTATGAGCTGAAAGTTTAGAGGGACGGCCAGGTCTTGGTAGATTTGCAGTGGTCTGATACTCCTTCCATTTCAATATTATCGCTTGCACAGTGCTCCTTGGGATGTTTAAAGCTTGGGAAATCTTTTTGTATCCAAATCCGGCTTTAAACGTCTTCACAACAGTATCTCGGACCTGCCTGGTGTGTTCCTTGTTCTTCATGATGCTCTCTGCGCTTTTAACGGACCTCTGAGACTATCACAGTGCAGGTGCATTTATACAGAGACTTGATTACACACAGGTGGATTGTATTTATCATCATTAGTCATTTAGGTCAACATTGGATCATTCAGAGATCCTCACTGAACTTCTGGAGAGAGTTTGCTGCACTGAAAGTAAAGGGGCTGAATAATTTTGCACGCCCAAATTTTCAGTTTTTGATTTGTTAAAAAAGTTTGAAATATCCAATAAATGTTGTTCCACTTCATGATTGTGTCCCACTTGTTGTTGATTCTTCACAAATAAATACAGTTTTATATCTTTATGTTTGAAGCCTGAAATGTGGCAAAAGGTCGCAAAGTTCAAGGGGGCCGAATACTTTCGCAAGGCACTGTATATACAGTGTACTGTATATTATATATTACACGCTGAACAAAAATATAAACGAAACATGCAACAATTTCAAGGATTTTACAGTTCATAAAAGGAAATCATAAATGCAGTATCTGGTGTGACCTCCATCGCAACACATCTCTTTCGCATGGAGGCTGTTGACTGTGGCCTGTGGAATGTTGTCACACTCCCCTTCTATGTCTGTGCGAAGTTGCTGGATATTGGTGGGAACTGGAACACGCTGTCATTAACGTCAATCCAGAGCATTCCAAACGTGCTCAATGGGTGACATGTCTAATGAGCATGCAGGTCATGGAAGAACTGGGACATGGAATTGTGTACAGATCCTTGCGGCATGGGGCCATGCATTATCATGCTGAAACATGACGTGATGGTGGCGGATGAATGGCACGACAATGGGCCTTAGCATCTCGTCACGGTACCTCTGTGAATTCAAATTGCCATCGATAAAATTAAATTGTGTTCGTTGTCTGTAGCTCATGCCTGCCCATACCATAACCCCACCGCCACCATGGAGCACTCACAACGTTGACATCAGCAAACCGCTCACCCACACAAAGCCATACACGCTTTCTGCCATCTGCCCGGTACAGTTGAAACCGGGATTCATCTGTGAAGAGCACACTTCTCCAGTGTGCCAGTGGCCAGCGAAAGTGAGCATTTTCCCACTGAAGTCAGTTGCGACGCCGAACTGCAATCAGGTCAAGCCCCTAGTAAGGTCGACGGGCACACAGATGAGCTTCCCTGAGATGTTTTCTGGTTCTTTGGTTGCACAAAACCACAGTTTCCTCAGCTGTATGGGTGGCTGGTCTCAGAGGATCCCGCAGGTGAAGTAGCTGGATGTGTATATCTTGGGCTTGCGTGGTTACACGTGGTCTGCGGTTTTGAGGTCGGTTGTACATACTACCAAATTCTCTAAAACAACAATGGAGGTGGCTTATGGTGGAGAAATTAACATTAAATTATCTGGCAACAGCTCTGGTGAACATTCCTGCAGTCAGCATGCCAATTGCACGCTCCCTCAAAATTTGAGACATCTGTGGCATTGTGTTGTGCCTTTTATTGCCCCCAGCACAAGGTGCACCTGTGTAATGATCATGCTGTTTAATTAGCTTCTTGATATGCCACACCTGTCAGGTGGATCGATTATCTTGGCAAAGGAGAAATTTGTGCACAACATTTGAGAGAAATAAGCTTTTTGTGCGTATGGAACATTTCAGGGATCTTTTATTTCAGCTCATGAAACATGGGACCAGCATTTTGTGTTCATATTTTTGTTCAGTATAGAATCTATGGTTTGAGGGGCTTTGTACCTTTTCCCTTTCTATCACTTCTAACTCTATGGTCACACCACCAATGAGGTCATTCCACCAATGAGGTCACAGCATGGGAGTTCCTTCCTGTCTCTCTCTGTGTGAGGGAGGGATTAGTTGAGCTCATCTCCAAAGATTAAATAAGTGGCCTTGTTTCGTCCAATTTCAAATTCAATCCAACCTACTTCTTTAAATGAATCTTCCTTGATGCCTTCTATTTTGACCGTTTCAAATGAACATTTGAGGATTAGATTGGATGCCATTCAACTTTTTCCAGGAAGTTGTTAAATTAACCATTACTTTTATGTCATGGGAAGTCACCAACCTGGTGCTTTTTAACGTTTTTAAGACATAATGTTGATTAATGTTTAGAAGCCCTGATAAGCAGTGTTGTTGCACACTATTTGCTGTGCATATGGTTAGCAAAATAGAATAGATTTAACCTTGCATGGTGATGTCACCCTGTCTTGAAGTCAACTAAGGCTAAGCTAAGCCTCTTGCAGCATGCTCTAGTCATGCATACAGTAGGTTTCCTAGTGCTGATGGGAGCATGGTAAAGAATCCTGGCAGGCCTCGTACATCCAACAAATACCTGTCCATTACCTAAATGATTTACTCAATTAGCATAAGACTTGACTGCTTTAGATGTGTAGCTTACATTACCGTGAATATTGTCTCCAACTCATCTTTGTCGATTTTCCCGTTGCCGTCCTGGTCAAACAATTTGAAGTACCACTTGAGTTTCTGGTTGATTTCTCCCTTCAGCATCAGGCTGATGGCTGCGATGTACTCTACAAAATCTATGTACCCGTCCTAAAACAGAGATAGAGAAAGGGTGAAGAAAGGTACAAACAACAATACTTTTGCATGCCATTGCAGCCAGTTTGTCAAAACAATGTCTCCTCAGTGCACAGAATAATATATTTGATTTAATATATCCCACCTGCTGTAATTACATATATTTGATACATAGAGCCATACTGTATATCTAAATATATCTCTGGACACATGGTCTTAGGGACACTGGATGCACCATAAAGTTTAACCTAGTTTACCTACTGTAGGTGGGTGTGGTGTCATGTCCTGGGTTTACCCGTGTCATGTCCTGGGTTTACCCGTGTCCTGTCCGTCTTGGTCAGTACATCCGCCCACAACCCACCCCTGACGACAGCACCACCACTAAAGCTCTCTCCATCTGTACGAAGCTTTCCATTGAGCCCTTGCCAACTAAATGACTTCGCTAATGACACACTTCAAGAACGGCACACTTAGATCACTCACCCGGTGGGAACAACCCCTGAAGGAGGAATCCCACATAGTTTATCATACCAACATGTCCAGTCTGGTCTGGACATTGTAAACTGAAACCGAAAAAAATAAAATAATTCTCTGCAGTGTGTACTTTACTACTCTTCCATTGTTAGCGTACTGTAGGTCAATTAACCGTAGTTGGGTATGATCCCCAGATTACCTACAGTACATACGTAGTTAAGGTAATTAGCAGGTTTATCTATTAAGTGTCTTTCTGTGATAACGTTAGAGCTATGTCACTCCCTCAACACGCAAATTTAAAGATCACAATCGCTGCTCCTACGTCTACTCAACAGTTTTCATGTCACAAATTCTATTCCACTTGCCTGGGTGACAGGCTGTTTTTGCTCTCTTGCCAACTCCTTATGGAATTGCAATGTGGTCTCAAGGCAATTCATATTATTCTGTATGTAAATCTGTAACACTCCTTTTAGAATGATATGTTACATTAGGAAAGTAATAGCTGTAGAACAATACCATATGAATTAAAGTAGGCGGTCATTGTAAAATAAGAATTTGTTCCTGACTTGCATAGATAAATAAAGTTGAACACTGAACTCTTCATTGAGACAATCCAAGAGCTAGGCAATGACACATTTTCATTTGTGCCAAAATCAAAATGAAAAAAAGTTATCTTGCAAATTCAAGAGGCTATGGTGTGAAATAGGCTTTTAGAAATGCAGTCTTTATTTTATTACTTATGGTTAATGCCATCTTTGGTGTGCACCACCTTTTTTCCCACTCATATCGATATTTTTTATTATTCGTCATACAGAAGTGCTACATTGCATGAAGTTTAAAATACATTCTGTCATTGTGTAATATATTTTAACATTACCATTTTTTAACACACAGAAATAAAATGTATAAAATAATTCATCAGATGTCTTTTTCAAATGAAGGTGATGATGATGCAATCTTTGCTAGAGGGAGCTTGATTTAGTTGGGCCTCAACTGGCGGATCAGCAATTTCAATCAGGCTAAGTGGGTTAGCCTACCCTGGATGAAGCAATTTAGTTCTGAAGGATTCGTTGCAATATAAATGTCCCTGGCTAAAATATGAGCCACTCTCCCCAACCAATCTCCCTATTTGCCTATCTGCCTAAAGTAACTAGACCATTGGTAGGTGGTAACTAGACCATCCATACGTCTTGGAGGTGCTCAGAAATACATGAAGTATATTTTGTATTGCTCTGAGGCCAGCCTGGGAATTGTCATGCCAATCATTTTGTTTAGCTTGACAATGAAAATGGAGTAGGCAAAAGCACAAACAGATTTGCAGTGGTGTAAAGTACTTAAGAAAAATATATTTTAAAGTACTACTTAAGTTGTTTTTGGGGGGGTATCTGTACTTTACTATTTATATTTTAGACAACTTTTACTTCACTACATTCCCAAAGAAAATAATGTACTCCATACATTTTCCCTAATCCTCAAAAGTACTTGTTACACTTTGAATGCTTAGCAAGACAGAAAAAATTGTCAAATTCAAGAGAATATCCCTGGTCATCCCAACTGCCTCTGATCTGGTGGACTAAAATCCATGCTTCTTTTGTCAATAATGTCTGAGTTGGAGTGTTCCCCTGGCTATCCATAAATAAATAAAATTATTGTGCCATCTGGTTTGCTTAATATAAGGAATTCAAAATTATTTATACGCAATGATCGGGTCGTGGGCAATAAATCCAACCCAAGGAAAACTGTCACGGTACCCTTCATTCTGTGACATGTTTTTCTTAATATTCTCACAAATCGCAGTTTTGGATGAGACTGACTTTATGACAAACATTATCCTATTTACACGTTGTACTACATTTTGACTCGAGAATAAATGTTTCTGTCAAATATTAATGCCACATAAGCTATTTTCTACCAAATAAGTTGTTTATTGTCTTCAAGTTGCGTTAACTCAGCTCATTCCTCACACATTCTCCTACAGAAATTACACCACACACACACACCACACACAAGTCTACTTAGAACACTATAAACACACACAGGCTCCGCTGAGGTATATTGGCCCTACACAGTGGCTCTGTAAGCACATTGGTGTGTGTGTGAGCCAATGGAAGCTCCTGTTCTCTCAGCTGATGGTTCAGCTCTTAGCTCTATATCAAAGCATGTTAGCATATTAGTGTTATAAGTGGCTCTGCCATCTTCCACCTCTCACATGCTATAGTCTACAATTGAAAATGTCATGCACTCTGAAAATGCACTCCAATGCATTAAAACTGCGGATGACAGCAATTGCATCTCTGCATCCAACCCAATAGTGCAGTCGGCAGAAAGAAACTATGGCACACCTACTGTAAGGTCCTGCAAGCCTGAGTGCTAGTCAATTTATGCCCACTGCTTTTCATTAATTGTTATGCCAAACACATCATGCATAAACAGATCTGGGACCAGGGACCTGCAGCTCCAGTGAAAGCTAAGCAGACTGAGTGAGAGACAAAAGAGACAAAATAATAGAGAGAACTTAGAATGTGGCACCTGCAGTAACTCCAAACTCAAGACTGACCCAATTCCCCCTGCTCTTCTCCCAACATGCAGTATAGAATGTCACGATGTCACAATAGCGGTCCCACATTTAACTTGAAATGCATTACTTATATTGGCTTTATACCATCCTAATGCACTGTCACTCCCAGTCCCTCTATAAACGTGTGTGTCTTCAGCATCATCATGATCATCTCACCCCGTCCATGTCGAAGGTGAAGAAGACTTGGTCCACGTAGCTGGTAGCGTTCTCGTTCATCCCCCGCAGACCCAGCATGCCCTTGAGTTCGAACAGCGTGATGAGTCCTGACGGAGACTCCTTCATAAACTTGTTGTACCAGTGGTGCATATCCTCTGCCAGGATATCATCCAGGTTAGAACCGTGGTTCCCCATATCTGAGAGGTGGCGCCGGGCTGAGAAGAGGGATGGTCGATGGAGCCTTCTGAGGGATGAGTACTAGTTACCGGAAAGCTGGGCTGAGATCAATGACCTGTAGAGGTAGAGTAGAGCCCTTTTTCTCTGGCTGACTATGCTGTCACCCTTTTGGGTGAGATGGGGTAGTTCTGCTGGATTAGGTTGGGTTCTGGAGAGCTGATGGATGCAGAGGTCCTGAGGTTCACCCGTAGAGAAGGTAGGTTGCTAGGGGACTGAGAGAGCTGCAGTCCCTGTCCAACTCCCTGGCTCTGTGTCCCTCAGAGAACCAAGAGACAGAAGAAAAGAGTAGAGAAGATGTTGCAATGTTGCGTGAGGAGCTGCGTCCTGGCTGCGATCAGTCTCTCCAGTCTGGCCCTGTACAATACAGTATGGGACTTCAGGAAGGACAGAGAACAGGACTCTTTAAACCTCTTAGTGTTGCTGCAGGACACAGAACAGGAGGGAAACACTTTAAATAACACCCTAATGAGATAACCAACCCATCCCAACCCCCTGCTAGACTTTGACATGCAAGGGAAGGACGGGGTACTGGCACTGAAACAGGGGTGATTATATAACTAACTGGCTACAACAACTGGACACAGAAGCTCCCCTCTGCTCTGCTCAGAGACATGACCTTCCGTCTCTACAGACCAAACAGACAAGACAATAACAGGAAGACATAAGACACGGAGACAGGTACAAGGAGAAAGACCAGACAGGGAGACAGTCCAGACAGACCAGACAGGGAGGAGGTCCAGACAGTCCAGACAGACCAGACAGGGAGACAGATAGACAGACCAGACAGGGAGACAGTCCAGGCAGACCAGACAGACCAGACAGGGAGGCAGTCCAGACAGTCCAGACAGACCAGACAGGGAGACAGGTAGACAGACCAGACAGGTAGACAGACCAGACAGGGAGGCAGTCCATACAGTCCAGACAGACCAGACAGGGAGGCAGCCCAGACAGACCAGACAGGGTTGCAGTCCAGACAGTCCAGACAGGGAGGCAGTTCAGACAGACCAGACAGGGAGACAGTCCAGACAGACCAGACAGGCAGAATGGGAGACATACCAGACAGGGCAACATGGAGTCAGTCCAGATAGAGAGACAGGTACAGGGAGACAAGTAGACAGGTACAGGAAGACAAGACGACAAGTACAGGGAAATAGGTAGACAGACCAGACATGGTCAAAGACAAGACAAGGACACAGGTACAGGGAGACAGACCAGACAGGGAGACAGAGCAGACATATAAGGGAGCACCCCTGTCCAAGTTAACAATGTTATGAATTACAGTAATCAGGCTGTTCCTAGAGGACCAATCAGTGCTTGACCTGGAACAAACGTTACGTTATGGATACATAATGGTGACATTATGACATAGGCCAAAGGTTATGACATTATGACAAAGGCTTATGTTAAAAGGTCAAATGTTGTAAGGTTATGGTGTTCGATATTATGTTGATGTAATGGGGACAAAATTGTGATGTTATGGTGATGTTATGGGGACGTCATGTTGATGTACATAAGATTACCTTTAACAGAGAAAGCATAAAGTATTATCTCTTCTTCCCAGTCTAGCCCCGGTGCATTATTGAACCAACTGAAGGCACGTTATTCAGCCACTCTTGAAGGAAAATGGCATCAAGCCTCAGAGTGCTGATCTCACACGAGGTGAAAAGGTGAAAGAAGTGCTGATCTCAACGCAGGGAAAGGTGAATGGTCACAGTTGTGACCTTGATGGGGTTGATGCTATAACAACAGCCTGTGGTCAAACAGAGTAAGTTCTCAACTGAAGATGTTTGTGATCCTACTCTTTCAGCACACACCCCAACTCAGCTCTCAGATGATCCCTATGGGATCCTTGTATCTGGATTATAATCTTCCTTTTGATTTAATCACATCTGAACCTGGGGGGTTCCTCATGGCCAGGGATAGATATTTCACTACAGGAATCAGAAATTGTAGAATTATACTTACGTTTGAAGCAGGAAACTGTAGGTGAGAGAGGAGAGAGAGGAGAGGGTGCGGGGGTGAAATACACAGCAGATGTTATTGCGAGTGTAGCGAAATGTTTGTGCTTCTAGTTCCGGCAGTGCAGCAATATCTAACAAGTAATCTAACAATTCCACAACAACTACCTAATACACACAATCTAAGTGAAGGAATGGAATAAAAATCTATAAACTATAAACCTCCCTTTTTCAGGACCCTGTCTTTCAAAGTTAATTCGTAAAAATCCAAAAAACTTCACAGATCTTCATTGTAAAGGGTTTAAACACTGTTTCCCATGCTTGTTCAATGAATCATAAACAATTAATGAACATGCACCTGTGGAACGGTCGTTAAGACACTAACAGCTTACAGCTGGTAGGCAATTAAGGTCACAGTTATGAAAATTTAGGACACTAAAGAGGCCTTTCTACTGACTCTGAAAAACACCAAAAGAAAGATGGCCAGGGTCCCTACACATGTACATGCCTTAGGCATGCTGCAAGGAGGCATGAGGATTGAAGATGTGGCCAGGGCAATAGATTGCAATGTCTGTACTTTGAGACACCTAAGACAGTGCTACAGGGAGACAGGACGGACAGCTGATCATCCTCGCAGTGGCAGACCATGTGTAACAACACCTGCACAGGATCGGTACACCCGAACATCACACCTGCGGGACAGGTACAGGATGATAACAAAAACTGCCCGGGTTATACCAGGAACGCACAATCTCTCCATCAGTACTCAGACTGTCCACAATAGGCTGAGAGAACCTGGGCTTGTAGGCCTGTTGTAAGGCAGGTCCTCACCAGACATCACTGGCAACAATGTCGCCTATGGGCACAAACCCACCATCGCTGGACCAGACAGGAGGACTGTACACCGAGGCCTGTACTCTGGAGCGAGATCGATTTGGAAGTGAAGGGTCCGTCATGGTCTGGGGCGGTGTGTCACAGCATCTTTGGACTGAGCTTGTTGTCATTGCAGACAATCTTAACGCTGTGCATTACAGGGAAGACATCCTCCTCCCTCATGTGTTACCCTTCCTGCAGGCTCATCCTGACCCTCATAGCAGCGAAGAGCCTGGATCTCAATCCCATTGAGCACATCTGGGACCTGTTGGATTGGAGGGTGAGGGCTAGGGCCATTCCCCCCAAAAATGTCTGGGAACTTGCAGGTGCATTGGTGGAAGAGTGGGATAACATCTCACAGCAAGAACTGGCAAATCTGGTGCAGTCCATGAGGAGGAGATACACTGCAGTACTTCATGCAGCTGGTGGCCACACCAGATACTAATGTTGTGTCGTCTAAAAACTTGATGATTGAGTTGGAGGCGTGCATAGCCACGCAGTCATGGGTGAACAGGGAGTACAGGAGGGGGCTGAGCACGCACCCTTGTGGGGCCCCAGTGTTGAGGATGAGCGAAGTGGAGATGTTGTTTACCACCTGGGGGCGGCCCGTCAGGAAGTCCAGGACCCAAATGCACAGGGCGGGGTTGAGACGCAGGGCCTCAAGCTTATTGATGAGCTTGGAGGGTACTATGGTGTTGAAAGCTGAGCTGTAGTCAATGAACAGCACTCTTACATAGGTATTCATCTTGTCCATGTGCAATATGGCAGTGTGCAGAGTGATGGCAATTGCATTGTCTGTGGACCTATTGGGGCGGTACGCAAATTGAAGTGGGTCTAGGGTGACAGGTAAGGTGGAGGTGATATGATCCTTGACTAGTCTCTCAAAGCACTTCATGACGACAGAAGTGAGTGCTATGGGGCGATAGTCATTTAGTTTAGTTACCTTTGCCTACTTGGGTACAGGAGAATGGTGGCCATCTTGAAGCATGTGGGAACAGCAGACTGGGATAGGGAGAGATTGAATATGTCCGTAAACACACCAGCTAGCTGGTCTGCGCATGCTCTGAGGACACGGCTAGGGATGCCATCCGGGCCGGCAGCCTTAAAAGCGCAGAGAGCATCATGAAGAACAAGGAACACACCAGGCAGGTCCGAGATACTGTTGTGAAGAAGTTTAAAGCCGGATTTGGATACAAAAAGATTTCCAAAGCTTTAAACATCCCAAGGAGCACTGTGCAAGCGATAATATTGAAATGGAAAGAGTATCAGACCACTGCAAATCTACCAAGACCTGGCCGTCCCTCTAAACTTTCAGCTCATACAAGGAGAAGACTGATCAGAGATGCAGCCAAGAGGCCCATGATCACTCTGGATGAACTGCAGAGATCTACAGCTGAGGTGGGAGACTCTGTCCATAGGACAACAATCAGTTGTATATTGCACAAATCTGGCCTTTATGGAAGAGTGGCAAGAAGAAAGCCATTTCTTAAAGATATCCATAAAAAGTGTCGTTTAAAGTTTGCCACAAGCCACCTGGGAGACACACCAAACATGTGGAAGAAGGTGCTCTGGTCAGATGAAACCAAAATTGAACTTTTTGGCAACAATGCAAAATGTTATGTTTGGCGTAAAAGCAACACAGCTGAACACACCATCCCCACTGTCAAACATGGTGGTGGCAGCATCATGGTTTGGGCCTGCTTTTCTTCAGCAGGGACAGGGAAGATGGTTAAAATTGATGGGAAGATGGATGGAGCCAAATACAGGACCATTCTGGAAGAAAACCTGATGGAGTCTGCAAAAGACCTGAGACTGGGACGGAGATTTGTCTTCCAACAAGACAATGATCCAAAACATAAAGCAAAATCTACAATGGAATGGTTCAAAAATAAACATATCCAGGTGTTAGAATGGCCAAGTCAAAGTCCAGACCTGAATCCAATCGAGAATCTGTGGAAAGAACTGAAAACTGCTGTTCACAAATGCTCTCCATCCAACCTCACTGAGCTCGAGCTGTTTTGCAAGGAGGAATGGGAAAACATTTCAGTCTCTCGATGTGCAAAACTGATAGAGACATACCCCAAGCGACTTACAGCTGTAATCGCAGCAAAAGGTGGCGCTACAAAGTATTAACTTAAGGGGGCTGAATAATTTTGCACGCCCAATTTTTCAGATTTTGATTTGTTAAAAAAGTTTGAAATATGCAATAAATGTCGTTCCACTTCATGATTGTGTCCCACTTGTTGTTGATTCTTCACAAAAAAATACAGTTTTATATCTTTATGTTTGAAGCCTGAAATGTGGCAAAAGGTCGCAAAGTTCAAGGGGGCCAAATACTTTCGCAAGGCACTGTAAGTCAGTTCTTAACATAAAGACTTAAAACTCAAAATTCTATAATTGCCTACCCCAAGGAGGATATGTGTTCACTTTCAGCTTCCTGTGTAAACCGGAAGTGCCTTAAAATAGTGTCACAGGTGCTGTTTCGAAGGGTTAAAAAGGTCAGATCTTTTCAAAACTTCATATGTGTGATTAGGCAACCCCCATGAACTGTAAATCAGTCATTTCTCTCATAAAATTTCAAAGAAAGACCATTTTGACCATTACGAAAATGACAACATTTAGAAAAGTCTCAGAGGCGCAAGACTAGGTGCATTGAAACCGGCTCGGCCCATAGAGACAGACCCCAATGTTTCTGTCCGATAGCTCATTCAAGGACCCCGTAGCAAGGCATGGAAAAAAGTGGATTTTCAGCACCAATTTTCAGCACCGAAGGACCTATCAAGCTGAAACTCGGGATTCGGGGTCGCCTCACATAGGCCTACACATAATGTCAGAACTGGACCCGCAGCTAGAACGTAACTATGTGTTTTACGTTTTTATTATGTTTTAAACTGAAGGCGCTGTGAATTATGGGCCTGCTCTGAAATATGTGATAGTTGTCTTCTAAATGAGTTGGGAAAAGTGGGTTTGGTGTCAATTGGTATCAGTTTGGTGTCAGAATGACATCTAATTGACCGATAGACACTTACTTGCTAGTTGACTTTTGTACATTTGCAATATGTTTAAACGGAGAGGGACCATCACCTAAATGGCATTCTGAAATCAACACTAAAAATGGCATCACCATAGTCTCCAGACTGTGCCGAGTTCAACGAGACGCCCCGCTTGACCGTAGCTCGCTCTGAGTGCAGCGACCTTGAAAAAAGAAGGCCCAAAATGAAGCCTGGCCCTAAATGTTATTTGCTTTTGGGTGACAGTGAGAGAACCGTTAGGGTGAGAAGCACAATTCGACCTCAGGTCGGGAGGTCCTGAGGTCCTCTCGATCCGTGCAAGCCTAACCTTGACCATCTGGCATTAACCCTTAACAGTAAATCAGGGTTTTTTGATCTCACAGATTACAATGACTTCTCTCCCCATAGGAATACATTGCCTGCTCCTCTAAAGTCAACCTGAAGCCTATGTGGGTTATGAATGGGTTATGAACCTGTCTTCAATGACAGTCCATCAGGACACAATGAGGTCTACCTGTGTCGATTCTAAGCTTCCTGAAGCAACCGGAAGTGGTTAAAATCACCCTAAAAGTGTTTTTCCATATCCAACCTGCAGTTTGATAGAAATAGTGCATTCAACCCTGTGTAAATCAGTCAGTTCTTAGAGTAAAGACTTAAAAATCAGGATTCTGTAAAAGCATACCACAATGAGGATATGTGTTTACTTATAGCTTCCTGTGCCAACCGGACGTGCCATAATTGGTGTCACAGGGGCTGTTTCGAAGGGTTAAAAAAGTCAGATCTTTTCAAAACCTCATATGTGCGATTAGGCAACCCTCATGAACTGTAAATCAGTCATGACTCCCATAAAATTTCAAAGAAAATCTAAATCACACACACACACAGCTTGGAAGGAGGGACACATTGGGGTGCGTAGAGACAGACAGTGCCTGCAATAGTTACCTTTGTTCGAGCTAAAAAAGAACCGTCAGACATAGAGTTCTGAAACTTTAGAAACCTGTTCTAGACCTCAGGTCGATAGTGCGTGGTGAGTAGGCTCTAGAAAGGTTCTCGGACCGAGAAACAGCCTCGTACATTTGCAATAACTTCAATTCATTTTTCATTTTCGCATTCTGGTGTCAGAATGATATCTAATTAACTGATGGACACTGACTTGCTGGTGACTTTTGTCCATTTGCAATATGTTTAAACAGTGAGGTACCATCACCAAAGTGACATTCTGAAATCAACCCCAACAAGTGATGGAGAGGAACCAGAATCACTGCCCAGCCATCCCAATCGGGCCAATTTCGCATTCCTGCAGGATTTTTGAGCATGCCAAATTTGTGATGGTAAATGCCCATTGAACCATATTGCAAATGCACAGTGCATTTGCAAATGCACAGTGCATTTGCAACAGTGAAAAAACATCACCAAATGGACATGATGAAATCAACACAACGAGCGATGGAGAAGAACCACTATCACTGCCCGACCATCCTGAGTTCATCAGGCCAGTCAATTTCGCATTCCTGCAGGATTTTTGAGCATGCCAAATTCGTGATGGTACATGGCAAATGGACATAACATCCTGATTTGGCATTTTCAAATCTTTCATATTGCATTTGGACATTTCTTATGGCATTTGGCCAAAAAAAGTGACTTTTGACTTTGACTTCCTATGAAATCATATAGTAAAAAAAAAAAATGATAATAAAATATGACTAAAGTATGTTGATACAGTTCTTATACATGTGTAATTGACACAAAAATCGAAATGATTTTGAAAAACGGTCCAGAAAGCACTTTTTTAAGGGGGTGATCCGTTTTTGAAAAGATGTTCAGTTTTTCAAAATTTTACTTTTGGATGTTGACTTGCGTTACATTTGCAATATGAAAAACCACGGTGGAGCGCACTCGCCACCTGTTGGATTTTTAAAGTGTTACACTTGGCATTTGCCATATGGCATTTGCAATCAACTTTGAATTAAACAACGCCAAATTGAGTGGTATTGGACACCGTGTATATGGTTTGTCCAGTGCCAATGACTTCCCATTAATTTTTGTACATTTCAGGGGGGTGTTCCCTTACTACAATAAATGCAGCCTCAAGATATATGGTTTCCAGTTTGCATAAAGTCGGGTAAAGTTCCTTGAGGGCCATCGTGGTATCGCCTTGAGGGGGGATATGCACGGCTGTGACAATAACCGACAAGAATTCTCTTGGGAGATAATACGGTCAGCATTTGATTGTGAGGTCAATTCTCGGTCAGGTGAACAAAAAGACTTGAGTTCCTGTATGTTGTTACAATTACACCATGAGTCGTTAATCATGAAATATGCTACCCCACCCTTCTTCTTCCCGGAGAAATGTTTATTTCTGCCGGCATGACGCACAAAGAATCCCGGTGGCTGTACTGACTCCGACAGCATATCCCGAGAGAGACATGTTTCCGTGAAACAGAGTATGTTAAAATCCCTGATGTCTCTCTGGAAAGCAACCCTTGCCCTAATTTTGTTTACCTGGTTATCTAGAGACTGGACATTAGCAAGTAATATACTCGGAAGCGGTGGGTGGTGCGCGCGCCTCCAAAGTCTGACCAGAAGGTTGCTCCGTCTACCTCTTCTGTGGCGACATCGTTTTGGGTCAGCCTCTGGAATCAGTTCCAATGCCCTGGGTGGTTCGGACAAAGGATCCGCTTTGGGAAAGTTGTATTTCTGGTCATAGTCCTGGTAAGTTGACGTCGCTCTGATATCCAATAGTTCTTCCCGGCTGTATGTAATAATAATTCAGATTTTCTGGGCTGACAATGTAAGAAATAAGGGAAAAAATACGTAAATAAAACAAAATACTGCAAAGTTGCCTAAGGACTAGAAGCGAGGCGGTCCTCTCTGTCTGCGCCATCTGAGATTGGGAATGGGTGAGGTCAGGGGTTGGGGTGAATGGGTTGGAAAGGGAGGGAAGCATGTGCAGAAAGAGGCAAAGGAATGAGAAGTGAGTGAGAGAGAGTGAGCGAGAGAGCGCTGGAGGCCAACCTCACATCAATTTGCAGCTGAGCGGTCTCCTGTCTGTCCTTGATGCTATGTCATTGAGAGGAGTTTCTGAGAAAGCAGACTCAAAGAAGGCAGACTCCTTGGTAGTGTATTAGGAAGTGTATAGTATTAGCCTTGGGAGCTGGGTTGTAAGGGCGACCTCTTGGCAGTGCATTGGGTACAGCACAGTACTGGCAGGCTTTCTCATGGCTGGGTGTTGGCAGGCTTTCAAGAGCTTAGCTCTTAGCACGGCCACTGTTTCTAGTCACACACACACTCCTCACAGGAATCCAGGGCACGCAAACTGCACAGTACAGTCGGGAACACCAACACAAACACTCATGCATACGGTCAGGTCCAAAATGATTGGCACCCTATTAGCAAAAATTGAGATTGGAGAACACATTGGGAGGAATCTTAAGAGCATTCCTCCATTCAGAATATTTCCAGATCCTTGATATCCTTTGTCTGTGCTTATGGACTGCCCTCTTCAATTCAAACCAAAGGTTTTCAATGGGGTTCATGTCCAGAGACTGATATGGAAATAAAGCTCTTTGGCCACGCACACCAGTTGTGGATTTTGCGTAGAAAGAAAGATGCACATGCAGAAAATAATCCCATACCTACTGTAAAATAGGGTGGTGGAGCTTTAACGTTATGGAACTATTTTGCTTCCACTGGTCTTGGGCCTTGTTAAGGTCAACGGTATCATGAACTTTACCCAGTCCCGGGACATTTTAGCCAAAAACCTGGTTGCCTCTGCCAACTGTACATACAGTTTACACACACACTGTGCACACAAAATAATCATAATACAAAAATAATTTTATTATCTTTTTATTTGTAAACATAAGAAATACAGCATGAACTTCATCCCACTCCATACTATTTCCCGACTTTTCCATTGTCATTTAAGATACATTTGGTACAAGTTTTCTTTTTTTCACACATTCAGACAGACATATTATTCATGCTATGATACATCCTTCAAGAGCCGATCTTCGAGTGTGCATTTATAAGTGACTGTTCCTTGGTGTTTCCCATCCCAAATCTACACTTATAGATGCACACTTGAAGATCTGCTCTGGATGGACTAGTAACAGCATCGCAGAAAGTTTGAAACACCACCTTATTTCTTTACACACCAATGTAAGCCAAAGAGTGCATCACAAATGACATTCTATATGGTCCTGGTCAAAAGTAATGCACTACACAGGGAATAGTATACTATTTGGGATACAACAAAGGGGTTGGTTGTGAATTGGTCACTACTCACTAGTGTCTCTCTCTGTCTCATAGTTGTTTGTGTTTGTCTGTCCCGTGCTGCCTCAATAGAGAGACGTAGAGGCGTATGAAGGAGTAAGAGACTCCCAGAGAGCAGTACACTGATGTCACCAGCAGGGGCACGAAGGGCATGGTATGCTGCCACGGCGACAGAGGGTAAACAACCTCACAGAGGATCTCTACGGCAACCAGGCCCAGGAGGTAGGTGGTTTCCAGAGGGTTAAGGAGGGAACCCCTGTAACAGAGTTAAGATCGTAGTGTAAACTCACACAGCTTGAAATGTTTCCACGTGTGTTGTTTCAATGGTGCAACTGGCTAGTACATTTTCAAACGGGCGGTCACATGTACCTGAGACCAATACTGGTAAGGATTTGTGAGCAAGGAAGCTATGATGTTAAGCAGCACACAGTGACACTAGTTATACCAAGATAGGAGCTAATTGTGCTCTGTAAAAAAGCAGTGCTTTTAGACAGGACCCAAACGCAAAAGGTATCAGTATTGGTAAACATGAATATTAACTAAATTTATTTGCAGATTATCTCCTGATATACCTGACCAATATTGAAAACTCAATGGCTTCCCTTGCTAAAAATATTTTCGGAATACTCTAAAATCTCAGGATATAAAATGAACGTAGAAAAAAACAAAATAACGGCAATAGGAAAAATAAAAAGAATAACTCAATAACTCATTTGCTACAGCAAATCCTTGAAGTGGACTACAAACAAAAAATATATAAAGATAACTTTATCCCATTACTCAATAATATGAAAGCAGATCTATTTTAATGGGACAATCTTCCCATACATTTTACAGGTAGAATAAACCTCTTCAGAAAGGCATAGCTCCCAAAGTTTTGACATTTATCTTTGGTAATACCAAATATCCTTCCAAAAAACATCCTTTAAAAAAGTATACCTCAGTCATAATAGACTTTATATTGGCAAATAAAATGCATAGAATAAAAACAAAACATTTTCCCATCTTCCTAAGTCTGAGGGTGGTTTTAAACTTCCAGACTTAGAATTGTATCAACTCGCCACCCAAGGCTTGCAACATATAGTTAAAAGCACAAAAGACGAACAATAGGTACATATTGAAGATGTGCACGCTCATCCCCAGAATATTTTCACGTGTCTATTTTAGGATAAAGCTAAGAACATTAACAACTTCATAGTTAAGAACACTATAACAATATGAAAGAAAATAAAACGGTTTCTACAAGAACCAATATCACTCACTTAAAGCACAACCGCATGGAACAATCCTCGAATAGCGTTTCAGAATTCACTGATAAATTGGTCCACATGGAAAACTAAAGGCATAGAAATGATTTGATTTGACATGGAAAACTAAAGGCATAGAAATGATTTGATTTGACATGGAAAACTAAAGGCATAGACATTGTAAATGTCTTGGTAATAGGAAATACATTTATTTCCATGACAGAATTAAAAAGCAATTTGGACCGACCAATGTAGATATTTTCAAATACATGCAACTTAAAAGTTTGATATCACGGAATTTCGATTTGAAATCTTTTAGACATCAGAGTAATCTTGAGGGAATCCTATGAGTCAGAAAAGGATATTCAAATGATAGATAAGATATACAAAACCTTGCAGAGAGCGTATCCAACTGACAACCTCTAAGAAAAAAATATAAACTTAAAAAGAACTGATATTGGCAGAAGATAGAGGGAATGTTGGAACATAACTAACTAAATTACTGTTAACTAAAATGTTCGCTTAATCCAGTATAAACTAATTTATAGAATGTATTATACAAGAGACAAAATTCACAAATTCTACAGCACAACGACAGAGTCATGTCTTAAGTGTAAAACTATCAAAGATTCAATAATTTATGCCTTTGGGGAATGCTATGAAGTCCAAAAATTGGCTGTCAGAAGTATTACAATGTAAATTAACTTTTAATCTGTCGGTCTCCATATTTCAAGACATGGCATATGAGGGTGCAGTGAGATACCCAATGGGTTGGAAACTACTTTTCTCGTCAATCATCTTGAAAAAACATTTACTTAAAAACTGGAAAGGTCAAATGCTTTGTTATTTAAATGTTGAAAGGGCGTGGGCGATGGAGTGAAGCAAAATGGTGCAGTTTGAGGCCTTGTGGAGGAAAGTGATGCGGGCGCTGGAAATGGGGGTGTGAGCAGATGGGTCTGGGCAGGTGTTATGTCCTTGATGTTTTTGTGCATTTGTATGCTGTCGTTTGTATGCGTACAGTATGTTTTGTATTGTTTGAATTTTTTTTTAAATAAAACAAAAGCAGTGTTCTCAGATCATGGTCCCAGAACTCACAGGGCGTGCAGAGTTTGTTCTAGCACTTACACACCTGATTGAACTGTCAACTAAACATCAAGAACAGTGGTGTAAAGTACTAAAGTAAAATTACTTTAACTTGGCCCGAGTGCATATGTAACAGTATAGCTTCCGTCCCTCTCCTCGCCCCAACCTGGGCTCGAACCAGGGACCCTCTGCACACATCAACAACAGCCACCTCCGAAGCATCGTTACCCATCGCGCCACAAAAGCCACGGCCCTTGCAGAGCAAGGGGAACCACTACTTCAAGGTCTCAGAGCAAGTGACGTCACCGATTGAACCGCTATTAGCGCGCACCACAGCTAACTAGCTAAACATTTCACATCGGTTACACATAAAACTTCTTAAGTGTCTCCTTTAAGGAATTATTTTTTCCGTATACCGGGGGAAATGTAAAAGGGTGTTATATAAAGCCCATCAAACATTTCCTCATTTAGAGTTTTCACGGTAGTTTGAAAGCATGTACAGCAGAAAAAGTATCTGGTTACCATGGAGACTTCTTATGGCTGGGGTCTGTATTGAGTAGCTTGGATGAATAAGGTGCCCAGAGTAAACTGCCTGCTACTCAGGCCCAGAAGCTAAGATATTTATATTATTAGTAGATTTGGATAGAAAACTGTTTGAATGATGTCTGAGTATAACAGAACTCACATGGCAGGCAAAAACCTGAGAAAAAATCCAACTAGGAAGTGGGAAATCTGAGGTTTGTAGTTTTTCATGTAATTGCCAATCGAATATACAGTGTCTATGGGGTCATATTGCACTTCCTAAGGCTTCCACTATATGTCAACAGTCTTTAGAACCTTGTTTGAGGCTTCTACTGTGAGGTGGGGGCGAATTCCTGTGAGTACTGGGAGTACATTCTGATGAAGATCATCAAAGGTAAGTGAATATTTCTAATGCTATTTCTGACTTCTGTTGACTCCACAACATGGCGGTTATCTGTTTGGCTTGTTTTGTTGTCTGAGCGCTGTACTCAGACTATTGCATAGTGTGCTTTTTTTGTAAAGAAAAATTTAAATTTGACACAGCGGTTGCATTAAGGAGAAGTGTATCTATAATTCCATGCATAACAGTTGTATCTTTTATCAAAGTTTATTATTTCTGTAAATTGATGTGGCTCTCTGCAAAATCACCGGATGTTTTGGAACTACTGAACATAATGCGCCAATGTAAACTGAGATTTTTGGATATAAATATGAACTTTATAGAACAAAACATACATGTATTGTGTAACGTGAAGTCCTATGCGTGTCATCTGATGAAGATCATCAAAGGTTAGTGATGAAAATGATCTCTTTTTTTTTTGTGACTCCTCTCTTTGGCTGGAAAAATGGCTGTGTTTTTTTGTGACTATGCGGTGACCTAACATAATTGTTTGGTGTGCTTTCACTGTAAAGGCTTTTTGAATATCGGACACTGGTGGGATTAACAACGAGTTTATCTTTAAAATGGTGTAAAATACTTGTATGTTTGAGGAATTCTAATTAATGAGATTTCTGTTGTTTTGAATTTGGCGCTCTGCACCTTCACTGGCTGTTGTCATATCGATCCCAGTAGCGGGATTTCAGCCATAAGAAGTCAATGATATATATTTATTTTGGGAGATAGAAAAATAGAACTTCTACATTTAAGACAGGAGAAACAAATGGATTCATAAGATAATAAAATACATTTCTTTGACTTTTTCTCAACTTGTTTATATTACTTTCTGGCACGACAAGATAACTTACGGAGTAGGTAGCTAGCTAGCCAGCTATCTTTGAAGCCATGGATTGTGCACCTTCCATTGTTTAGCTAAGTAGCTACCTAGCTAGCTAGGTGATTTTCTTTTGAAAATAAGGCAGAGGACAGCAACATTTACCTCCATAAATGTTGTTTATATTGATTTACATACTGAATGAAGCACGTAAGGGACGTCATGGACACCTATAACTTTTCACTTCATTTAAGGGGGACATTTTCCTTAAACTGACTTAAAACTTTTTCCTTCAAAGTTAAGAAAACTTTATGGGTAAAGATAAAAAATAAAATGTACTTAAAATGTTTTATGGAACAGGCCCCTGTGCTTTGTTATTTATATTTTTAACAACTTTTACTTCACTAGATTCCTAAAGAAAATAATGTATTTTTTACAGCATACATTTCCCCTGACACCCAAAAGGGCTTATTACATTTTGAATGCTTAGCAGGACATATCATATATATATATATATATATTTTTTAAATGGTGCCATCTGGTTTGCTTAATACAAGGAATTTAAAATGATTTATACTTTTATTTTTGATACTTTAGAATATTTTAGCAATTACATTTACTCAAGTAGTATTTAACTGGGTGATTGTCACTTTTACCTCATTCATTTTCTATTAAGGTATCTTTACTTTTACTGAAGTATGACAATTGGGTACTTTTTCCACCACTGATCAAGGACCACCTTGACTGAGAGCATTACAAATGTATAATGATAGTTAGTCATCAGTTTGACATACAGTGCATTTGGAAAGTATTCAGACCCCTTTTTCCACATTTTGTTATGTTACAGCCTTATTTTAAAATCGATAAAATAAAAAAAGTTCCACATCAATCTACACACAATACCCCATAATGAAAAAGTGATAACAGGTTTTTAGATTTTTTTGCACATTTATTAAAAATAAAAAACAGAAATACCTTATTTACATAAGTATTCAGACCCTTTTCTATGAGACTTGAAACTGAGCTCAGGTGCACTCTGTTTCCATTGATCATCCTTGAGATGTTTCTACAACTTGGAGTCCACCTGTGGTAAATTCAATTGATTGGACATGATTTGGAAAGGCACACACCTGTCTATATAAGGTCCCACAGTTGACAGTGCAGAGCAAAAACCAAGCCATGAGGTCAAAGGAATTGTCCGTAGAGCTTCGAGACAGGATTGTGTTGAGGCACAGATCTGGGAAAGGGTACCACAACATTTCTACAGCATTGAAGGTCCCAAGAACACTGTGGCCTCCATCATTCTTAAATGGAAGAAGTTTGGAACCACCAAGACTCCTCCTAGAGCTGGCCGCCCGGCCAAACTGAGCAATCGGGGGAAAAGGGCCTTGGTCAGGGAGGTGACCAAGAATCCGATGGTCAATCTGACAATTTAAATTTAATCCATTTTAGAATAAGGCTTTAATGTAACAAAATGTGGGGAAAAAATCAGGGGGGTCTGAATCCTTTCCGAATGCACTGTATGTATCAATACCACCAAAAATCTACTCTAACACGGAAGTTCACCCACCTGAACAGTTTCTTTAAGGAGGTGAAGCTGTAGAGCGTGAACAGCAGCATCAGCAGGACTTTGATGGGCAGCTCTGTGACAACAAAGATTGAGAAACAAACATTAAGATCCTAATCATACAATATGAAATTTCTAATTGTAAATAACAAAATGCCTTCTCAGAGGGAGCCCAAATGGCTCCAGTGATGGCTAGTTGCAGAGGCTCTTACCTGCTGCAGTGAAGAGAAGTGGAAACAGAGAGTAATGCCCCGTGGTGGTCAGCATCAGGAAGATCCCAGCATCCTCTCTGCTCTCAACTGCTAGTATGCTGCCAAACAACAACACAAAACCCATTACAACAGGAAGAGGAGCTCTACAATAAAGACGTAACCAACTATGCCACAGAGTTGTATTCATTAGGCACCAAACGGAAGAACATTTACTGAAACAGGGAGGGACGACCAGATGACCAATGAGAAAGCCCATTATAATTTTCAGTTGCAAAACGTTTTGCTACAGTGTGCCCCAATGAATATGACCCAGTTGCTATCAACGGGTCAATGATAGCAGAATCTGATATCAGCATGTCAGCAGTTCACCTGAAGGGCAGTATGGCCATGAGGATGGCCTTCTCGTGGACATGCCAGCCGAACATGAAGGAGCCCAGGGCACAGACCACCAGGCAGCGCAGGAACCCCCGGGCACCACGCGGACGACACCAGATACTCAACACTGCAGGCTGAGGGGGGTGGGGGGGCAGGAAGAGAGGGGGGTATATTAACTTTTTACCTTTTACTTTAGGCTGGTGCACATTATTCTAAATATATATAGTAACAGTCAAAGGTTTGGACACACTTACTCATTCAAGGGTTTTTCTTTATGTTTTTTTACTATTTTCTACATTGTAGAATAATAGTGAAGACATCAAAACTATGAAATAACACATATGGAGTGTCCAAAAAGTGTTAAACAAATCAAAATATATTTTATACTCTTGAAAGTAGACACCCTTTGCCTCGATGACAGCGTTGCACACTCTTGGCATTCTCTCAACCAGCTTCATGAGGTAGTCACCTGGAATGCATTTCAATTAACAAGTGTGCCTTGTTAAAAGTTAAATTGTGGAATTTCTTTCCTTCTTAATGTGTTTGAGCCAAATCAGTTGTGTTGTGACAAGGTAGGGATGGTATACAGAAGATAGCCCAACTTTGTAAAAGACCAAGTCCATATTATGGCAAGAACAGCTCAAATAAGCAAAGAGAAACGACAGTCCATCATTATTTTAAGACATGAAGGTCAGTCAAGCAGGAACATTTTAAGAACTTTGAAAGTTTCTTCAAGTGCAGTTGCAAAAAACCATCAAGCGCTATGATCAAACTGGCTCTCATGAGGACCGCCACAGGAAAGGAAGACCCAGAGTTACCTCTGCTGCAGAGGATAAGTTCAATAGAGTTAACTGCACCTCAGATTGCAGCCCAAATAAATGCTTCACAGAGTTCAAGTAACAGACACATCTCAACATCATCTGTTCAGAGGAGACTGCATGAATCAGGCCTTCATGCTTAAATTGCTGCAAAGAAACCAGTACTAAAGGACACCAATAAGAAGAAGAGACTTCCTTGGGCTAAGAAACACAAACAATCATCTGAGGAGTCTAAGTTTGAGATTTTTGGTTCCAACTGCCATGTCTTTGTGAGACACAGAGTAGGTGAACGGATGATCTCAACATGTGTGGTTCCCACCGTGAAGCATGGAGGAGGAGGTGTGACGGTGCTTTACTGGTGATACTGTCTGTGATTTATTTAGAATTCAAGGCACACTTAACGAGCATGGCTACTACAGTATTCTGCAGCGATACGTCATCCCATCTGGTTTGCGCTTAGTGGGACTATCATTTGTTTTTCAACAGGAAAATGACCCAACACACCTCCAGGCTGTGTAAGGGCTATTTGGCCAAGGAGAGTGATGGAGTGCTGCATCAGATGACCTGGCATTCACAAGCACCCGACCTCAACCCAATTGATATGGTTTGGGATTAGTTGGAACACAGAGTGAAGGAAAAGCAGAATTTTACCCCTTTTTCGTGGTATCCAATTGTTGTAGTAGCTACTATCTTGTCTCATCGCTACAACTCCCGTACGGGCTCGGGAGAGACGAAGGTTGAAAGTCATGCGTCCTCCGATACACAACCAACCAAGCCGCACTGCTTCTTAACACAGCGCACATCCAACCCGGAAGCCAGCCACACCAATGCGCCGGAGGAAACACCGTGCACCTGGCCACCTTGGTTAGCGTACACTGCGCCCAGCCCGCCACAGGAGTCGCTGGTGCGCAATGAGACAAGGACACCCCTACCGACCAAGCCCTCCCTAACCCGGGCGACGCTAGGCCAATTGTGCGTCGCCCCACGGACCTCCCGGTCGCGGCCGGTTACGAGAGAGCCTGGGCGCGAATCCAGGGACTCTGATGGCACAGCTGGCGCTGCAGTACAGTGCCCTTAACCACTGCGCCACCCGGGAGGCGACAAGTAATTTTTCTAACAATTGTTTACCGACATATTATTTCACTTATAATTCACTGTATCACAATTCCAGTGGGTCAGAAGTTTACGTACACTAAGTTGACTGTGCCTCTAAACAGCTTGGAAAATTCCAGAAAATTATGTCATGTCTTTAGAAGCTTATGATAGGCTAATTGACATCATTTGAGTCAATTGGAGGTGTACCTGTGGATGTATTTCAAGGCCTACCTTCAAACTCAGTGCCTCTTTGCTTGACATCATGGGAAAATCAAAAGAAATCAGCCAAGACCTCAGAAAAAACATTGTAGACCTCCACAAGTCTGGTTCATCCTTGGGAGCAATTTCCAAATGCCTGAAAGTACCACATTCCTCTGTACAAACAATAAGTATAAACACCATGGGACCACGCAGCCATCATACCGCTCAGGAAGGAGACGTGTTCTGTCTCCTAGATATGAACGTACTTTGGTGCGAAAAGTGCAAATCAATCCCAGGACAGCAGCAAAGGACCTTGTGAAGATGCTGGAGGAAACAGGTACAAAAGTATTTATATCCACAGTCAAATGAGTCCTATATCGACATAACCTGAAAGGACGCTCAGTAAGGAAGAAGCCACTGCTCCAAAACCACCATAAAAAAAGCCAGACTACAGTTAATGATCGGCTATGAAAAGCCAACTGACATTTACTCCTGAGGTGCTGACTTGTTGCACCCTCGACAACTACTGAAAGAAACCGATTTGAAGACAACAAGTAATGACATCACTGTGCACCAATGATATGTTTCGTTGTTTCGTTGATTGACTGTATTTTAACCCAATGACCACTGATCGTCTTGAAATCTAGCTGGGTAGATAGCCAATGAGCTGAGGTAAATGGCAATATGCAATGGTTATGTTTTGGAAGACCAACCCATGTAGTAAGCTCCAGCATATTACGCGCAGCATTGTTTGGTAAACGCACAGATTCAGCTGTTTATATATCAATCAGTATGGCGACTAAGTCAGGGAAAGCTAAATCGAAGTCTAGATATACAGGTGTACACACAATTTTAGAAGAAATTGATCATAAAAGTGAGACAGAGATTGTTGTAGGACGATTCATTTAGCGATTCCCAAGTGGAGGAATATTTTTGAACGGAGAGGACATGTTTTGGACTGGTAAATTCTGCTCATGCTAATGCCCTTGTTTGAAATTAATAATATAAAATATGTGATTTTTATTTTATTTTAGAAGCAATATATAAAAATCTAATGTAATGAAATGTGAGATGCGTGTGTCTGCCGCCCCACCCCAACCCACATGAAATAGCCTATTTGAGGCTGTTGAGGGGAGGGCAGGCCCACAACAATGGCCAAAGTGAAATGGAGACAGTAGATCTAGCTGGTCTGTCATAATATAATAGAGACAGAAGATATAGATGAAATGTCATAATATAAAAGAGACAGTAGATCTAGCAGGTCTATAATAATATATTCAACCTTATGTTCCCTGTACTCATATATATATATATCTGTTTATTATACCTGTTGATACTCACTTTATAGCAGAAAGAGACTGCTATGGCACCTGGCATCAGCAGCACAATATTGTGTAGAGCTTTGGCAAAGTGGGTGGGGTTATATCCTTCCTGTTTTGCCCTGTCCGGGGGTCTCATCAGATGGGGCCACAGTGTTTCCTGACCCCTCCTGTCTCAGCTTCCAG
Organism: Oncorhynchus clarkii lewisi; assembly: GCF_045791955.1. NCBI lineage: Eukaryota > Metazoa > Chordata > Actinopteri > Salmoniformes > Salmonidae > Oncorhynchus > Oncorhynchus clarkii. Next base: position 2,815,499 of record NC_092179.1, on the reverse strand, counting down.
TATTTATGCTGCAGTAGTTTATGTGTCGGGGGGCTAGGGTAAGTTTGTTATATCTGGGGTACTTCTTCTGTCTTATCCAGTGTCCTGTGTGAATTTAAGTATGCCCTCTCTAATTCTCTCTTTCTCTCTCTCGGAGGACCTGAGCCCTAGGGCCATGCGTCAGGACTACCTGGCATGATGACTCCTTGCTGTCCCCAATCCACCTGGCCTTGCTGCTGTTCCAGTTTCAACTGTTCTGCCTGCGGCTATGGAACCCTAAGCTGTTCATATTTACTCTTGAGGTGCTGTTCTGTTGCATCCTCTACAACTACTGTGATTATTATTATTTGACCCTGCTGGTCATCTATGAACGTTTGAAAATCTTGGCCATGTTCTGTTGTAATCTCCACCCGGCACAGCCAGAAGAGGACTTGCCACCACTCATAGCCTGGTTCCTCTCTAGGTTTCTTCCTAGGTTTTGGCCTTTCTAGGGAGTTTTTCCTAGCCACCGTGCTTCTACACCTGCATTGCTTGCTGTTTGGGGTTTTAGGCTGGGTTTCTGTACAGCACTTTGAAGGGCTATATTTTTTAAATATTTTTTTATATTTTTTTGATTTGATAGAAGACTGAGGGTCTTCCAAATATTGAAAGTGTGTAAATAGTTACCCATGTTATTTTGTAAATTTATTTATTTTTGTTCTTCATATTTTTTTGGGGGGGGGGGGGTGTGTTAGAATACCATTTTGGCATTTTGAATATAGTTATTTGTTTCAAAATGTATACCTTCACCAATTTGGCCACTTGGGTACATTTGGGCTACTTGTGTGGGACACCTGGGTGATTTCATGATAAATGTCATGTAGCACACTCATTTTGGAAGTTATCATTCTGAAACTTTGCACAAGTACTGTTGCCCTCTTATGTTTTTCACTGAACTTGTCCCCACCATCCTATCTGAATGTTTGTTTTATCATGTTCATTTTAAAGATGATGATACAACAATAAAAATAAAAAACATATGTTTTGTTTTCATTGTTTTATCTAAACCAGATCTATTGTGTTATATTCTCCTACATTCAATTCACATTTACACAAACTTCAGAGTGTTTTCTTTCAAATGGTACCAAGAATATGCATATCCTTGGTTCTGTGCCTGAGCTACAGTCAGTTAGATTTGGGTATGTCTTCAGGCGGAAATTTAAAAAAGTAGGGGGTAGCTCTTCCGACTTCAACTGTATTAAATGTTTTACTCCCCGTACCTGCTTCGTCTCTCCAATGTGTCAGTTGGAACCAAAATTATTTTTAAATTGTTTCTTTCTGAACAAAACTATTATTATTTTTTGTTTTGTTCCATTGTTCAAACTTGTAAAATGAAGTTCTGAACCGGTCCCAACCCCCAAAAAGCACAGGTTTATATGGTTCCTTTCTGTTCCTTTTTAAACCTTTGAAGTCGTCATTAAATGACTTCACCAACCAGTGTGGATAGAGAAGCTTGCTAATTGGGCTACCTAAGCTATAGTTGTTTACATGCACGATGGTGTAGTGCGTGAGATGCCACTGAAATTTTGCGGGTGGGGAGAGAGCGAGAGATGGTGGAGGGTGAGGCTTGGGTTGAAGCGCTTGGCACCTTGTTATGACATGCATTATTTGAATTAGGCCCACATAATTATACCTACGGAGGAGCGGCATCTATGGAGGAACTTTGAATGTCTTTGAACTTCCTAGAGTTGGCTTAACGTTGGACCAGAAACTAGCTAGCTAGTTAGCTAACAAGCTTGTGTGTTCAGCGCGGCACCCGAATTAAAAACATGTCTTACCTTTTAGTAGTTAATAAATCCAATGTGAAAAGTGACAACTATAGTATCCGTAACTAGAATTGAATACATTAATACATTCCTCTTTAAAAGTAAAAAAAATCTCTCCCTAATTTCTGAATCACGCTTGTAACATCAGCTTTTGGAGGGTGCAGGTTGTCTACACATGCACACACACTGGCAAAGATTTTCAGACACAGAAAATAGGTGCCTTGTTATGTTTTTTTGTGGGACTGAAGAAAAATGCCTGGAACGTAAAATAATGTTATTAAACGGTTCCCATTCATTTAAAATATTGGTTCTGTTCCGGAACAGTATAGCTAGATCACTTTCGTTTCCGGTTCCGATTCTGTTCCTCAAAAAATGTTGAGGAACAGGCTGCAGAATGTCTGAACAAGGCTGCAGAATTTTAGCCTGAGATGATGCTCACCATTATGGAGAGCAGAGTGCAGATGAGTGTGATGGAGGGAGAGACGGAGGGGAGGATGGAGTGCTGGAACTCCTGCACCAATCCACCAGTCATTGAGGCTTTGGGAAGCTTTGCCACATCCAACAGCTTCAGACGCACACCTGAGAAACACACCAGCCATTAAACCCCTGTTAAATACCCTCAAATACCTTCAAACCGGTAATATTATTCCATGAATCGGTGACTCTCCAGCCCATAATAAATACAAATACTCTCCAGACAATTAATAGGCTACTTTCTAGCAATCCAACATTTTCTCTGACAACCCCCTATTGAATTTGGCCTTTACTACTATATCCCATTGAAACACATTCATAAATGCCTAAGAAACAAGTTATTGCAGTGTCTGAAGTTCGACATCGGCAGATGTGCTGGATTGAGATGCATCCAATGCAAAACATATCTCTATCTTAAACTGACTGATAAAATATATATTACTTAGATTGACGCACAGGTGTGTCAATCGACTCTAGGGGGTTAAATCATAATGCATAAGATTATATGGACAGGGAGGACCTGATCCTAGATCAGCACCTATATCAGCTCCTATTCACTTTGTGAATACGGGACCATACTGAAGTCATAGAGAGAGTAAACAGTGCCTTACCCAGCACAGACAGAGCTTTATCCACCATGTTGTAGAGGGCCCAGACGTTAGGGGCCCAGTAGGCGTGGCACAGACCCCTCTTAAAAGGGAAGAGTCTGGAAAGGACCTGGGGGAGCTGGCCCTGAGAGAGAGAAATTACAGTCACTAAACTATCCCTTTATTAAGACAGCAGCAGATACCCAATCACATTCACCAGTACATTAATTATTTGACCTGGCTCAGTGCATCACTAATACAAAATAACTGACAGAGCAGTTTGATAAAGTACAACAAAAAGTTAACATATGTTATGTCATCTTTATTTTATCAGAGTCATACTGAGACCGAGGTCTCTTTTACAGGAGCCCTGAATTACATAAATTACAGAAAACACACACATCAATATAAATACAAAATGCAAACAGAAAGAAAAACATGGTCATAAAAAACAAACACATTCATCAGTTACAAGGTACTCAATCAGCTTCCTGAATTCCCCTAGAGGCACCAAAACATCACATTTAAGAACGATCTTAAGATTTCTTACACCTTACTGGTGGAACAAACTAAAAGCTGATTTACCTAACTCAGAAGAGACCAAAGGAATTTCCAGAGTTAGCCATCCCGAAGACCGGGTGGGGTGGGTGGGTAACTTGTATGTCTAAAGTTTAGTAATGATGTTAGGTACAGTGGGCCTTTTTGTAAACGGGCTTTATAAATGAAAACAGCAATGTATCAACTTACGTGAAATCAAAGAGGGCCAACCAACTTTCTGGTAGAGAATGCAGTGATGAGTACTAAAATTCCCGCCTGTAATAAACCGCAGGCGCTATGATAAGCTGCATCTAGCGGCTTTAATGAAGTGGCAACTGCAATTGTCTAGCACCGATAGGAACGTCGGCCAGTACCTAGTTCTATAGAAGCCCAGTTTTATTCTCAGCTTCTTTACTAAGCCATCAATATGCTTTTTAAAAGACAGCTTTTTATCTATCCAGACACCCAGATATTTGTAAGCTGGGACACAATCAATATGTACACTATGTATTTTTTGCGCTCTAGAGAACAACATATACTTACTTTTACCTGCATTCAATACAAATTTCAGGTCAATAAAGTTTTTCTGTAATAAAATGAAGGCAGACTGTAGTTCAGATAGATCCTGGTCAACCGTGGGGGCAACAGCATACACAACAGTATCATCGCATACAAGTGCAGGTGACAACTTTTTACAGACAAGTCAATATTGTTAAAGTAAACAGTCAAAAATACAGGACCCAGAATCGACCGCTGTGGGACACCTTTCGTAATATCCAGGAAACCTGATTTAACACCATCAGTATATAGAACTCAATATGGATCTGTCAAGTCATTTTTAAACCAGTTACATGCAGCCTGGTCTAGGCCAATTGAGGAAAGCTTCTGAATTAGCAGTAAGTGATCAACAGTATCAAAAGCATTTGACAGGCCAATGAAGAGGGCAGCACAATGTTGACTTTTATCCATACAGTTAACCACATAATTTATAACTAGGGATGCAGCAGAGATCTGGTCTAAAACCCGACTGATGTACATTTAGAATACATTTCAAAGACAATAAATATCTTGGCTGAGAATGAATTAAGGATTCTAATATTTTAGCTAGGCAAGAAAGTTTAGAAATAGGGCAATAATTATTTAGGTCACAAGGGTCACCATCTTTGTGAAGGGGGCTTACATAGGCCGCCTTCCAAACCTTGGGGATAGTACCAGATATAAATCGGCAAAATATGGGTTAATGATTCAGCAATCAGGGGGGCAGAGAGCTGCAGCAAAAATATAAGGGGTCGAATTAGCTTCCAGAAAACTACATTTTCAAAAAACAGACCAAAATAAATCAGTTTTAAACTATTTCAAGTTTTACATTGAAAGTCAGTGTTTTTTCTTTTTCTTCAATAGAGTGAGAAAGGGCGTGAAACTATGGTTTTTCTTCACACAACATATTTTAGTATGATTTCATCGAATGACAATAAAAGTGCAATGCTATTTGGCTAGAGGCCACACACTACATGACCAAAAGTATAAGGACACCTGCTCGTCAAACATCTCAAAAAAAGGCCTAAGGTTTCCCTTCACCGGAACTAAGGGGCCTATTCCGAACTATGAAAAACAGCCCAAGACCATTATTCCTCCTCCACCAAAAACTTTACAGTTGGCACTATGCATTCGGGTAGGTAGTGTTCTCCTGGCATCAGCCAAAACCAGATTAGTCCGTTGAACTGCCAGATGGTGAAGCGTGATTCAACACTCCAAAGAATGCGTTTTCACTGCTCCAGAGTCCAATGGCGCGAGCTTTACACCACTCCAACCGACGCTCGTCATTGCACATGGGGTTATTTTAGGGCTGCTCGGCCATGGAAACCAATTTCATGAATCTCCAGATGAACAGTTATTGTGCTGACGTTGCTTCCAGAGGAAGTTTGGAACTGTAGTGAGTGTTGTAACCGAGGACAGAGGATTGTTACACGCTACACACTTCAGCGGTCCCCTTCTGTGAGCTTGTGTGGCCTACCACTTTGCGGCTGAGCCGTCGTTGCTTCTACATTCCACTTCACAATAACAAAACTTACAGTTGACCGGGGCAGCTCTAGCAGGGCAGAAATTTTACGAACTGACTTGTTGGAAAGGTGGCATCCTATGACAATGCCACGTTGGAAGTCAATGAGCTCTTCAGTAAGGCCATTGTACTGCCAATAAAAGTAGAGACTCAGAGCTAGAAAATGGTATATCATACACTACAGTTAAGAAACAAAGGGAAAGTAATTCTTTGAACGTTGATAAACTTGTAACCCCACTTTTGAGAAAATGGCCCTTGAATGTTTTGGTACGTCTATCGACATGTCTGTATACAGTTGTCGCAGTGACATCATGAACGTCATCATGAACATAATTGGCATAACTGGTGTATTTTAACACCAATAAACCCACCCGTTTGAAAATTAATTTTGTATATGTCAATCTAGTAAACCAGACAAATAAAAGCAACTTCATAAAATAAAAAAATTGTTTCTAGCTTGTTAGCTAGCTAGCTAGTGTTAAGTTTAAGGCTCCAGAGTGGCGCAGCGGTCTAAGGCACTGCATCTCAGTGCTTGAGGTGTCACTACAGACCCTGGTTCTATCCCGGGCTGTATCACAACCGGCTGAGATTGGGAGTCCCATAGGGCGGTGCACAATTGGCCCAGCGTTGTCCGGGTTATAATATCTGAAAATGTAGCAAGCTAGACTCTCTTACCTGTATACATAAATGAACGCTTCTCCCTCGCTGTCACGGATGCCATGGTTGCCCTTAGTTTGAGGATGTTATTCCGAGACAGGTGTTTTATAGGTGTTCTCTTTTCGACTCCCTGTGCATTTGCAATGAGACACCTGAATTTTCTCCATCTCCTTAGCTATCATACTCTGCTTCCATCGGGCATTCCACTGATTTCAAAACTCGGTCCTCCAGAAAGTGGAGTGCACTTTTGCAGTTTTTCATAATATCTTTCAAAAAAGCCGAGTTAGAAAGGATTATCTACACATATTGAGCAGCTCATGCTGTAGACAGAAGCGTGCTACATGGCAGACCAATCCGAAATCATCTCTTGGCATGTCCAGCCCATCCATTATCTCAGCCAATCATGGCTAGCGGGAAGGTTCCTGTCTTTTTCCATGGGTAAACCAACTAGGCTCGTAAATTAACAATTGTATTCGTATTTTTCAGGCGACATACAAGTTTGTTATTAAGGCACATGTAAGTTCACATATTCCAGAAGGCATTTCTGCCCAAAAATGCATTTTAATGAAATTCCTCTCTTGTGGACTAATGACACGCGACATACGCCTAGTTTCCTGAAACAAGTCACATTTTAGATGTGCATTTACAAAATGCAGCAAGTGTTTTATCTTTCCTTTTCTGGGTGAAAAATGACAAATCCTGCATAAATGCGAACCTGACAGAGGTAAAAATAGACATAAATGGTATCTACATCAGCATGCTCTGCTAGAATTCTGCTGTTGTACTGACAGAGTACCTACTGTACCATAGCAATGAACGGACCAAAGGACAGGGCGCCAACAGAGATCACAATAGATCCCAGAGCTACCAGACGAACAGGACTGAAACTGCTCCATCTCACAGAGCCATCTGAAGGAAACACAAAACAGAGAGGAACAGAGTGAATAAACTGTCTGGTTGGATATAAAATCTTTGATCAGTGAGTTAATTACAATCATATTATCTTATTATTCAGAATCAAATTCATTTGAGATGTCATCAACCTGTATTCACGCTTACTGTTACCCAGGTAACATCTCTGGTGTTTCTCCTGAAAATGTTCCTTTTCTGTTTTTCACCCAACAGCTAACTCTTGAGTTACCCTGTGTAACCTGCTAGCTCTGGTGTTATCTCTGTTACCTGTGTTGTCCTCGGTGAAGCAGTAGCTCCGCAGCAGGAAGATCCCGTAGGCAGGAGCAATGTACAGGTAGATGTGTTTCAGGTTCAGGAGAACAGTGAAGAGCAACGCCCCCTCCAGGTGTCTGCCCTGCTCAACCAGAAATAATGTCATAAAATAGCTTCAAATGTCTGTATGAAAAGACAGTAATCCGCTTATAAAAAAAATCCAGACGGATTACCAAGACGCTTACTCAGAGCATGCACTAACCAGGTGGCAAGTGTCTTCACTGACATTTTCAACCTTTCCCTGACCCAGTCTGTAATACCTAGATTTTTCAAGCAGACCACCATAGTCCCTCTGCCCAAGAATGCCAAGGGAACCTCTCTAAATGACTATCGTCCCATAGCACTCACATCTGTAGCCATGAAATGCACTCCAAGCTCATCACTATGTTAAGGACCCTGGGACTGAACAACTCCCTCTACAAATGGATCCTGTCTTCCCGGACAGGTAGCCCCAGGTGGTGAGGGTAGGCAACAACACATCCGCCATGCTGACCCTCAACACGGGGGCCCCTTTAGGGGTGCGTTCTAAGTCCCCTCCTGTACTCCCTGTTCACCCACGACTGCAACACCATCATTAAGTTTACCGACGACACGACGGTGGAAGGCCTGATCACCGACGATGATGAGACAGACTATAGGTAGCAGGACAGAGACCTCGCAGTGTGGTGTCAAGACAACAACCTCTCCCACAATGTAAGCAAGACAAAGAAGCTGATCATCCTCAACTAACCGGTGCCCCCGCACATTGACTCTGCACCGGCACCCCTCTGAAAATATTGTTATTTTTAACTGCTCCTCCTTAATTACTTGTTACTTTTATCTCTTATTCTTATCCATGTTTTTTGAAACAGCACTGTTGGTTAGGGGCTTGTAAGTAAGCGTTTCACTGTACGGTCTACACCTGTTGTATTCGGTGCATGTGACTAATAACATTTGATTTGATCTACAGGAAACAACGGGCCGAGGACGCCCCTATTCACATCAACGAGGCTGTAGTGGAGCGGTTCGAGTGCTTTAAGTTCCTCGGTGTATACATCACTAAGGACCTATTATGGTCCAAACACACCAACACAAGTCGTGAAGAGGGCACGACAACATCTCTTCCTCCTCAGGAGGCTGAAAAGATTTGTCCTGGGCCCTCAGATTATCAAAAAGTTGGCATCTGACCGTAAGGCACTACAGAGGGTAGTGTGTACGGCCCAGTACATCCCTTGGGCCGAGCTCCCTGCCATTTATACTAGGCGGTGTCAGAGGAAGGCCTAAAAAATTGTCAAAGACTCCAGCCACCTAAAGACCGCTCTCTCTGCTACCGCATGGTAAGCGGTACCGGAGCGCCAAATCTGGGACCAAAAGGCTCCTGAACAGCTTCTACCCCCAAGCCATAAGTCTACTGAACAGTTCATCCAATGGCCACCCGGAGTATTTGTATTGACCTTTTTTTGTTGCACAGACTCTCTTGGACCGGCTCTATGCACACTCACTGGACTCTACCCACACATACAGTACTTCACTGTCATCTAACACACACACACACACTGCTGCTACTCTGTTGAGCTATCCTGATTGCCTAGTCACTTTTACCCCTACCTACAGTGCATTCAAAAAGTATTCACACCCTTTGACTTTTCCCACATTTTGTTGTGTTACAAAGTGGGATTCAAATGGATTTATTTGTCCTTTTTTTTTGTCAATCATCTACACAAAATACTCTCGAATATCAAAGTGGAAGAATTCTAACATTTATAAAAAATTGTCCTTTTTTTTTGTCAATCATCTACACAAAATACTCTCGAATATCAAAGTGGAAGAATTCTAACATTTATAAAAAGAAAAAAAAAAGAAAAACATAATGAAAAATAAAACATTAATATATCTTGATTAAATAAGCATTCAACCCCCTGAGTTACAATACATGTTAGAATCACCTTTGGCAACTATTACAGCTCTGAGTCTTTCATTTGCCCATTATTCTTTAAGCTCTGGCAAGACCAATTCCAGATTGTGCGCTGGGTTTTCTAGCAGATTTAGGATGACCATCCTACCCATGCTAGACTACGGAGCCGTAATTTATAGATCGGCAGGTAACGGTGCTCTCGAGGGGCTAGATGTTATATACCATTCAGCCATCAGATTTGCCACCAATGCTCTTTATAGGACACATCACTGCACTCTATACTCGGTAAAATGGTCATACCCGATGCAAGACCCACTGGTTGATGCTTATTTATAAACCCTCTTAGGCCTTACTCCCCCCCCCCCCCCCCATCTAAGATACTTACTGCAACCCTCATCCTCCACATACAACTCCCGTTCTGCCAGTCTCATTCTGTTAAAGGTCTCCAAAGCACACACATTCCTGGATCGCTCCTCTTTTCAGTTCCCTGTGGCAAGCGACTGGAACGAGCTGCAAAAAACACTCAAACTGGATCGTCTTAACTCCATCTCTTCATTCAAAGACTCAAATCATGGACACTCTTAGTGACAGTTGTGGCTGCTTCGTGTGATGTATTGTTGTCACTACCTTCTTGCTCTTTGTACTGTTGTCTGTGCCCAATAATTTGTACCATGTTTTGTGCTGCTACCATGTTGTGCTGCTGCCATGTTGTTGTCATGTTGTGTTCCTACCATACTGTTTTTTTTACGTGTTGCTGCCTTGTTATGTTGTTGTCTTAGGTCTCTCTTTATGTAGTGTTGTGGTGTTTCTCTTGTCGTGATGTGTGTTTTGTCCTATATTTTTATTTTCATTTTTAATCCCAGCAGGAGACCTTTTGCCTTTTGGTAGGCCGTCATTGTAAATAAGAATTTGTTCTTAACTGACTTGTCTAGTTAAAAAAAAAGTTTATTTTTATTTTTTTAAAGAACAAGTCAAAACTGTAACTCAGCTACTCAGGAACATGAATATTTTATTGTCTTCTCTCACCAATTTCGTGGTATACAATTGGTAGTTACAGTCTTGTCCCATCGCTGAAAATCCCGTACGGACTCGGGAGAGGTGAAGGTCGAAAGCCATGCGTCCTCCGAAACACAACCCAGCCAAGGTGCACTGCTTCTTGACACAATGCTGCTTAAAAAATAAAAATAAAACGTACACCTGGCGACCGGCGTGCAATGCACCCGGCCTGCTACAGGAGTCGCTAGAGCGCGATGGGACAAGAACATCCCTGCCGGCCAAACACTCCCCTAACCCGGAAGATCCTGGGCAAATTGTGTGCCGCCCCATGGGCCTCCCGGTCGCGGCCGGCTGCGAAAGAGCTTGGACTCCAACCAGGATCTCTAGTGACACAGCTAGCACTGCGATGTAGTGCCTTAGACCACTGCACCACTTATATTTTCTTCTTGGTAAGCAACTCCAGTGTAGATTTGGCTTTGTGTTTTAGGTTATTGTCCTGCTGAAAGGTGAATTCAGCAGGACAGTGTCCGGTGGAATATTTTTATTCTGTACAGGCTTCCTTCTTTCCACTCTGTCAATTAAGTTAGTATTGTGGAGTAACTACAATGTTGTTGATCCATCCTCAGTTTTCTCCTATCACAGACATTAAACTCTGTAAATGTTTTAAAGTCACTATTGGCCTTTCACCACAGTGAAATCCCTGAGCGGTTTCCTTCCTCTCCAGCAACTGAGTTAGGAAGGACACATTTATTTTTGGAGTTAATGGGTGTAATGATACACCAGCCAAAGTGTAATTAATAACATCATCACGCTCAAAGGGAAATTAAATGTCAGCTTTTTTTTTTTTTTACCCATCTACCAATAGATGCACTTCTTTGCGAGGCATTGGAAAACCTCCCTGGTCTTTGTGGTTGAATCTGTGTTTGAAATTCACTGTTCGATTGAGGGGCCTTACAGATAATTGTATGTGTGGGGTACAAAGATGAGGTAGTCATTAAAAAAATAATGTTAAACACTATTAATGCACACAGACTTGTTAAGCAAATTTTGACTCCTTTGCCATAACAAAGGGGTTGAGTACTTATTGACTCAAGACATTTCAGCCTTTCATTTTTAATCAATATTTTTACATTTAGAAAAACATAATTCCACTTTGACATAGGATATTGTGTGTAGACCAGTGACCAACAAATCTCAATTTAATCCATTTTTAATTCAGGTTGTAACACCAAAAATGTGGAAAAAGTCAAAGGGTGTGAATACTTTCTGAAGGCACTGTACATATTACTTCAACTACTTCGTACCCCTGCACATTGACTCGGTACCGGTCCTCCTTCTATTTGGCCTCGTTATTGTTATTTTTTTGTGACATTTTTTCAGACTTTTTAACTCTGCATTGTTGGGACAGTAGGCATAAGTAAGCATTTCACGGTAAAGTCTACACCTCTCGTATTCGGTGCATGTGACAAATACAATATTATTTGATCAATACTACATTCAAATGAAGAACAAAATGGCATAACCATTCATGTTTCTTAAACTTATCTAAATAAAGGATCTTAACTTTGCACATGATTCAGCGTGGTCGAGTTAAGCAGGAATCATTGGTGTTGTGGAGAAGGGTGGTTGGGTAGGTACAGTACCTGTAAATGTCTTGCCACTGATAGCAGTAGTATTCCAAACAGGAATCCATTGTACTGGAAATGAATGTCTGGATGGAAACACTAAGGACTTGAGAGACATGCTGGTTAATACCTGTTATGGTAGCTAACAGCATTAAGTGATCCCTATTAACCACTTATTTTTCTAGCGTTAGTTTCACTAGACTGCTTAGTTACAGCTCTATAGAGTTGAATTGCCATAATGAACTAGGTCATGTAAGCTCATTGACCTTGTCAACACAGTTGGGTCATGTTCATTAGGGCAGTTGGTGGTCTTACCTTTTGACCTGATAATGATAAAGTAAATTAAGGTGGTAATTGGGAGCATATTCAGTGTGCAGGCTTTTCTCTAAGGGCACACCGTTTTAAAACATGAGTTTTATATGAGTTTCTTATTGGACAGGTCTCTGTAATCCTTCCATGTTTCAGTGTGTTTTCTTTCATATTGGAGGCCTAAAGAACACAACCCAGGTCTCAGAGTAGTGAGTGAAGGATACGGTCAACGATGAGGAGGCCAAAGTTCCACAAAAGCAGAGCTGCCAGGATGAAAAATGGATGCCCCAGGAGGTCCTTGGAACCCTTCTCTTCCCTCACACTTCTACAGCATCTGCAGGAAGAGAGAAAAACAGTGGTTATAAATGGGGGACTGAAACACACTGTACAGTATATACCAAACACAAAAAATAAATATTAACAAATAAAATCTTTAAAGAGACAGTGCAGTCAAAAACATGATTTTCCTGTGTGTTAAATATATTTCCACACTATTAGGTTGGAATAATACTATGCAATTGTGAAAATGATGCCCTTTTAGTGTAAGAGCTGTTTGAAAAGGACCTGAAATTTCAGCTTGTTTTGCATGGGTGGGGTTTTGCTATAAATTATCAGACCAATAACAAAGTGTGCCCTCCTCTCTGCCAATAATGTACAGTTATGAATATAACTACTGTTCCCTGAATGAGGGAACAAGGTATAACATACTATGGGGAGTCAACGACCAATCACATTCACCTGAAGAAAACTAAAACACACCCAATGGGTTAATAAATGCAGAGCCTGCCCTTGCAAGCCCCGCCTTCCTAGATATAACATCAGCGCTCCCATTACTTTCCTCAATTCAGTACTGCTCTTCAGCAAGCCCAAACCACCTGACAGTGCGATAATGCGCACCTCCCCCGGAAAGTATATCCGCACCCACGTTGAGAGATGCGGAGGGTATGTCACCCTGAGCGATTGGAAATGCGCACTAAGAGCAGATAATGGGTTAGGAGAGAGACTGCCTGTTGATGTACGCCACCGACGTCGTGCTCACCCTGCGGGACACTACCCGGGCCATGGGAACCCCTTGCGACAACAAGGAGTCAACGCACTCAGGCGCGACTGGGATACCTTGAGCAACTGATGGCAATGGCGAGATGCGTCCAGATGTGTATCTACAGTGCCTTCAAAAAGTATTCACACCCTTTGACTTTTCCAACATTTTGTTGTGTTACAAAGTGGGATTAAAATGGTTTAATTGTTTATTTTTTTGTCAACGATCTACACAAAATACTCTTAACGTCAAAGTGGATATTATTTTTATTTTTTTTATTGTTAAGAAATTATGAAAAATACTACTATATCTTGATTGTGTAAGCATTCAACCCCCTGAGTAAGTACATGTTTGAATTACCTTTAGCCGCGATTACAGCTATGAGTCTTTCTGGGTAAGTCTCTAAGAGCATTCCACATCTGGATTGGGCAACATTTGCCCATTATTCTTATTTTTTTTTTATTCAAGCTGTCATATTGGTTGTTGATCATTGCTAGACAACCATTTTCAAGTCTTGCCATAGATTTTAAACCAGATTTAAGTCAAAACTAACTCAGCCACTCAGGAACATTCACTGGCTTCTTGGTAAGCAACTCCAGTGTAGATTTGACCTTGTGTTTTATATTATTGCCCTGCTGAAAGGTGAATTTATCTCCCAGTGCCTGGTGGACAGCAGACTGAACCAGATTTTCTTCTAGGATTTTTCCTGTGCTAAACTCCATTCTGTTTCTTTTTTATCCTGAAAAACTCTAGTCCCTAATGATTACAAGCATACAGATAACATGATGCAGCCACCACTATGCTTGAAAATATGGAGAGTGGTACTAAATGATGTGTTGTATTTTCCCCAAACATAACACTTTGTATTCAGGACAAAAACTTTTGCAGCTTTAATTTAGTGAGTGAGAAGACAGTGTCTGATGTATCATTTGGGTGTATTGATACACCATCCAAAGTGTAATTAATAACTTCACCATGCTCAAAGGGATATTCAATGGTCTGCTTTTATTTTTACCCATCTACCAATAGGTGTCCTTCTTTATGAGGCATTGGAGAACCTCCCTGGTCTTTGTGGTTGAATGTGTTTTTGATATTCACTGCTTGACTAAGGGACCTTACAGATTGTATGTGTGGGGGTACAGAGATGAGCTAGTCCTGACAAAATCATGTTAAACACTATAATTGCACACAGAGTGAGTCCATGCAACTTGTGACTTGTTCAGCAAATTTGTAAAAATGTAAAAAATTTGTAAAAAAAAAAACACTACTCCACTTTGACGCCATGGGGTACTTTGTGTAGGCCAGTGACAAAACATCTACATCTAAGGCTGTAACACAACAAAATGTGGAATAAGTCAAAAGGTGTGAATACTTTGTGAAGGCACTGTATGTAAACCAATTGCTGGGACTGTACTAGCCACCGAAGTGTGAGCATTTTGAACTTGCACTCCTTGAGGTGCTTGTCCAAACCACGCTTTTCCAGGATGGGACACAGCAATCCATTGCTGTTTGGAACTCGGAAATACAGGTTGTACCAACCGCTCTGTGCTTCCGACATGGGAACCACCCGAATAGCCCGCTTCCAAAGAGAGGAAATCTTCTCTCTCAAAACAGGCGATAGGACCCACCCCCGGTGACACCTTGAATGCCCGCCACTGGGCGGAGCATGCGGTCAACCACCTACGAGACTGCATGGACTACATAGTTGAGACAAATCAAATTGTATTTGTCACATACACGTGTTTAGCAGATGTTATTGCGGATGTAGCGAAATGCTTGTGCTTCTAGTTCTGACAGGGCAGCAATATCTAAAAAGTAATATCTAACAATTTCACAAATCTAAGTAAACAAATGGAATTAAGAAAATATAAATATATGGACGGGCAATGTCAGAGCGGTATAGACTAAGATAGAGTAGATATAATAGAATACAGTACATACATATGAGATGAGTAATGCAAGATAAGTAAAAATTATTAAAGTGATTATTTAAAGTGACTGACTAGTGTTCCATTTATTAAAGTGGCTAATGATTTCAAGTAAACTCCCTTTTTCAGGACCAAAGATAAAGATAATTCATAAAAATCCAAATAACTTCACAGACCTTCATTCGAAACACGGTTTCCCATGCTTGTTCAATGAACCATAAACAATTAATGAACATGCACCTGTGGAACGGTCGTTAAGACACTAACAGCTTACAGACGGTATGCAATTAAGGTCAGTTATGAAAACTTAGGACACTAAAGAGGCCTTTCTGCTGACTCTGAAAAACACCAAAAGAAAGATGCCCAGGGTCCCTGCTCATCTGCGTGAATGTGCCTTAGGCATAATGCAAGGAGGCATGAGGACTGCAGATGTGGCCAGGGCAATAAATTGCAATGTCCGTACTGTGAGACGCCTAAGACAGCGCTACAGGGAGACAGGATGGACAGCTGATCATCCTCGCAGTGGCAGACCACGTGTAACAACCCCTGCACAGGATTGGTACATCCGAACATCACACCTGCGGGACA
Source organism: Oncorhynchus clarkii lewisi (assembly GCF_045791955.1). Lineage (NCBI taxonomy): Eukaryota > Metazoa > Chordata > Actinopteri > Salmoniformes > Salmonidae > Oncorhynchus > Oncorhynchus clarkii. The sequence goes on along the minus strand of NC_092179.1, from coordinate 2,799,798 downwards.
GGTACAGGATGGCAACAACAACTGCCCGAGTTACACCAGGAACGCACAATCCCTCCATCAGTGCTCAGACTGTCCACAATAGGCTGAGAGAGGCTGGACTGAGAGCTTGTAGGCCTGTTGTAAAGGCAGGTCCTCACCAGACATCACTGGCAACAACGTCGCCTATGGGCACAAACCCACAGTCGCTGGACCAGACAGGACTGGCAAAAAAGTGCTCTTCACTGACGAGTCGAGTCGCTTTTTTTTGGTCGGATTCATTTATCATCGAAGGAAAAAACGTTTCACCGAGGCCTGTACTCTGGAGCAGGATCGATTTGGAGGTGGAGGGTCCGTCATGGTCTGGGGCGGTGTGTCACAGCATCATCGGACTGAGCTTGTTGTCATTGCAGGCAATCTAAACGCTGTGCGTTACAGGGAAGACATCCTCCTCCCTCATGTGGTACCCTTCCTGCAGACTCATCCTGACATGACCCTCCAGCAGTATGCCACCAGCCATACTGCTCGTTCTGTGCGTGATTTCCTGCAAGACAGGAATGTCAGTGTCCTGCCATGGCCAGCGAAGAGCCTGGATCGGAATCTCATTGAGCACGTCTGGGACCTGTTGGATCGAAGAGTGAGGGATAGGGCCATTCCCCCCAGAAATGTCCGGGAACTTGCAGGTGCCTTGGCGGAAGAGTGGGGTAACATCTCACAGCAAGAACTGGCAAATCTGGTGCAGTCCATGAGGAGATGCACTGCAGAACTTAATGCAGCTGGTGGCCACATCAGATACTGACTGTTACTTTTGATTTTGACACCCCCCCCTCCTTTGTTCAGGGACACATTATTTCATTTCTGTTAGTCAAGTCTGAGGATGTCTCAGTTGTTGAATCTTGTTATGTTCATACAAATATTTACACATGTTAAGTTTGCTGAAAATAAACGCAGTTGACAGTGATAGGACGTTTCTTTTTTTGCTGGGTTTAATGTGTATGTACGCTGCTGCCTCTCTGTGCAGTCCTTTGGCGAAATTGGTTTGCCCAAAACACATTCCCCCCGCTCCGGTAGGCTATTTATGACACTGGTCCACTGAAACCAGCCGTGCTCTTTTCGGAAGCAAACGACTAAGATTACCCTCCCAGATGAGGTGGCTAGCTTAACTTCCCATACCGGCATGCAAACTAGACACGCCCCCTATAAAACAGTTCCACTTTCATGCAACTTGGCTGAAAGTGAGTTATTCCAGGTAAAAATAAATTGAAAGAGAGTCAAGCTCTACCGCAGTCATCACAGGTTGTAAAACTTTACCCAGGAGGAAAGCCATAGCGCCGGGTTGCTGCTCTGCAAGCCCAGCGCGATAGCCGTGGCATAGATATAAAGCTGCCGGAGCTAGCTCATCCATCTCTTTCTCAGAACCAGTCAGAGATACAGTACCACATCCTTTCCAGAATGCAGTTCCCGAAAACCTTCAGGGATGCAGAGATTCCAAGTCTCTCGCATGACAGGCGGGGAACAAATCCGAACTGTCTACGGCAGCCCTGAGGCCGCCGTAACACCGTTCTTTTCAAAGAGATGCCCTTCTCCAGTAAACCTTCCTAAGAAGTCAGCATAAAACAGTCTGAACTCAGCCGGTGACACCAGTCACACGAGATGGTCCGAGCCAAGGCAGCCTGAGGGTGTTTCCACCCCCGGCAAACAGGACAGCACTTGTAAGTATCTTTACATTTTCATTGTGAAACCACATTCCCTATGGCATGGTCGGAGGTTCTAATCTGACTGGTTAGCCTTTTTGAACTTACTCTTACCACTGGTCATCTTAATCAAGCAAGGAAACGCTGGCTACACAAGCAGAGCAGAAGAGGTAGGCTTTTGGCAAACACAAATCCTACCCAAGCAAAGAAGCATTAGCTACACAAGCCGAGAAGTACAGTGCCTTGCGAAAGTATTCGGCCCCCTTGAACTTTGCGACCTTTTGCCACATTTCAGGCTTCAAACATAAAGATATAAAACTGTATTTTTTTGTAAAGAATCAACAACAAGTGGGACACAATCATGAAGTGGAACGACATTTATTGGATATTTCAAACTTTTTTAACAAATCAAAAACTGAAAAATTGGGCGTGCAAAATTATTCAGCCCCCTTAAGTTAATACTTTGTAGCGCCACCTTTTGCGGCGATTACAGCTGTAAGTCGCTTGGGGTATGTCTCTATCAGTTTTGCACATCGAGAGACTGAAATTTTTTCCCATTCCTCCTTGCAAAACAGCTTGAGCTCAGTGAGGTTGGATGGAGAGCATTTGTGAACAGCAGTTTTCAGTTCTTTCCACAGATTCTCGATTGGATTCAGGTCTGGACTTTGACTTGGCCATTCTAACACCTGGATATGTTTATTTTTGAACCATTCCATTGTAGATTTTGCTTTATGTTTTGGATCATTGTCTTGTTAGAAGACAAATCTCCGTCCCAGTCTCAGGTCTTTTGCAGACTCCATCAGGTTTTCTTCCAGAATGGTCCTGTATTTGGCTCCATCCATCTTCCCATCAATTTTAACCATCTTCCCTGTCCCTGCTGAAGAAAAGCAGGCCCAAACCATGATGCTGCCACCACCATGTTTGACAGTGGGGATGGTGTGTTCAGGGTGATGAGCTGTGTTGCTTTTAAGCCAAACATAACGTTTTGCATTGTTGCCAAAAAGTTCAATTTTGGTTTCATCTGACCAGAGCACCTTCTTCCACATGTTTGGTGTGTCTCCCAGGTGGCTTGTGGCAAACTTTAAACAACACTTTTTATGGATATCTTTAAGAAATGGCTTTCTTCTTGCCACTCTTCCATAAAGGCCAGATTTGTGCAATATATGACTGATTGTTGTCCTATGGACAGAGTCTCCCACCTCAGCTGTAGATCTCTGCAGTTCATCCAGAGTGATCATGGGCCCCTTGGCTGCATCTCTGATCAGTCTTCTCCTTGTATGAGCTGAAAGTTTAGAGGTCTTGGTAGATTTGCAGTGGTCTGATACTCCTTCCATTTCAATATTATCGCTTGCACAGTGCTCCTTGGGATGTTTAAAGCTTGGGAAATCTTTTTGTATCCAAATCCGGCTTTAAACTTCTTCACAACAGTATTTCGGACCTGCCTGGTGTGTTCCTTGTTCTTCATGATGCTCTCTGAGCTTTTAACGGACCTCTGAGACTATCACAGTGCAGGTGCATTTATACGGAGACTTTATTACACACAGGTGGATTGTATTTATCATCATTAGTCATTTAGGTCAACATTGGATCATTCAGAGATCCACACTGAACTTCTGGAGAGAGTTTGCTGCACTGAAAGTAAAGGGGCTGAATAATTTTGCACGCCCAATTTTTCAGTTTTTGATTTGTTAAAAAAGTTTGAAATATCCAATAAATGTCGTTCCACTTCATGATTGTGTCCCACTTGTTGTTGATTCTTTACAAAAAAATACAGTTTTATATCTTTATGTTTGAAGCCTGAAATGTGGCAAAAGGTCGCAAAGTTCAAGGGGGCCGAATACTTTCGCAAGGCACTGTAGTTAGCTTTTAGCAAACACAAACGATACCAACACGCAACATTTAGGGGGACAAGTACTAACAGACTCCCTAGTCGGAGCAGAATCCAGTAGTCTTGTGTATGGGGTCAATTTCACGCCATATGAATTGAATTCAAAATAAAATAAATTGTGATGTTGAATGTAAACATTATATTTTCGAGGACGGGTGGATGTTGAAATCAAAAAACAAACAATTGAAAGCAAAATGTATAGAATTGGAAACAAAAATAAGACATCAAAACCAAAACTTGTAAGCAAATAATTTTAAAGCGAGTGCAAAACTCTGACAAATCATTAAAACATATATTTGAAAACGAATGCAAAAATAATTTTCGGTTAAACTTTCCCAGCAACCAATCCTATTGAATACATTTTGCCTGCATACACTACCTTTTGGTTTTGCTACTCGTATCTTTGCTATCAATGTCTGTTTCTTCGCTTTCACTGCCAGTCTTTTCAATTGCGAGTTTTGGCATTATTTTCCCGTGAAGGGCAGGGTTTAGAGGGAGGCGTAGACAATGAGTCTCCATTGGTTAGCTAGTTTTGGAGTGACGGTTCATCTTAACCCAATCAATGAACATGATAGACAGACTTTTTTCTATTGCCTACTTAAGCAGACGGTCTGACATCACCTCGTTTTAGGGTTTTGCTAACATACTTCAAAATTGTCAGTCACGGGTCAATAATGTAAGGATATTAGAAGCATGTCTATCTAATACATTTAATGACAAACCATCTAACTACTTAGGTAAACATATGAATTACCTGTTGCACAACGTTCCGCGCAGGTGTATGGCGAACCAGTTTCCAACACCTGCGCCGAACGTTGTGAAACAGGTAATTCATATGTTTACCTAAGTAGTTAGATGGTTTTTCATTAGATTTTTCTCCGCAACCTGATCCACCCACATATAATTGTTCCGAGAGCCGATCGGTGACCCGCCAAATAACATTAATTTATTAGGCTATTCCAGAATCAAATAGGCTATAGACTGCAAAAATAGCCTACATTTATTTAGTAGGCTATTGTCTACTCAAACATTTACCAGCCACACATGTTTAAGCTTTATATGGCCTGCGTATGGTTTAAATGAAGAAAAGCCTGAAGTAATGTAATAATTAACGGAATTATTGTAAACAAATATCTGCTTGCACTTTTGCAGGCTGTGTTGGGTTGTTGTCCTCCTTGTCCACAATGACTCAAAAATCCTTCCAAACTGGGGATTTCACTCGCACAGCACTTGATTCCACGATGGTGTATCTCACCATCATAACCTTTTTTATTTCTCCTTAAATGAGCCATTTTCACTTGAGCTGAGTGTGGAAAAATAAACTTGCCAACGTAAGTCGCATGGTGTTAGAGAACATACAGTGGGGCAAAAAAGTATTTAGTCAGCCACCACCAATTGTGCAAGTTCTCCCACTTAAAAAGATGAGGCCTGTAATTTTCATCATAGGTACACTTCAACTATGACAGACAAAATGAGAAAAAAAAATCCAGAAAATCACATTGTAGGATTTTTAATGAATTTATTTGCAAATTATGGTGGAAAATAAGTATTTGGTCAATAACAAAAGTTTCTCAATACTTTGTTATATACCCTTGGTTGGCAATGACAGAGGTCAATTTGTTTTTGTAAGTCTTCACAAGGTTTTCACACTGTTGCTGGTATTTTGGCCCATTCCTCCATGCAGATCTCCTCTAGAGCAGTGATGTTTTGGGGCTGTTGCTGGGCAACGCTTTGAGGACAATACAGTGCCACTGACACGGCCCGCAACTAAAACATGCGGACTCTCCTTCACTGCAGCCGACGTGAGGAAAACATTTAAACGTGTCAACCCTCGCAAGGCTGCAGGCCCAGACGGCATCCCCAGCCGCGCCCTCAGAGCATGCGCAGACCAGCTGGCTGGTGTGTTTACGGACATATTCAATCAATCCCTATCCCAGTCTGTTGTTCCCACATGCTTCAAGAGGGCCACCATTGTTCCTGTTCCCAAGAAAGCTAAGGTAACTGAGCTAAACGACTACCGCCCCGTAGCACTCACTTCCGTCATCATGAAGTGCTTTGAGAGACTAGTCAAGGACCATATCACCTCCACCCTACCTGACACCCTAGACCCACTCCAATTTGCTTACCGCCCAAATAGGTCCACAGACGATGCAATCTCAACCACACTGCACACTGCCCTAACCCATCTGGACAAGAGGAATACCTATGTGAGAATGCTGTTCATCGACTACAGCTCGGCATTTAACACCATGGTGCCCTCCAAGCTCGTCATCAAGCTCGAGACCCTGGGTCTCGACCCCGCCCTGTGCAACTGGGTACTGGACTTCCTGACCGGCCGCCCCCAGGTGGTGAGGGTAGGCAACAACATCTCCACTCCGCTGATCCTCAACACTGGGGCCCCACAAGGGTGCGTTCTGAGCCCTCTCCTGTACTCCCTGTTCACCCTCGACTGCGTGGCCACGCACGCCTCCAACTCAATCATCAAGTTTGCGGACGACACAACAGTGGTAGGCTTGATTACCAACAACGACGAGACGGCTTACACGGAGGAGGTGAGGGCCCTCGGAGTGTGGTGTCAGGAAAATAACCTCACACTCAACGTCAACAAAACTAAGGAGATGATTGTGGACTTCAGGAAACAGCAGAGGGAACACCCCCCTATCCACATTGATGGAACAGTAGTGGAGAGGGTAGTAAGTTTTAAGTTCCTCGGCGTACACATCACAGACAAACTGAATTGGTCCACCCACACAGACAGCATCGTGAAGAAGGCGCAGCAGCGCCTCTTCAACCTCAGGAGGCTGAAGAAATTTGTCTTGTCACCAAAAGCACTCACAAACTTCTACAGATGCACAATCGAGAGCATCCTGTCGGGCTGTATCACCGCCTGGTATGGCAACTGCTCCGCCCACAACCGTAAGGCTCTCCAGAGGGTAGTGAGGTCTGCACAACGCATCACCAGGGGCAAACTACCTGCCCTCCAGGACACCTACACCACCCGATGTCACAGGAAGGCCATAAAGATCATCAAGGACAACAACCACCCGAGCCACTGCCTGTTCACCCCGCATTGTCGGAACTAGAAGCACAAGCATTTCGCTACACTCGCATTAACATCTGCTAACCATGTGTATGTGACAAATAAAATTGGATTTGATTTGAACACGGACTTTCAACTCCCTCCAAATATTTTCTATGTGTTTTTTTTTTTTTTTTAACCTTTATTTAACCAGGCAAGTCAGTTAAGAACAAATTCTTATTTTCAATGACGGCCTGGGAACAGTGGATTAACTGCCTGTTCAGGGGCAGAACGACAGATTTGTACCTTGTCAGCTCGGGGGTTTGAACTCGCAACCTTCCGGTTACTAGTCCAACCACTAGGCTACGCTGCCGCCCCAGGTTGAGATCTGGAGACTGGCTAGGCCACTCCAGGACCTTGAAATGCTTCTTACGAAGCCACTCCTTCATTGCCCGGGCGGTGTGTTTGGGATCATTTTCATGCTGAAAGACCCAGCCACGTTTCATCTTCAATGCCCTTGCTGATGGAAGGAGGTTTTCACTCAAAATCTCACGATACATGGCCGCATTCATTCTTTCCTTTACACGGATCAGTCCTCCTGGTCCCTTTGCAGAAAAACAGCCCCAAAGCAGGATGTTTCCACCCCCATGCTTCACAGTAGGTATGGTGTTCTTTGGATGCAACTCAGCATTCTTTGTCCTCCAAACACAACGAGTTGAGTTTTTACCAAAAAGTTATATTTTGGTTTCATCTGACCATATGACATTCTCCCAATCTTCTTCTGGATCATCCAAATGCTCTCTAGCAAACTTCAGACGGAGCTGGACATGTACTGGCTTAAGCAGGGGGACACGCCTGGCACTGCAGGATTTGAGTCCCTGGCGGCGTAGTGTGTTACTGATGGTAGGCTTTGTTATTTTGGTCCCAGCTCTCTGCAGGTCATTCACTACGTCCCCCCGTGTGGTTCTGGGATTTTTGCTCACCGTTCTTGTGATCATTTTGACCCCACGGGGTGAGATCTTACGTGGAGCCCCAGATCGAGGGAGATTATCAGTGGTCTTGTATGTCTTCCATTTCCTAATAATTGCTCCCACAGTTGATTTCTTCAAACCAAGCTGCTTACCTATTGCAGATTCAGTCTTCCCAGCCTGGTGCAGGTCTACAATTTTGTTTCTGGTGTCCTTTGACAGCTCTTTGGTCTTGGCCATAGTGGAGTTTGGAGTGTGACTGTTTGAGGTCGTGGACAGGTGTCTTTTATACTGATAACAAGTTCAAACAGGTGCTATTAATACAGGTAACGAGTGGAGGACAGAGGAGCCTCTTATAGAAGAAGTTACAGGTCTGTGAGACCCAGAAATCTTGCTTGTTTGTAGGTGACCAAATACTTATTTTCCACCATAATTTGCAAATAAATTAATTAAAGATCCTACAATGTGATTTTCTGGAATTTTTTTTCTCATTTTGTCTGTCATAGTTGAAGTGTACCTATGATGAAAAAAAGATGTGAGACGCCTGTAGTTAAGTGAGAGAACTTGCACAATTGGTGGCTGACTAAATACACTGCTCAAAAAAATAAAGGGAACACTTAAACAACACAATGTAACTCCAAGTCAATCACACTTCTGTGAAATCAAACTGTCCTCTTAGGAAGCAACACTGATTGACAATAAATTCCACATGCTGTTGTGCAAATGGAATAGACAACGGGTGGAAATTATAGGCAATTAGCAAGACACCCCCAATAAAGGGGTGGTTTTGCAGGTGGTGACCACAGACCACTTCCTATGCTTCCTGGCTGATGTTTTGGTCACTTTTGAATGCTGGCGGTGCTTTCACTCTAGTGGTAGCATGAGACGGAGTCTACAACCCACACAAGTGGCTCAGGTAGAGCAGCTCATCCTGGATGGCACATCAATGCGAGCTGTGGCAAGAAGGTGTGCTGTGTCTGTCAGCGTAGTGTCCAGAGCATGGAGGCGCTACCAGGAGACAGGCCAGTACATCAGGAGACGTGGAGGAGGCCAACAACCCAGCAGCAGGACCGCTACCTCCGCCTTTGTGCAAGGAGGAGCAGGAGGAGCACTGCCAGAGCCTTGCAAAATGACCTCCAGCAGGCGTGACAGTCTGGAGACGCCGTGGAGAACGTTCTGCTGCCTGCAACATCCTCCAGCATGACCGGTTTGGCGGTGGGTCAATCATGGTGTGGGCTAGCATTTCTTTGGGGGACCGCACAGCCCTCCATGTGCTCGCCAGAGGTAGCCTGACTGCCATTAGGTACTGAGATGAGATCCTCAGACCCCTTGTGAGACCATATGCTGGTGCGGTTGGCCCTGGGTTCCTCCTAATGCAAGACAATGCTAGACCTCATGTGGATGGAGTGTGTCAGCAGTTCCTGCAAGAGGAAGGCATTGATGCTATGAACTGGCCCGCAAGTTCCCCAGACCTGAATCCAATTGAGCACATCTGGGACATCATGTCTCGCTCCATCCACCAACGCCACGTTGCACCACAGACTGTCCAGGAGTTGGCGAATGCTTTAGTCCAGGTCTGGGAGGAGATCCCTCAGGAGACCATCCGCCACCTCATCAGGAGCATGCCCAGGCGTTGTAGGGAGGTCATACAGGCACGTGGAGGCCACACACACTACTGAGCCTCATTTTGACTTGTTTTAAGGACATTACATCAAAGTTGGATCAGCCTGTAGTGTGGTTTTCCACTTTAATTTTGAGTGTGACTCCAAATCCAGACCTCCATGGGTTGATAAATTTGATTTCCATTGATAATTTTTGTGTCATTTTGTTGTCAGCACATTCAACTATGTAAGAAAAAAGTATTTAATATGAATATTTCATTCATTCAGATCTAGGATGTGTTATTTTAGTGTTCCCTTTATTTTTTTGAGCAGTGTACTTTTTTGCCCCACTGTAAGCTCTGCAGGTGGACATATTAGGAATGTTTGAGAACCACACAAATAGCCAAATAATGGACAGTTATTGCTCCACTCTCTCGCTGGGTGGCTGGTAGCCTAGGTCATATCTGCCTCACCGCTCACATAGCCTAATGGAAAACACAACAAGCTCCTCGGTTTGTAAAATAATAATATTATCTTCATTTAAAACATTTCCGACCTGCAATATAATTGTTCTGAATCGCGAGCCGACCTGCGAGTTGAAAGAATGTTTTCATTCCACCTGCCAGCTGATTTATTTGCAGCTCAACCGCAGGAAAATCATGTGTATCCAACCCAATGCAGGACTCTACCTCAATCAGACAGTCCAGACGGTCGGATTGTCCCAGACAGTCCTATCAAAATTATTGCTTTTTAAAATACTTTCTGCTAAGACGTTATTTTTGACCATTTCAATTGTAAACAATCACAGAAGGCACTTAATTGTTACCCAGAAATGATAAACACAGCTGCATTATACCTTAAAAGTCTGAGTATGATGACCAACGCAGTAGTACATGTCTATTTATAATACTTTAATACTTAAGGCATCCTCCATGCATAAAACATATTTATTTGCATTCCTTTAGCTTCTTCCCTTCCCCTGGAGAAAACACTCACTCTTTGACAGCGTAAATGAAGACTATGTCCGTCACGATGACAGAGAGCCTCTGGAAAAGGATGGTAGCAGGACTGGTGTAGAGGAGATTCTGCACCACCAGCATCTCCTTGTCAAAATGCTGAGCCACGTGGGACAGGCTATACTCAAACCAGGCGAACAAAGGAGGGTAGTCCAGGGTCCACTCTGAGGTGTTCTACACAGAAAGACAAAAACACAGTCATAAACATTTGTAATCTATAGGTAAAATTTGACTTCCGACAGGCAATGCTCCCTCTATTTTGTGGGGGCAGTGAGCAAATTTCAGGTCTGATGAGCGCAAACTTGAACATTGTGAAAATTCTGTACATCTTCCAGCGTGCGTTTACTTTGACCACTGAAGCTGTACCCACTTTAAGTTACAGTTTCAGAAAGTAGTCAAGTAGGCTACTGGGGATGATCATAATGTAGGCCTACCAGAGTGGCCTACCATCAGAAACAATAGAGAAATGCATTTCATTCCATAGCATGGAAATAGCTGTTCTATCATTCAGCCTACAGTGGCCAATGTGTGGTGTTCAATGTAGGCCTACATTCCATGAAACTTTTGGAAAAAAAACATGCAGGGCTTGACATTAATCTGTTTATCCACTTGTCCTTCAGACAAGGAGGTGATTGAAAATGTTGTTGCGTTGTTTGATTCAAGAAACCACTTTATAAAATGCATTATTCCCATACTATTGGCTACTTAGCTTATTCATGCCTGTCTCAAAATACAACACTGCCCCTTTAAGACCAAAAAAAAAGCTCTTTACCCAACTCACTTTTCAAAGATGTCTAGAAATGTACACATTTTGTGCTCTTGTAAGAAGCAATCACACCCCAATTGCTTACTACAAATTATCTATAACTGGGATAATAACTTACTAACTAGCAAAGGATATGAACAAATGTGCACACGTGGCTACATGCAGCTCTTGCTTTGATCTCAAAACAAACTTATCTACTCACGACCACTTATGCAGTAAACACATTCCAGTTCAAAGTGAATGGCACAGATGCATTATGGCAATGGTCTATATATAGGCCTGAGTCATGCCTGTCAATGCTATAGAATCCTACTCCAAAGCGTTCTGCCTACAACTAAATCTCTTGCTTAGTTAGTTTTGCACAGTTTCGGTATGTTGCATTATGTTTCAAGTCTGAGCATGATGACCAATGTTGCACATGTCTATTTATGAGAAAGTGGCTAATGTTGAGTTGATTCCACCACTACATGTTATGTCAATTACCTCGACTAACCTGTGCCCCCACACATTGACTCTGTACCGATTCAATTACAATTCCCACAGTAAAGAGAAACGTTGGTTGTCTTAACTAAGGGGTTCAATCTCATGCTTCTATGCGGTGGCTGATATATATTTTTTTGCGATGGCTGATATTTAGAGGGAACATTGCCGACAGGTGGCGTCACTCCTACGCGACGCTCTTCCCTCAATCGCTGTTTGATTTCGTCACTCTATCTGGCGTAAAATAATGATTTCGCTATAGGATTTGTAGCTAGAAATAGCAATTAAGGGGTGAGTGACACTTTTATACATGCATAATATATGATTTGTATGTATGTACGCATGCATGTACAAACCTCATGGTACCATTTTGACACAGGAAGGCTGTGAGTGATGGCGAGCCAGTTCCTGTGAACCTCAAAGTCTGTGGAATGACTGAAATATCCAGAAAACACCGTCATAGTCAACAACACAACACAATGTACCTCTGTTTAAAAAAAACGTTACACAGTTAGGACAGTGTAGTTAGGAGTTTTGATGCTCTTATGACATTTTCCTGATGAGAATAAATGCCCTAACCACTTATTTATAGTTAGTTTATAGTTATGTGTATAAACGTGTATGGTTTAATAACTTTTTCAATACAGTGGCAAAGCTGCCAATGCAGTTATCAAGCTAACGCTAGCTAGCGACACAACTAATCAATGAAGTGGAACAGATACGATACCTTGAAATATGCATGTTTAGAAATCTATTATAAATTATTTGAATGTTTCACTTACTATGCGTTTATCAAAATACATTTCAGGAAAGAAACGCCGAGTGCTAATGCAGGAAACCAACTCCAGTCGTCTGCTCTGGGCGTCGCCATGACACTTTTTTGGGGGGGGTTGTAAAAATAAACTTTATTGAGATGTACAGTATTTTGATGTACAGTATCGGTAGGCTTTGTTACGCGGTCCTCCCCGCAATCACATTGTCAAATTAGCACATTCAATTATACAAACAAAGCAAAAGAAGACCATTAGAAATATTGAATTGTTAGCTAGATATGGACCGTCACCGTGCTGAAATTGTCAAATGTTGCGCAACGTTGAAGAAAAACTTCGTAGGCTGCAATACGTACCATCCGGTGTCATAAACGCTTGCTTGTCCTCTGTGTATGAGTCGAGGTGGGATAGATATCACACTTTGTACTTCAACATATAGATAACACATGTGTAATACAACTCAGATCGTAAGAGTGTTGTAACTGAAATATAATTTGTTGCTCCGTGAGTTTCAAAGTCTCCGTGTCTGGGGCGATGACCAGTGTAAACAGACACTGTGTAACTCTTTTCCGGTCAGTATTTCGGCACTGTCAGAGGCATCTGAACAATGGCACATACTGGGGAACACAGAGTTGGAGAGGTAAGCGTTTTGGTATATTAGTAATCTTGCAGGTAATTACTCTATACATGTGTACTAACGCTGAGGGGTTGTGTTGAATGCGGAAGACACATTTCAATTTATTTGAATGCATTCAGTTGTGCAAGTGGCTAGGTATACTCCTTTCCTTTGCTATTAACCATTGCAGGCCTAGCTTTTGTTTACTACACAAGTGTGCACAAGTTTATTATCCTTAACGAAACGTGTGTCTATTTATTAGCCAATAATTCTCAAATCCACACTGCTCAATGAAGTTGAGTGGCAAGGCGTTTAGTTAGATTAGATTCGTTTTTGGCGGAGTTTAGCTAGCCTCCCAGCTAGCGCAGTGGATCTGGACCGATTCCGGCTGAGAGTCAGGCTCGGCCGACGTCACGTGGCCCGAATCTGGGCCACTTTAGGCATATTACGTATGGCTAGGATGCGGGGATTGAGCTCCGATTGATTCCGGTGAGAGATATCTGGCCCAAATATATTACAATTAACATTTAAGATTCCTGTTTAAGTAGTATAGTATTTTGATACTTTGTGGGTGGAGGCTCCAGAGTGGTGCAGCGGTCTAAGACACTGCATCAATGCATTCGGAAGAGGGCCGCTTCAGGGCCAATTCCTCATTGCTAGCTGGGCTACCAATGACTACATTGAGTCGTTATTATTCAATGCTTGTATCATCAACTATCAACTATCACACCTGCCCAAACCCACTAGCACACACCACACATCTTCAGCCCCCACATCACTTTCCACCACATGGCCTGAAACTGCACCATTTTGTTTCACTCCATAGCCCACGCACTTTCAATAAAAAAGTAAATAAATCATAAGATTTTCCATTGTGTTAATGATGGTGGGTTGATTGATTTCTACGGTTTTAGTATAAAAAAAAATGTCCAACCCATTGGGTATCTCACTACACCCCCATAGGCCATGTCTTGAAATATGCAGACAGTAAGTTTACATAGTAATACTTCTGACAGCCAACTTTCTAGCTCCGTCTACAACATCCAGACTTTATTTACCTAATTTTCAACAGAAATATGGGTGGGGTCTGTTTGTTTTTTATGGGGGACTTAAGCACTTCCGGCCAATAGTTCGAAGCTAGCTAGCTCACTATTTATTTGTTTTGTTTTATTTCACCAGGTAGGCTTATTGAGAACAAGTTCTCATTTGCAACTGCGACCTGACCAAGATAAAGCAAATTGCAATCTAAATCGCTATCGCTTCTCACAACTTCCCAAACATGAACTCATGCAAAACTGGCATTTTATGTTCGGTAAGGGGATTCCATAATAACTGGCATAAATGGAAGCTGTTCATGGAGGAGTGTTTTTTTTTTGTTGAGTGAGTGCAGTTGTTAGGTGCCTTTTGATTTGCACCCACCTCCTAAGGAGGATGAGTCTCTTTGGCTTTGGCTCAAAGCATTGAACTTGAAGAAACCACCAAACTGACCCAACGTCTGTTCCTATCACTTCGTGGACAAGAGGCCAACTGAAGAGCATCCCTTCCCCGAGAAGTGGCTGGGCTATGATACTCCAGTACAGACCAGAAAGTGACATCTCATCAGGTCATCAACACATACAGGTAGTTGTTAGCTAGCTGCTACTTGCTAGCTATTATCACAGATAGGGTGTCCTGAATCAGGCAGGAGTTAGTTAGCTAACTTAACTAGCTAGCTTAGCTATGTTAAGACTCCTAAGTCTTAACATACTGTAGCTATATAATTGTTGCCTAGCTAACTCAGTTAGCTAGCTTGAGGGCAGCCCAACTTGATACAGTGTTGCTAGCTTACTAGTCTAGCTAGTTAAAACAAACACAAAATATATATATATATAACCAGGTAGGCTAGTTGAGAACAAGTTTATCTAACTTAGTTAGTCCCTATATTGTTAGCTATCCAAAACTTCTGTCTGACAATGTCTCCCCCATGCCATGATTATCCCCATCCTTGCTGGCATGCCACTGGTGATGCTCATGAAATGTCTGTAACTACCTAAATTATTAAACATTATCTCAAGTCTTTTCTTTTTTAGCCTACTGGTCATGGGTTAGGTTGTCTGTGTATTTTATTTTGTTAAACTTGTGGCCTCTTTTTTTTTGACAGATGAAGACAACTCTGGTGATGCAGTCTCTTATCTGAGTGTACCAATGCCACCGCAGTGTAAAGATGCTGATACTCAATGGGAAGTTTCAGCACTGACTGAACACAGCTAAGTATCAAGAGAACCAGTCAACAAGCCCACCTGCCACAAACAAACCCAATGTGGTGGTGCAGAGCCATTGACCCATACCATCCTAAAGAATGACATTAGCTCAGTGTTGTATACTGGCCATCCTTTTCTTTGACCATGTAGCATTTCTGCAGAGTGCATATCAGTGATCAAATACTCTTAACCTTGATGAAGCTGAATCTACTCCAGGGTGATCTTGCTGAACGCTTTGTGTCCCAGGGTGTAGTGTAGCACTCTCTTAGTTCCCCAACACCACTTGCATCATCGACTGCTCTGAAACCACTCTTCAGAAAGCACACAACATTGATTCCAGAGGGAAGTCATACAGCCACTATCAGTCCAGCAATACTCTCCAGTATTTGGTGGACATTGCGCCATGTTAGTTTCTCCTGCATATGGAGGCAGATGCAGTGACAAGATCATCACCCAAAACTCTGGCTTCCTGGTATACCTTAGGCCTGGCGATGAGGTTATGACAGACAGGGGCTTCACCATCTGAGATCTGCTGAATGAGAGGAAGGTAAACCTTGCCATACCAGCCTTCACTCAGAAAGGAAGCCACAAGCACGAGAAGGATAGCTAATGTGCATATTCATGTTGAGAGTTATCAGACAACTCCAAGGTGTCCTCAGTATCGGTGCAGCACTTGCCAACATGCAGGGTGAGATCATCCATGAGGATGCAGAGTGAGCAGTGAGAATGTTCATACATCTGAAATGTAACTTTATACACTCATTTCACCCACATGAGATACTGTGTGTGTACAGTGCATCTGGAAAGTATTTAGACCCTTTGACATTTTCCACATTTTGTTACAGCCTAATTCTAAAATTGATAAAATGTTCTCTCTCGTCGATCTACACACAATAGCCCACAATGACCAAGCAAAAACAAGTTGTATACATTTTTGCAAATGTATACAAATATACATTTTTGCAAATGTATACAAAAACAACTGAAATATCACATTTACATAAGTATTCAGACTCTTTACTCAGTACTTTGTTGAAGCATCTTTGGCAGCAATTACAGCCTCAAGTTTTCTTGGGTATGACGCTACAGGCTTGGCACACTACTATTTGGGGAGTTTCTGCCATTCTTCTCTGCAGATCCTCTCAAGTTCTGTCAGGTTGGATGGGGAACGTCGCTGCACCGCTATTTTCAGGTCTCTAGAGATGTTCCATCGGGTTCAAGTCCGGGCTCAGGCTGGGCCACTCAAGGACATTCAGAGACTTGTCCCGAAGCCAATCCTGTTGGAAGGTGAACCTTCACCCCAATCTGAGGTCCTGAGCGCTCTGGAGCAGGTTTTCATCAAGGATCTCTCTGTACTTTGCTCCGTTCATCTTTCCCTCGATCCTGACTAGTCTCCCAGTCCCTGCTTCACCATAGAGATGGTGCCAGGTTTCCTCCAGACTTGACGCTTGGCATTCAAGCCAAATAATTCAAAATTTGGTTTCATTAGACCAGAGAATCTTGTTTCTCATGGTCTGAGAGTCTTTAGGTGCCTTTTGGAAAACTCTAAGCGGGCTGTCATGTACCATTTACTAAGGAGTGGCTTCCGTCTGGCCGCTCTACCATAAAAGCCTGATTAGTGGAGTGCTGCAGAGATGGTTGTCCTTCTGGAAGGTTCTCCCATCTCCACAGAGGAACTCTGGAGCTCTATTAGAGTGACCATTCTGCTCTCTGTCACCTCCCTGACCAAGGCCCTTCTCCCCCGATTGCTCAGTTTGGTCAGGCAGCCAGCTCTAGGAAGTCTTGGTCTTTCCAAACTTCCATTTAAGAATGATGGAGGTTACTGTGTTCTTGGGGACCTTCAATGCTGCATACATTTTTTTTGGTACCCTTCCCCAGATCTGTGCCTCGACACAATCCTGTCTCGGACCTCTACAGTTTTTGTTCTGACATGCACTGTCAACTGTGGGACCTTATATAGACAGGTGTGCCTTTCCAAATCATGTCCAATCAACTGAATTTACCACAGGTGGACTCCAATCAAGTTGTAAAAACATCAAGGATGAGCAATGGAAACAGGGGTCTCATAGTAAAGGCTCTGAATACTTATGTAAATAAGGTATTTCTAGTTTTTCTTTTTAATAAATTAAACATTTCTAAAACGGTTTTTGCTTTGTCATTATGGGGTATTGTGTGTAGATTGATGAGAAAAAAGATCAATTTTAGAATAAGGCTGTAACTGAACAAAATGTGGAAAAGGGGAAGGGGTCTGAACTTTCCGAATGCAATGTATATTTTGTACTATTTAATCTGAATCATTTGTATGTTCCTACATTTGAAATGTACTGTAACTTTGCATGTTTCTGATAATTACAGGCATCCACTAGGTGCCGCTATCATGCCTTCTTAAATATATTTACAATACATTTTCTTCAACACCAAAATGTCTAACACACCAAGAGGGAAGACAACTGTTTATCAAGTGCCAGCCACACTGTTTTCTTAATTTGTGCACTTGAAAACCAGAATCAAACAGGAAACACATTTGAAACCCTTCGACATGCCTCCTTGTCCTTCATTTCAAAAAGTTAAGGAACAAAGAAAATGTCAAGTGCAATTTCAATGTTTTTTTAACACCATCATTTTCCAAGTGTAAGATGAGTTACGGTATGTTCGCATAATAAGTTAATGAAGTGTCATTATGAAAAGAAAGCGCTATGCAAGGTTCAATAAAAATATTCATAAATCATAAGGAGTTATCCTTAGGCATTAGATAAACATGTATGAAGAGAGCTGTACAAGGCAAGACAAAAAAAACACCAAGAATTATGCAAATATAATCAGGTAAATGTGTATATGAAGAGAGCTGTGGGGAAAAAAACACCAAGAGTTATGCTTGGATAATAAGGTAGAGCTGACAGAGAGCTTTACAATGCTCAAAATATAAGAACTATTCAAAAACACAGAAGTATTAGGCACGAGCCTAAATACCACAGAATAACATATTTGGACCACAGAGTTAGTCTGCCTAACTAAAACTCATCTATCCTTGGCAGCATATGTGTGAAATAGAATACCTTCAGTTTAAAGAGAACATCAGCACAGAACTTCACATCAAACGGCACATCAATATCAACCTGCTCGGATAGAGCCAGACAAGCAGTTTACATCTCACCAGTCCTGTGCAGAACATGCCCATTTGCACCTTCATGTAATACCCAAGGGCTCCATTAGGTTGCAGCTGAGGAACCCCATCCATCACATCTGTTAGTTATTCAGAGAACAGTTTAGTCAGAGACTCACATTTCTTACTCACAACAGGACATTTGATTTCTAGAATTTCTTGAGAGTTTAACACTATCTGGGCTTGCAGAAAGCCATGGCTCCTTGTCACTCACTACTGTGCCTCTACTCTACTGACTAAACCCACAACTCTCCATCCATGTGTAGGCAACCTGCTCGTTCTCCTTGCCATATGTGGTTGCTGAGTTCCCATGGAACCTTGGGAAGAGATGCTCCCGCACAAAGTTGTCTGGATTTGTTGAGGTGCGCACAGGAACCTTTGCCGACTACAACGCATGGGATGCACTCTGTGCTTTAGTGACCTCCTAAAGGCTGCCACATTTACACTCCTCCAGCTTAACATCAACGTCATAAAATGACAAGCGTTTCTGACACTGCATGTTGATGCCATGTTCACCATGAGGCTGCTGGAGCTGTGTGGCTGCTGCTGGAACTTGAGGACTGTTTGGTTTAGCTTTTATGCACTTGTGCAGAATGCTCCCCACTGGAACATTGGCCCCTTCCAAACTCTTTTTAAATATGTTGTGTGAGTGGTACACAGGTTGTATGGAGAATGCTGGTTGAGAACTTGTCACTTGGTTTGTGACGTTTGCCACAGATCTCGCTCAACCTTTTTGGGGATAGATTTGGCTGCGTCGCTGAGTTCCACTGGCATTGCTCATTTGTACAGGACACCCCTGTCAATCCGCCGCACACAGCATTCTACACCTTCAACAATCAACTACTGTTAGAATAATCAATTACAGTACAGAACACTAGTTTACATGGTGTTCACGGTTGACTAGTTACACAGTTTTTTTTTCACTAGTAGGTTTAGGTTATGATGGTGATTTCCTATTTGATTGTAAAATTCACCTTGCTTCTGTACCTACTTCATTGCCTTTCGAGATTAGACTGATATACTTACATAATGAGCCATTGAAACCAAGAACCGTGTGTCCGACGCAGCAAGATTAGTTTAATGGGAAATGCAACCGCAATGCACTTTGACACGTTGTAGGCTAATTATAGGGAGAAGCACCCATTCAGGTCCTTTTTCACAAGTGATTGCAGCAGCTCACCTGGTGGTTAGTGGAAGGAGGCATCAGCATAGACTATCTGCAGCTCATTTTCCAATCTCTTGTTGTCAAAAAAGGGTATGTCTGGAACAGCGGTGTGAGTTCTCTGTCAGGAAACCCCTCTTGTTTTGAGTACTCTGGAAATGAACCATGGTCAGCAAACCTCTGGGTTATGTGTAGTATGATTCCATTGAGTATTTCAAAGTACAGCCGTCAGTATCTGTCCAGGAGGCCATATCAAGAAGCTGATTGAACAGTATGATCTGCACAGGTGCAGATTGTGCTGGGGACAATAAAAAGCAACTCTAAAATGTGCAGTTTTGTCATGCAAAACAATGCGCAGATATCTCAAGTTGAGGGAGTGTGCAATTGGCATGCTGACTGCAGGAATGTCCACCGGAGCTATTGCCAGATAATTTAATGTTCACTGCTCTACCATAAACGTCCTACGTTTGGAGAATTTCGCAGTATGTCCAACCGACCTCACCTCAGTATGTCCGCAGACCACATGTATGGCGTCGTGTGGCTGAGCGGGTTTGCTGACGTAAACGTTGTGACCAGAGTGCCCAATGGTGGTGGTGGGGCTATGGGATGGGCAGACATAAGCTACGGACAATGAACACAATTGCATTTTATCAATTTGAATGCACAGGGATACAGTGACGAGACTGAGGCCCATTGACGTGCCATTCATCCGCCGCCATCACCTCATGTTTCAGCATGATAATGCATGTCCACTTGTCGCAAGGATCTGTACACAATTCCTGGAAGCGTCCCAGTTCTTCCATGGCCTGCATACTCACCAGACGTGTCACCTATTGAGCATTTTTGGGATGCTCTGAATCGACGTGTATGACAACCGTGTTCCAGTTCCTGTCAATATCCAGCAGCTTCGCACAGAGGAGTGGGACAACATTCCACAGGCCACAATCAATAGCCTGATCAACTCTATGCGAAGGAGATGTGTTACGCTGCATGAGGCAAATGGTGGTCACACCAGATACTGACTGGTTTTCTGACCCACACCCCTACCTTTTTTTTTTAAGTATCTGTGACCAACAGATGCATATCTGTATTTCCAGTCTTGTGAAATCCATAGATTAGGGCTTAATGAATTTATAAAACATTTCTGATTTCCTAATATGAACTGTAACTCAAAATCTTCAAAATTGTTGCATTTTGCATTTATATTTTTCTTCAGTATAACACCCTTATCTTTGACATAGTGTGCTATGAATGTTAATTGACATTTGCAGGATATGTCTGTGGTGTAATCCACCTGGACTGCAATGTGGGGTGCTGAACTGATCTCACTGTCAACAGGGTTGGGTAGGTTACTTTTTAAATGTAATCCGTTAGTTACTTGTCTAAAATTGTAATCAGTAACGTAACTTTTGGATTACCTAAACTCTAACGTAATCTGATTACTTTCCGTTTCTTTTGGATTACTTCACCTGTAAAACATAAGAAAAAAATATTACCAATTTAACATTTATTGCAGAACCACATTAGAACACATCGCAAAACATTGACAAATGTATTTAAGCCCTGTATACCTGCCTCTATCATTCGTCCTTCATCCTGATCTTGTCCATTTACACTTATATGATCTGATCACAGTCAGACCACAATGCATCTTTTAATCGTGTACACCGGTCTAAAAATGTGGGCACAAACACAATGTGCAGGACAAAGTATACATGTTAAAACCAGGTATAAGTAAGGGCTTAAGTAACATAGATGGTGCTAAACACTTATCCACGGGACACCGGTATGAAAATGTTTCCACTCACTACTGTAAGTCGCTCTGGATAAGTGTCTGCTAAATGACTAAACTGAGAAATAGGTAGATTTTTTTTTTTTTTACACATTTAGTCCGAGCTAGGTGCAATAAACCAACATAT
Organism: Oncorhynchus clarkii lewisi; assembly: GCF_045791955.1. Taxonomy (NCBI): domain Eukaryota; kingdom Metazoa; phylum Chordata; class Actinopteri; order Salmoniformes; family Salmonidae; genus Oncorhynchus; species Oncorhynchus clarkii. The sequence goes on along the minus strand of NC_092179.1, from coordinate 2,778,520 downwards.
CAGACATGGCATTGCAGTAGGCCTATTCTGAAGCTAGCCTACTCAGATGATTGAAGGCAGAAATTGCTGTTGTATTGCAGCAAAAGGACATGCTCTAGATGAGCACCAGGCATCCTGTTTCCACCATAGCTGAAAAGACGCTCAACTGGGGCACTGGAGTGTTGTACTTCAGAAACAAGTTCTGGACTATGGGAAACGATTTCAAGGAGTCCAAAGACTTGTCTTTGAGGTACTTCCTCACCTTGTCCTCTGCAGTGCCACGGGCACGAGTTCAAATCAAAATCAAATTTATTTATATAGGCCTTCGTATATCAGCTGATATCTCAAAGTGCTGTACAGAAACCCAGCCTAAAACCCCAAACAGCAAGCAATGCAGGTGTAGAAGCACGGTGGCTAGGAAAAACTCCCTAGAAAGGCCAAAACCTAGGAAGAAACCTAGAGAGGAACCAGGCTATGTGGGGTGGCCAGTCCTCTTCTGGCTGTGCCGGGTGGAGATTATAACAGAACATGGCCAAGATGTTCAAATGTTCATAAATGACCAGCATGGTCGAATAATAATAAGGCAGAACAGTTGAAACTGGAGCAGCAGCACGGTCAGGTGGACTGGGGACAGCAAGGAGTCATCATGTCAGGTAGTCCTGGGGCATGGTCCTAGGGCTCAGGTCAGTTGAAACTGGAGCAGCAGCACGGCCAGGTGGACTGGGGACAGCAAGGAGTCATCATGTCAGGTAGTCCTGGGGCATGGTCCTATGGCTCAGGTCAGTTGAAACTGGAGCAGCAGCACGGCCAGGTGGACTGGGGACAGCAAGGAGTCATCATGTCAGGTAGTCCTGGGGCATGGTCCTAGGGCTCAGGTCCTCCGAGAGAGAGAAAGAAAGAGAGAAGGAGAGAATTAGAGAACGCACACTTAGATTCACACAGGACACCGAATAGGACAGGAGAAGTACTCCAGATATAACAAACTGATCCTAGCCCCCCGACACATAAACTACTGCAGCATAAATACTGGAGGCTGAGACAGGAGGGGTCAGGAGACACTGTGGCCCCATCTGAGGACACCCCCGGACAGGGCCAAACAGGAAGGATATAACCCCACCCACTTTGCCAAAGCACAGCCCCCACACCACTAGAGGGATATCTTCAACCACCAACTTACCATCCTGAGACAAGGCTGAGGGGGGTGAGCCAGTGACTCAGCCCCTGTAATAGGGTTAGAGGCAGAGAATCCCAGTGGAAAGAGGGGAACCGGCCAGGCAGAGACTTGTTGTTGCACCTCCGGGGAAAAAATGTTGTCTTCTGACTCAGACTCATTCTGTGCTCCCTCATCAACCTCTTCGGAGTGTGTGTTCTACATAGAAGCTGTTTCTTGAACTAATGTGCTCTGCATCTCCTCCCTCTTTCCAGAGTTGTGCCAACACAGTCAAAACTTTGTCACTGTAGCAGATGCCATTTTTGCCTCATGGGTGCTTAGCATAGGTCCAAACCGGCGGTCTATAGCCTCAATGACCGCAGTGATGATGTGTACAGAGAATGTCGCAAGAGGTATTTTCTCTGAGAGCTTAGACTTCAAGCTTGTTGTTGGGATAAGAAAGCCAAGAGATCAATAGAGGATGTGAGTGGCTGTAGGACTGTACTGTACTCCTTGAGAAAAGCAATCCCACGAGAATGTAGTTTGCTGCTCACACCCAGGTCTTCACAGATTTGCCCCAGCTGGTCAATGTATAAACATTGGGTTGTTATTTTACCTGAAAATGTACAAGCTCCTTTTTTTTGCTGGATCTTTGTAGAATTTTTACCCATTTTGAGTCACACAAAATCATGTGCTCTCTACTACGACAATTAATCCACAGATTAAAAGGGAAACTAAGTTAGTTTCTAGTAATCTCTCCTAGTTCTTCTTCTGTGGACTTTATATGGCAGTTGACAACAAACTTTAAGGTGTGTTACCGCTACTGACTGGAGTGTGGACCTCGTTCATCTTTTAATCACCCCAGAACAAATTAACTAGCATCAGCTAGCTAGCTAGCTAGCTAAATGTCCATGAATGTTTCGACCTGGCCCCAAATTAATATAGTTGGTTCAGAATTCGTTTTGATATTTCAACCTGTGTCCTGATCGCGTCTGGTGGGGATAGACAAACTCACCATGTGCTCACGTGGAGCCGGTTTGGTCATAATGTCAAGGTTGCTCTTCAAAATTGTGTGATATGTAAGTTTTCATTTTAAACTATATTTGTCAGTCCAAAATCACTTTTTAATTCTGTAATCGAAATAGATGTATTTCCTGTTAAAGTTATTTACAGTTTCTATGCCTTTAGTTTTCCATGTGGCCCAATTTATCGGTGAATTTTGAAACGCTACCCAAGTATTGTTCCATAAGGTTGTGTTGTTAGGAAGTAATATTGGTTCTTGTAGAATGTTTCATTTTCTTCCATTTTGTTAATGTTCTTAACAAGTATCGACTGATACTGACTTGATGAAGTCAGAGGTAGGCTACACTCCTCAAAGTCATCACCTCGCCACTCAACTCCATCCGTCTGTCTGTACAGAGTTCCACGTTGCAACACCTGTAGCAGCGTACGACCTGAGGAAAGTGGAGCTGACCCCTCTGGAACAGAGGAAACTGACTTTTGACTCTCATGCCATGGTCATTGAGCTGGAGAGCAATGGTGGGTGCATCATTTTGGACTTGATCTATAATTCTGCTTCTGTGTTGCCTTTTCTGAAATCTATTCTGAAGTGGAAGTCACATCCAGACCAGGAAAGGCAAATAAGGTGATAATTGATCCACAGTGTAATAAAGAAACTGGACACTGTTGTAATGCTGATGATCAAATCTTTAATGATTTCTCTATTTTCAGGCTTTGAAAAGCGCCAAGCAGAAATCATAGTAGCGGCTCTGGTGACTTTGGCAACAGCCAACATGGACATAGTGTACAAAGACATGGTGACTGGAGCACACCAGGTACCACACACACACACCAGATACCACACACAAACACAGCACACCAGGTACCCCACACTCACAGGACACCAGGTACCCCACACCAGGTACCACACACACACCAGGTACAAAACACAGCACTCCAGGTACCACACACACACACACACCACACTCACAGCAGTCCAGGTACCACACTCACAGCAGCCCAGGTACCACACACACCACACTCACAGCGGCCCAGTTACCACACACCACACCAGATACCACACTCACAGCAGCCCACTTACCACAATCACACCACACACCAGGTACCACAATCACAGCAGCCCAAGTACCACACACACACCACACTCACAGCAGCCCAGGTACCACAGGCACACACACCACACTCACAGCACACCAGTTACCACATGCACACCAGTTACCACACTCACAGCAACCGAGGTACCACGCACCCCACACTCACAGCAGTCCAGGTACCACACACACACACACCACTCCAGGTACCACACACACAGCACACCAGGTACCACACTCACAGCACACCAAGTACCACACTCACAGCACACCAAGTACCACACTCACAGCACACCAAGTACCACACTCACAGCACACCAAGTACCACACTCACAGCACACCAAGTACCACACTCACAGCACACCGGGTACCACACTCACAGCACACCAAGTACCACACTCGCAGCACACCAAGTACCACACTCACAGCACACCAAGTACCACACTCACAGCACACAAAGTACCACACTCACAGCACACCAAGTACCACACTCACAGCACACCAAGTACCACACACACAGCACACAAAGTACCACACTCACAGCACACAAAGTACCACACTCACAGCACACCAAGTACCACACTCACAGCACACCAAGTACCACACACACCACACCCACAGCATCCCGCTTGCTACCCAAGCTAAAGAAGACCAGACTATCACTTACACTTGTGACTGCTGGTATGTATGACAGTGTGTGCTTCAGTTACACCCATGGAATTGCAATACTCTGAACCTTCACCCCCACATTACACCCTCTTTCAACCACTCCCTTGTAGGTTGTTTCTGTTGTAAGACACCCCCCGCCCCCCTTCTCTCGCTCTCTATCCTGTGTATCTTGTTTAGGAGATTGCGCTGCAGCAGATCATGGCTCACCTGGACTCCATCAGGAAAGACATGGTGATCCTGGAGAAGAGTGAGTTTGCCAACCTGCGCTCGGAGAACGCTGTACGTACATAAACCCTTTCCTCCTCCACACAATCACTGCCTGTCTATCTCTCCTGAGCTAACAAGTGCACTAGGGATCTATAATAATAATAATAATAATAATAATAATAACAATATGCATTCTACATAAACCTGTATGTCTCTCTGCAGAAAATGAAGACAGAGTTGGATCAGATAAGGAACAGGCTGATGGTGAGAAGTGATAACAGAGATCCAAAAAAATACTACTATTATAAATATTTTTTGTGATGAACATGTTACCTTTCTTTTTTTAAATTTTACCCCCTTTTCTCCCCAATTTCATGGTATCCAATTGTTAGTAGTTACCATCTTGTCTCATCGCTACAACTCCCGTACAGGCCCGGGAGAGACGAAGGTCGAAAGCCATGCGTCCTCCGAAACACAACCCAACTGCTTCTTAACACAGCGCGCATCCAACCCGGAAGCCAGCCGCACCAATGTGTCGGAGGAAACACCGTGCACCTGGCGACCTTGGTTAGTGTGCACTGCGCCCGGCCCGCCACAGGAGTCGCTGGTGCGCGATGAGACAAGGATATCCCTACCGGCCAAACCCTCCCTAACCCGGACGACGCTAGGCCAAATGTGCGTCGCCCCACGGACCTCCTGGTCGTTGCCGGCTGCGACAGAGCCTGAGCGCGAACCCAGAGTCTCTGGTGGCACATGGGTGTGTCCTGTTCTGGACTATTCAGCAGGAGTGTGGGGTGCTAAGAGGTATTTTAGAAAGGAACATGTCCATAACAGAGCAGTACGTTACTTTTTAGGTGTCCACAAGTTTGCACCTATACTCGCAATAACTGGGGACATGGGCTGGGAACCCTGTGCGGTGAGATGGAAGGCATGTGTGGTGAGACTATGGAATAGAATGTTGGATATGCCAAATGCCAGAAGAGATAGTAAAGTTTTTCAATGGGATCTATCTATAGGGGGAACATGGACAACTGAAATGTTTGATCTTTTTCAACAGTCTGACTGTGAACATCTTTACAAAAAATAAAAATTAAGGGCGACATGGATATGATTAAAAAAACTGTTGATGCAATATGAAAAATAATGGGTGGAGGAGATTAATCTTAAACCCAAGTTGAGAACCTTTTGTTTTATTAAGGGTGAATTTGTGTGTGAGTGATATTATGTATAACCTACCTAAAAGCAAGAGATCGCCATGTGCACAGGTAAGATCAGAGATATTGTCTCTGCGTATTGAAACGGGTCAGATCAGGGATATTGTCTCTGCATATTGAAACAGATCAGGGATATTTCCTCTGCGTATTGAAACAGGTCAGGTATTTCCTCTGCTTATTGAAAAGGGTGAAATGGAAGAGGAAAGACTAACTATTGTAACCTTGACGAAATAGAGAATGAAACTGATTTTATCCTCTATTGCCCTTTTTTTTTTTTTTACCCCTTTTTCTCCCCAATTTCGTAGTATCCAATTGTTGTAGTAGCTACTATCTTGTCTCATCGCTACAACTCCCGTACGGGCTCGGGAGAGACGAAGGTTGAAAGTCATGCGTCCTCCGATACACAACCAGCCGCTGCTTCTTTAACACAGCGCACATCCAACCCGGAAGCCAGCCGCACCAATGCGCCGGAGGAAACACCGTGCACCTGGCCACCTTGGCTAGCGTACACTGCGCCCAGCCCGCCACAGGAGTCGCTGGTGCGCGATGAGACAAGGACACCCCTACCGACCAAGCCCTCCCTAACCCGGGCGACGCTAGGCCAATTGTGCGTCGCCCCACGGACCTCCCGGTCGCGGCCGGTTACGACAGAGCCTGGGCGCGAACCCAGGACTCTGATGGCACAGCTGGCGGGGCAGTACAGCGCCCTTAACCACTGCGCCACCCGGGAGGCCCCTATTGCCCTTTCTACCAAGATATACGCTTGCTCTTATTCCAGAAAGACCACCACACCGGCATTATGTGGCTGAACGATGGGGAGAAACTGAAATGTTTTTTTATCCATTGTATATTTCCGTTTGCAAAATATTTAGATAAAGCCTGCAATAAAAGGAAAAATGTCTACCTATAATTAAATTCAAAAAAATATTTAGCTTCTATGTCATAAATGGCACGTGTGTATGTAGATTGTGTATAGGCTTGTCTCCCACATAAATCTTCTCTTTGTGCCAGACTGGGTTCAAATGCCTTCTGTTTAGACTGGGTTCAAATGCCTTCTGTTTCTTTACCTATTTATTTATCTCTATATGTTATGCATGTACACTACCGTTCAAAAGTTTAGGGTCACTTAGAAATGTCCTTGTTTTTAAAAGAAAAGCACTTTTTTGTCCATTAAAATAACATCAATACAGTGTAGACATTGTTAATGTTGTAAATGACTATTGCAGCTGGAAACGGAAGATTTTTTAATGGAATTATTAGCAACAATTGTGTTAGCTAATCCAAATGTATCATTTTAAAAGGCTGATTGATCATTAGAAAACCCTTTTGCAATTATGTCAGCACAGCTGAAAACTGTTGTCCTGATTAAAGAAGCAATAAAACTGACCTTCATCTGTGGGTTCGATTACAGGCTCAAAATGGCCAGAAACATAGAACTTACTTCTGAAACTCGTCAGTCTATTCTTGTTTTGAGAAATGTGAAACAGACGCCTCACAAGTCTTCAACTGGCAGCTTCATTAAATAGTACCCGCAAAACACCAGTCTCAACATCAACCGTGAAGAAGCAACACTGGGACGCTGGCCATCTAGGTAGAGTTCCTCTGTCCAGTGTCTGTGTTCTTTTGCCCATCTTAATATTTTCTTTTTATTGGCCAGTCTGAGATATGGCTTTTTCTTTGCAACTCTGCCTAGAAGGCCAGCATTCCGGAGTTGCATCTTCACTGTTGACATTGAGCCTGGTGTTTTGCGGGTACTATTTAATGAAGCTGCCAGTTGAGGATTTGTGAGGCATCTGTTTCTCAAACTAGACACTAATGTACTTTTGCTCAGTATGGCACCAAGGGCCTCCCACTACTCGTTCTATTCTGGTTAGAGCCAGTTTGCACTGTTCTGTGAAGGGAGTAGTACACAGTGTTGTACAAGATCTTCAGTTTCTTGCCAATTTCTCGCATGTTATAGCCTTCATTTCTCAGAACAAGAATAGACTTAGTTTCAGAAGAAAGTTATTTGTTTCTGGCCATTTTGAGCCTGTAATTGAACCCACAAATGCTGATGCTCCACATACTCAACTAGTCTAAAGAAGGCCAGTTTTATTGCTTCTTTAAATCAGAAGAAAAAAAATTCAGCTGTACTAACATAACGAAAAATTGCAAAAGGATTTTCTGATGATAAATCAGCCTTTTAAAATGATAAACCTGGATTAGCTAACACAACGTGCCATTGGAACACAGGAGTGATGGTTGCTGATAATGGGTCCCTGTACGCCTATGTAGATATTCCATTAAAAATCTGCCGTTTCTAGCTACAATAGTAATTTACAACATTAACAATGTCTACACTGTATTTCTGTTCAATTTGATGTTATTTGAATGGACACTTTTTAAAAAAAACTTTTCTAAGTGACCCCAAACTTTTGAACGGTTGTGTGTGTGTGTATTATTTTACTGCTCTATGTATATATTTCTTTGGATAACCTTATTTGCTATTATGTATTGATTTTTACCTTACATTTCTCTCTTTATGTGATGCGCAAATAATTATTGTAATGTTTGTTTGTGTCAATTAATCCCATAAGGGATGGGTTGCCAATTGGTGATTTGACATGAAAATAAAATGTAATTCATTCACTATATTATTACTGTATGTTCTATGTAATTCTGAGTCATTTCATCTGTTTATTGTTAAACTATAACTTATGAATCATGTAATAGTTTATCAGTAATCTCTGTGGTGCTATCAGATAGCTCAGTGGTTTCTCACTCAGTAAGTACATCATGTGACTTGTGTGGATACATCCAAAATGGCACCCTATTCCCTACATAGTGCACTGCTTTTGGGCCCTGGTCAAACGTAGTGCACTATAAAAGAGAATAAGTTGTATTTTGGGATGCAAACAATAACTTGTGTATCCTGTTTTCACTTCAGGAGGAGAGTAAGAAGGTCCGAGCTGAGGCCAAGCTGGACATCAACCTGGAGAGGAGCAGGGTCACTGACATGGTGTGTGCGTGCGCATACGCGTGTAATTGATTATTACTCCTGAGACCTTGAATTGACATTCTGCCACATGCTTTCTCTCTCTTTCTCACTGGGCATCTGTCTCTTTATCAGTTTACTGAGCAGGAGAAGAAACTTATGGAGAACAGCACAGAGTTCCACAGGAAGGTAAAATGCCATCTTGTCCATGATGATATTTCTATACTCCCACCACAGGCTATAACAGCTGCATTTCTTTATGGGGCGGATTCCCAGAAACAGATTAAGCCTAGTCCTGTATTAAAAAGCACATTTTAGTCCAGGACTAGGCTTATACCATGTCTGTGAAACCAGCCATATGAGTATATGTTAATGTTCTCCTCAGAACGCAGTCATTGACCACGAAACGATGGAGACGACTAAAAAGATTGATCTAGAGGTGGCCTCCCTGAAAACTCTACTGGAGTCGCTGAAGCTGGAAACCATCCGCTACCTTGCAGGTAGTGTGTGTGTGTGCGTACGTTTGTATGCCAAATCAAATGTTATTTGTCACATGCTTCGTACGCAACAGGTCTAGACTAACAGTGAAATGCTTACTCACGGGTCCTTTTCCCACGATGCAGAGTTAAAGATATGTGCTTGTGTGTGTTTGACACATTTCTGTATATTCAACTATGGTATGAATTTAAGTGGGATCATGATATACCCCCCTCTGCTTTTCTTTTTGGTAGCGTCCGTTTTCGCCTGCCTAGCGATTGCCTTGGGATTTTACCGCCTTTGGAAGTGACCGTCTCTGCTGTGGGGGTTTGATTGCATTGTACATAGATCCCACTGGGTGCACACTGGTTAAATCAATGTTGGTTTCATGTCATTTCAATTTCTACTTTTATGTATTTCTACTTTTAAATGGCAATCTAGAGTACATGGAGAGCTAAGACTATAAGGCCAAGCATGAGTCATTTAAAATCAATTAATCAACCTATTAAACAAAGTTAATCAGATATTTTGAACATAACTGTTGAGTGATACAATGTACAATAAACCTATTTATAGGCACTATATCTATAGGTTATACAAATGGCTCAATACTTCCAAGAACTGTATTTGGATATGGATTCCACATGACTTGGAAATAAATAACTTTTCCCAATGAACCACATTTATTGAATACTTCAATCATTGTCCATTCCTGATTTTGATTTCAGTTCATCTTTCATTTCCAAGCTGCCGATAGTGATGCAACAGACTAACACAGAACACAAACCGTCTGCGTGCGTGCACTATCGTGCATAAATGTATTTTGTCCCCCTACACCAAATGCGATCACCACACGCAGGTTAAAATATCAAAACAAACTGAACCAATGACATTAATTTGGGGACAGGTCGAAAAGCATTAAACATGTATGGCAATTTAGCTAGTTAGCTTGCAGTTGCTAGCTAACGTTAATTTGTCCTATTTAGCTAGCTTGCAGTTGCTAGCTAATTTGTCCTGGGATATAAACATTGAGTTGTTATTTTACCTGAAATGCACAAGGTCCTCTACTCCGACAATTAATCCACACATAAAACGGCCAACCGAATCGTTTCAAGTCATCTTTGCACCTAAACTTTCATAGTATTACCAGGACAACCGGCAAAACAGTTTGTCTTTCAATCACCGACGTGGGTATAACCAATGAGGAGCTGGCACGTGGGTACCTGCTTCTATAAACCAATGAGGAGATGGGAGAGGCAGGACTTTCAGCACGATCTGCGTCAGAAATAGAAAGGAGTTCTACTTTAGCCCTTGGCATCGCAGACGCTCGCGAGCAGTGTGGGTGCAATAATTGAATAACATGGATTTCTACATTTATTTTGCGGCGCTCGCGCATGCGACGTGTCCAGTCTGGTCAGCATGTAACAATTCCTCCTCCACCATACTCGACACCCTTGACCCACTACACAATGCCCTATCCCACCTGGACAAAATTAAATACCTACAGTATGTGAGAATGCTGTTCGACTACAACTCAGCTTTCAACACCAATGTGCCCTCCAAGTTCGTAGCCTTGAGTCTGAAGTCCTCCCTGTGGATCCTAGATTTCCTTATGGGCTGACCCCAGGTGGTGAGGGTAAGCTAACAACACCTCCCCCATGCTGATCTGATCCTCAATACAGGGACCACCTGGCTACCACCCAGTACTCATCCCTGCCCCTTAGACTGCTTCCCTATGTAATTAGTCATTGAACACTGGTCACTTAAATGTTTACATACTGTTTTACCCAATGATGTATATACTGTATTCTAGTCAAGGCTCATCCTGTATACACTTGATATACTGTAAGTCCAAATAGTTTACAGTGGGTACATTGCAAAGTTCTTGGAATAAACACTCTGCCAGGGTAGTTCACATATCTCATATGCACTCAGATTTGGAGAAACAGACAAACTTGTCCTTCCTGACATTTACAATGCAATTTATTTTACGTACCTCGACCACTCCATTAATCTTTTTCATTAGAGCAATGTCGAATTCTTCTGTACTCCAGAATGACTCGTTTGACAGGTGCCCTGCTTCCTAAATCGAAGCACAACACATCATATCCATTAGTTTGCGTGAGATCCAACATGTTTCTTCTGACCAACAGATACAAAAAATATCCACTTCAGGGATTTTCACTGATTTAACTTTCTACACCAGTTTTGATATTTCAAACGGATCCAAAACGTATTTCTTCTATATAAAATCGGGAGTCTGTAGAAGTAGATGTATTTTTCACAATTTTTAAACGAAAGTCCATTTATCCTTATTTCCACCGCCATCAGATTCAAGCTCCAATTCTGCTTCCACCATCGACCTGGCTGCAGCGGCGCTTTCGTGACGTTGTCGTTTCGTGACCAACTGCGTTGCTTGCGAGAGTATTGTAAAATAAATGTACATGTTATTCAATCCAAACTGCTCACGCTATTACATAGCTCGCAAATCCTGCCTCTCCCAAATATTTTTTATAACTAACCCAAGATGGAATTTACAGGTTCTGGTCTAATGGGAGCAAATTAATCATAGTGGGCAGAGCCAAGCACGATCTAGTGAGATCATATTGGCTCATTCTAGCATTTATTTGCTTATTTCCGTTAGGGAACCCCTACTCGAAGTGCGCATGTGCAATAACTTAATTTACCCTTGCACTCCTTCTAAACGATGCAATTTTTACCAAATTTGGCATAGGGTAAAGTCTACTAAATGCAGCCCACTATGTCACAGATTCTAGTTTTGGAAACAGAAAACTGTATGGAGATCAAATGTTTGATCAATGACAAAATGTACAGAATCTCGGCTCAGATCCATCTCGCTCCATCTTCTCCCACTTCCGGACACTATCTCCTAGGACAAATTCGCTAGCAACAGCGAGCTAGCTTTAATACCCATAAATATTTCGACCCCTCCCCAAATTCATATAGTTGGTTTTGGTACTTTAACCTGCTAGTCGTGGACGCTTCTGGGGGACAGACAAAACAACATGCGCACGAGAGGAGCCGGTTTAGTCAGCATGTAATCCGTCTATTATGCAATGCATTCGAATTTGATTGGCTAACCGGAGATGGTAACATTTTGACCAATTAGGTTGAATGAATGAGTCGTTCGCAAAAGGTTCACGCGCACGCAACTCAAACTATCCAATAGGAGGACACCAACTGAGGCTGTATAAAAATTATTTTGTATGACGCGTTTAGTTGATCGAGTTGCAGCCGCCATCTTCTGACATAAAAAAGAAGAGTGGAAACGTCGATTACAGATGCAAAGGGAATACAAAATAATTCGTAACGAGTTGGAAAATAAATATAAAGTCAAATGTGTTTATGGACTGCCTCGTAATAAATGGTTATGTTTCTGATAAGATTGGTTTAGTATTTGATCGATCACACATCGCAAAGATGGACGACGCGGCGAGGGAAGATGCCTGCCGAGAGTATCAGTCCTCCCTCGAAGATTTGACATTCAACAGTAAACCTCACATCAACATGCTGACCATTCTGGCAGAGGAGAATCTGCACTTCGCCAAGGATATCGTCGCAATAATTGAAGCACAAATCACCAAGGTTTTTATGAATATAGAATTTTCAATTTCAGCTATTAACTTCGATGAAGAAAGCTATGTGTAAGCTAACAGTAGCCTTGAAACAGCTGCCCATGGCAACATCATGGCGGCAACACTGTTGAATCGCTGTTCTTGTTGTAGCGACACAACGTTGGCTAACGTTTCTTGTCAACAGTACCAGTTTCAACAAAATAACGTTATAGCAATTTAATGCTGATTACATTTAGAAAGGTAATGTAACATTATCTAGGCTAGCTAATGTTATCCCCTGAGCTAGTTAGCTAACGTTAACATGCCATTTCCCGAAGCCGATTGTCATTTGCTAGGAAATAATCCAGAAATTCAGTTGCCAGATAAGAGTAACGTTAGGAAGCCACCATTATTTGTCAGATATTATATAAAGACGTTATGCTGTGGGGTATTTTTCACATTTCAGAACTTAACACTATTTGGAAACACGTTAACGGTACCGAAACCGAATCAAATATGGCGACATGACGGAGGCAACTTAATGGCTATTTCAGTTAGCTAACGCTAGCATGCCAGTGCAAAGCATTCCACAAGTTTGACAGGTTTACACACGTGGTTTGGCCACATCAATTTCCAAATTTAAGCCAGTACACACTGGCCTACCTAACAATGCAAAATAGTTATTGCATACATTTAGGCCTCGTTTCACTTTCTACATAAATTACTTGAACCAGAATCTGGATTTACAGGATACGTTGAATATAGGGTCTCCTTAAGGCCATGAAGCAGATTTTCAGGCTTAATAATGTAAAAAAATATATATTTAAAAAAAAAAGAGTCCGCTACTTACCAAGGAATGGAGCTTCGCTGAGCAACTATAACGGCTGGTATGTACTTCCACAAAATTTGTAACCGAAAAAATGTATCGTGTGGAAAGAAACTATTGTTTTTGACCAAGTGCACATGAGCCAAATCCACCTCTTCTGCACCTCCAATAAAATCACTAATTACTGCCATGCACGGGTCGATCGGCTGATCCAGTAGCAAGAAAGGTCATTTGTTTGTAACTTCATGTGGCCTTACAGGCCTAACGTTACTGCTGGTTAGTTATTGTTAGACAAAAGTATCTAGCTAGCAGGAGTAATAATAACAAAACAAATAATAGGTACACAAAGATGCAGATCGAATATGTAGCTGTTGAAATTTAGGATAGTGTCAATAGTTTTCTTGTGAAAGTAAACTGGTCTCTTTCAATTTATCAGCTGCTTTTGATATTATCTCTTTGAATTTTGAAATGTCAATGAATGGTAAAATGTGATAATAAAAAATATGAAATATGCTTTTTGTCTTTTTTATTTCCCAGTGTAATTTATTGGTACAGAATCATATCTCTGGTTATTGCCTGATTGGTGTTAAACTCCGTTTTTGATCAATGTGATGATCATTGTCACTTATCAGAACCAAGGCGTTCACCATTTATATGGGAGTGTCTATTGGCTTAAATGCAGTATATTTGTATATTTTGAGTTATTTTGTGTTTTATTGACATGTGAATTGGGTTTACAACTGAAATTGTCATGTTTGCTCATGACCATTTATCAAGTAAAGTCCTAGTGATTTGCTTTTCATGGCACATTGTTCAAGACTTATCTTGCAATTGCACATTTTAAATGAACCCCCCCAAATCCTGCTCTATTCTTGTCGACTTCCTCTTAGTATGTTACATCCTATTTTTGTTCTAAAAGGTAGATAGTACTTCTTCAAATGGACTGCCCCTCAGTGGGATGTTATAACAGGGACTTCATTCAATAAAACGGGAACGTACATGGAGTGATCTCTCTGCCAGAGACCCTCTTTTGAGGTAATTAAAAAAGGGGGGGGTGACTTGAACCATTTCTTCTGGATGGACAATATTTTTATTTTTTCCTGTGCCCAATACAAGACACAAGTAATAGTTGAACAAAGTACTTTTTATGGACATTCAATGTTTTGATCCAGAATGAAGACTCGTCACTTTTTTTTAAAGTTTTTTTTTTTTTTTGGACTGCTATTTTCCTTATGGATAAAAAAAAGTGCCTGTAACCGGTGGAAATAGACAGATTTTAATAACAGTTTTCCCCCCTACATGACAATTTGTTTTGCAACTGTTTTTTCCTACAATAATTTTTTTTCTTATGATCTATCATGCCACGGACAATCAATTTGATTTTTACATGTTAAAAAAACAACTTTTTGAAGTTATTACCCAAGACTGACAAGGATTTTTTTTTTCCTAGCCCAAACACAACTTCTTACGTTAACTTTTTGCTTAACTAATACATAATCAATGTGATGCCTTTTTTATCTGAAATGTTGGTATTAACCCCTGTTGTTTTCTAAACTTGTTGAGTTTTCTATTACCCTAGGCTCCAGCTGCCGAGAAGCTTCCAGTTTTGTACTTAGTGGATTCCATAGTGAAGAATGTTGGAGGCGAATACCTTGCAGTGTTTGCTAAAAACCTAGTCACTTCATTTATATGTGTTTTTGAAAAGGTATATACTACTTTATTTTTGTGCATTCTTGAAGATTAATAAGCACCTTTTATAAAATTATCTGTCCACTGTACTGCTTGCTTTTGTCTAGTCTATCTCTTGCCTTGTATAATGCATTTTTACTAATAAAATGGTGTTTGTGGTTCCCCTTTGATTTGGGGAAGTGCTTGATTGGACAATATCCAAGTCATTAATTGTCTTTGCATTAAAATGCAGTGTTGTATACAGAATGTGTAATATTTCACACGGTTTAACGGTTAATACAAAGCACCTTTGTTAGTGTAATTAGACACATTTTCTAAGTGCCTTCTTGATCTTGCCTGAATTCAATTTACTGCTAAACTATAGGCCTTTGAAGGTAGAATGTGTTCGTTTGTGAAGTACTGTGCTGCAGGTCTTTGCGTTGAGCTGTGGTCCAAGCTGTGTCCTCTGTTTTGTAGGTGGATGAGAACACTAGGAAAAGTCTGTTCAAATTACGCTCCACCTGGGATGAGATCTTCCCACTGAAGAAACTCTACGCTCTGGACGTGAGAGTCAACTCTCACGACCCGGCCTGGCCCATCAAAGCACTGCCCCCTACTGTGAACGCCAGCATTCATGTCAACCCTAAGTTTTTAAAACATGTGAGTAAACTGTCTGTATATCTATGTGTCCGAGAGGAGGATCTGCTGTTCTGAAAGCGTCTGTGGATAGAGGAAAGTAGAAACTGCGCCAAAGTTATTCAAGTTTTGCTGTTTATTGCACAACCTTCGTGACAATATGATCCATAAAGTAAAATACATCCTGACCCTTTGCAACACTGGACATTTCTACACACACACACACACACACTCCGCTACCTGTCGACCTGAGTCCTTCCCATCCCTAAATGTTTTCTCCCCGCTCCAGCCTGAGGAGGTGACCTCCCCTAGGGCCCTGTCCCCTGCACCCCTAGTCCGTGCCCCAGCCCCTGCTCCCCAGCCTGCAGTGGTCCCCAGCGTCAGTGAGAAGAGCATCACCCAGGAGCAGGTGATAAGGCAGCAGCTGCTGGCCAAGCAGAAACAGCTACTGGAGCTACAGCAGAAGAAGATTGAGCTTGAGCTGGAGCAGACCAAGGCACAACTGGTGAGACTCACTATTGTACCCATTTCCCCCTTTTGAAAATCGAATTTAAATGTTTTAAAATATATATGTGTGTGTGTGTATATATGTGTGTATGTATATGTTTGGTCCGCAGGGTGAGTGTAGACACTTTCAGAAGTGTTGGTGTTTTGTAACTTAAACATTTAAAATCTATTAATAATAACATTTTAAACAGGTAGGTTTCTGTTATATTTTCTTCATGTCTTCTGGTGCACTGTCTCGTTTACTAAACACAAGATGTTCTCAGTCCTGCCCCTCTTTTACATTTCAGGCTGCAAACGTGGTACTGTCAACTCCAGCAATAGTGCCAAAGTCCACCCTGCCTCCCTCTGTCATCAAACCCTGTCTCCCCCCTGTCTCCGACCCTAAACCCCCCACCAGGGACCCCCGCCTCAACCGGGCCGGCCCAGGGGCCCTCCAGGCCAAAGAATCAACCAGCCATAAGAAAGAAGGCCATGGTATGGGAGGACCAGCACACACACCAGAGAAACAACTGCCAGAGCGACCCGGCAGGCCCGAGAGGACACGGCCCCCCAAGAAAGAACTTCTAGAAGTGAAAACCAAGTCCAAGTCCCTCTCTCCCATGGCTAAAGGGGTGCTTGGGAAGAGCAAGCATTATGAGGCTGAGAACGTGAAGACGACAGCGGATGCCACGGGCAAGAAAGACCCCAGGCTGAGGAAACATCTCCATGACAAGGCCGACCCAAAAGAAGAGGGGAAAGAGAAGAAGAAATGCACTGATAAGGAGAAAGAGATGGATGATGCATTGATGAAGGCATCAGGCAGGGGGAAGATGGCCAACGGCTCAGTCAGCAAACCGGAGCGTGAGAAACCGGAGCCTGTAGAGAAACCGGAGAACCAGATCAGAGGAAATGCCAGGACCAACGCCAGGAAACGCTCCCGCTCCCCCTCGCTGCACCTGCACTCACCTAAGAGAAAGACTGAGAGGAGGTCCCCCAAGAGGAGAGCCAGGAGCATCTCCCCCTCTCCTCCTTTACACAAACCTGGGAAAGGAGGGAGGCAGTCAGGAGGCAAGCACTCCTCTCACCATGAGGACCCCCAGCACGGGACCACCAGAGAGGAGAGGGTAACCCCCAAGAAGAGCTCGTCTGAGCCCAGAAGAACCAAGAGGCCGGCTGAGGAGAGGCCGGTGGAGGCCAGGGACACGCATTCCTCCCCCCGCACTACTTCAGAGGGCAAGGAGACCAAGGAGAATGCCAAGCGCTGGAGGAGTGGCTGGGAAGAGAACAAACAGTGAGTAGGCTGATATATCCTGTGAACTGTCTGTCTCCCAAATGGGCCATGGGGCTCTGGTCAAAAGTAGTGCACTATGTAGGAAATAGGGTGTTTTTAGGAATGTACCGAAGTCTTGATATTGGTATGTTCTCAGTGTACTAGTATATGTTGCATCACGTCAGTGTATTCTTATCCTCACCTAATGGTATTTAGTGCCTTGAAAAAGTATTTCTAATTCATATTCTCAAAAAAAAATGTACTGAATGTTAGCAAATCATAATCAAATCAATTTATATAGCCCTTTGTACACCAGCTGATATCTCAAAGTGCTGTACAGAAACCCAGCCTAAAACCCCAAACAGCAAGCAATGCAGGTGTAGAAGCACGGTGGCTAGGAAAAACTCCCTAGAAAGGCCAAAACCTAGGAAGAAACCTAGAGAGGAACCAGGCTATGTGGGGTGGCCAGTCCTCTTCTGGCTGTGCCGGGTGGAGATTATAACAGAACATGGCCAAGATGTTCAAATGTTCATAAATGACCAGCATGGTCGAATAATAATAAGGCAGAACAGTTGAAACTGGAGCAGCAGCACGGTCAGGTGGACTGGGGACAGCAAGGAGTCATCATGTTAGATAGTCCTGGGGCATGGTCCTAGGGCTCAGGTCCTCCGAGAGAGAGAAAGAAAGAGAGAATTAGAGAGAGCACACTTAAATTCACACAGGACACTGAATAGGACAGGAGAAGTACTCCAGATATAACAAACTGACCCTAGCCCCCCGACACATAAACTACTGCAGCATAAATACTGGAGGCTGAGACGGGAGGGGTCAGGAGACACTGTGGCCCCATCCGAAGACGCCCCCGGACAGGGCCAAACTGGAAGGATATAACCCCACCACTTTGCCAAAGCACAGCCCCCACACCACTAGAGGGATATCTTCAACCACCATCTTACCATCCTGAGACAAGGCAGAGTATAGCCCACAAAGATCTCCGCAACCCAGACAGGAAGATCACATCAGTGACTCAACCCACTCAAGTGACGCACCCCTCCTAGGGACGGTATGAAAAAGCCCCAGTAAGCCAGTGACTCAGCCCCTGTAATAGGGTTAGAGGCAGAGAATCCCAGTGGAAAGAGGGGAACCGACCAGGCAGAGACAGCAAGGGCGGTTCGTTGCTCCAGAGCCTTTCCGTTCACCTTCCCACTCTTGGGCCAGACTACACTCAATCATATGACCCACTGAAGAGATGAGTCTTCAGTAAAGACTTAAAGGTTGAGACCGAGTTTGCCTCTCTGACATGGGTAGGCAGACAATTCCATAAAAATGGAGCTCTATAGGAGAAAGCCCTGCCTCCAGCTGTTTGCTTAGAAATTCTAGGGACAATTAGGAGGCCTGCGTCTTGTGTAGGTATGTACGGCAGGACCAAATCAGAGAGATAGGTAGGAGCAAGCCCATGTAATGCTTTGTAGGTTAGCAGTAAAACCTTGAAATCAGCTCTTGCCTTGACAGGAAGCCAGTGTAGGGAGGCTAGCACTGGAGTAATATGATCACATTTTTTGGTTCTAGTCAGGATTCTAGCAGCCATATTTAGCACTAACTGAAGTTTATTTAGTGCTTTATCCGGGTAGCCGGAAAGTAGAGCATTGCAGTAGGCTAACCTAGAAGTGACAAAAGCATGGAATAATTTTTCTGCATCATTTTTGGACAGAAAGTTTCTGATTTTTGCGATGTTACGTAGATGGAAAAAAGCTGTCATTGAAACGGTCTTGATATGTTCTTCAAAAGAGAGATCAGGGTCCAAAGTAACGCCGAGGTCCTTCAGTTTTATTTGAGACGACTGTACAACCATTAAGATTAATTGTCAGATTCAACAGAAGATCTCTTTGTTTCTTGCGACCTAGAACAAGCATCTCTATTTTGTCCAAGTTTAAAAGTAGAAAGTTTGCATCCATCCACTTCCTTATGTCTGAAACACATGCTTCTAGCGAGGGCAATTTTGGGGCTTCACCATGTTTCATTGAAATGTACAGCTGTGTGTCATCCGCATAGCAGTGAAAGTTAACATTATGTTTTCGAATGACATCCCCAAGAGGTAAAATATATAGTGAAAACAATAGTGGTCCTAAAACGGAACCTTGAGGATTACCAAATGTACAGTTGATTTGTCAAGAGGACAAACCATTTACAGAGACAAACTGATATCTTTCCGACAGATAAGATCTAAACCAGGCCAGAACTTGTCCGTGTAGACCAATTTAGGTTTCCAATCTCTCCAAAAGAATGTGGTGATCGATGGTATCAAAAGCAGCACTAAGGTCTAGGAGCATGAGGACAGATGCAGAGCCTCTGTCTGATGCCATTAAAAGGTCATTTACCACCTTCACAAGTGCAGTCTCAGTGCTATGATGGCGTCTAAAACCAGACTGAAGCATTTTGTATACATTGTTTGTCTTCAGGAAGGCAGTGAGTTGCTGCGCAACAGCCTTTTCTAAAATTTTTGAGAGGAATGGAAGATTTGATATAGGCCGATAGTTTTTTTATATTTTCTGGGTCAAGGTTTGGCTTTTTCAAGAGAGGCTTTATTACTGCCACTTTTAGTGAGTTTGGTACACATCCGGTGGATAGAGAGCCATTTATTATGTTCAACATAGGAGGGCCAAGCACAGGAAGCAGCTCTTTCAGTAGTTTAGTTGGAAAGGGGTCCAGTATGCAGCTTGAAGGTTTATAGGCCGTGATTATTTTTCATCATTGGTTCAAGAGATATAGTACTAAAACACTTGAGTGTCTCCCTTGATCCTGGGTCCTGGCAGAGTTGTGCAGACTCAGGACAACTGAGCTTTGGAGGAATACACAGATTTAAAGAGGAGTCCGTAATTTGCTTTCTAATAATCATGATCTTTTCCTCAAAGTTCATGAATTTATCACTGCTGAAGTGAAAGCCATCCTCTCTTGGGAAATGCTGCTTTTTAGTTAGCTTTGCGAATTGTTCTTATTTTCCTCAATTAAGTTGGAAAAATAGGATGATCGAGCAGCAGTAAGGGCTCTTCTGTACTGCACGGTACTGTCTTTCCAAGCTATTCGGAAGACGTCCAGTTTGGTGTGGCGCCATTTCCGTTCCAATTTTCTGGAAGCTTGCTTCAGAGCTTGGGTATTTTCTCTGTACCAGGGAGCTAGTTTCTTATGAGAAATGTTTTTAGTTTTTAGGGGTGCAACTGCATCTAGGGTATAGCGCAAGGTTAAATTGAGTTCCTCAGTTAGGTGGTTAACTGATTTTTGTCCTCTGGCGTCCTTGGGTAGACAGAGGGAATCTGGAAGGACATCAAGGAATCTTTGTGTTGTCTGTGAATTTATAGCACGACTTTTGATGTTCCTTGGTTGGGGTCTGAGCAGATTATTTGTTGCAATTGCAAACGTAATAAAATGGTGGTCCGATAGTCCAGGATTATGAGGAAAAACATTAAGATCCACAACATTTATTCCATGGGACAAAACTAGGTCCAGAGTATGACTGTGACAGTGAGTGGGTCCAGAGACATGTTGGACAAAACCCACTGAGTCGATGATGGCTCCGAAAGCCTTTTGGAGTGGGTCTGTGGACTTTTCCATGTGAATATTAAAGTCACCAAAGATTAGAATATTATCTGCTATGACTACAAGGTCCGATAGGAATTCGGTGAACTCAATGAGGAACGCTGTATATGGCCCAGGAGGCCTGTAAACAGTAGCTATAAAAAGTGATTGAGTAGGCTGCATAGATTTCATGACTAGATGCTCAAAAGACGAAAATTTGCTATCGTAAATGTTAGCAACACCTCCGCCTTTGCGGGATGCACGGGGGATATGGTCACTAATGTAGCCAGGAGGTGAGGCCTCATTTAACACAGTAAATTCATCAGGCTTAAGCCATGTTTCAGTCAGGCCAATCACATCAAGATTATGATCAGTGATTAGTTCATTGACTATAACTGCCTTGGAAGTGAGGGATCTAACATTAAGTAGCCCTATTTTGAGATGTGCGGTATCATGATCTCTTTCAATAATGACAGGAATGGAGGAGGTCTTTATCCTAGTGAGATTGCTAAGGCGAACACCGCCATGTTTAGTTTTGCCCAACCTAGGTCGAGGCACAGACACGGACGGTCTCAATGGCAGACTCCACTATGCTGGCAGGCTGGCTAACAGCCTGCTGCCTGGCCTGCACCCTATTTCATTGTGGAGTTAGAGCCCTGTCTATGTTGGTAGATAAGATGAGGGCACCCCTCCAGCTAGGATGGAGTCCGTCACTCCTCAGCAGGTCAGGTTTGGTCCTGTTTGTGGGTGAGTCCCAGAAAGAGGGCCAATTATCTACAAATTCTATCTTTTGGGAGGGGCAGAAAACAGTTTTCAACCAGCGATTGAGTTGTGAGACTGCTGTAGAGCTCATCACTCCCCCTAACTGGGAGGGGGCCAGAGACAATTGCTCGATGCCGACACATCTTTCTAGCTGATTTACACGCTGAAGCTATGTCATATCAGATCTTCAACCAAAATGTCATTTTAGCTAAAGGGGACCCAGGTGAACAAATAACACAACAATTGCGTATTTATTTAATCAATAAAGTTATGCAACATCCAATTCCCCAGTGTGAAAAAGTAATTGCCCCCTTGCACTCAATAACTGGTTGTGCCACCTTTAGCTGCAATGACTGCAACCAAATGCTTCTTGTAGTTGTTGATCAGTCTCTCACATCGCTGTGGAGGAATTTTGGCCCACTCTTGCATGCAGAACTGCTTTAACTCAGCGACATTTGTGAGTTTAAGTATGAACTGCTCGTTTCAAATCCTGCCACGTCTCAATTGGGAATAGATCTGGACTTTGACTAGGCTATTCCAAAACATGTAATTTGTTGCTTATTAACCATTTTCATGTAGACCTAACCTAATTAGGTTTTGGTTAAAGGTCTAACATTCAGTATCAAAAATATGCAAAAATAGAGAATCATAAAGGGGGCGAATACTTTTTCATGGCACTGTATCTGCCTCTGAACCTCACACATATAGTCAGCTTGTTATCTGGTGGTGCTAGTTAGGGTGTGTACCTGTATAATCTGGGACATGGTGTGTTCTCACTCCTAACCACTGCATGTCTGCATATCTGTATATTTTTGTACTCACAAGACTGAGGCAACTGAGGGGTGGTTCCTCAGACAGATTGGGCCTAGTCCTGGACTAAAGAGAATCTCTGTGGTCAGGAAACTGCCCACATGTATTTGAAAGTTGTCAAATAAATTAACTAATTCCTTCATCAGTCTGAAGTTGTCGTCAGAGGAGGCTCATGGGAAGGGGGCAGGTCCTCCACAGAGACGGCCGTCATACTCCAGCAGCAAGAGACCTACCACCCCCAAACAGCATCGCCTTAGTGTCGATGCAAACCTGCAGATCCCAGAGGTGCTTCACTCTGCCAGCAAGAGAGACCTGCTCAAAAAGGTACGCCCACAAAAAAAACATCTCCTCAGCTTTTCCTCCCCACAATTTGAGTAGGTAGTAGATGCCGCATTTAATTGTAAAGTATACAAAGGAGAATTGCTCAAAAGGTATGCCTTCAACACAGGTGCTTCTTAAATAGCACCCTATTACCTTAACGGGATTGATATGACAACAGCCAGTGAAAGTGCAGAGCGCCAAATTCAAACAACAGAAATCTCGTAATTAAAATTCCTCAAACATAGATGTATTTTACACCATTTTAAAGGTAATCTTGTTGTTAATCCCACCAACGTGTCAGATTTCAAATGGACTTTACAGCGAAAGCACCACAAACGATTGATTATGTTAGGTCACAGCCAAGCCACAGAAAAACACAGAAAAAACAAAAAGCACAAATAGATATAAAATTAATCACTAACCTTTGATCTTCATCAGATGACA
Source organism: Oncorhynchus clarkii lewisi (assembly GCF_045791955.1). Taxonomy (NCBI): domain Eukaryota; kingdom Metazoa; phylum Chordata; class Actinopteri; order Salmoniformes; family Salmonidae; genus Oncorhynchus; species Oncorhynchus clarkii. The sequence goes on along the minus strand of NC_092179.1, from coordinate 2,755,368 downwards.
CTCATAGGACATCATGTTACACAATACATGTATGTTTTGTTCGATAAAGTGCATATTTATATAAAAAAATCTCAGTATACATTGGCGCGTTATGTTCACTAGTTCCAAAAACATCCGGTGATATTGCAGAGAGCCACATCATTAAATGTCAATGAAAATAAAATTGTTAGACATGGAAATATAGATACACTTCTCCTTAAGATTTACCCTGAATGTATACAATTTATACACTCCCTATTATGTGCAACTGTGATTAATACATAGTTGATAGAATTTCTTATATTAAGGATCTGCTTTCCATTTAGTAAAAAGTACTATAGCTGAGGAATTTTTAATTAAAGAGTAACAGTGTGAATGTATATCCCTATGTAAATGCATATCCTGATTTGAACTGTACTAATCTGTTAGAACATTTGATAAAATTACTAAATCTGTATATTTAACCACAACGTTGAATTTAACATGGGGTATTGTGGGAAATGGACTTTCTAACTTCATTGATTATTGAGTAAGGTCCATAATAAAAACGGGGAACGCGAAACAATTTGAACATTTCCCACCGAATGAGGCCGTTATTACCTTATTCTCCCGTGTCCAATTGAATAATTACTGTTTCAGAGTGACCAGTATATTAATAAGGATAATAGAAAAATGAAACCTCAAAAGTATATTCCGATTTAAACTTACCCCAGAAGACAGATAACTGCTAATTTTTATCATTTAAATTGAGGATTCCAAATTTTGTTGATACATAGCTAAGGTTTTTGGTAAATAAATACTTTATAGGATTTAATACGATACGATAGAGGTAGGTAGGAGGTAGAGAAGGTATTAAAAACACTTAATGCAACCGCTGTGTCAGATTTCAAAAAAGCTTTACGGAAAAAGCAAACCATGCAATAATGTGAGTACAGCTTTCAGACAACAAAGCAGCCAAAAAGATATCTGCCATATTGGGTAGTCAACATTAGTCATAAATAGCATTATAAATATTCACTTACCTTTGATCTTCATCAGAATGCACTCCCAGGAATCCCAGTTCCACAATAAATGTTTGAACATAAATGGACATTATAAAACAAATCAAAGAGCTACTTTTGTTAGCATGTTTGTTAAACAAATCCAAAGTCATGAAGCGCGTTCCCTATTTGCAGACTAAATGCCAAAAAGTTCTGTTACTGTCTGTAGAAACATGTCAAACGATGTATATAATCAATCTTTAGGATGTTTTTAACATAAAACTTCAATAATATTCCAACCAGATAATTCCTTTGTCTTCAGAAAAGCAAAGGAACGCAGCTACCTCATGTGAAATGCGAGTGACTGCTGGCAGACCTCTGACTCATTCCTCTCTCATTCGGTCCCACTTCACAGTAGAATCCTCAAACAAGTTTCTAAAGACAGTTGATATCTAGTGGAAGCCTTAGGAAGTGCAACAACCAATACCCCACTGTGTATTCAATAAGGGCTGGGTTGAAAATCGACCAACCTCAGATTTCCCACTTCCTGTTTGGATTTCTTCTCAGGTTTTTGCCTGCCATTTGAGTTCTGTTATACTCAGACATCATTCAAACAGTTTTAGAAACTTCAGAGTGTTTTCTATCCTACACTAATAATAATATGCATATATTAGCAACTGGGACTGAGGAGCAGGCAGTTTACTCTGGGCACCTTTCATCCAAGCTACTCAATACTGCCCCTGCAGCCATAAGAAGTTAAGTCTTAAATCTCCATCACATTTTTTGTGTTTCCATATTGTGCCACTGCTTAATTGTTCCCACCATGGCACATTTTGTCATTTCAAAAAAATAATACTTGAGGTGCACTTTCAAGATGTTTGTTTTTTTGGTTCGAATGCTATTATTTGGTTGACAGCAATGTTCATTAACCTGCTTCCTGCAATGAAAGTATCTGCCCTGTCCCTGTTTCGCTGCTGGCTCTCACTCCCACCCCCCTTTGCACATGGCGTGAAGGGAGAGATGCAATTCTGATAAGCGACAGCATACTGACATGACAGTTGAGCTACATTTTGAAATGTAATTGCGAGCAAGAACGTTTCTAAAACAAACTACTGTTGCTGTTTTCAAAAGGAGGAGTCTCTGCTTAATGTGAGTAGCAATTATTTCTTAACTGTCAATAAAGGAAATAACACCACTTTGCAAACCGTGTAGTTGATGATACGGAGCGATCCATTTGTGTTGAATTGGCCTACATCGAGTAGCCTATATAGGCCTACCTATGGAACGTTTTTATAGGATTACATTTACTGTTAGATCAATTTCATTGCCATCAAGCAATAGAGTTAGCAATTTAGATCATGTGTTTTGAGTTTCCACTTCCTCAGTTGGTAAATCATGTAGCATAGGCCCTACAGGCAGCCTTTGGCCAGGGAACTAGATTCAGCCGCTGGACAATTTTTGTCGAAGCTAACTGAAAATAATTTGAATAATTTGTACACTGCCAATTGACAACAACTAAGCCCCAAAATAGATTGTACTGTAAAATAACGATTTCATACCTTGATTACATTTGTTTTGTGGGAATACATATTTCCTAAATAAAATGTGTTTTTAGCTGAATCCCTGATGATTTTAGTATTTTTGTCCAAAACACATGCAAGCAAAAGCATTTCTAAAGAGCCCAAAATATCTGATTGTTCTGGATCCCATTTAGACATGTTGCACATCAAAATATCCAGCATTCCCTGAACCTGTTCCACTAATGCGAGAGCACCTTTCTTTGCCATATGGACACACTGATATACCATGATTATTGGCATCTGAATGGCCTAAATGAGCGCATGGAACTCAGATGGCTAATGCAGCCGTTGGCCTATAACTTCCATTATCAACTAAGTAAAAGTAGCTTACATAAAGCCGTCAAATAAATAATACAAAATATACTGAGGAAAATTTCACTTTCAATCCCATTTATCTCTACTCAGCCTGTTTGAATCCCTTTCTATCTGTCTTGACTTGAGTTATTGCTAGTGAAGTGCAACATTGTGTCAACTGGATCTGTCCTGTAGCTATCTCTTGCGAGCTTGCAACATTTTATTAACTAGCCTTATTCTGGTCCCAGAGTTTCCCATGCCATTGAGCACTGGACAAACATCTGTTTTTTGCGCAAGGGAAAGTTGTATTTTATGACAGTTCAATTGGATATATGTGATCATTAGATTATATTTTACTTTTTCACACAGGGATTTGGTGGTTATCGGGGAGATTTTTGGGAAGATTTTTCAAATAGACCTACTGTGAGAAACTATTAGGCCATTTGCAATGGCTGTAAAAAAATAAAATAATAAGATTTTGTTGACTTACTGTGTGAGGTGAAGAAAATATTACTGAAAAGCTTATTAGTGGTGAACATGATGATCAGAAATCAAACATCCCAAATGGGCACAAACCTAGAATTGCGTGCAGCAGGCCAGCTAGGCTACTTCTATGCTTGCTCAGGCGTGTGTGCTCCCTCAACATTAACATGACAGAGAAACCTAACCCATGCTCATTGCTCACATGGAGCACTCCAAACAAGACAATTAAAACATTTACAACTCATAAATTATTATGAAATAAATCAAAACTTGTTTCTCAAGTGTAGAAGGTTGTGAACTCGGCAAACAACGTTTCCACTCTGAGAATGAGAACGGTAAATGACTGTAGGCCTAATTTATTAAGTGAAAAAATGTATGTAGCCAAATGACCAGGATTAACAGTTCCGGTACATTTACTACTGGTGACAAATGTAATAGGGATTAAAAAATGTTTAAAAAAATTCTGAAAATAAAAACGATCAAAGAGCAAACGATTCACATGAAACAATGAACCCACAAGAATTGTCGGGAGACAGCTGAGTGGATGCATTCTGAAGAGACGCCGATAGGCTATCTTTGCCACAAACCCCTTCCCTTTTCAACATTTTAAATTATTTTTAAGACCCATTATCTTCACACATTTTAGATGCTTTTCACTGACAGCCGCAACTCAAATCAGCTAGGCATTTTGCCATGCGTGCTGTCTAATGACACTTCCTCATGATGTTTCTTTCGTGTTTAATTGGTTGTCCAGAAGCCAAATGCATAATCCTAGTCATATTAGCAACCCTTCATCCTAGTTGTTGCATCTTTAGAGTAACCTCAAATTTAGAAATAGGGTGTTTACCGCTGTCATACTGCTTGCATCAGGTGCGCTGTTAATGTTTTCCCTTTTTCCTGCGAATTGCAGTTTGCCATTTTTTTTTTGTTAAGATGAATTACCAGAAGTGTGATTTGTGTCATTCTGAGCAGCGTGGGTGGATGCTCTAATGAGTAACACACCCAATGCAGATGTGTCTGGTACATTTCTCTCATGGCCGCTATATTGAAATCTTTCCGGTCACGTTGTCCAGGGCAACATTTCCTAAAGGAAACGCTGGTGTAGACTTTTGTTCCAGCTCTACTCTCACGTCAGATTCTACAAATCAACTGCTCAACAGGACCTTGTTATGCTGACTCGGGTGTGTTTTAAGCAGTGCTGATCAAAAGCCTGCACACCCAGTGACCTAGCTCTCCAGATGGAGAGTTGATCACGTGTTTTATACAGTAACCGTGCTGTATATTTGACTAACTTCTGATGGGCAGGTGGGACGGAAGCGTCCGAACATCCGGTGAAATTGCAGAGCGCCAAATTAAAAATACAGAAATGGTCAGACATTATTTTAACAGTTTGGAAACTTTAGTGTTTTCTATCCAATACTACCATGCATATGCATATCCTATCTTCTGGGCCTGAGTAACAGGGAGTTTACATTGGGCACCTCATTCATCCAAAATACTGCCCCTACCCAAGAGGTTAAGGCATTTTTTCGCTGTAGTATTGTTATGGTATTGAGTATTATTATACTAAGCTGGCATTGGTATGAAGCCACAATTCTGATACTTCATTTGTGGTCTAGTTATTGATTAGCTCATCGGGTTAGCCTAAACAAATGCAGATGGGCAACCCGACCCCATGCTTCAGCCATCTATAGCCAAGCCACTATGCTGCTACAGGAGAATGCTCATTGCTAAAATGGTACACCTGCCCAATAATGAGCCATACAGGCCTTTGAAAGAGCCAACATGCGCTCATTTCTGGAGAGGAATCTTAGCAGGGGTGTGGTACGTGCACACTTCAACATTTGTATTAAATTGGGAGAAAGTGAACTTAATCTACTAGATAACTTGATCTTCTTCTTCCCTTTCTCCCTGTAGGCCAGTAAGCATCTGGAGAATGGAGAGATCAGCCATGATGACTTCCTGAATGTGGCTCACCAGATCAAGCAGCTGTTCCAGTACCAGGAAGAGAAGCAGCGAGGAGGAGACTCCTGGGAGGGCTCCAGTGAGGATGGTCACGGACACGCCCACCCACACCACCTCCCACCAACCAGGAAGAAGCCCCTGCTGGCCACACCCACAGGGGGAGTGTCCTCCGGGGCAGACTTATCCGACGCAGAGCTCACCTACTATGAACACAAGTCCAAGCTGAGGAGGACCCAGGTGATGCTGTGGCAGCAGGAGCAAGGAGGGGAGGGCTGGGACGGAGAGGACAGCCAGGAGGAGGTAGAGGGGGTGCTGGGGAGGCCCGGGGACGGCCCTGGGGGTGCCAAGACTGAGGTTAACAGGGAGACTAACGCCCTTCCTTCAGGGATGAAGTTCACCAGGCTTCCTAAGGACAGGCTGAAGGAGGTAGAGGAAGAGCAGCCCACCCCAGCAGCCATCATCCAGGAGTACAGCCACGGGAACGAGTTCCCCAGGCTCAAGTCTCTGCCAGGGCTACGCTTCAGGAGGATACAAGACCCCAGGGAGTCCACCGCCACTGACAGACTCAAAGGCAAGTGGAGTTTTATGTCTAATGATGGGACTAATTTATGAATACATTTTGTTATACGCACACATGGTTGGACACCCAAGCCAGGGGAATATATTATGAATCAGAAGTATGTCTGTAAATGCAGTGCTTTATGACTTAGTTTGATTACTATCCGATGATAAATGGTTCCTGTTCTCATTTAGTAATTGTTTTTATTTCTTAGCTGGTGAAAGAGAGCGAAACTCCCCCCTCAGTGAGCGGCTGCCCAATCACAGACCACCGTACGATGAGAGGGAGGAGCCTAAGAGCGGCTACAATGCCCCTCCCAGGCGGTACGGAGGAGGTCCGCTGTCTGAAGACCATGCTGTCAAACCTCCGTACCCCCGTTACGATGACCCTCGCAAACACGACCGCATCCCCCCCAAACCCCCCAGCGGCCCGGTGCTCCAGAACTCAGTCAGCCTGGCACTGGACGGCCCCATTAGGAAGTCCCCGGTTCCTTTACCGGTACCAGCATACGAGCGGGAGCGCCTGTCCCCGTTACAGCAGATGGACGCGGCAGAGATGAGCCCTGTCCCGCGCTTTGAGAGCCCCAACAGCGAGCACTCGTGTGACGAAGGGCCCCTGGACACCCCCCCTCTACCCAGACCCCACCACCAAGGAGGACCCCCCCGTGGGCCCGTGCTCTCCTCAGTACGCAGCAAACACGTTGAGTCTCCAGGACACACCCCTCCTCACGCCGCAGATGGCCCCCAGAGATATGACGGTGGTCCTAAAGGAGGACCACCTTCGCCACGTTATGACGGACCCCACAAGGGCACTCAGTCTGGGTACGACGGGCCTGGTCACATAGGTCAGCCTGGCAGGCCTCACCCTGGGGGCCGTTACGAGGGCGTCCAGGGGCCCGGTAGGTACGATGGACCAGGGTGCTCCTCACACGGCCCATCAAGGTATGATGGGCCCTACCCTCAGGGCCCCGGCAGGTTCGACGGCCCCGCTCTACATAAAGGACCAGAGAAGTTTGACGGACCAGGAAGATACGACGGCCCCTCCATGCCTCACGTTCCAATGAGAGGGGACCCACAAGGCATTGGGGGAAGGTTTGACGGCGGCCCGCCGCCTCCGCAGCAAGGTAGGCTATCGGGGCGATATGACGGTAGATTTGACGGACAGGGGCCTGGGCCAATGCGTTTTGACGGCCCCATGCAGTCCAACCGCTTCGATGGTCCAATGAACTTCAACAGCTCCCACATGCAGCCCGGCCCTGGAAGGTTCGAAGGACTAATGAGGTTCCAGCAAGGCCCCATGAGATTCGACGGCGCTCCCAACCAGCCAGGCCCGATGCGTTTCGATGGCCCAGGGAACCCCTCCACCCCAATGGGCCAGCCCGGCCCCATGCGCTACGACCCCCTGCCCTCTCTGCCCCCCCAGGGCATGCCCCCACGCTTTGACTGCCCCTCCGGCCAGCAGGTGTCTCCCAGGTACCACACCACTCCCAACCTGCAGCCCCCGCTGCGGCCACTAGGGACACCCATGTACGACCCAGTCAACCCCGGAGGCCCCCAGCAGTTCCAGACGTTCCCAGTGCAACAGAACGTGGTGGGCCAACAGGGGGCTAACTTCACGGTGTTTCCCGTCCCTGTGTCCCAGGCTGGGTTCAACAACTCCTACGTCAGACCTCCGTTCTACACCCCTGGTGTGCCTCTGCCACCGGCAGGGAACATGCAGCAGCCGGTGAGAACCTCTTCTTGATTTAGGACATAGGGGATGAGTTCCAAATGTCACTCTATTCCCTATTTATTTCACCACTTTTGACCTGGGTGCTATTTGGGACGTACACCACATAGTGATTATCAGAAAGGTCAAGAAGGTTGAAAAGTACATTAGACTTGAATGATTTCATCAATTGAGAAGATTTCATATTTGTGTTTGTACGTGCACGTATGTGTGTATCGTTTGGTGTCTTTGTGTGGTTAGTGTTTTATTAGGCTCACACTTTTATGCACTAATGCTACTCTGTCACTATAGTCAACACATAGCTATCGCAACGCACAGCACTGCTCTAACCTAAACCGCATTCAATCATACATTCACTTTTTACGCCATCACATTCATACACTTTAACTGTCCTGCTTATATTCTATATTTATGTTCTATAAATAATGGGGCCAATGGGTGACATTGGGATACAAATTTCAGTTTGAAACTAAAATAATATTTAAAAAAATCATATGCAAATTAGCCCTTTACTTCACTTATACGACAGGATTATGCATCCTTGAATTTGACTTGCCAGTGTGTCTATGCACCCTGCTTGAAGCACAATTGTAATTTTCAAGGACCTCAATGTTATATAATTGTATAATTTATGGAAATGTTCATATCTAGGCCTAATATAGAACCCCCCCGCATGCAAAAAGTGTCAGTAGGCCATTACCATTTTAAGAATAAATGTTTAGGGCTTGCCAATGCATTGATATTATAATTATTACATTGTAAAATATGTGAGAATGTGCACATTGCCTGGTTAAGTAGATTGGACGCAACATTGAATGTCATCCTCATAATAAGCGCACATGGATTTACTGCAACAGAGTAGCGCAGCACCCTTTAGCGGGAAACAAACTGATGTGGACACATCTGTCACAAAAACTGATAAATGAAATCACAGATAAGGGAGTAGGAGTACATAAATTGACTACAATAATTACTATAACTTTTAAACCACCAAACGGAGGAAATGTCTGATTTTAGAAAGGTAGGCCTATTCCATTACTTGAATTTCTGAGCTACTTCAAATCCAATTTTATTTGTCACATGCGCCGACTACAACAGGTGTCGACCTTACAGTGAAATGCTTACTTACAAGCCCTTAACCAACAATGCAGTTTTAAGAAAAAATACCCCCCAAAAATAAGAAATAAAAGTAACAAATAAAATAATAGCGAGGCTATATACAGGGGATACCGGTACAGAGTCGATGTGCGGGGGCACCGGTTAGTCTAGGTAATTGAGGTAATATGTACATGCAGGTAGAGTTGTTTAAGTGACTATGCATAGATAATAAACCCAAGTGGCAGGAGCGTAAAGGGGTGGGGGGGGGTGCAATGCAAATAGTCTGGGTAGCCATTTGAGTAGATGTTCAGTAGTCTTATTGCTTGGCTTGGGGTAGAAGCTGTTTAGAAGCCTCTTGGACCTAGACTTGGCCCTCCGGTACCACTTGCCGTGCGGTAGCAGAGAGAACGGTATGACCAGGGTGGCTAGATGGAGTCTTTGACCATTTTTAGGGCCTTCCTCTGCCGCTGCCTGGTATATTTGTCCTGGATGGCAGGAAGCTTGGCCCCAGTGATGTATTCGGCCGTATGCACTACCCTCTGTAGTGCCTTGCGGTCGGAGGCCGTGCAGTTGCCATGCCAGGCAGTGATGCAACCCGTTAGGATGCTCTCAATGGTGCAGCTTTAGAACTGTTGTCATCTGCAAACTTAATGATGGTGTTGGAGTCGTGCCTTTGAGTGTTCCTTTTGACTGAACAGGAGAGGACTGAGCACGCACCCCTGGGGGGGCCCCCGTGTTGAGGATCAGCGTGGCCGATGTGTTGTTACCTACCCTTACCACCTGGGGGTCCGTCAGGAAGTCCAGGATCCAGTTGCAGAGGGAGGCATTTAGTCCCAGGGTCCTTAGCTTAGTGATGAGCTTTTGAGGGCATTATGTTGTTGAATGCTGAGCTGTAGTCAATGAATAGCATTCTCACTTAGGTGTTCCTTTTGTCCAGGTGTGAAAGGGAAGTGTGGAGTGCAACAGAGATTGCATCATCTGGATCTGTTGGGGCGGTATGCAAATTGGAGTGGGTCTAGTGTTTCTGGGATAATGGTGTTGATGTGAGCCATGACCAGCCTTTCAAAGCACTTCATGGCTACAGACATGAGTGCTACGAGTCCTGCGGCCTTGTGAATGACCTATTTAAAGTTCTTACTCACATCGAATGCGGAGAGCGGGATCACACTGTCGTCTGGAACAGCTCATGCTCTCATGCATGTTTCAGTGTTACTTGCCTCGAAGCGAGCATAAAGTAATTTAGCTCATCTGGTAGGATTGTGTCACTGGGCAGCTCTCGGCTGCGCTTCCCATTGTAGTTCATTAGTTTAAGTCCTGCTTCATCCGACCAGCGTCGGAGCCGGTGTCGTATGATTCGATCTTAGTCCTGTATTGACGTTATTGCCTGTTTGATGGTTTGTCGCAGGGCAAAGCAGGATTTCGTTAGCTTCCGGGTTAATCCCACTCCTTGAAAATGGCTGCTCTACCCTTTAGCTCAGTGTGGATGTTGCCTGTAATCCATGGCTTCTGGTTGGAGTATGTACGTACTAGAGGTCAACCGACTATGATTTTTCAACGCCGATACAGAATATTGGGGGACCAAAAAAGCCGATACCAATTAATCGGCCGTTTAATTTTTTTAAAATAATAATTTAAATTTGTAATAATGACAATTACAACAATACTGAATGAATGCTTATTTTAACTTAATATAATACATAAATATAATCAATTTAGCCTCAAGTAAATAATGAAACAATTTGGTTTAAATAATGCAAAAACAGTGTTGGAGAAGAAAGTAAAAGTGCAATATGTGCTATGTAAGAAAGCTAACGTTTCAGTTCCTTGCTCAGAACATGAGAAAATATAAAACATGCCTTACCTTTGACGAGCTTCTTTTGTTGGCACTCTATGTCCCATAAAAATCACAATTGGTACTTTTGTTCGATTAATTCCGTCCCTATATATCCAAAATGTCCATTTATTTGGCGTGTTTGATCTAGAAAAAAAAACAGCTTCCAAATTGCGCAACGTCACTACAAAATATCTCAAAAGTTGCCTGTAACCTTTCCCAAAACATTTTAAACTACTTTTGTAATACAATTTTAGGTATTTTTAAACGTTAATAATCGATCAAATTGAAGACTGGTCTATCTGTTTTCAATAGAGGACGAGAGGAAACTAACGCTACTTTTCAAGTCTTGCGCACTCTCAACAGCGTTACCTTTTTCCAAGATGGCCGTACTTCATTGCACAAAGGAATAACCTCAACCAAATTCCAAAGACTGGTGACATCCAGTGGAAGCGGTAGGAACTGAAAACAAGTGCCTGAGAAATATCGTTTCCCAATGAGAACTCGCTGAACAGACGGAGACCTCAAAAAAAAAATCTGAACGGTTAGTCCTCTGGGTTTTGCCTGCTACATAAGTTCTGTTGTACTCAGACATGATTCAAACCGTTTTAGATACTTTAGTGTTTTCTATCTAAATCTACTAATAATATGCATATCTTATATTCTTGGCATGAGTAGGGGGAAGTTGAAATTGGGCACACTATTTATCCAAAAGTGAAAATGCTGCCCCCAATACCTTAAGAAGTTAACTAGTGATTATGATTGTTTTTTATAAGATACGTTTAATGCTAGCTAGCAACTTACCTTGGCTTACTGCATTTGCGTAACAGTCTCCTTGTGGAGTGCAACGAGAGAGAGGCAGGTCGTTATTGCGTTGGACTAGTTAACTGTAAGGTTGCAAGATTGGATCCCCCGAGTTGACAAGGTGAAAATCTGTCGTTCTGCCCCTGAACAAGGCAGTTAACCCACCGTTCCTAGGCCTTCATTGAAAATAAGAATGTGTTCTTAACTGACTTGCCTAGTTAAATAAAGGTATAAAAATAAATAGTCACATCGGTGCCCAAAAATACCGATTTCCGATTGTTATGAAAACTTGATATCGGCCTTAATTAATCGGCCATTGCAATTAATCGGTCAACCTCTAGTACGTACAGTCACTGTGGGGACAACGTCATCGATGCATTTATTGATGAAGCCAGTGACTGATGTGGTGTACTCCTCAATGCCATCGGAAGAATCCTGTAACATATTCCAGTCTGTGCTAGCAAAACAGTCCTGTAGCTTTGCAAGCCCCTTATATTTCTTTAAATTGCAGGTCTAACATGGGAAGCTAAATATATTTGTCATGTTATTTCATTACCTGATCATATTTTGAATAAGCCCACTAGGCTATGTTGTTTTTTTATATCCAGAATAATTTGTTGGAATAGCATTGGGTGTTGTTCAGTGGTCTATTCTACACAATTGAGCACAGTAGACTGTGTCCAATCCGAGGCATGAAAACATGAACTCGTTGCTTTTTCTGTTAAATCTGATGGTCAAGCAGACTATACCAGATGATCAACATCGATTTGCTAGGGATGTTTTATCCAATGTGGATCCAGTCACAATTATCTTCACCGGCGTAACAAATGAGACTGAAATATTCTGGAAATTCCTCACAACATTTTTTCCCCCCAGCACTTCAGCTGTTGCATTGCATGCATTATCATAACAGATGTTTGTCACTTGACTGTCATTCGGAACATTCCTTCCTGGATCAGATTATCACGATTTAATTAATCTCCCGAGTCCCCCTTGTATCTTAATGTAATGGCATGGGGGGGGAAATCCTATGCATTTTTATCAATGGCTTATCAACAGCTGTAACATGTTGTCCAGTGAAAGAAATCCTCACTGGTGTCCTACTTTATAGAAATAAACAAATAGTTTATAGATATAAACAAAATGGTGAAACTCCATCTGATGCACTAAAGGTAATTCGCTCCCATTCAGTTCATAAATGAGCATAAAAATTTATTGGATGGGGCTTCACCAAAGTCCTCCACTGATATAGAACAAAATATTTTGGCTCATTCTGTATTAGTTACCACCCACAGTGGGTTCTCATTACGGTGAAATGTAGCTTGGTGAAGCACTTCATAACAATTTAAAGAGTCACATCATTCATATATTGAACAGAACAATTCATTGGATGGAGAGTGTTCCTCCCAGCTAAAGCTTCAACTATAGTTTTCACCTCTGCAATCTTGAATCTCTTAAACTTCATAATATGGAGCGTGACCGAAGTCCTTACTCTACTGAGGCTTTGCTTACAATTATTTTCTCTAAGCAGGCCCTGATATCCTAATGCCAAATGAACATCTTATATTTAACTCAAACGCCAGATGTGCTCGGGAGGGAGAGGACTGGATACAAGCTATTTAGGTCAGTTGAAGGCTAAATGTCTGTTTTGTCCTTGTTCCAGATGAATATGCTTTCTAACCTTGGCCAGCCCTTCATCCCTCCCAGCACAGTGCCTTTCAACCAGCCTGGTAAGATCATGTTCACTTTTTTATTTCACCGAGATCTACTTTCGGTTCTCAATGTTGTTGTTTGATAAAGGGTTCTTTATTTCATGTTACAGCATTTGGTATCATGATAGTCTTTCATCCTCTGCATTTTGAAGGGATTCATCTTTATAAATCTGTGAGAGATCTGGATGACTTAAAAACAAAAACATGGACATTCTCAATGTAAAAAGCATTTTAGTCCAGGAGTGCTTAATCTGGGTCTGTGAAACTGGCCTTCTTAGATCAGATGAATCGCATGTCCAGTATGAGTACCTATTGCTGTAAATCCGTCACTGGGTAAGGATCAAATCAAGTTTGTGATGTACAGCGTAGTGTACGCAGTACAATTAACTGCTTACTTGAAAACACTCCTCTCAAACAGTGCAACAGATCTAAAATATTCAATGAAAATAAAGTAAAGAGGGGGAAAAAACACACAATACAAGTGTTTGGTAATTGCTTTATGTCAGTTGATTTCTGGTTTGTCATTCTTCACCAGCTCCCCAGTTTCCTCCTCCAGAGAGTCACTTTGGGCAGGTAGATGTAAACGACCTGCTGTCCAAGCTCATTTCCACCGGCATCATCTCTACCGGAGGCATCAAACCAGCTCAGAGTACAGACACTGCTGCAGCAAACAGCGGTACAGAGTCAGCCGCCACCCAACCGACCCCTCCCATGGTAGAAGAGGAGGAAGAGGAAGAGCAGGAGGAGGATGAGAATGTCCCAGACCTCACCGGCTTCGTCATCGAAGACATGAAACAGTACGTTTGCTGAAATGCACCATGCTGGTCTGATTATGAAGATGTCAATCTACCATTGACATCAATGAATGCTTCACTCTAGTTATTTATGCATGAGAATTCTCTAGTTATGCTTTGTCCAGTGATCCTCTGAGTTAGATAAATCAAATGTATGGTCCACATGTGTTCATAAAATGGTAATGTATTTGTCTTTTTATGTCAAATGTATGACTATTAACCACTGGTTCTGTTTGTCCCTTTCCCCAGGCGCTATGACAGCGTGGTGACTAAGCTGTACACAGGGATCCAGTGTTACTCCTGCGGCATGCGTTTCACCGCCTCTCAGACAGACGTCTACGCTGACCACCTGGACTGGCACTACCGGCTGAACCGTTCCGAGAAAGACATCAGCAAGAAGGTCACCCACCGCCGCTGGTACTACAGCCTCACGGTAAGAGAGATGGACACGCACACACTCTCACCTTGTGTCTGAGCCACCACAGCTAGAACTACCTCATTGTAAAACCATTACCTTCTACCCCAATATGAACAATACCCACTCACACTCACTTTTTTACAATGAAAATGATTAGTTATTGCATTGTAATAAAAAGCTGATCATGTTTTATCAAATTCTTTCTAACCCTTGCCCATCATCTGTCTCTTCCCTGTCCTCAGGACTGGATAGAGTTTGAGGAGATAGCGGACCTGGAGGAGCGGGCCAAGAGCCTGTTCTTTGAGAAGGTTAATGAGGAGGTAGTGCAGAAGACCCAGGAGGCCGCCAAGGAGAAGGAGTTCCAGAGTGTTAAAGCAGCTGCAGATGTGGTGGATGAGGTGGGTAGCAACATACTTCTGGTCATATAGTGTATGTGGACACCTGCTTGTCGAACATCTCATTCCAAAATCACGGGCCGTAATATGGAGTTGGTCCCCTCTTTGCTGCTATAACAGCCTCCACTCTTCTGGGAAGGCTTTCCACTAGATGTTGGAACATTGCTCCAGGTACTTGCTTCCATTCAGTGATGGAAGTGATTTAGGCCTGGCTCGCAGTCAGCGTTCCAATTCATCCCAAAGATGTTCGATGGGGTTGAGGTCAGGGCTCTGTGCAGGCCAGTCAAGTTCTTCCACACCGATCTCGACAAACCATTTCTGTATGGAACTCGCTTTGTGCACGTGGGCATTGTCATGCTAAAACAGGAAAGGGCCTTCCCCAAACTGTTGCCATGAAGTTGGAAGCACAGAATCACCTAGAATGTCATTGTATGCTGTACCGTTAAGATTTCCCTTCACTTGAACTAATGGGCCTGGCCCGAACCATGAAAAACAGCCCCAGACCGAACCATGAAAAACAGCCCCAGACCATTATTCCTCCTCCCTACGTGCTTCAGCACTCGGCGGTCCCATTCTGTGAGCTTGTGTGCCTACCACTTCGCGGCTGAGCCGTTGTTGCTCCTAGACGTTTCCACTTCACAATAACAGCACTAACAGTTGACCGGGGCGGCTCTAGCAGGGCGGAAATTTGATGAACTAACTTGTTGCAAAGGTTGCACCGTCATAGGATCCTATGTTAAGTCACTGAGCTTTTCAGTAAGGCATTCTACTGCCAATTTTTGTCTATGGAGATTGCATGGCTGTATGGTCGATTTTATACACTTTTCAGCTAGTGTGATGCATTTTTGGCCAATATAAATCCAATACTTTCCTTGACAACAAAAAAAACGATACCGATATTAAAAATATTAGGGACCTTTTAAGCATTCTAGTACAGTAAATAGTTAACACAGACACATGGACGCAAGGGTCTCAGGCACATCTCGGTGCAAGAGGCGCTACTACAGTCCCTGGTTCGAATCCAGGCTGTATCACATCCGGCCGTGATTTGGAGACCCATAGGGCGGCACGCAATTGGCCCAGTGTCGTCTGGGGTAGGCGGTCATTGTAAATAAGAATTTGTTCTTAACTGACTTGCCTAGTTAAATAAAGGTTACACACCACACTGACCAAAAAGTTATTTTGTTGGCATTTATGTATGTTTCCATTACCAGTAAAACATAATCAAATCATAATCAAAACCTATTTATTTCACTTACTTGCTGTGCTGTTTCAGTTGTTTCATTCTCAACCAGGAATTCTATGGAACGCCGTTTGGGTCTTTGGTGTCAAGAAAGATACAAATAACACTATTTGATGTGTCAAATAACACTATTTGATGTGTCAAATAACACTATTTGACCAGTCAGGACCCGAATATGACTGCACGTCACATAATAATTTAACACGTTCGTGAGTTTTTTACGTAGTTATTACACATTGATTACACTATCACTCGTATTTCATATGTCACAACGATTAATCGATACACATGCTATGATGCTGGTAAAGTTGTCTCGGCACCTACAGTGCTGGTCATAAAAGAAAGCTAGCTAGCTCATTGATGCAAACAATGTTCTTCCCCAAAAACATAGCAAAAAAACTATCTGTTTCAGTAGTTATACTAACTAACTATATAGCTAACTATATAGCTAGGTGTCATCTAAAATAACCCTACTTTATAGTATCATAAATATTCCTATTCATGAAAATCACAAGTGAAATATTTTGAGACACAGCTTAGCCTTTTGTTAATCACCCTGTCATCTTAGATTTTCAAAATATGCTTTACAGCCAAAGCTAGACAAGCATTTGTGTAAGTTTATCGATAGCCTAGCATAGCATTTTGTCCAGCTAGCAGCAGGTCACGGAAATCAGAAAAGCAATCAAATTAAATCGTTTACCTTTGATGAGCTTCGGATGTTTTCACTCACGAGACTCCCAGTTGGATAGCAAATGTTCCTTTTTTCCAGAAAGATTATTTTTGTAGGCGAAATAGCTCCGTTTGTTCTTCACGTTTGGCTGAGAAATCGCCCGGAAATTGCCGTCACAAACTCAAAATTAGCTCCATAATATCGACAGAAACATGGCAAACGTTGTTTATAATCAATCCTCGAGGTGTTTTTCAAATATCTATTCGATAATATATCCACCGGGACAATTCGTTTTTCAGTAGGACCGATTGGAATAATGGCTACCTCTGTATTTTACGTGAGAATCACTCTGGGAGCATCAGGTGACAACTTGCGCAATGTAGCCGCTTACGGGTATTCTTCAACATAAATGCGTAAAACTATGTCAATGTTGTAGACACCTTGGGGAATACGGAGAAAAAGTAATCTGGTTGATAGCCCATTCACTGCTCAATAGGGACGCATTGGAACGCAGCGCTTTCAAAACATGAGGCACTTCCGGATTGGATTTTTCTCGGGCTTTCGCCTGTAACATCAGTTCTGTTATACTCACACACAATATTTTTACAGTTTTGGAAACTTTAGTGTTTTCTATCCTAAGCTGTCGATTACATGCATATTCAAACATTTTGTCCTGACAAAATATCCCATTTACTACGGGAACGTTATTTTTACAAAAATGAAAATACTGCCCCCTAGTCACAAGGTTAATTTGACAAAAAGCTGTTGAAAACACACTGGATGTATGAGACTTTAGAATTGCATTGGGGGCATACTTACTTCACTGCACAGCCTTATCTATGGATTGTGTATCAATGACATGGGGTATCAGTCTATTCCGTGACACCCAGAGAAACATTAGCGTCATAGCTCTTATTGCGGGACTCTGAAACAACTGTGAATTGAGCCACATTTATTGTCAACTCCTGTGTATTGAACACGATTCCAGAGGAAAACCAATACTGCGTGGATGTTTTGGAGTCTGATAACTCTGAGGAGGATGTTGGGGAAAAAATATATTGGGTATTGAGTAGACTGATACCCCCTTTCATTGATCCCCAATCCTTGGGTAAAGCTGTACAGTGCAATATGAATGTCAATACATACAATAGGCTGACTGGGGAGGTGATTTCACACAGTCACAGTCCCGCGATAAGAGCTACAACACTAATATTTGGATAAATTCTCAGTTGTGTTCCGTGGCTGTCACCGAGTAGACTGATACCCCATTTCATTGCTTCACATTCCAACCATGTTTCACATTATCTAGTCTAAACATGGCATAATTCCACCAATTGTAACCTGTGTCACTTTCCGAGGTACTTTTATTTTGAAGGCAAACCGCAAATTCCACTTGTGCCTAATCCTTCTTGTGGCTAGCTTCACAACACGTAACCCAGTTCGATCGAGCCTCACTAGCCAGATGAAGCTAGCTGGCTGCTTATAATGTTATCTTTGGGCAACAGGGTTAAGTGGCTGGATGGCTATTTATTTTCATGAACTGAAGTTCAATTTCAATAGGCGAACAACAAGTAGCTACCTAGCTAATACTTACAACGATTGAAAATGACTCCGGTAGGTTTAACTCCGGTAGGGCAACATCTGAAAAATGGCTCACTTGGTAGTGTGTACCGGTGCTCGACCAGTCGCGAAAGCGAACATCACCCGCAACAGAACGGTTGATTTGTCAAGGGCAATGAATTCCATTATCTTGGCGTTAATGGATTGTCTCGCTAGAATTTTCTTACTCTTTCAGATGACTGCTCGATTTGTTCACAGCTCGATCCACACAGCGGACATTGTGGGCTAGGTCAGGAATGCTGTGTTGGACGTGTAGCGCAAAATTTTATGTACCTATGTTATATAGGTATGCACGTCCGCTTTGACATTGGTTTTGCGCATCGCCGTTAAACTAGACATCGGGCTGATACCGATGTTGGTGTTTTTAGCAAATATCGGCCGATTTCCAATTTGCATCGGTATATTGTGCATCCCTACTTTCAGCAACAGGTGTGGCTGAAATAGCCAAATCCACTAATTTGAAGGCATGTCCACATACTTTTGTTTATGTATAGTTCATGTAAATAAGTCTCACTCTCAGGGCTACAACCAGGGATATATTCTTTACAACTGATTTTGTTGCACAACATTTATTAAATGGAAGCAAACAAAACCAGGAGGGACACACCTGAATTTGTCCAATATAAACTCTTATTTTCTTCGCATAACGCAACTGTTTGGACTAATGGTTACATCCCAGATATCACACAGGGCCTCTTAGGGCTACAACTGACTGTTTTCATTGGCTTGTACTAGTCTTGACCCATACTCCGCTCAAATTTCATTGGATCTTTGTTTTGTTGCTGTTTTTGCCATTCTAGAAGTTAAAACAACTAAAGCTTTAACCGTGAAGATGAACTTATAGTTAAAGTTGATTGATCCTCCATTCTTGGCATGCATGCTGTTCCTTTGTACTCGTGTGTATGTGTTATGGAGGTAGAACAAGTCCAGTGCCATGGCTTCGGTGGCAGTGTTCCCTGTCTTCTGGTTCTATCCTCAGGCGCTGGGGCGTTCTCGTATCATGCTGCTGTAGCCTGTATATTGCCATATTATTTTAATGGTAGACACTGCACGTTGTCAGAATGTTGTAAGATTCCATTCTTTCCCCCACTGTCTGTGTGTAGACGTGTGAGATCTGCCAGGAGCAGTTTGAGATGTACTGGGAGGAGGAGGAAGAGGAGTGGCACCTGAGAGATGCCATCAGAGTTGACGAGAAGGTGGGTGTTCACTAAAAAGATCACTCGTAGCATGATCTCCGACTCCTCTCTTAATGTACCAACACAACCTGTGGATACATACATTGTACATACATTTGAAGAAAGACTGCAACTTAAGTACTGTGGTTAGCTTGTATTACCTTAGAGGAATCACTCATAGCAAAATTGTCCTCTTTGTGAAGGAAATACTAATCAAATAAGTTTTTGTCTTTTTCCACAGACATATCATCCTTCATGTTTTGAAGATTACAACAATGTAAGTAACCACTTGGTCACTTGATCTGTTTGTTTAGTTTGGTCTGTGAAATGTTCCAAATCTTTCTATGCTGCTTTAACTGGTCATTTCTCTTCCTCCTTGTCCCGCCAGACATCTTCGTTCCTGGACGTCACCCCGTCCCCCATTAAGCTGATGGAGAACCCGCTGGGTGCGTTCATTAAACGTGAGAGCGATGAGGTCACTTCCTGCTGTGCTGCGGTGAAACAGGAAGTGGAGTCTTCGTTGTCTGAGACGGGCGGTGAGGCTCAAAATGTGAAGGATGAAGTTCAGGTGAAAATGGAGGGAGAAACGAGTGCAATTTCCTAAAAAAAAAACAAAGAAAAACCATGCTGCTTTTTCTTTTCCTCTTTTACGGGCTGCTCTCCCTCCATTCCTCCCTTTGTTTTGTAAGGAAGAGGTATTTTTTATATTTGACCACCTCTGAGGCAGGGCCCTCAGCCATAACTTTGAATACATTTTTGTATTTGGAATCTGCCTGTGAATGTCAGGTGTTTTTTTGCTGTGTAAATGAATGAATGATGAATGCCTGAACTTAAACATTTTACCTTTGCAAAAATATGTACTTTTGGGGAAAAGATGTATGTAAAAGATTTAATTTATAAATAAAGCTATTTTTGGTATTCTTTTGTTGTAATATTGATAAAAAGGGGGTGTGACTTAAGAATCCCAGAAGATTGCTTTAATGAGTTTGTTCTTTCCTCCCAAGTAAAAATAATTTGTGTATATATAAATAGAATTTGGTTGCCATTGAGGCAAGGAATTGATGGAGAGAATTAATGAATTACTAATTTGGCTTCTGAATTAGCCTTAATAGTAAATTAATTTCAAAAGTAGCAGTTAGTTTACAAAAGGTAAGGAGGAATAATTTTCCGACCATCTCTCTACACTGCTGTGTACATACGGCACGACAAGGCTAGCAACTAACATTTCTACACAATTCTGTGATCCTGCTTTCTAATTGCTTTCAGTTGGATATCTTTTTTTTACTTTTTTTGCAGGGTTTCTTTTTTTGCAGAGGTTTGAGGGGGGGAAATGCAATTTTGCTTGGTAAAGCGGAATATCCAATAAAAACAAATCTGAACATGTGTTTGTGTGAACAGTGATTGGTGTGGCTTTTCTGTATTGCTTCTCCCTGGTTTCCCCTACCCCTTATAGAAAGTTAGCTTTTTAATTTGTCACTTTGGCTTGAATTCTAAATAAAGTTCTCTAGAATTAAAGTAGTTTGTCTTTTCTCTTATTTCATGTGATTATAGATCATTGTATTTCAAATCTAGTTTTATTGGTCGCTTACACATTTTGCAGCTGCTTATGTACCTAGCTCCAAAAGTGCATTAATACCTAACAATACACTCAACAAAATAAATATTAGTCTGGAATATAAATATATGTATGGACAGTACATGAATAGAAAGTGTGTACAGTAGTAGTTATATGCAGATGGGAGGAGCCGAGATGTGGGATATGTAGGAAAGAGCATTATGAAGGAGAGAGTGGAAGAATGGAAAACGAGAAATGTAACTGGTGCAGATCATGAAGCGAAATCTGTTGAATGCCCTTAGTGGGTGATGGTGGATAGACCTGCACTACAACCTGCGGAGAGTTCCTATCACCAGCAGGACCCAGAAATTATTATTGTGAAGAAGATGGACTTTGTTACTTTTAGAGCAATGGTGATAAATGGCACTGCTCAAGTAGAGAAAAAAAAAGAGTATAGGGAAATTGAGATTGTTTCTGAAGCTGAACAATTTTGAGGAGTTAAAGATTGCACATACAAGGAGCTACATAAAGTTGTGCTGTCCCACCTTCCCCAGAGCCTGTGTAGGGAAGAGTTTTTGAATGATTGAAGGAGTGGGATTTTTTTGTATTTTAAAATGTGAAGATTAATTTTTTCCTTTCTCCATAATAGAATTGAACTTTTTTATATTTTTACGTTTCCATCCCTGTCCAGTTATCAGTCAATTGTCCTTGGTATTATAGATAAGAAAATAAATTGTAGGGAAAAGCAGTTAAATTATGTACGGGGAAAACTGTTCCAAAAATCTGTTTGAGCCACATGAAGTGTTTCAGGAACTGCGTTACAAAGGTTGTATTAAAACAATTCATAAGGAAAATGCCAATAACCCATTCTGGATCAAAACATTGCATATCCATTAAGTATTTTGTTAAAATATTACCATCATTTTGGCGTCTTGTATTGGAAGTAATGATATAATTAACTGATGCCAATGAGATAGATGGACACTGAAAATACAATATAAAAGAGGGAATATAGCATATAAGTCAATACTTGTACTATGGGTGTGTGTGTGTGTGTGTGTGTGTGCTGTGGGTATGTGTCTTCATATGAATGGCAGAGTGAAGGAGGATGAATTTGTAGGAGGGCGGGAGAGACTGGGTGTGTGGAGGCATAGGGTATATGTTGTGTTTGAATGGATGAGTAAGTGGATATATAGAGGGGTGTAAATGTCTGAGAAGAAGGGAGGGGTGGGTAAGAAGAGGCAAGGATGGAAGGTGGTGATGAGCTTGGCATGTTGGGTAAGGATGGGAGGGTGGGACAAGCTTGGTTTGGGTGTGGTTTAAAAAAAGGAGGTTGGAGAACTGGGAAGGGGTGATGGAGAGGGATGGATTTGGTTTGAGGGAGAGAGAAGGAAGGAAGGAAAGACAATTATACTACAATGTAATTGTATTTCTTATTTTATGATGTAAACCTGTTGAATAAAGAGTTTTGGACAGATTAGGATAGGATGTCAAATCATTATTATTCCTTGTTTGTCATTACAACTAAGATTTAATGGTGGTTATTGGTGAGAATGGAGGGGCTATATCTGGGGGATTGGGATGGGGTGACTGGGAGGTCATCAGACACTTCTCTGAGGTTTGAGTGGGGCCTCCACCCATTTCAGTCTCTCGGAGGACCCACTCACCCCAAGTAGACCCTCACCAGCCACTATACTTTAATTTAATACAAGCTAACCACAGTACTTAAGTGGCAGTCTTTCTTCAAATGTATGTACAATGTATGTATCCACAGGTTGTGTTGGTACAATTAAGAGAGGAGTCGGAGATAAAATAAAAAAAATTAAAAAGGCATAGCGCCTCAAATACAAAGACATACTTTGCTCTGTTTTTTTGTTTTTTTATTAAATGTCTGCTCAAATATTTTATTTGGTTCTTCAATGATAGATGGAACAGATGAGGTTAACTTTGATTCAATACAAGACCAACAAAATCCAATTTATCACACAGGCTCCATGATGTGGGAAAAAAAGGCATTCGGTTCTCGAACACTTAAAGATATTGTCAGCGGATGTGGTATCCTTGCAAGAGTTACATTTTTTTTTTAATGAGAAATTGAATCTTTAAAGAGGAGCTGGGTTGGAGAGGCCTATGCTGCCACCTACTGTAGTAACAGCAGAGGTGTAGGTATCCTGATAAATAAGAAGACACCATTTTCCCTTATATCGCAGCACATGGATCAAGAAGGCAGTTTTCTAATGTTGAATTGTACCTTACATGGTGAAAAATACACATTGATTTCATTGATTTCATTGTACAGTATATCCCAGCAGGGGCAAATCCGACCCCCGATATAATTTGGAATGCCTTTAAGGCGTACATTAGGGGAATGATAATCTCATACTCTGCAAAAGTAAAATTGGATTTAGAAATTCAAATTAATGAAAAACAAGATAAAGAAGAAAATAAAATGTCTGAACTTAAGCAGGAATACAATCTTTTACTTTTGAAGAGAGCCAATGGCAAATAAACCTGGTAAATATCTTGAAGCTCTCACAAAACGAATACACGCTAAACCAGTTATAATTTAAAAAGGTAAAGATACAAAAGCAGTAATTAGAAACAACAACGTGATTAATGAGGATAGGGTGAGAGAGAGAGAGAGAGAGAGAGAGAGAGAGAGAGAGAGAGAGAGAGAGAGAGAGAGAGAGAGAGAGAGAGAGAGAGAGAGAGAGAGAGAGAGAGAGAGAGAGAGAGAGAGCTAGCATGTGAGCGTTCACATTTTTCAACATGTTTTTTACAAAAAAATAGATTCGGTGTTAGATAAACTTGGATTTTTTGGCAGGGCCCTCCACAGCAGATCAAAACTCCAAACCCTACAACTTAATTTTGGACAAAAAGGATTAATAGAGAACTGAGACATCTGAAATCTGCCTCCAGAAACCAAGTTTTTATTTAACTAGGCAAGTCAGTTAAGAACAAATTCTTATTTTCAATGACAGCCTAGGAGCAGGGGCAGAACAACTCTTGTTGCCTGCTGCACTGCTGCTTGGATTCCACCTTCTCCCCGGTCTGGTACCCCCACCACACTTCTCCCACTCTCCCGAGCTTTCGCTCACCTCCAGCCCACAGGCACTGTTGGGGCGAGTGACTCTGAACTTAAAATGACAAGCCCCAAGTAATTTTATTTTGTTCTTGTGCATTTTGCTATTTTGCTATGACTACGGCATGCTTTGTTGACTATTTACCCAACTGTGGGACAGACTATGTTTGTACCCACACTCGGGACTCAGACTCTCTATTGGTTACACAGACTTTTGGCCTCCCATCCTATTCTAACCACCTCTCGCCGGCTTCGTATTCATGTTACCTGATGAAATTGCTGTAAAATATGATCTTGTTGCCATCTAATGCACATTCAAATGTCATAAATCAACACTGCAAAGCTCTCCCTGTCCTCTGCCGTGCCTTGATTGTATTACTGTTGATGATATCTGGAAATGTGCATGTACACCCTGGCCCATCTACTGTTCCTAGCCCCAATTCTAACTTGTGCTCTGATGTCTGTTTCAGCTCTCGTAAAAGCCTGGGTTTTCTGCACATTAACACTAGAAACTTATTACCTAAAATGGATCAACTGAAAGTGTGGGTTCACAACTCCAATCCAGATGTTGGTCATTACTGAGATGTGGTTAAGGAAGAGTGTTTTGAATACTGATGTTAACCTTTCTGGTTATAACGGCAAGACAGATCTTCCAAAGGTGGGGGAGTAGCAATCTTTACCAAGGATCACCTTCCGTGGTCGGTTGACTCCACCAAGTCTGTCCCCAAACAATTTGATTTTCTGGTTTTATGCATTAAACTTCCAAATAGCTCTTCATTGACTGTTGCTGGGTGTTATCGTCCTCCATCAGCACCAGCCTGTACCCTACCTGCTCTAAGCTCTCACCTGGCCCCTTACACTAAGTGAATTTGTCCTGCTAGGTGACCTAAACTGGGACATGCTTAAACCACCTGACCAAGTCCTAAAGCAATGGGACTCCCTAAATCTTTCTCAGATTATTACCAATCCCACAAGGTATGACTCCAAACACCCAGAAAAGGCTACTCTCCTCGATGTTATCCTCACGAATAAACCTGATAGGTATCAGTCTGGTGTTTTCTGTAATGACCTTAGTGATCACTGTTTTACAGCCTGTTTTTGTAATGGCTGCTCAGTGAAACGACCTGTCCTAATTTGTCATAGACGCTTGCTAAAAAACTTCCTTCATGACCTAGCCTCTGTAAATTGGTACAGAATCAGCTTGATCCCCTCTGTCTTTTTTCAAAAATGTCAGTGATATTGTTAACAAACACGCCCACATAAAGAAAATGAGAATTAAAAACAGGTTCAGCCCCTGGTTCGAACGTGATCTTGCAGAGTTACTCCACCTTAAGAATTGTATTTGTCAAAAGGCTCGGCACACGCATACTCAGGCTGACTGGCTCTCGTTCAGGCAAATGAGAAATAAATGCACTCAGTCTATCCGGAATGCCAAAGTTAGTTACTTTAAGGAGCAGTTCTCTCTCTATGGGTCTAACCCCAAGAAGTTCTGGAAAACGGTTAAAGACCTGGAGAATAAACCCTCCTCCTCACAGCTGCCCATGTCAAATCAAATCAAATCACATTTATTTATATAGCCCTTCGTACATCAGCTGAAATCTCAAAGTGCTGTACAGAAACCCAGTCTAAAACCCCAAACAGCAAGCAATGCAGGTGTAGAAGCACGGTGGCTAGGAAAAACTCCCTAGAAAGGCCAAAACCTAGGAAGAAACCTAGAGAGGAACCAGGCTATGCGGGGTGGCCATGTGCCGGGTGGAGATTATAACATAACATGGCCAAGATGTCTGTGCCGGGTGGAGATGGAGCAGCAGCACGGCCAGGTATGGGGACACAGAACATGGTCCTGGGGCAAGATGTTCAAATGTTCATAAATAAATGACCAGCATGGTCTAATAATAATAAGGCAGAACAGTTGAAACTGGAGCAGCAGCACGGCCAGGTGGACTGGGGACAGTAAGGAGTCATCATGTCAGGTAGTCCTGGGGCATGGTCCTAGGGCTCAGGTCCTCCGAGAGAGAGAAAGAGAGAATTAGAGAAAGCACACTTAAATTCACACAGGACACCGAATAGGACAGGAGAAGTACTCCAGATATAACAAACTGAACCTAGCCCCCCGACACATAAACTACTGCAGCATAAATACTGGAGGCTGAGACAGGAGGGGTCAGGAGACACTGTGGCCCCATCCGAGGACACCCCCGGACAGGGCCAAACAGGAAGGATATAACCCCACCCACTTTGCCAAAGCACAGCCCCCACACCACTAGAGGGATATCCATGTCCCTTAATGTTGATGATGTGGTTGTTACTGACAAAAGCACATGGATGAGCTTCTTAATCACCACTTCATTAAGACAGGATTCCTATTTGACTCAGCCATGCCTCCTTGCCCGTCCAAAATTTCCTCACCTCCCACCCCTTCTAATGCAACTAGCACCGATGATCCCCCCCTCTTTTTCCCTTGCCCCACTACAAAGTTTCTCCCTGCAGGCGGTCACTGAGTCCAAGGTGCTAAAGGAGCTCCTTACACTTGACCCCAAAAAAACATCTGGGTCAGATGGTTAAGACCCTTTCTTCTTTAAGGTTGCTGCCCCTTTAATCACCAAGCCTATCTCTGACCTTTTTAACTTTTCTCTCCTCTCTGGGGAGGTTCCCATTACTTGGAAGGCAGCCACGGTTCATCCTTTATTTAAAGGGGAGATCAAGCTGATCCTAACTGTTATTGGCCTATTTCTATGTTGCCCTTTATATCAAAAGTGTTGGAAAAACTTGTCAATAATCAACTGACTGGCTTTCTTGAGGTCTATAGCATTCTCTCGTGTATGCAATCTTTCTAGGCAGGTTATGGATGTGTCACTGCAACCTTAAAGGTCCTCAATGATGTAATTTGTCATTGCCCTTGATTCTAAACAATGTTGTGCTGCTATTTTTATTGACCTGGTAAAAGCTTTGATACGGTAGACCATTCTATTCTTGTGGGCCGGCTAAGGAGTATTGGTGTCTCTGAGGGGTCTTTGGTCTGGTTTGCTAACTACCTCTCTCAAAGAGTGCAGATGCTGTCTCAGCCACTGCCTGTCACGAAGGATACACCCCAAGGTTCGATCCTAGGCGCCTGCGCTCTTCTAAATTGAAATCAACAACATAGCTTAGGCAGTAGGAAGCGCTCATCCATTTATATGCAGATAATACAGTCTTATACTCATCTGGCCCCTCCCCGGATTTTGTGTTAAACGTTCTACAATAAAGCTTTCTTTGTGTCCAACAAGCTTTCTCTGCCCTTAACCTTGTTCTGAACACCTCCAAAACAAAGGTCATGTGGTTTGGTAAGAAGAATGCCCCTCTCCCCACAGGTGTGATTACTACCTCTGAGGGTTTTGAGCTTGACCTAGTCACCTCATACAAGTACTTCGGAGTATGGCTAGACGGTACACTGTCCTTCTCTCAGCACATATCAAAGCTGCAGGCTAAAGTTAAATCTAGACTTGGTTAATCGTAATCGATCCTCTTTCACCCCAGTTGCCAAACTAACCCTGATTCAGATTACCATCCTACCCATGCTAGATTACGGAGACTTAATGTATAGATCGGCAGGTAAGGGTGCTCTCGAGCGGCTAGATGTTCTTTGCCTTTCAGGCATCAGATTTGCCACCAATGCTCCTTATAGGACACATCACTGCACTCTATACTCTTCTGTAAACTGGTCAAGACCCACTGGTTGATGCTGATTTATAAAACCCTCTTAGGCCTCACTTCCCATTATCTGAAATATCTAATGCAGCCCTCATCCTCCACATACAACACCCTTTCTGCCAGTCACATTCTGTTAAAGGTCCCCAAAGCACACACATCCCTGGGTCGCTCGTCTTTTCATTTCTCTGCGGCTAGCGACTGGAACGAGCTGCAACAAATACACAAACTGGACAGTTTTATCTCAATCTCCTCATTTAATTAAAGACTCACTCATGGACACTCTTACTGACAGTTGTGGCCAAGACCTCAGAAAAAAAACATTGTAGACCTCCACAAGTCTGCTTCATCCTTGGGAGCAATTTCCAAATGCCTGAAGGTACCACGTTCATCTGTACAAACAATAGTACGCAAGTATAAACACCATGGGACCAGTTAACCGTCATACCACTCAGGAAGGAAACGTGATCTGTCTCCTAGAGATGAACGCACTTTGGTGCGAAAAGTGCAAATCAATCCCAGAACAACAGCAAATGATCTTGTGAAGATGCTGGAGGGAAATGGGTACAAAATGATCTATATCCACAGTAAAACGAGTCCTATATCGACATAACCTGAAAGGCAGCTCAGCAAGGAAGAAGCCACTGCTGAAAAACTGCCATAAAAAAGCCAGACTACAGTTTGCAACTGCACATGGGGACAAATATCGTACGTTTTGGAGAAATGGCCTCTGGTCTGATGAAACAAAAATATAACTATTTGGCCATAATGACCATCGTTATGTTTGGAGGAAAAAGGGGGAGGCTTGCAAGCCGAAGAACACCATCCCATCCGTGAAGCCCAGGTGTGGCAGCATCATGTTGTGGGGGTGCTTTGCTGCAGGAGGGACTGGTGCACCTCACAAAATAGATGACATCATGAGGTAGGAAAATTATGTGCATATATTGAAGCAACATCTCAAGACATCAGTTAAACCTTGGTCCCAAATGGGTCTTCCAAATGGATAATGACCCCAAGCATACTATCAAAGTTGTGGAAAAATGGCTTAATGACAAAAAAGTAAAGGTATTTGAGTGGCCATCACAAAGCCCTGATCTCAATCCTATAGAAAATTTGTGGGCAGAACTGAAAAAGCGTGTGTGATCAAGGAGGCCTACAAACCTGACTCAGTTACACCAGCTCTGTCAGGAGGAATGGGCCAAAATTCACCCAACTTATTATGGGATGCTTCTGGAAGGTTACCTGAAAAGTTTGATCCAAGTTAAACAATTTAAAGGCAATGCTACCAAATACTAATTGAGTGTATGTAAACTTCTGACCCACTGGGAATGTGATGAAAGAAATCAAATCTGAAAGAAATAATTCTCTCTATTATTATTCAGATATTTCACATTCTTAAAATAATGTGTTGATCCTAACTGACCTAAGACAGGGAATTCTTATTTGGAATAAATGTCAAGAATTGTGAAAAACTGAGTTTAAATGTATTTGGCTTAGGTGTATGTAAACTTCCGACTTCAACTGTATATACTGTACATCTGAATTAAACAGTCGGACAGATCTTGGTATTTTAATTGATGATGGTCTCTCTTTTAAGTTGCATATTCAACAACTTACAAAAAATTTAAGCTGAAATTGGGATTTTATTTTAGGAATAAGGCCTGTTTTACTTTTGAAGCCAGAAGGAGGCTAGTATCAGCTACATTTATGCCTTTACTAGACTATGGGGATATTTTATATATGAATGCTTCCACTCAGTGTTTGAGATCAATTAACACCCTTTACAATGGCACTTTGAGATTTATTTTAAACTGCAAAACCCTGCACTTTTTATACCAGGGTTGGCTGGCCTTCTCTAGTCACTTGTAGGCTCAGTCACTGGTATACTTTTATTTACAAAGCCATTTTGGGGTTACTACCTTTTTATTTGTGCATTTTTATTGTTCAGAAATGTGGTGGGTACTCTCTTCGTTCGCTGGACTTTATCCTGCTAACTGTTCCAAATGTCCGAACTGAATTTGGTAAAAGGGCTTTTATGTCCTCTGCGCCATCGTCTTGGAACACCTTACAAAATACTTTTAAACTGGACGAACTTGTCCCGATTGGTGTTTTTAAATCACTGATGAAGGATTTTGAGGCTGATTCCCTGACCTGTCAATGTTTTTAATTTGCTGTTTTATACTCCTATGAATTCAATGGTTTTTACTAGATTACTTGTAGTTTTTCATGTTGTCTGCCTGTAATTTTTTGCTGCCTATTTTAATCTCAATGAGCCCTTCTTGGTTAAATAAAGCTTAAATAAAATAAATAAATAGCCTTCTTAGACTCAATAACTGAAGCAATTATCATCAGACAAAAAGGAATCATTTAAAAACTGAGATCTCGCAAAAATACATTTTAGATACTGTTAAATCATTTGCACAGAGAAAAGGCATCAGGAATGGAAGGCTTTCCCATATAAAATTTTTTATTTGTATGATTTTATTTGTACTTTTATAAACATCATACCAACATCAACTTCATCAGACCTGCCCAGACCCACTAGCAGACACCCCCCATCTCCAGCACCCTCATCACTTTCCAACACATGGCCTGAAACTTGCATCATTTTGTTTCTCTCCATAGCCCACCCACTTTCCATTCTATTCAACATTTTGGGACAACATTAAATATTGTTACTTCGACAGTCTGCATCTGGGTCTTACTTTGATTCCTGATATCGGTGCGCTTTCCAATTGTTGACTGCCGTATAGCCTCCTGCTGCTCCACCGACAGCACCATGCCAGCCAGGATCCCTGAATGCCCCAGGTGCTCTTGTTTTTAACAATGTCCAGTACAGACAGAGATGACAGGGAGGGTAGCAGTTATTCTGGCTCAGTTTCAAGGAGACATGCCATTCCACTGAACCTGTAGTCTTTGGCCGGGTACAGGTCCTCCACTGACTGCACCTGGTCAACGCATGACTTTGAACACCTTGAAATACATTTGTTGTAATGTGCTATATAAATAACGTTTTGATTTGATTGATGACATTACAGCTGTAGAATATTTAATATACTGTCATTTACATGAGGAAGTGAAAATGCAGTGAAGGAAGTGCAGTTTTTCAGTTATCAATTAAACGTGTGTCACTTGACATCAATCATATAGTGGGAAGAATTGTTTAAATCAAGACTGTGTGAATGCATGTACCATTCCAAATAAATAAATGTTCTGCCTTTGAAGATTTGTCTCTTGTCAGTATAGGCTAGGTGTCTAAACAAACTCAATTCTGAGGGTCAATAGATTTTTTGGATTCATTCTCATCAATGACAACATTCTAGAAATGAGTTATCACTCATCGAAGTCTGGTATCCGAGGTAATAGGGTTAATGATTATATAATTTATTAAGTGGCCTTTTCCTTGTAGAATGTTGACAGCTGCATAGAACACATTATATTGCTAAGATGTTCAAACTTAACTTGATAGCTGTATTCACCGACACAGGAAAAACGTCATCACTCATGCTGGCCCTGACCAAACCAGTAAGTTGCCCCGCACATTCAGAAAGTATTCAAACCCCTCGACTTTTTCCACACTTTGTTACGTTCCAGCTTTATTCTAAAATAGATCAAATAATTTTTTACCCTATTCAATCTACAGACAATACCCCATAATGACAAAAATAAAACAGGTTTTTAGAAATGTTTGAAAATGTATCATAAGTAAAAAACTGAAATACTTTATTTAAGTAAGTATTCAGACCCTTTGCTATGAGACTCAACATTTAGCTTAGGTGCATCCTGTTTCAATTCATCATCCTTTAAATGTTCCTGCAACTTGATTGGAGTCCACCTGTGCTAAATTCAATTTATTGGGCATGGTTTGGAAAGGCACACACCTGTCTATAGAAGATCTCACAGTTGACAGTGGATGTCAGAGCAAAAACCAAGCCACTAGGTCAAAGGGATTGTCCGTAGAAATCCGAGACAGGATTGTGTTGAGGCACAGATCTGGGGAAGGGTACCAAAACATTTCTGCAGAATTGAAGGTCCCCAAGAACACAGTGACCTCCATCATTCTCAAATTAAATAACTAGCCGCCAAACTGAGCAATCAGAGGTGACAAAGAACACGATTTTCACTCTGACAGACCTCTAGATTTACTCTGTGGAGATGGGAGAACCTTCCAGAAGGACAACCATCTCTGCAGCACTCCACCAAACAGGCTTTTATGGTAGAGTGGCCAGACGGAAGCCACTCCTTAGTAAAAGGCACATAACAGCCCGATTGGAGTTTGCCAAAAGGCACCTAAAGACTCTCAGACCATGAGAAACAAGATTCTCTGGTCTGATGAAACCAAGATTGAAAACTTTGGCCTGAATGCCAAGTGTCACGTCCGGAGGAAACGTGGCACCATCTCTATGGTGAAGCATGGTGGTGGCAGCATCATGCTGTGGGGATGGTTTTCAGTGGCAGGGACTGGGAGACTAGTCAGGATTGAGGCAAAGATGAACAGAGAAAAGTACAGAGATCCTTGATGAAAACCTGCTCCAGAGTGCTCAGGACCACAGACTGGGGCAAAGGTTCACCTTCCAACAGGACAATGACCCTAAATACACAGTCAAGACAACGCAGGAAGGGCTTCGGGACAAGTCTCTGAATGTCCTTGAGTGGCCCAGCCAGAGCCCGGACTTGAACCCATTGAACATCTCTGGAGAGACCTGGGAATAGCTGTGCAGCAACTCTCCCCATTCAACCTGACAGAACTTGAGAGGATCTGCAGAGAAGAATGGGAGAAATTTCCCAAATACAGGTGTGTCAAGCTTGTAGCGTCATACCCAAGAAGACTTGAGGCTGTAACCACTGCCAAAGGTGCTTCAACAAAGTACTGAGTAAATACTTATGTACTTATTTTCATTTATATACATTTACAAAGATTTATCTTAACCTGTTTTTGCTTTTCATTATGGGTTATTGTGTGTTGATTGAGAGGAAAAAACAATTGAATCAATTTTAGAAAAAGGCTGTAATGTAACAAAATGCGGAAAAAGTCAAGGGGTCTGAATACTTTCCAAATGCACTGTATATATATAGTTTGGGGGCACCTACTCATTCCAGGGTTTTTCTTGATTAGATTTTTTTGTAGAATAATAGTGAAGACATCAAAACTATGAAATAAAACATACGGAATCATGTAGCAACCAAAAAAGTGTTAAACAAATATATTTCCAAAATATATTTTATATTTGAGATTCTTCAAAGTAGCCACCCTTTGACTCGATGACAGCTTTGCACACACTTGACATTATATATATGTATACAGTGGGGGAAAAAAGTATTTAGTCAGCCACCAATTGTGCAAGTTCTCCCACTTAATTAAAAAGATGAGAGAGGCCAGTAATTTTCATCATAGGTACACTTCAACTATGACAGACAAAATGAGAAAAACAAATCCAGAAAATCACATTGTAGGATTTTTAATGAATTTATTTGCAAATTATGGTGGAAAATAAGTATTTGGTCACCTACAAACAAGCAAGATGTATGGCCCACGGGGTGAGATCTTGCGTGGAGCCCCAGATCGAGGGAGATTATCAGTGGTCTTGTATGTCTTCCATTTCCTAATAATTGCTCCCACAGTTGATTTCTTCAAACCAAGCTGCTTACCTATTGCAGATTTAGTCTTCCCAGCCTGGTGCAGGTCTACAATTTTGTGTCCTTTGACAGCTCTTTGGTCTTGGCCATAGTGGAGTTTGGAGTGTGACTGTTTGAGGTTGTGGACAGGTGTCTTTTATACTGATAACAAGTTCAAACAGGTGCTATTAATACAGGTTACAAGTGGAGGACAGAGGAGCCTCTTAAAGTTACAGGTCTGTGAGAGCCAGAAATTACATATATATTAACGATATATATTAACGACCCCACCCACTCTGTCATCACAACATTTAGCTAAGTGACGTGTACAGAGTTGTTTATTGAACGTTGTCTCCAGCATTGAGAACGTGTCCCCATTCTTTGCTTTGTCTGCCTCTCTAACCATTATTATATTTAATTTTCATTCTAATCTAGATGTTGGCTTTGGATTTGTGGCTACACAATAAGAAGACGTCAATTGTTCCAGAAAATGATATAGTAAATCCAAATATGTTGACTAACCCAAATATTGTTGGGAAATCCAAATAGGTCACAGCATGGAAAACCTCACTACATGATGCCAGGGTGTTGGCTATGTTAGGTTCTAAATAAACAGAGTAAAAACTAACAGACAACTAGGAAAAGCTCAAACTAAGTTTATTAACCCAATGGGTCAAACAGCTGAAAAGACAAAGACATGTTTCCACCAGCACAAGTATTTATACCATAAACTGTACCTTCTCCCTTCATGTGACCTGACCTGACCTCAGCCCCCATTCCTCACTAATCCACTGCTATCCACCCTTATCAGTGACTGCAACCATGTGATTGCCTTTTCCCTTACTTAGTAACTCTCCACACCCATGGCTCATATACACCCTTAATTGATCCCACCATATACATTCCTCCTACAGATAACCATTAACTTCTGGTGTAGCAAGTATTTCAAATTACAATCCAACACTCCCTCCTATTTGAATCGTAATTCCATATTGTTCAACATCACATTAACTTTGAAATTACTTATACATGAACAAAGAATAAAACAATTTCACAGTTGATAATTAGGTTTACACCATCACACTATGCACACTCTTATTTCCATCTCTCGTCCATCTCTCGTCCATCTCTCGTCGGACAATCACATTTCAGCTGGAGCTTTTGACTTCCTCCATTTCAGCTGGAGCTTTTGACTTCCTCCATTTCAGCTGGAGCTTTTGACTTCCTCCATTTCAGCTGGAGCTTTTGACTTCCTCCATATGGTTCCTAAGAGATTGAAAGCACAAAACTTGAAAACCAAAAAGAAAAACAAAACATAGTATTAATAATGTGTTAAGTTATGCACAATTATATATGCAACGAAAAAGTTTGATAACATGGCGATTCTCACTCTCTCTTCGCCTGACTATGCCTTCGGGATACTTTTCTGCTGGGTTCCACAAACATGAAGGCCCTAAAAAACCTCCTCATTCTTTCACCCAGTATTCTCCCTGTCAGGCCACAGGTTCCAAGAGGTGTTTCCAAGCCATGTCATTTTCACTTTGTTCCCTATCTCCTTCTTCCTCTATAGCCACTCAATATACACGTGCGGTGGCTTTAATCAACTTCACCTCATCTTGAGGTAACTCAACACTGTATATACGTTTCACATCAACGCCCTCAGAAGATGATATCTCAACAGTGCTACCAAGGTAACCCCTGCTACTACTAACACTGCCCTCAGAAGATGATATCTCAGTGTTACCAAGGTAACCCCTGCTACTACTAACACTGCCCTCGGAAGATGATATCCCAACAGTGCTACCAAGGTAACCCCTGCTACTACTAACACTGCCCTCAGAAGATGATATCCCAACAGTGCTACCAAGGTAACCCCTGCTACTACTAACACTGCCCTCAGAAGATGATATCTCAACAGTGCTACCAAGGTAACCCCTGCTACTACTAACACTGCCCTCGGAAGATGATATCCCAACAGTGCTACCAAGGTAACCCCTGCTACTACTAACACTGCCCTCAGAAGATGATATCCCAACAGTGCTACCTGTAACGCCTGTCGTCGGAAGGAGTGGACCAAAGCGCAGCGTGAAAAGTGTTCATGATTTTTTTATTATCAAAAAACACTTGAACAAAGTAACAAAATGAAAGTGAACAGTTCTGTCAGGTAACAGAGACTAAACAGAAAATAACTACCCACAAACACAGGTGGGAAAAAGGCTGCCTAAGTATGATTCCCAATCAGAGACAACGATAGACAGCTGCCTCTGATTGGGAACCATACTCGGCCAAAACAAAGAAATAGACAACATAGAATGCCCACCCCAAATCACACCCTGACCTAACCAAATAGAGAATAAAACAGCTCTCTAAGGTCAGGGCATGACACTACCAAGATAACCCCTGCTACTACTAACACTGCCCATGACGCATACTTCACAATACCCCTCATTTGCAACGTAGTCCAGTTCCATGCTGTTACTATAGCATCCTTCACCACTACTACCTCTCCTTCAGTTACTGTCAGACGTGGATGTCGATTATGGCAGCCCCCCACAACTCTCTGATTCAGAGGGGTTGGGTTAAATGCGGAAGATACATTTCAGTTGAATGGATTCAGTTGTACAACTGACTAGGTATCCCCCTTTCCCTACAGCGACTTCAGTGAGAATAGCTATGGCATGGAATCTGTCTCCTGGTCTCCTATTGTCTTCGTGGTTCACTGATAGATCTAGGACTGAACCTTTCAGATACTCCCTACCTGTCTCCCAACTCATACCCGCCCGCCCGACTAGCATCACTACTCTGGACAGTTCTGACTTAGAATATGTGGACAACTACAAATACCTAGGTGTCTGGCTAGACTGTAAACTCTCCTTCCAGACTCATATTAAACATCTCCAATCCAAAATTAAATCTAGAATAGGCTTCCTATTACGCAACAAAGCCTTCTTTACTCACGCTTCCAAACATACCCTCGCAAAACTGACTATCCTACCGATCCTCAACTTTGGCGATGTAATTTACAAAATAGCCACCAACACTCCACTCAGCAAACTGGATGCAATCTATCACAGTGCCATCCGTTTTGTCACCAAAGCCCCATATACCACCCACCACTGCGACCTGTATGCTCTCGTTGGCTGGCCCTTGCTACATATTCGTCGCCAGACCCACTGGCTCCAGGTCATCTATAAGTCTTTGCTAGGTAAAGCTCTGCCTTTTCTCAGCTCACTGGTCGCCATAACAATACACACCCGTAGCACGCGCTCCAGCAGGTATATCTCACTGGTCATCCCCAAAGCCAACACCTACTTTGGCTGCCTTTCTTTCCAGTTCTCTGCTGCCTTGGCTGGAACAAATTGCAAAAATGTCTGAAGTTAGAGAATTATATTTCCCTCACTAACTGTAAACATCAGCTATCTGAGCAGCTTACTGATCGCTGCAACTGTACACAGCCCATCTGTAAATAGCCCATCCAACTACCTACCTCATCCCCATATTGTTTTTATTAACTTTTTTTGCTCTTTTGCACACCAGTATTTCTACTTGCACATCATCATCTGCACATCTATCACTACAGTGTAAATTTGTTAAATTGTAATTACTCCGCTACTATGGCCTATTTATTACCTTACCTCCTTTCGCCATTTGCACACACTGTATATAGACTTGTTCTATTGTCTTATTGACTGTACGTTTGTTTATTCCATGTGTAACTCTGTGTTGTTGTTTGTGTCGCACTGCTTTGCTTTATCTTGGCCAGGTCGCAG
This sequence comes from Oncorhynchus clarkii lewisi, assembly GCF_045791955.1. Lineage (NCBI taxonomy): Eukaryota > Metazoa > Chordata > Actinopteri > Salmoniformes > Salmonidae > Oncorhynchus > Oncorhynchus clarkii. The sequence continues at coordinate 2,718,330 of NC_092179.1, read as the reverse complement.
TTGTAAATGAGAACTTGTTCTCAACTGGCCTACCTGGTTAAATCAAATCAAATTGATTTATATAGCCCTTCTTACATCAGCTGATATATCAAAGTGCTGTACAGAAACCCCGCCTAAAACCCCAAACAGCAAGCAATGCAGGTGTAGAAGCACGGTGGCTAGGAAAAACTCCCTAGAAAGGCCAAAACCTAGAAAGAAACCTAGTGAGGAACCAGGCTATGAGGGGTGGCCAGTCCTCTTCTGGCTGTGCCAGAACATGGACAAGATGTTCAAATGTTCATAAATGACCAGCATGGTCAAATAATAATAATCACAGTAGTTGTGGGAGGGTGCAACAAGTCAGCACCTCAGGAGTAAATATCAGTTGGCTTTTCATAGCCGATCATTAAGAGTATCTCTACCGCTCCTGCTGTCTCTAGAGAGTTGAAAACAGCAGGTCTGGGACATGTAGCACGTCCGGTGAACAGGTCAGGGTTCCATAGCCGCAGGCAGAACAGTTGAAACTGGAACAGCAGCACGGCTAGGTGGACTGGGGACAGCAAGGAGTCATAATGCCAGGTAGTCCTGAGGCATGGTCCTAGGGCTCAGGTGGAAAAAAAATAACCGGTCCCCTACCTACCAACATCCCCAATTACCTCCTGTGCTCTGCTGCAGTCGGTACCTGTGGATAATACTTTCCTGTTCTCATGTTATGTAAACATCTCTCATCCCAAGGCCGATCTACACCCCACTCCTTTGTGAACAGCCTCGTTACAGTGTAACCTTTGGGTCTGATGGTTGATAAGCAGCCACCTTCAGACACTTTCCGTTTACCATCACTTGCTCCCAATCTTCTGGGAGATGTGTCAAGTGTTAGTTGGCTGTTAGGAATGGGGGAGAGATTAGTGGCGTTGGAAGAGTATCCAACCTTTCAAAACTCTGAGTCACATGTTTCTGGTGATGTGGCCTCCTGTATACAGGGATCTGTGGCTATTCTTTCAAGCATTGCACCTTCTTTAACAAAATCCTCGCTGAAAGTTGACAATAGTGTCTGAAATGACAACACTATCTCTGCTACATTCAATTTAACTTCACAGTAGACTCTATATTGTGCACAGTTAGCTGTCCTTCTTCTCCTACGAGCTATCTCCTGTAATAATATACATAGAAGAGTGGTATCATCCCCAGGGACTCTATTACCCACTTCCTTAATTTATTAGCCACACAAATCTCTGCCCCAGTCATATTAAATTCTGCTTTCCCAATTCCCTGTAATGTTAATGCCTTGGTTTTTGGGACTCCATAGAATGCACTGATATCAGTCCTGACAGAATCTGCAACGAACACTCCGTAAGACTGACCATTGACCCCCCCATCATACCACCTACACTGATGGATTTCTGTCTGTTACTAGTTCAGGCCCTAAATGAGTCTGTAAGTATGCCTTCATCTGCTCATATGCCTTCATCATTTGGTTCCCATATTCCCCCCTTAGGATGTTGTCAAGATTATAATTACCCCAACAAGCTATCTTTCCCCAGGTTCGTGGTCTGCTGGTGTCTAAAACTTTCCTTGACCACTTCACTCCTCTAGTTGCTGTACTAACATCACTGGTAAATAAATCTCCTTTTATGAGATAACACTTCCCCCACACTATCCTTTGCTGCTCCATCGTCAGCAATGATTGTGTCAATGCTATCAGCCTCCTGAAATGTTTTTAGTTCTGGTAGCATTAATCTGAAAGTTATTGACTGACCTTCAGCTGATTGAAAAAGTGAAAATCTAGTTTGGTTCTCTAGACTCTGTGTCATTACGTCCCTTCCACACTCCTGTCTGTAATAAAACAACACCTTTTTCTGAACAACCTACGTCCAATGTGCTAGTCTTGTTATCAAGTAGCTCCACCCAGATCACCATACCTTTGTGATTAGTGATCTGTCTGGTATCTGTAGCATTAGTACCGGCTCTACCCTAATGCATTCTTCTGTCTTCATATTTGGCAACCCATTCTATGCTAATAGTCAATCTATCCTTTTTCATGGTTCAGTAAACATTAAAGCAACTGACACAAAGACTATGGCTGTTAAAGTAGCTCCCAGAACCCACCCAACTGCTTGTTTACAGTGGAATCTAGTCTTCCTCGCTCTCTTTAGCTCCTCTTCCTCTGTCATGGCGGCTTCCAGCTCACCCATTTGCAGCTGGATCTCGTTTCACATGAGAAGTGTGAACCCACCGAGGAGAGGCTGTGGTCTTTACTGCTGCAGGTGCTGTAAGGAGTACTGTGTGTTGTCCAGACCAACGCCGTCCCAACACCCCTGCCTGGTGATCTTGATGTACACTCGGTCTCCAGGATTCAGCCCGTGCTCTCGGTTATCTCCTGGCAACTGCTCCTCATGTGCTGCTTTCACCTGGGAATATACACACTGCAATGCACGGGTAATTTTCTGATAATAGGACAACATAGACTCTCCCATTATTGCCAGATCACTAATTTGTGACGTGAACAACAGCTCCTGGTACTCTCATCGGTTTCCCTGTTACCACTTCATGCGGCGTGAGTCCAGTAGGGGTGTTAGTTGACGCCCTCATTGACATCAGTACCACGGGTAAATTCGTAACACAGTCTTTCCCTTCGGTGCTCAACGTCTTGAACAATTTTTCTTTAATTAAACGATTCTGACGCTCCGTAATCCCCGCCGCTTGCGGACTATATGGACAATGAAAATGATGGGCAATTCCCAAAGCCTTACACACCGCCGGTGGCACTTTGGAGGTGAAATGTGTCCCTTGTTCATAATCTAATGTCCGGAATAATCCCTTAACAAAGTTTGTGCTACAAAGTTCGCTGAAGCGGAGGAAGTTGCAAATAATTCTGTCCATCTGAAGAATCTGTCCACCACCACCAATACAGTCTTTTCCCTGCTTCGAAGGGGGTGGCCCTATAAAGTCTATCTGTAATGATGTAAATGGTCCATCCAGCAGGGGTTGCTGTCAGGCAGGAGTAGGCATTGTACAGTAGGTGCAATATTGTGTTGGGCACATATCACACATCTTTTAACCCAGTCCCGAAATGTTCCCAACACCCCCTTTCTCCACCATGTCGTCCTGAACTGAGAATACATGTTCTGTCGTAGCTGAATCAGAATTAGTTAGGTAACATAGATAAATAAGATGTTTTATTTACTTTATACTTGTCATTAGAATGTCTTCCTTTGGACTATACTGTTGGCAGTTGCATTTTCCTCTCCTCTAGGGAAAAGTAATTTGGGGCCCAGAGAGGGGGGAGGTCAGGCTTGTCTTTTACATGTCTGGTAATATGCAGAATATCAGAAAGGGAGAAGTCAGAATTGAACATTGTCTTCATATGTGAATGTATCTGTTAAACCATGTGATGGGGAGATGTTGTGGAAAATTGCAAGATTATGTTATAGTGCTTGTAAGATTATTTTATAATCTTTGTATTGCATTAGAATGGTTGTTTTATTCGACAGAATAGAATCTGTCAACTATTGTGTGTTCAGTGTTCCACTGAGGATGGGCCTCTATGAGATAGCACTGACAGAGGAGATTTAGGATGTCTTTGGCCAATAAAGCCTAAAGAGCATTCCAGATAGTGAGGTAATGTTTTTGTACTATGAAGTACCAGGGTCTTAGAGACCAAACTGAACGATCATTTATAGCGAATGCTATCTGGCTATGGGATACTCCTCTCTCAAGTAAAAGTCTTTCTTTGTGAACAGTTCCTATTATCTGTGGTTTGTCATGTCGACTAGGGGGTGGATCTTTGCTATAAAAGATCTCAGTTGCCATTATGTTGACCACTCTCAACTTTTCATTAGAGATACTGAAATGTTGAAAGTCAAATGCTATTGCAAAAGCTTAATATAATTAAAGATTAAGTTTAAGTATAACTCTGACTTGTGTGTGGTTTATAACTCTCCTCATTTAGTAATACAGGAAATTACCTCGACAGTTCACAGCCAATTGATGTGTTGCTCCATGATACATTTCAGAAAGAGTAACATGCATCCCACTTGGTGCTATAGGTCTTCCAGTGGTAGTATTATACCACAACCCTTCAGTCTACTTGGCACCCATGTTCTAACCACTCCCACATTTCTTTCTTGTTAATTTGCTGCTGTAACTCTTTTAGACCTGAATCCCAGCCCTTATATTCACAATATTTACATGAGGTTCCTTAACGCCTTCCCATCAAATCAAATCAAATTTCATTGGTCACATACAGATGTTAATGCGAGTGTAGCGAAATGCTTATGCTTCTAGTTCCGACAGTGCATTAATGTCTAACAAGTAATCTAACAAATTCACAACTACCTTATGCACACATGTAAAGGGATGAATAAAAATATGTACAAATAAATATATGGAGTGATGGCTGTGTGGCATAGGCAAGATACAGTAGATGGTATAGAAAACAGTATATACATATGAGATGAGTAATGTAGGATATGTAAACATTATTAAAGTGGTATTATTTAAAGTGACTAATGATACCTTTATTAAATCCATTTATTAAAGTGGCCAGAGATTCGAGTATGTATGTTGGCAGCAGCCTCTATTTCTGTTATGGCTGTTTAACAGTCTGATGGCCTTGAGAATAAGCTGTTTTTCAGTCTCTCGGTCCCAGCTTTGATGCACCTGTACTGACCTCGTCTTCTGGATGATAGCGGGGTGAAAAGGCAGTGGCTCGGGTGGTTGTTGTTCTTGATGATCTTTTTGGCCTTCCTGTGACATTGGGTGCTGTAGGTGTCCTAGAGGGCAGGTAGTTTACCCCCAGTGATGCGTTGTGCAGACCGCACTACCCTCTGGAGAGCCTTGCGCTAGAGGGTGGTGCAGTTGCTGTACCAGGCGATAATACAGCCCAACAGGATGCTCTCGATTGTGCATCTGTAAAAGCTGTGTTTTAGGTGACAAGCCACATTTCTTCATGTTGCGCCTTCTTCACCACGCTGTCTGTGTGGGTGGACCATTTCAGTTTGTCCATGATGTGTACGCCGAGGAACTTAAGAAACTTTGCACCTTCTCCACTACTGTCCGGTCGATGTGGATGGGGGGGGTGGGGGTGCTCCCTCTGCTGTTTCCTGAAGTCCACAATCATCTCCTTTGTTTTGTTGACGTTGAGTGAGAGGTTATTTTCCTGACACCACACTCCGAGGGCCCACACCTCCTCCCTGTAGGCCGTCTCGTCGCTGTTGGTAATTAAGCCCTACCACTGTAGTGTCGTCTGCAAACTTGATGATTGAGTTGGAGGCTTGCATGGCCACACAGTCATGGGTGAACAGAGAGTACAGGTTGGGGGCTGAGAATGCACCCTTGTGGGGCCTCTGTGTTGAGGATCAGCGGGGTGGAGATGTTGTTTCCTACCTTCACCACCTGGGGTCGGCCCGTCAGAAAGTCCAGGACGCAGTTGCCCTTTCCTCACTGTTTCTTTGTCTTACTCGGGCCATTGAAACCACTGTTAGTGACTCACTGTATCGGCATTAACCACTCGTATGGCTGCGGAGTGAGCGGAATTAGATTCCACTCTCAATGCCGCCTGTACTATTTCATCCCAGTGAGAATGTTGGTCCACTACCCCTGCAATAGCCGTTTTGATAACAGGTTTCAATCCTTCCATCAAAGCAGACGTACAAATTCATACATTTTGATCGTACCTATCCCCCATTGTCAGATTAGTACATAACGCATCATCCATCCGATCCACATAATCGCACATTCCTTCTTTCGGACCCTGAGTACAGTTACAAATTTGACTCACATCTGATTGAACTAATACATTCCCAACTCTAGTTAAGAATCCCTCAATTTTGAGGGATCGAGTGAAAAAAAGCTATTTTCCCACACGACATCTCTCCTTCTCACGATCACGCATTAGTTTCCCTTCCTCACCCAGACCTGACGGGGCTCAATGCCTGCTTGAATTATGCAGAAACGGGCAGCGTTTAGGTCATGTAATTGATTTTGTTGGAATGGGGAGAAATTGTGCTTTACAATGGTATTGACATTACAGCTGGTCTGGAAGTTTTACGTTTTTGGGGCACTAAAATAAGGGCAATTGTACGGACCAAGGCGATGTACGAGTTTACGTTAGCAAGTTACTTAACAATCTAATAGTTGTTCCACCACACTTTCTCCATCACCTCAAACGTTCCAAATGCCAGTAGTTTTTCGGTTACAGCACATGAAGTACGCTTCATTACCTTCTCATCCCCATGGTCAAGCTTCTCACCTAGCGTTACCTCTTTGTTATCGTTCAGGGGACGCGCTGCTGTAAGTGGCAAGGTGCCTTTCCAGAGGACGCACTGATGCTGTAACTAGTGTCTTCAGGTGATTCATTCTGTTGTTATGTAAACGATGGGCTGTGCCTTGGATACAGGCAGAATGGCTCCAAACGCGCATCACTCGTTCGCTTACAGCCAGTAGTGATAGTAATGGTAACAAGACAAGCAGTAACAAGACAAATCTCTTTATTTCTGGTGACACCTTAAATCAATTTGTTTTCCATCTGGGAATGTAGGTGTACATATCAAATGGCACCCTATTCCCTACATAGTGCACTACTTTTAAGGCCCTGGTCAAAAGTAGTGTACTACATATGGAATATGGTTCCATTTGGCACGCACGCTCTTTCGCCTTGAATAACATAATATGGTCAACATTGGCCATTTGCACATAATACCAACAGTCAGAAAGTACAAAACCTTTCAGTTGAGAATCAATTCATCTGGTGGTCTTCTCTATGGCCTCAGCCGTTGGAAGGGAAAAAAAATGCCACAAACCATATATTTGTTGTTCATAGTCACTCACACAGATACCACATATGATACAGTGTCTGGTTCCACACACAGAGAAACAGAGGGAGCAAGCTCAGTATCTGCCTCTTACTCTGTCACAGTTCTTCTGTAGTCGACTTCACAGGAGGTTATAGAGACATTTATATTGCTCATTAATGATTGGACATGACTTGACATGTAGGTAGGCTATCAGAGGGTGAAATGTCATGGGAACAGGTTTGATCAGAACAACAGTCCCATGTGCCGCAGAGATAATGTAATACAAAAACAAAATGGCCTCCTGTCCTGAAACAGAACGTCTCAGTCTTTCAAAAAAATTCTGTCCAGTTTATTTTCTCATTTCTCTTTATAAAGAGTCTTTTCTTTTATGTTTGTACGATGGATCAGGCCACAGCGACAGGGGTCCAAGGATCAAGAGTCCTCCAGACACTGAGAAAGAAAGGTAACTCAAGAGGAGGGCGAGGGTGGATGATCACCTTTCAGCTCTAGATGAAGGCATGACCAAATCCACACATCTCCCGCTCTTTCTTTCTCCCCCTTGGTCTCAAGAGTCTGAGTCAGATCCGTTACTGCTCTCCCGGCTGATCTCAATCTGTAGCGAGGGCAGGTTGTCAAGCCGACTCTTCTTCATCTTGTGGGTCTGCTGTTCTTTCTGTTTGATCAAGGCCCCCCACACCTTCTGCAGTGCAGAGTCGTCCTCCTCCTCATTTTCCTCTTCTCCTTCCCGCCCCCCCAACCTGGAGCTGGCTGATCCCGACCCCGCACGGCGACTGGAAGGCTTCCGCTCGGGAACACCACCCTTATGGGAGGAGGGGCCGAGCCTGCTCCACAGACGACCTGGGGGAGGGAGCAAGGGTTCAATTTTAAAGCACTTTCGGTGTCTTTTCAACTAATGTACTGCATTATTGACTAATAGCAGTAGATGTGTTTTTCTTCCTTACTTGATTTCCTGTCTTTGGACGAATCAGAGTAGAGGCCGCGGGAGTCTAGTTTGGCCATGCCCAGTCGGCTGTGGACATCTGTGATTGGCTCACGGGGAGGGGGTGAGTCTCGGGAGGCGGCAGGGGAGGCGGAGTGTCGTCTCTCAGGAGAGTAGGGTCTCTTCCCTAACCTCTGCCTCACATCTACACACAACACAAGGTTAAATACACTATACACACACAAACCAGAAAAAAAACCTTATACCACATCACTGATATTAACCTGGTCCCCAGGATATTGCACACATAAGTCTGGGACATCAACGATTCAAAGTTGGCCTAAGTGGGAGCGACCATAGATATCTTTAGACGGGTGGGTTGTTTAGCAACCGTGGAGCAAAACAGGTGAGTTGGCTTAGAATCAAAGGATTGTTGGCAACATGGAAACTATATTTCTTCTCCAAATCTTTATTGAAAACAAATACATTGTTACTAGGTATGTGCATCTTTCCCTTTCAAGACGATTCGATGCATATCTATCTAGACACATGGGCTCCGATACGTTTTAGTTTGATTTGAGGAATGAATCGATGCGATTCGGTGCACTAACATTTGTTGCATAAACACATTAAATTTCCATTCCAAATTAAAATCTGTTGCTGATGGAGCTCAAGAGCTGTGTCTCTCTGAGCTGGATCAGTCTGAGCCAACTTTTGTGTGTGTCTGAGCTGGATCAGTCTGAGCCAACTTTTGTGTGTGTGTAATGTAAGTACAGTATATGTCTATGTTGTATGTAGGCACCTGAGCTACGCCATAAGGGAAACTGGACATCTACCACCCCACTATCAGTTAGGGGGGACAATGTTTGCGTTCTGTCTCCCCCCCCCTCTTTTGAGAGGGCGGGGGGACACTAACTCATTTGTAATTTTGCAGATTAAAAGTGTTAATAGCTAGTAATGTATCAATATTTATCTTCTTTTTTTGTTTGTTGCTATGACATAGTAAATTAATATATAGCACAACTTTGGATTTCACCCGTCTCATAAATCACATGGTTTGGACTGTTTTGACAGACAGTGAGCTTCTGCTGTCCTCGTTATTAAATTATCAACTTATACCCTGTATATCGAAAAAGGACCATTTATACTGATTGTTCCAGGCAAAAATACCAAAACTATTGATGAACCTGAACAATGAGATGTAATGTAAGCTTCGATTAGCATGTAGTCTACCTATAGCCAGATGAGTGTCGGCTACTTTTAAATCTGGCAAAACACCATTTTCAGCGTATTTTATTAAAAATAATCTAGCAAATTACATTGGTTGTCATTCAACTAATAAAGCATAATCTTGCGCAAGCCATTTTACAAAATGCTTAAAGTGATACGCAGATGCGCCAGATCAGGACTAGGCCTACCTCTCAGTAAGGTTTGTTCGGCATTCAAAATGACTTGTAGATTAATGTCAACTGTCAACATAATTACATACAGTTCGACACTGAAGGAGAGGACAAAGTTGTCAAAAGATGAGGTAAGTAATTTGAGAAAATGTTTAGTGAACTGGCAATTAGCAAGGTTGAATGGATTTTCTGACCGATGCATGCTACATTTGGATCGGTTTGGGGTCCCGCAGACCAGTACACTCATATCTTAAACATTTGAATCGGGGATTGATATCTACCGGTGAATCGTTACATCCCTAATCCTTATAGTTGATGGTGAGCTAGCTAGTGAAATTTTGACATATTAGCATAGATGTGACAAGAGTCAAAACACCTCGAAACAAGACATTAGTTGTGGGAGATGATTGGTTGGTAGATTAAGCCAATGCATGGAGATTTTTTCCCAATCTTTCTGTATTGGCTAACAAAGGCCAAGTTTGATGTGTTGGTCAAATAGAGTTTGAAATGTCTTGGAACTAGATTACATTGTTATTGACTGTGTAGAGTAGCAGAAAACTGACCTGTCTTTCCACTACTGGCCACAGGGGTGCGCTGTCTATGCTGGGTGAGGCTCTGTCTTTTTTCCTCTAATAGCTGCCTCACATCCATCACTTTCTCCACTGCACTGCTTTTGGTCCCGCCTACCGATCCTCCACTTCCTCCTCCTCCACCAATCCTGTTCCGGACGCCACTACCCCCCAAGCCGCTGTCACTGCGAACAGAAGAGTGTCTGAAGAACAGACAGGGAGAACATCAACTATTAATTTACTATGTTACCTACGTTAAAAGGTCCGCATTCTGCACACATTCTGCATACATGGTCATGTCACCCACCTCCACACAAACTTTTGTCCACCACACACACTGACCGTATAGTCTTGAGGTTGGTCTCGACCTCGTCTGCATACATGGTCATCTTCATGCTCTTCTTGGGAGAGGGGGTTGAGATCATCTTGAGCTCCAAGTCATAGTCCATTTCGTCTGAGTCTGACGAGACAGAGGGGGAAGAGGAGGGCCTGCCCAAACGACTCCGCAGGGCCACCCCTGGACCTCCCCCCCTCTCCCTCTTCTCCTTCTCCTTCTCCTTGTACTCCACCACCCTGTCGTCTGAGTCCATGTCCTCCTCTTCCTCATCCTCCTCCTCTTCCTCTATTGGTTCTTCTGGTAGGTTGACCAGGTCAGCTGGAGAGACGGAAAGGAGAGCGAGAGAGGAGAGAAGGGCGAGAGAGGAGAGACGGAAAGGAGGGCAAGAGAAGAGACGGAAAGGAGGGCAAGAGAGGAGAGACGGGAAAGAGGAGAGACGGAAAGGAGGGCAAGAGAAGAGACGGAAAGGAGGGCAAGAGAGGAGAGACGGGAAAGAGGAGAGACGGAAAGGAGGCAAAGAGGAGAGACGGAAAGGAGGCCGAGAGAGGAGAGACGGAAAGGAGGGCAAGAGAGGAGAGACGGAAAGGAGGCCGAGAGAAGAGAGACGGAAAGGAGGCCGAGAGAGGAGAGACGGAAAGGAGGGCAAGAGAAGAGACGGAAAGGAGGGCAAGAGAGAAGCGACGGGAAAGAGGAGAGAAGGGCGAGAGAGGAGAGACGGAAAGGAGGGCAAGAGAAGAGACGGAAAGGAGGGCAAGAGAAGAGACGGAAAGGAGGGCAAGAGAAGAGAAGGAAAGGAGGGCAAGAGAAGAGACGGAAAGGAGGGCAAGAGAGGAGAGACGGGAAAGAGGAGAGACGGAAAGGAGGCAAAGAGGAGAGACGGAAAGGAGGCCGAGAGAGGAGAGACGGAAAGGAGGCCGAGAGAGGAGAGACGGAAAGGAGGCCGAGAGAGGAGAGATGGAAAGGAGGCCGAGAGAGGAGAGACGGAAAGGAGGGCAAGAGAGGAGAGACGGAAAGGAGGCCGAGAGAGGAGAGACAGAAAGGAGGCCGAGAGAGGAGAGACGGAAAGGAGGGCAAGAGAAGAGACGGAAAGGAGGGCAAGAGAGAAGAGACGGGAAAGAGGAGAGAAGGGCGAGAGAGGAGACGGAAAGGAGGGCAAGAGAAGCGACGGAAAGGAGGGCAAGAGAAGAGAAGGAAAGGAGGGCAAGAGAAGAGACGGAAAGGAGGGCAAGAGAGGAGAGACGGGAAAGAGGAGAGACGGAAAGGAGGCAAAGAGGAGAGAAAGGAGAGACGGAAAGGAGGCCGAGAAGAGGAGAGACGACAGAAAGGAGGCCGAGAGAGGAGAGACGGAAAGGAGGCCGAGAGAGGAGAGATGGAAAGAGGAGAGACGGAAAGGAATGAGAGAGGGACAGAGGGATAAGAAGGAAAGGAAGAAAGAGATACAGAAAGGAGGGGGAGAAAGGAGAGACGGAGGGATGAGACGGAAAGGAGGGGGAGAAAGACGGATGGATGAGACGGAAAGGAGGGGGAGAAAGACGGAGGGATGAGACAGAAAGGAGGGGGGGAGAGAGGAGAGACGGGAAGGAGAGACGGAAAGGAGGGGGAGAAAGACAGAGGGATGAGACAGAAAGGAGGGGGAGAGAGGACAGACGGGAAGGAGAGAAACAGAGGGATGAGAAGGAAAGGAGGGGGAGAGGGGAGAGGATGGAGGGATGAGAGAGGGGGAGGAGAGAGGAGAGCAAGAGGAAGTCACAGATTACCACAGGAGATAAATATATAAATGCTAGAGCATAACAATTAGGCCTGGTCTGTAAACGTTTGTGTGAGTCTTCCCACCTAAGTGTCTGTAGGATAGTATGAGTGTGTGTTCTTACCAGGGACAGTGTGTGTAGGGCAGGGCGTGTGTTCTTACCAGGGATAGTGTGTGTAGGACAGGGCGTGTGTTCTTACCAGGGATAGTGTGTGTAGGGCAGGGCGTGTGTTCTTACCAGGGATAGTGTGTGTAGGGCAGGGCGTGTGTTCTTACCAGGGATAGTGTGTGTAGGGCAGGGCGTGTGTTCTTACCAGGGATAGTGTGTGTAGGGCAGGGCGTGTGTTCTTACCAGGGATAGTGTGTGTAGGGCAGGGCGTGTGTTCTTACCAGGGATGGTGTGTGCAGGGCAGGGTGTGTGTTCTTACCAGGGATGGTGTGTGTAGGGCAGGGCGTGTTTTCTTACCAGGGATGGTGTGTGTTCTTACCAAGGATGGTGTGTGTAGGGCAGGGTGTGTTTTCTTACCAGGGATGGTGTGTGTGTTCTTACCAGAGTGTCTATGTGTGTAAGGTGATGTGTCCCCCATGCTGTCCCCTATCAGGGGTTTCTTGCTCTTGCTCACGATTCTGCGCGTGTGATACCGTCTCTTCCTGCAGAAGGTGACAGAGATATTAGCAACAACATACCCACCTATATACTTCACCTAATACCCACATTATACCTTCAACGTCTTACCTAACCATATCCCCTCAACCTTCTAGACCAAGGGTATTCAAATCTTACCCGATTTGATCCGGCGTATTGCTGGTTTTCTGTTCTACCTGATCATTTACTTATTAACACGCCTGGTGTCCCAGATCTAAATCAGTCCTGATTAGAGGGGAAGAATTAAAAACGAACAGTGGAACTGGCTTCCCGGTCCAGATTTCAATTTGAGGGTTCTTGACTAACCAGTATGTATTTTTTCCTGATAGCAGGAAGAGTGTCAAAAGGGACAAACACCAAATTGAAAAAATCATGGAAAACAGATGAGAAAAGTAGAGAGAGAGAGATAAATGAGAAAATGAGAGAGATAAAAGTTAAAGATAGAAGAATGACATGTTCAAGCAGAGGACGATAAACATAGATACAGGAAGGTGCAAACAAAGAAAAAGTGAAAGGAAAGAAAGAGAAAATGTTAGGAAAAAGTGAGTGAAAGAAGCAGTACAATGTACAACAGTGTGGCAGAATATCAGTTCCAGTCAGCTATGGTGGTGCTGAGGATCTGGATGTACCATGATGGTTTAGAACAAAGAAAAACAAGAAACTAATTCAAGGAACTCAGTCCAGCTTTCAACAAACTCTTGAAGGTTGTAATAGTGGAATGCACAAATTGGGAAGTGCATCAGTTTTCCTCGTCATGTCAGTTATTGCATACCTTAGAGATCTATTTATAACTTGTCAGAAATGTCCAGATCAACTAGCCCATGTCAGATGTTTTTTAGCCCATAGATTTTGTTGTAATGGTTGTCACTCAAATATCACATGATTACATATTTGAGGTGGCAAAACGTATCAAATTGCAAGACAATTAGCATTACAACAGCAACATTTTCTCTGCACCCCATGACAAAATGTGTACAAAATGTGTACGAAATAACCTTTAAATATTTTCTCTCCCCCAACAAGAGGGGTGTGAAGAGTTTGTTTCATGAACAGTGCTTGTGCCCATAGAAATAGACGGGGCACAAGTTATTCGTGCATGCTGGAAGGGGGGCCTGAGTGAAATAGTTTGGGAACCCCTGGTTTAGCACACTGTTCCCCTGAATAACCATGGAGACACACCTCAGGGTGCCTATCCAGCATGTATTAATAAAATCAGTGTTGGCCAAGGAAGCATCCGTGTGTGTGGTTACCAGGAGTTGCTGAGGATGCCCCTCATGCCTCCGTAGTTCGGGTTGCCGTACTTCATGTAATATCTGCTCTTCCTCGCAGCACCCAGCTCCTTCTTATCACCTGAAAACACAGAAAGAAAACAGTCACAATCCTAATACAGTGCCTTCAGAAAGTATTCATATCCCTTGAGCTATTCCATTTTTTTTTGTGTTACAGCCTGATTTCAAAATGGATTAAAATATATATTTTTCCCTTACACACAATCAGGTTGGGAAATGACAACACACGGGTAGATTTTGGCATTGGCGTTTAAGAATGACTACATTGGCAGGTGGGGTCCCACTGAGCATTTGGGAACATAAAAAAAAATATCTATCCAAAGTCCAAATGTAGAAGTAGATCGAATTAACCCGAAAGGCTACTAAAATTGTGACTTTTTCCTTGTGTTTCTTTGCTAGTTACATCATTTTTAATCATATGCTAGCATGTTTTTCAATATTAGTTAGAGTTTTCTGCAATTGTCTGCTGCTAGCTAAGAGACAAGGAGATTCTCACGAGGGCCCCCATTACCACAGTAAACCCCTCATTTAAAAGGGCAGCTGATAATTTTGGTCTCACCTAATGACTCAAATATTTGGGGTACATTGTGTTTGATTGAGTATGGAACACTCCAAAAACCTATATTACACTTTTTGTAATTTCTTATTAAAACACACATATACTTTCATTGTGCTCCTAAATTTGTGCCAATAAATTTCAACTCACAGTGCATTACTCAGATTAGAGGTTGACCGATTAATTAGGGCCGATTTCAAGTTTTCATAACAATCGGAAATCGGTATTTTTGGGTGCCGATTTGCCGATTTTTAAATATATATATATTTTATACCATTATTTAACTAGGCAAGTCAGTTAAGAACACATTCTTATTTTCAATGACGGCCTAGACGGTGGGTTAACTGCCTTGTTCAGAATGACAGACTTTCACCTTGTCAGCTCAGGGATCCAATCTTGCAACCTTACAGTTAACTAGTCCAATGCAATAACGACCTGCCTCTCTCTCGTTGCACTCCACAAGGCTGTTACACGAATGCAGTAAGCCAAGGTAAGTTGCTAGCTAGCATTAAAAACGTATCTTATAAAAAAAACAATCAATCATAAATCACTAGTTAACTACACATGGTTGATGATATTACTAGATATTATCTAGCATATCCTGCATTGCATATAATCTGACTGAGCATACAAGTATCTGACTGAGCGGTGGTAGGCAGAAGCAGGTGCGTAAACATTCATTCAAACAGCACTTTCGTGCGTTTTGCCAGCAGTTCTTCGTTGTGCGTCAAGCATTGCGCTGTTTATGACTTCAAGCCTATCAACTCCCGAGATGAGGCTGGTGTAACCGAAGTGAAATGGCTAGCTAGTTAGCGCATGCTAACTAGAGGGACGGAAGCTATGCTGTTTCACTGGCAATATTAAAGTGCATACAAGAACATCCAATAGTCAAAGGTTAATGAAATACAAATGGTATAGAAGGAAATAGTCCTATAATAACTACAACCTAAAACTTCTTACCTGGGAATATTGAAGACTCATGTTAAAAGGAACCACCAGCTTTCATATGTTCTCATATTCTGAGCAAGGAACTGAAACGTTAGCTTTCTTACATAGCACATATTGCACTTTTACTTTCTTCTCCAACACTTTGTTTTTGCATTATTTAAACCAAATTGAACATGTTTCATTATTTATTTGAGTCTAAATTAATTTTATTGATGTATTATATTAAGTTAAAATAAGTGTTCATTCAGTATTGTTGTAATTGTCATTATTACAAAAAAATTAAAAAAAATCGGCTGATTAATTGGTATCGGCGTTTTTGGTCCTCCAATAAATCGGTATCGGCGTTGAAAAATCATAATCGGTCGACCTCTAACTCAGATCCCTTCATTTCCCCCACATTTTGTTATATTACAAATGATGTCAATTAGCCTATCAGAAGCTTCTAAAGCCATGACATTTTCTGGAATTTTCCAAGCTGTTTCAAGGCACAGTCAACTTAGTGTATGTCAACTTCTGACCCACTGGAATTGTGATACAGTGAATTGATCTATCTGTAAACAATTTTTGAAAAATTACTTGTCATGCACAAAATAGATGTCCTAACCGACTTGCCAAAACTATAGTTTGTAAGAAATTTGTGGAGTGGTTGAAAAACGAGTTTTAATGACTCCAACCTAAGTGTATGTAAACTTCCAACTTCAACTGTATATACACTACCGTTCAAAAGTTTGCGGTCACTTAGAAATGTCCATGTTTTTGAAAGAAAAGCACTTTTTTGTCTATTGATCAGAAATACAGTGTAGACATTGTTAATGTTGTAAATTAATATTGTAGCTGGAAACTGCAGATTTTTGGAAGAATGTACGGAATCTCTACATAGTCGTACAGAAGACCATTATCAGCGGGGGTGCTTTGCTGCAGGAGGGACTGGTGCACTTCAAAAAATAGATGGCATCATGAGGTGGGAAATTATGTGGATATATTGAAGCAACATCTCAAGATATCAGTCAGGAAGTTAACTTCTTCGGGCTAGGGGGCAGTATTCAGAAGTTTGGATAAATGAGGTGCCCAAAGTAAACTGCCTGTTACTCAGGACGAGGAATGGCCGAGGATATGTATATAATTGGTAGTATTTGATAGAAAACACTCTAAAGTTTCCAAAAATGTTAAAATAATGTCTGTGAGTATAACCGAACTGATATGGCAGGCGAAAACCCAAGGACACTTTTTGGGAATATAAACCTTTTGCCAATGGGAATATAAAAGGAATACCTCCCAGATTTGCAGTTCTTAGGGCTTCCACTAGATGTCAACAGTCTTTAGAAAGAGTTTCAGGCTTGTTTTTTGAAAAATGAGCTAGAATTTGTAGTTTTAGTAAGTGGCTCCCATTTTGGCTGTAGTGTTTGTTGCGCATTCCCGTGAGTGCGCGTACTTTGTTATTTATCTCCGGTAATGGTCTCCGGTATTTACCATCTTAAATTTGATTGTTTATTTATATATTAGGGTACCTGAGGATTGATTAGGAACGTTGTTTGATATGTTTGGAAGAAGTTTATTGGTAATTTACGGGATTCATTTGTATGCATTTTGAACGAGGGAAACAGGTGGTTTACTGAGTCTAGCGCGCCAATGAAACATACTTTTTTTGGAATATAAAGAAGGACTTTATCGAACAAAAGGACCATTTGTTATGTAGCTGGGACCCTTGTGATTGCAACCAGATGAAGATCTTCAAAGGTAAGTGACTTATTGTATCTCTATTTCTGGCTTTCGTGACACCTCTGCATGGTGGGAAAAATGTATGTAATGCTTTTGTGTGCGGGGCGCTGTCCTCAGATAATCACATGGTGTGCTTTCGCCGTAAAGCCTTTTTGAAATTTGACAATGTGGCTGGATTAACAAGAAGTTAAGCTTTTAAATGATGCATGACACTTGTATTTTCATGAATGTTTAATATTATGATTTGTCATTTGAATTTCGCACTCTACAATTTCACCGGATGTTGTCGAGGTGAGACGCTAAAGAAGAAGAAGTTAAAGCTTGGTCGCAAATGGGTCTTCCAAATGGACAATGACCCCAAGCATACTTCCAAAGTTGTGGCAAAATGGCTTAAGAACAACAAAGTCAAGGTATTGGAGTGGCCATCACAAAGCCCTGACCTCAATCCCATAGAAGATTTGTGGGCAGAACTGAAAAAGCGTGTGCAAGCAAGGAGGCCCACAAACCTGACTCAGTTACACCAGCTCTGTCAGGTGGAATGGGCCGAAATTCACCCAATTTACTGTGGGAAGCTTGTGGAAGGCTACCTGAAACATTTTACCCAAGTTAAACAATTTAAAGGCAATACTATCAAATACTAATTGAGTGTATGTACATTTCTGACCCACTGGGAATGTGATGAAAGAAATTAGTTTAAAAAAAAACAAACAACTGAGTTTAAATGTATTTGGCTAAATATTTTATTAAAGTAAAGTATTTTTTTTTAAACGTCTATTTTTCTATATACACATCTTATGCATTTTAATGAAGTCAACTATATGCACTGAGTGTGTCTGAAGCTTTAAACTAACTGTTTGATTAAATAATTAAGACAAATGACTAGAGGGAGACTGACCGCAATTGATTTTATTGTGCTGCCTGGCTCAGACTTGCTGCGCTGTGTTAAAAAAAGACTGAGTGACAGAGTGACAACAGGTGCTAGTCACAGTCACTCAATGTTTTTTGTTTTTTTACACAGAGACAACAGGTGCTTGTCACACTCTCCCTGATGCAGCAACCACTACACATCAACAGTGTGTGCTGTCCGTGTTGCTGAAGCTGCAACATTAATTTCTGAATTAAATTGTGTTACCGAAATCCCTAATTTGTTTAGGAAAAACATTCCCTGTTCCCTCAACCCTTGCTCTCTTTACGTGACACATGTATGCTTTGAATGCATGTGACTAATAGGGCCTGACCTATAGCATACCATAATCACATAAATCAATTGGTTATAAACTCGGAACACTAACACGTGACAGCAAAATGATTGCAGAGGACATGACAAACTCGAAAAGAAGGAGAATTAGGAGGAGGAATATTTACTGTTTGCGCAGGAGGTAAAGGGGAAGTCAGATGTGTGGAATAAGTTTGACTGGTTGTGGAAAATACTGGAGATCAAGAATAATGAGTAAGCGCTGTGTGCATATTGTATGTGCCATACAGGTGCTGTTAGATTACAATTTCATTTTTTTGACAGTTCGGAAGAATGCAAATACTAAATAAATCATAAGTTTACCAGAGAGAATGTCGTAACGTTATTTTGTAAAGCCTTCATTACAGCAAAGACTAAAAACAGTCGCATTCATTCGTGAATGCAATTTCCGGCCTATTTATTATTTACGCGAATTATTCAATGGTCACTTTGTTATTTCAAAATTAAAATGCTTGATTGCATTTCACATCATCAATGACTGGGATTTATACATTAGTCTAAATAAATACGGAAATATAGGCCTAATTATTATTTACAAAAGTATTCAGACCCTTCGCTATGAGCCTCAAAATTGAGCTCAGGTGCCTCCTGTTTCCGTTGATCATCCTTGAGATGGTTCTACAACTGTGGTAAATTCAATTGATTGGACATGATTTGGAAAGACACACACCTGTCTATATAAGATCTCACAGTTAACAGTGCATGTCTGAGCAAAAACCAAGACATGAGGTCTAAGAAATTGTCCATAGAGCTCTGAGACAGGATTGTGTCGAGGCACAGATCTGGGGAATGGTACCAAAACATTTCTGCAGCATTGAAAGTCCCCAAGAACACAGTGGCCTCCATCATTCTTAAATGGAAGAAGTTTGAAACCACCAAGACTCTTCCTAGAGTTGGCCGCCCGGCCAAACTGAGCAATCAGGGGAGAAGGGCCTTGATCAGGGAGGTGACCAAGAACCCAATGGTCTCATCGCGCACCAGCGACTTCTGTGGCGGGCCGGGCGCAGTGTGCGCTGACCAAGGTTGCCAGGTGCACGGTGTTTCCTCCGACACATTGGTGAGGCTGGCTTCCGGGTTGGATGGCGCTGTGTTAAGAAGCAGTACGGCTTGGTTGGGTTGTGTATCGGAGGACGCATGACTTTCAACCTTCGTCTTTCCCGGGCCCATACGAGAGTTGTAGCGATGAGACAAGATAGTAGCTACTAAACAATTGGATACCACGAAATTGGGGAGAAAAAGGGGTAAAATTAAAAATTAAAAAAAGAACCCGATGGCCACTCTGACAGAGCTCCTCTGTGGAGATGGCAGAACCTTCCAGAAGGACAACCATCTCTGCAGCACTATCTCTGGAATCCACTCCTCAGTAAAAGTCACATAACAGCCCGCCTGGAGTTTGCCAAAAGGCACCTAAAGACTCTCAGACCATGAGAAACAAGATTCTCTGATCTGATGAAACCAAGAATGAACTTTTTGGCCTGAATGCCAAGCACCGCATCTGGAGGAAACCTGGCACCAAACAGTGACTGAGTTATATTAGCATAAATTATGACTATCCAATCTTACTCATCACAAATAGTAGGCTAACTTACATAAGTCTGCAAATGTGGTGATACTGTACATAGAATTTTTATGGTTAAAATTTGCTTCCCCAAACGTAACTCACTCGCCGCCTAGGCTAGTGAATTTGCTGTTCGTTACTTGTCTTGTTGGCTGAGGAAACGTAAATGTGGACAGTTATTCTAACATATTCAAAGTGCGTGGTAAGGACACATGTCATTGCATCCTAGACTTGCATGTTCTGTTAAGATTAATTACCATCATCTAAATGTGATTTCTGTCATTCTGAGCACCGTGGGAGAACAAACTAATCAGGGTACGCAGCCAATGCATATGGGTCCGGTATATTTCTCAAATGTCCAGTAAATTTAAATGCTGTCGGTCAAATGTCCGGTGCCACATATTCATTAGGGAGACCCTGGTGGGTGGGTGTTTGTGTCTCTCACCGTGAGTGGCCAACCTCAGGAAGAGTTTGTTGCCCTTGAAGGGTTTGATGGCCGGTCGTAGGTCATTCCGGAGCAGAGACTCACTCTCTGCCTGAGACAGCAGGTCCACCTCAAATGCACACACACAAACACACAGGTAACTAATATGCAACATTTCCCCACACACCCACAGTCTTGAACACAGTTTTACCTGGGGGGTCTCGGGTTCTGTTTTCTTCTCTGTGTCTCCCTCGCAGGCTTTCCCCTCATTCTCCTTCACCATCTCTTTCTCCTCCTCATCCACCTCTCCATCATCGTCATCCGAGCCTTGTTCTCTGCGAGCTGAGACAGAACAGCAAGCAACACTCAGTGACAAAGCACATTATGTACATGCCTCATATGACTGACAAACCACACTGACCACAAACACAACATCGCAGTCCTGACCAACACAGAATTACCCACTACACTAATCATAAAACATACAAAGACAGTGAACATTGGAACATGGACACACAGCACACTCACCCTTGCTCTCCTGGGTGGGATCACCAGGTTCTTTGGTGCGGTCTGTCTCCGTGGTAACCCCCTCTGGGTCAGGCATGCGGCTGATGTTGATCAGAGCCCGGGTGGAAGTGACATCATCCAGCCACACCACATTACCTAGGAAACCATATTTAACGGCATGTTAAAAATAGCCCACTTGTTGTCAGTCGCTTCTGTGTGTGTGTTACTCACAGGAGGTGTCGTCAATCCACTCGATGTGTGCTGGAGGGTACTCCTTAAAGTAGCCAAACACATCCTGGGTGCTCATATCATCAACACCCGCCACGTGCAACGCCTCCAGGCGCAAGTTAGGGATGGCTGAGAAATGGAAGGAGATTCAGTATGTGCGCAATATTGCGATATTCGTTAGTATCGTGGCAAGGAAACAAATCACGAAGCAGATTTAACTTCTTTAAGAAAACAGCACTAATGTTGGAAACAAAACATGTAATCCAGTCACATGTAAACGTCCCTTTTTCAGGACCCTGCCTTTCCCATGCTTGTTCAATGAACCATAAACAATTAATGAACATGCACCTTTGGAACGGTCGTTAAGACACTAACAGCTTACAGACGGTAGGCAATTAAGGTCACAGTTAAGAAAACTTAGGACACTAAAGAGGCCTTTCTAATGATTCTGAAAAACACCAAAAGAAAGATGCCCAGGGTCCCTGCTCATCTGCTTCAACATGCATTAGGCATGCTGCAAGGAGGCATGAGGACTGCAGATGTGGCCAGGGGAATAAAATTGCAATGTCCGTACTGTGAGACGTCTAAGACAGCTCGACAGGACAGACAGCTGATCGTCCTCGCAGTGGCAGACCACGTATAACAACACCTGCACAGGATCGGTACATCCGAACATCACACCTGCGGGACAGGTACAGGATGGCAACAACAATTGCCCGAGTTACACCAGGAACGCACAATCCCTCCATCAGTGCTCAGACTGTCCGCAATAGGCTGAGAGAGGCTGGACTGAGGGTTTGTAGGCCTGCTGTAAGGCAGGTCCTCACCAGACATCACTGGCAACAACGTCGCCTATGGGCACAAACCCACCGTCGCTGGACCAGACATGACTGGCAAAGTGTTCACTGACGAGTCGCGGTTTTGTCTCACCAGGGGTGATGGTCGGGTTCGCGTTTATCGTCAAAGGAATGAGCATTACACCAAGGCCTGTACTCTGGAGCGGGATCGATTTGGAGATGGAGGGTCCGTCATGGTCTGGGGAGGTGTGTCACAGCATTTTCAGACTGAGCTTGTTGTCATTTTGCAGGCAATCTCAACGCTGTGCGTTACAGGGAAGACATCCTCCTCCCTCATGTGGTATCCTTCCTGCAGGCGCATCCTGACATGACCCTCCAGCATGACAATGCCACCATACTGCCCGTTCTGTGCGTGATTTCAGTGTTCTGCCATGGCCAGTGAAGAGCCCAGATCTCAATCCCATTGAGCACGTCTGGGACCTGTTGGATTGGAGGGTGAGGGCTAGGGCCATTCCCCCCAGAAATGCCCAGGAACTTGCAGGTGCCTTGTTGGAAGAGTGGGATAACATCTCACAGCAAGAACTGGCAAATCTGGTGTAGTCCATTAGAAGATACACTGCAGTACTTAATGCAGCTGGTGGCCACACCAGATACTGACGATTACTTTTGACCCCCCTTTGTTCAGGGACACATTATTCCATGTCTGTTAGTCAGTTTGTGTCTCAGTTGTTGAATCTTGTTATGTTCATACAAATACTTACACGTTAAGTTTGCTGAAAATTAACACAGTTGACAGTGAGAGGACGTTTCTTTTTTTTGCTGAGTTTATTTATTTTCCAAGCTATAATACACAATATTTTACATACAGTTGGTTTTTAAAGGACAAAAGTGGTCTGCTTTGTGTTTTCATTTTTGCCATGGAACAAATATAGCGATACTAGTCACAGCCCTAGTGTTTAAGTGATAAAAAGCCAGATACGTGTGTACCTTTCATCTTTATACAGCACTTTGTGTGAGTTTGTGTGTGTGTATATACAGTACCTTCAGAAAGTATCCATACTCCTTGACTTTACACATTTTGTTGTGTTACAGCCTGAATTCAAAATGGATTAAAAACCTACACACAATACCCCATTGCAAAGTAAAAACCTTTATTGAAAATTAAATACAGAAATATCTCACTTACATGAGCATTCACACCTATTTGCTCTGACAGTCCAAATTGAGCTCAGGTGCATCCAATTTCCTTTGAATCCACCTGTGGCCAATTCAATTGTTTGGACATGATATAGAAAATAAACACCTGTCTATACAAGGTCCCACCGTTGATAGTGCATGTCAGAGCAGAAACTATGGCTGTGTTCAAATACCCATACTAACATACCGCACATTACATAATTAATGAGTATATACTACATTCTATTAGTTCATTTTAGTATACTGTAAACAATTGGTACCGGAAGTTGATGCTGTTGCTATGCAACCTCTTGCTAGCATAACAAATGACTAGCTAAACATTTTACGATTTTTGGTGTGTTCGTAAAAAAAAAAAAAATGTAATTTTTTTTTGAATTTCGTGGTATCCAATTGTTGTAGTAGCTACTATCTTGTCTCATTGCTACAACTCCCGTACGGGCTCGGGAGAGACGAAGGCTGAATGTCATGCGTCCTCCGATACACAACCCAACCAGCCGTACTGCTTCTTAACACAGCGCGCATCCAACCCGGAAGCCAGCCGCACCAATGTGTCGGAGGCTACACCGTGCACCTGGCAGCCTTGGCTAGCGCGCACTGCGCCCGGCCCGCCACAGGAGTCGCTGGTGCGCGATGAGACAAGGAGATCCCTACCGACCAATCCCTCCCTAACCCGGACGACGCTAGGCCAATTGTGCGTTGCCCCACGGACTTCCCGGTCGCGGCCGGTTATGACAGAGCCTGGGCGCGAACCCAGGGACTCTGATGGCACAGCTGGCGCTGCAGTACAGCGCCCTTAACCACTGCGCGTGTTCGTAAATTCAATCTGCAGTGCCAGAGTGCACTCTGGGCATTTGTAAATCCAGAGCGTTGTCAGATCGAAACGCTCTGAATGTACACTCTCGGAGCGTTCAGAGCGAACACTAGGGTAGATGCGAGTGTTCAACGGCAGTCAAGGACCCAAGCTAACTGGCTAACGGTGGCTAGCTACTTCCAGACACAATTGAGAGAACACCTCACTGATCATTATACTCGCCATAGCAGAGCTGGTTAGGTTGTTTTCATGTTATCCAGAGCGTTGGTGACACCAACTGTGCTGCTGGCAACAATTTATTACTGGGTTTTTTTGCTGACATTTACTGACACCAGCCATATTAAACAGTGCGCGAGAGCGCTCTGAAATCCGAGTAGATAGCCAGAATTAACAATGTCCATTGAAACGCACAACGATACCACTTAGCTAAGAATTATGTGAATAATCAAGTCAATAAAAGTTGGTTAGTTAGTTAATATACTGCCTGCCAAGTTCGATGTATTAGTATCCAACTAACGTTAGGCAACTAGCTAATAAACCGGTACATACTGCTATAATGCTATGCGGTTCGTAAGGATAGCGTAGCTAACAAATTGTCAGCCAACATAACGTGCAATTTAACTTATTACATTGCTCAACATTTTCTTAACATTTGTCATTAGTTCAATTAATTTGTATTCGCTCTCATCGGACTTCGGCTGCATATTTTCTGCTTTTCTTCAAATCTGAAAACGTGAAGCCACGCACATTTCCTGAAGAATTGCATTATGGGCCCTAAAAGTAGGTAAATAGTGTCCTCTGCGTGTATACTTTGCATTTTGGCAAATTTAGTATGACATCTGGGAACTTTTGGCATACTAACTATATCCACACTACGACCAATAAGCATACTATATACTCAATTCACATCACAAATGGTACGGTTAGTGCGGTCAGTATGTGTATTGAAGTCCAAAGGAAATGTCCGTAGATCTCCGATAGATTTGTGATGAGGTATATATCTCGGGAAGGGTATAAAACCATTTTTAGAGTGTTGGAAGTTTCCAAAAGCACAGCTGTCTCGATCATTGGGAAATGTAAAAATGATGGAACTACAGACTCTGCCTAGAGCTGGCCATCCAATCAAACTGAGCAACCGAGCAAGAAGGACCTTGTCAGTGAGGTTGCCAAGAAGCCAATGACCACTGACAGAATTAGGCTGAGATTGTTGTCCTTTTGGCAGGTTTTCCCGTCTTGACAGCTCGTCTCGAGAGAGAGAGAGAGCGGCCAGACGGAAGCCACTTCTGAGAAAAAAGGCACGACAGCACACCTGGAGTTTGCAAAAAGGCATGCGAAAGACAGATCATAAGGCAAATGATTCTGCGGTCTGATGAGACAAAAATATGTATCCATTGAATATCTAGAAAGACTTTAAGATTGCTGTTCACGACCGCTAACTTAACAGAGCATGAGAAAATCTGCAAGGAAGAAAGGGAGAAAATCCCCATATCTAGATGTGCAAAGGTGAGACAAACATACCCAAGAACTCAGAGCTGTAACAGCCACCAAAAGTGTTTCTACTTAGTATTGTCTCAGGGGTGTGAATTCTTATGTAAATGTTATTTCTGTATTTCATGTTCAATAAATTTCCAAAAACATGTTTTCACTTTGTAATTATGGGTTATTGTGTGTAGATGGATGAGAAAAATATATATTTAATCTATTTTGAATTCAGGCTGTAACACAAAATGTGGAATACGTCATGGGGTATGAATACTTTCTGAAGGCACTGTACGTGTGTATCTACCTTTCTTCATGGTGTCTCTGTCCAACACCACATTCTTCTGGGCCAGGTTGGCCTCTGCACGGAAGTGGAACCTTTCCGCTCTCTTCTCCTTCCTCTCAATCGCCTCCTAGAAACACACACACACAGTTATGGCAAAAATAGTTATGGCAGTTAAGTTTAACTGTTGGTTTACCCTCTCACTTTTGTGTATTGGAACTAGTATTAGTGTGAATGTTTGCCAGATAACTTTCAGGTGTGGTTACAATACCGTACCTTTGATGTGACATCGATTCCAGTGATGAATGTGCCAGCTTTGTTCTCATACCGCCGACTTGTGTCCTGGTTAAATGTCAACAAATATGTATACATTAGAGACGCACTTTCTTACTGTGGGGTAGCCTAGATAACAATGCACTGATCTGACAGCTTATGTTTGTTCTGAACAATGAATGACTGTCGACAAAACAAGAAAGTGTGCATTCAGTCTATCATACAACACCCCCCCCCCCCCCCCCCCCCAAAAAAGCTGGCAAAAGTGGCAAGATCTCGCACCAAACCTCTGTCCTTGGGGATGTTAAAACGAGTTAGCTAACTAGAACGTTGTATTATTAACTATGTAACGAGGGGGTTTCTGTCATGAAACTTAACGTCTGGTGAATTAGCTAGCCACCGGTAGTTAAGCAGAGTTAAATGCTAAGATAGCCGTTGTTTGTCATATAATATGTAACGTCAGTTTGCTTACGCTAGAATCAACAATATACTGTAACAACCCAGACAGGTATGATGTTAATATCAACTAGCTACACTAGGTAACACTAGCTAGTCACTAGCTACCGAGCAATCTTGTTAGCTCAAGGCACGCTGAGCTCCTGCAATACCAAGGCAATATTCACAGGCCCCCGAAGGTACGCGAGCCCGCGATCTGGTGAGGCCTACTTCCCTCACCGGCAACAATTCCTTCAAAGACCGGTTAACGGGGATGTTTTCCACCTCGAGTTCACCCTCCTCCACCTCCATCGGTTCAGATTCACGGGCACCTCGGTCCGAGTCTGAATCCGAGTCCGATTCTGAGTGGTCTGGCCCACTGTCTGGCTTTACCGACACCCGTAGACTGCGCACTGCCGCCATGGTCCTAGCACTCCGTCCGCAAACGCTTTCGAAGCAGGAAGACGTGAGTGTGCAGGGAAAGGCTGTACGGACACGCCTGGTGCCTAATTTTAGTGAGAGTGCTGTGTGAGAGTCGAGTCAAAGACAGTACAGTAAAAAATAAATAATAATAGCCATTCAAAAAAGTACAGTTGCATATCTGGGAGTTTTTGTCACAAAGGACAGTGAGCCGTGTGAAATCAAATCATGAAAGCCAAAGCTATTCTTAACAGTTGACTTCAAAGAGATGTATATACACGGAACAAAAATATAAACGCAACATAAAGTGACTGAGGTATAAAGTTTAAATTGGATATTCGACAGATATTTGCGCTTTCATGATGTCATGCTGTTGGAATAATTGCGCACAACATTGCACAGTCTTATTTTCATGATTTTTACATGAATTTGCTTTCCAAAGCTAATAAACATATGGAAATGTGAGCAGCATGTTGTATTCTTAATTGAATTAGTTAGGGAGCGTACACAAAGTCCAAACTTTTTTTACATACACATTTCAATAGCTCCTTGGTCATGTGACCTACTGACTTCAAACAAGGTTCAGAATGTCCACTCAGTGGGCTTACACATTGGACACCCTTTAGTTTGTCCATTTTATTCTCACTCGATTTGACAAGAACTGCTCAAACTTTTACATTTGAATAGCTCCTTGGTCATGTGACCTACTGACTTCAAACAACGTTGAGAATGTCCACTCAGTGGGCCTACACACTGCACACCCTTTAGTTTGTCCATTTACATCTCACACGTTTTTACATTAAATTTGTGAACTTTCACATTTCAATAGCTCCTTGGTCATGTGACCTACTGGACTCAAAGAAGGTTCCAAATGTCCACTGACTACCCTTCTATATTGCACACCCTTTAGTTTGTCCATTTTCATCTCACATGATTTTACATTAATTTTTCAAACTTTAAAATTTCAATGGCTCCTTGGTCATGTGACCTACTGACTTCAAACAAGGTTCAGAATGTCCACTGACTAAGGGTAGTCAGTGGACATTCTGAACCTTGTTTGAAGTCAGTAGAAGCCAAGGAGCTATTGAAATTTTAAAGTTCAAAAAATGACTAGGCACTACCATTATATAGTCAGTGGACTACCATTATTCCATTGTACTGGATCTAATACATTTTTTAAATAGGCAAGTCAGTTAAGAACAAATTCTTATTTTCAATGACGGCCTAGGGTTAACTGCCTGTTCAGGGGCAGAGCGGCAGATCTTGCCAGCTCGGGGGTTTGAACTTGCAACCTTCTGGTTACTAGTCCAACGCTCTAACCACTAGGCTACCCTGCCACCCCATTTTACATATATTCATAAGTGTAATAATTTTTTATGACATACTGTGAAAAAGTCTCTTGGCTGCTGGCTCTGTCACTTCTAGACATGCGCAGAGCAGACTGAAAGGGAAGGGTAGCACTTGACTTGAAGGGTAGCACTTGACTATACCCTGATGAAGACAGCTTGGCTGTTGGTATTACATTTTTGCATCTGAGCTCCTAGAGTGTGCGGCTCTCTTTTATTTTGAAGTTTCTACTCCGCTAGCCAGCACCTCGTCTTAATAGGTGTGCATTTCTTTTTCTTCTAGCACTTGACTTGAACCACAGGGGTTCTCTGTAAAGAGAGAGTAATCCAAAAGGCACAGACACATCCCTTGACTTTCAATTTGCACCCTTGACCTGTATGTATTATCTCCTGATTGGTCTCCGTGGTGCTTAGTCAATGGGAGCTCCGTTGCCGGCCCCATCATACATCTTTTACACTGTAAAAAGAGAGACATCCTACTTTGTATTTATGGGAACAAATATTTCCTAACACTTTGGATCCTATTCTTGGACAGTTAGAAGACACAATGCTTCAATGCACAAACAAAAATGTTACTAATTACTGTACATGAGTAACCTCAACTTTGTGGGTCTGTGGGTGTTTAGGCCAATGAAGTGC
Organism: Oncorhynchus clarkii lewisi; assembly: GCF_045791955.1. Lineage (NCBI taxonomy): Eukaryota > Metazoa > Chordata > Actinopteri > Salmoniformes > Salmonidae > Oncorhynchus > Oncorhynchus clarkii. Next base: position 2,689,754 of record NC_092179.1, on the reverse strand, counting down.
CATCTCAATTCTACCACTGGCTAATCTCTCATGCCCCTATGAACGGGGACACAGGGCAATAGTTTTTAATCTAAACCAGCCCTTTTTTACTGGAGTACACTAATCCCTAATCGGGGCTCTTTTCTTGACACACAGTAGCAGTTTACCAGATAAGAAGTCAAGAAGATCTAGATTGATGTAAGGGTGTATTACATCCTGTGCTGCCCCATTGTCATATCCATTCTGGATTCTGAGTGGTAAAATCATAGCTGAAAAATGCCTCTATGTATGTGTATACTGTATGTGGGAATGTCCGTCCTACATGTAGTGTTGATACATGGAATATTCCTCAACTGCATATATAATATATTGCTATTGCAAATAGAAGTACTTTGTTCAACAACTGACATTTTCAGATGTTATTTTGACAAACACACTTTAACACACTTTGGTGCTTACAATTCATTCTCTATTGTCATAGACTTGATGGGCACTGTCATCTGTGATCTTTGTGATATGACTTTCTATAAGCACGTACTGATGTCACTTAATATTTTTGTCTTAAAGTCTACAAACGCTCTACATTTATTCACTCTGTGATAGGGTTGGATCCTATATGCTACTTTTATTATTGTCCTGTAAATGGTTCAGTGCCTATAATTTAGGCTGTGTGTAGAATGGGATATAAAGGAAATTACCTCTACTAGATTATAGTGATAAGGAAATCAGCATACAGTTTTGGCCTGTGTATTCATTTGCCTATAAATAATCAGAATTCCATTATGTTTACATAAAAAAGAGAACACTTCAAAATGAGAAGATCCTGCCATGGAAAAGACGACTGAGCAGACATAAAGTGGAAAGGAGAGGAAATAACTCACATAATTTATATTTTCAATAATAAATGGTTAGCTGTTATGTGACAATTAAGTCAAAAACTCAAATGTATTTGTTGGTGTAGATGGCCAAGGAAGTTGCACAGAACTTCCCCAACATCCTCTCCCAAATTGATATAGAACCTTCACAAGAACACATGGAGCAACTGCGAAAATAAATGGCTGAGGATATACAAAAATGTCTGGTATGTAATGACATTTAATTCAAAGTAAATGTAAATTCTTCATTTTTATGTAGTTGTGTGGGACAGCCATATGTTCAGTTCAAGCCTATGATTTCAGAGTTCAACAAAGCCAACAACTGCTTCATGTGTGCCAGTGATAAAGAACCTGGATGTGGCCCAAAGACTGACTGGGTTAGTAACTTTATTTAACATGTTTATAATATTTTGACAACATTGACGGCATGTAAGACCATTTATGATATAACACAATGGATGGCTAATTTGTCATTCGTTCATACTGCATTGATTGTTGATATTATTTATAATGTGTTACGCTTTTTTTTGTTTTGATTGAATGTTTTGCATGCACATGGTGGTTCCATGTGCTGTGCCTAGGAATGAAGACAAAAGAGTTATGAGTGAAGAACACAAACTGGAAGTGCTGTCTTTGTTGTTGAAAATGTATGCTATACCCTATCCACACTGAAGAGGCTCTGAAATGTTCATTAACCAGGAATAAAGAGAAAGTTAACACTGTGAAATGTTTTATACTTATTTGAAGTAAAGTATCTGTTGACATGTTGGAAAAGATTAAAGGTCTACAATTTCTGTTTAATTTGTCAATATTACATTTTTATTCATTGATATACTGGCCACCATTGCTGTGGTTACATGTTCAGTATATGTATTGACCAGCAAACCCACTGCAGCCTACCTTACTGGCTCACTCTCCATCCCTGCTATGGACAATTAATAGCATGACTCTCGTACTTTGCCCTTTTCCTTTATGGTTGATATTAACGATGAAAGGAGATACTATCTGTCTCTCTCCTATTGTATACCGCTATTAGAATACTGTGGCAAAATAAAAAAAAACAGGGAAAATAAGTACTTAGAATTATTATTATTATAGATAAATATTAAAGAAAAGGGTAAACACAACACCGGACTGAAACCCCTAATTGTCAAACTAATATTAATGTACAACAATATCGAAAATACATAACTAGAGGTAATGCAATATGGGTGTATATCCACTGCACGTGTCTTAGGTGTGTAATTGACATGACCAAGGAGCTATTGAAATTTAAAACTAAAGAAATGTACATAACACTGCGTGATTTTACAGAACACAAACAAGAGTGTGCAATATAGAAGGCTAGTCCGTGGACAATGAAGTTTGTAGGTCACATGACCAAGGAGCTTTTAAAGTTTTAAATTCTGAAAAATTAATGTAAAATCAAGTAAGATGAAAATGGACAAACTAAAGGGTGTGCAATATATAAGAGTAGTCAGTTTACATTCTGCACCTTGTTTGAAGTCATTAGGTCACATGACCAAGAAGCTATTGAAATTTGAAGGTTTGAAAATTAATGTAAAATCGAGTGAGATGAAAATGGACAAACTAAAGGGTGTGCAGTGTGTAGGACCACTGAGTGGACATTCTGAACCTTGTTTGAAGTCAGTAGGTCATATGACCAAGGACCTATTGACATTTTTAAGTTTGAAAAAGTAATATAAAAACGTGTGAGATGAAAATGGACAAACTAAAGGGTGTGCAATGTCTAGGCCCACCGAGTGGACATTCTGAACCTTGTTTGAGGTCAGTAGGTCACATGACCAAGGATCTATTCAAATTAGAATGTTTGAAAAATTTATGTAAAAACGTGTGAAATTAAAATCAAATCAAATCAAATTAAAAATCAACTTTTATTTGTCACATACACATGGTTAGCAGATGTTAATGCGAGTGTAGCGAAATGCTTGTGCTTCTAGTTCCGACAATGCAGTAATAACCAACAAGTAATCTAACTAACAATTCCAAAACTAATGTCTTATACACAGTGTAAGGGGATAAAGAATATGTACATAAGGATATATGAATGAGTGATGGTACAGAGCAGCATAGGCAAGATACAGTAGATGATATCGAGTACAGTATATACATATGAGATGAGTATGTAAACAAAGTGGCATAGTTAAAGTGGCTAGTGATACATGTATTACATAAGGATGCAGTCGATGATATAGAGTACAGTATATACGTATGCATATGAGATTAATAATGTAGGGTAAGTAACATTATATAAGGTAGCGTTGTTTAAAGTGGCTAGTGATATATTTACATCATTTCCTATCAATTCCCATTATTAAAGTGGCTGGAGTGAGTCAGTGTCATTGTCAGTGTGTTGGCAGCAGCCACTCAATGTTAGTGGTGGCTGTTTAACAGTCTGATGGCCTTGAGATAGAAGCTGTTTTTCAGTCTCTCGGTCCCAGCTTTGATGCACCTGTACTCGCCTTCTGGATGATAGCGGGGTGAACAGGCAGTGGCTCGGGTGGTTGATGTCCTTGATGATCTTTATGGCCTTCCTGTAACATCGGGTGGTGTAGGTGTCCTGGAGGGCAGGTAGTTTGCCCCCGGTGATGCGTTGTGCAGACCTCACTACCCTCTGGAGAGCCTTACGGTTGAGGGCGGAGCAGTTGCCGTACTAGGCGGTGATACAGCCCGACAGGATGCTCTCGATTGTGCATCTGTAGAAGTTTGTGAGTGCTTTTGGTGACAAGCCAAATTTCTTCAGCCTCCTGAGGTTGAAGAGGCGCTGCTGCGCCTTCTTCACGATGCTGTCTGTGTGAGTGGACCAATTCAGTTTGTCTGTGATGTGTATGCCGAGGAACTTAAAACTTGCTACCCTCTCCACTACTGTTCCATCGATGTGGATCGGGGGGTGTTCCCTCTGCTGTTTCCTGAAGTCCACAATCATCTCCTTAGTTTTGTTGACGTTGAGTGTGAGGTTATTTTCCTGACACCACACTCCGAGGGCCCTCATCTCCTCCCTGTAGGCCGTCTCGTCGTTGTTGGTAATCAAGCCTACCACTGTTGTGTTGTCCGCAAACTTGATGATTGAGTTGGAGGCGTGCGTGGCCACGCAGTCGTGGGTGAACAGGGAGTACAGGAGAGGGCTCAGAACGCAACCTTGTGGGGCCCCAGTGTTGAGGATCAGCGGGGAGGAGATGTTGTTGCCTACCCTCACCACCTGGGGGCGGCCCGTCAGGAAGTCCAGTACCCAGTTGCACAGGGCGGGGTCGAGACCCAGGGTCTCGAGCTTGATGACGAGCTTGGAGGGTACTATGGTGTTGAATGCCGAGTTGTAGTCGATGAACAGCATTCTCACATAGGTATTCCTCTTGTCCAGATGGGTTAGGGCAGTGTGCAGTGTGGTTGAGATTGCATCGTCTGTGGACCTATTTGGGCGGTAAGCAAATTGGAGTGGGTCTAGGGTGTCAGGTAGGGTGGAGGTGATATGGTCCTTGACTAGTCTCTCAAAGCACTTCATGATGACGGATGTGAGTGCTACGGAGCGGTAGTCGTTTAGCTCAGTTACCTTAGCTTTCTTGGGAACAGGAACAATGATGGCCCTCTTGAAGCATGTGGGTTTGGACAAACCAAAGGGTTTGCAATGTCTAGGCCCACTGAGTGGACATTCTGAACCTTGTTTGAGGTCAGTAGGTCACATGACCAAGGAGCTATTGAAATTTGAATGTAAAAAAAGTTTGTACTTTGTTTACGCTCCCTAACTAATTCAACTAAGAATACAAAATGTCTAGGCCCACTGAGTGGACATTCTGAACCTTGTTTGAGGTCAGTAGGTCACATGACCAAGGATCTATTCAAATTAGAATGTTTGAAAAATGTATGTAAAAACGTGTGAAATTAAAATGGACAAACCAAAGGGTTTGCAATGTCTAGGCCCACTGAGTGGACATTCTGAACCTTGTTTGAGGTCAGTAAGGTCACATGACCAAGGAGCTATTGAAATTTGAATGTAAAAAAAGTTTGTACTTTGTTTACGCTCCCTAACTAATTCAACTAAGAATACAAAATGTCTAGGCCCACTGAGTCGACATTCTGAACCTTGTTTGAGGTCAGTAGGTCACATGACCAAGGAGCTATTGAAATTTGAATGTAAAAAAAGTTTGTACTTTGTTTACGCTCCCTAACTAATTCAACTAAGAATATAAAATGCTGCTCACATTTCCACTTATTTATTAGCTTTGGAAAGCGAATCCATGTCCAAATCGTGAAAATAAGACCTGTGCAATGTTGTGCGCAATTTTTCCAACATCATGACACTTATTTGGAGTCTGTGGCTCAAGTGGTTTCAAAGCGCGAATATTCGTCGAATATCCAACATAAAACGCTTCACCTCGGTTTATTGCCTGTCTGATTTTACGACTACAGACAATTGTAAATTGGGTTATTTGCGGAGTTTCGTCGTCATTTCAATAGCATTTGGTCTATGGTATTGACTCAAATCTGGGTTTCTGACTGTAATTCAACTATTGGTATATTTTGCCTGAACAGATACGGCCGCCAGTGTTTGCTTAATGTATAAACTGAACGTTTTAACAGCTTGCTTAGTTCAAATTGAAATACTAATTTATTCAAAATAAAAAGCGGGGTGATTTCGATGTAATACGTTGTCTGTTGCATAAACGGTCTGCTGAAATAACATATTGAGAATGGAGTTGTATTTAAATAACTGAATCAAAGAAGAGACAGTTACCTAAATCTAATGAATTCTAATAAAGCGGGTAGGTAATTGCGAAAGAGCTGTGCCCACCAAAATGTGTTTTTTAAAAAACCGAAATGTTTTTGTTTTTTTACCAAGGTAAAAATGGTTGGATATTCGACGGATATTCGCCTGTAGTTTTCCTTATAGTGACAAATGAAATGTTTCAAATTTCAATAGCTCTTTAACCATTACTCCCAACACTTTCAAAACTGGTTGTAGTTAACCCGATGGCATAGACACACATTGCACAACCAGTGACAAACATTAATTTTTGAAATGTTTCAAATTTCAATAGCTCAAGGTTCAGAATGTCCACTCAGTGGGCCTACATATTGCACACCCTTTAGTTTGTCCATTTTCATATCACACGTTTTTACATGAATTTTTCAAAATGTAAAATTTCAATAGCTCCTTGGTAATGTGACCTATTGACTTTAAAGGTTCAGAATGTCCACTCAGTGGCCCTACACATTGCACACCCTTTAGTTTGTCATTTTTTTTTATCACACTTGGTTTTACATGAATTTTTCAAAATTTAGAATTTCAATAGCTCCTTGGTCATGTGACCTAGTGACTTCAAACAAGGTTCAGAATGTCCACTCAGTGGGCCTACACATTGCACACCCTTTAGTTTGTCAATTTTCATCTCACAAGATGTCTTTTTTTTTTCTTCAAAATTTAGAATTTCAATAGCTCTGTGGTCATGTGACCTGGTGATTGTTTTTTTACATTGAGATGCAAACATGAGTCCCTGAGCCACTTTGTCACCTGGACCATTACAGTAGTGAGTTCTTCTGTAGATTGTTGCTTGCTCTTTGCATGCACATATATCATTGTATCATTTACATACATTTGAACTTCAGATCCAGTACAGACAGAAGGCAGATCCTTAATGGACATGCTGAACAGTATTGACCCTTGGGGCACGCCCACATCTTAGCTAAGAGTGGGCAACAGTTAGTTTTGACTATTACACTGATGAGACAGCACCAACCTTTTAAAGGTTCTAGATTTGTTAAACAACAGGTTTATATTTTTACTAAATTAACGCAACAGGTTGAAATGTTTAGATTACTGGAAAGGGGTTACGTGTTTGTTTATTGTTTATTGTTTATTTTAGGTGTTGATTTCACTTAATGAAACACTGTATTATCTGATGTGTTTTTAGTAGGAATCTTCCTTCCGGGACTGATGGAAGTCCCCTACAGTATGTATGTTATGGGAGACATAGGAGAACACGTCACAAACAACTTTTTACTAACTGCCTGGGATCAAATATCGCTGATTCCTTACGCTGAGAAATGTACTACATTTGCGACAGAAAAAAATATTACATTTAGAGGGGTAACAGGAACTATCTAAGCCGAAACAGCTATCACATATCTGTTGGACATTGGTCCAGTAACGATGCCAGGATAATTTTATATGGTTATGGAACAAGGAGATCAGTCATATAATATAATATGGGAGTGAATTGTTAGACTCGGTGGCGAGATACATGTTGCTGTGTCTAAGGGTAGCACATGCTAAATTTAGCGCATATAAACATTGAGGTAGATTAAAACAAATGATTAATGATTTGAGGGAGTACAGTGGACTTATCATGATTATCAGGTTTTGTTTGTAGTTAAAACTTGTTAGTTGCTGAATCAGTGTTGTATAATGAATGCTAACGACGTGTTTTGTGTTTTTTCCTGGAGAATTGTCTCATTGTTTCATTGTCTCTCTTTGAAATATTTCCCAGGGCTGTGATCTTGGGAAGAGCAGTGAGTGAGAGTAAGGCCGTAAACTACCAAATTAAATAAGGCCTGGCCATTTTTGTTTGTTTTTACCTTAAGATTTGCAAATACCCATACACAACACACTTGTTATGACTATTTGTTGGTGTTTTTAAAATACTATCTTTGATTTGTATGTTCTATTTCCTATGGGTTTAGTGAGTTTTCCATTTGTCTTAGTGCCGAAGTATCTTAAAGGGGCACACATGGAATTTTCAGTTTCTGAGTTTTAATTAAACACGTGAATTATTTTGATAAAGAAATGTACTGGAAACCTAGGATATGAAATGTTTGACTGTTTTTCATTAATTTGTCTAATATAGTAAGAAACACTTATTTGAAGGGTTTGTATGACCTCTGACCTCTGTCCTGACTTTCCAGTGTGGTTTGATCACCCTCATTGGAAAGCCATTTGGATAATGAATTTAAGGTAATTTGTAATATTGATAATTATGATTAAGTTTTTAGTTCTTAGCCATATTTGTGTTTTGGACCAATATGAAGAGGGAGAGGGCGTTGCCTTTGACTAAGGGTAGACTGCCATAAGTTTATTTTCCTATGGCCGTATGGGTACACATATTTTTCTTATGGAGTTCTTAAGGGTAGTGATTTTAATTTTATTTAATTATTTGAAATTATTTTGTTTTATTTTTTGACCAGTAGTGCTTTTTTTTACACATTACTCACATGGGGAGTTATGTGTCAAAATGGGGGAGGTAACAGTCCTCTGAGGTTTTGGATTGAAGTTTACACACCTTGAGTGATGTTTAGGAGTGTATGGAGTGATATGTGCAGGAGGGTATTGTTGTGTTGTTTGTTCTGTTCTGTTCCCGATGGGTTATAGGTCTAACTCCCTGATCCTGTGGTTCTGCAATGAAGTTGACAGTGGGATGGGGCGAATAAGCCAATTTGAAAGAATAGTTTCAATGGAATGTGTTGTTATTCTCTTTGACATATGTTTAGACATTGGTATTAAGAATAATTGGTAAAAGTATTAATTTATCACATAGTTAATGAACTGAACTAAATTGTTGTTCTGATCTGTCCTCTCGAGGTTATCATGAAAAGTGACATCAGACGGTATCTTAAAGCATGGAAGAGATAATTGGACCAAACAGTGTATGTGCCTCAAATCCCCCTCTAACTGGCTGAAGAAAAGCGACAAAGGCGTTCAATACAGCCCTGTCCGCACCACTTCTACCGAGAGACATGAGTCCGAGCCAGCAACCGGTGTACAGCATCCAATCTAAGCTATAAACTGCTTTTCCCTCATATATTTTCTCAGGAGTGAGTCCACGTGGAGTGAGCATGGGGAGAGATCTGTTCCCAACTACTCTTATGTTGCTGGTATACTGGTTGACGAATGGACAAGACATAATGGGTGGTAAAGGTGGTGATGGCACAGGTAGGACATAGAAATTGGGACATTATCATGGGCTATCCACTTTGAACTGTAAAGCTATCTGAAGAAGACAATGAACACGCCAGAAGATTGAGTGCCTGAAGGGGGGATGGGTCAACTGTGCCCAAAATTGATTTAGACTTTTGGGGTATCAGGTTGATTGTAGAGGTCTACACACTACGTACAATTATAATAATTTAGATTCAGAATGCATTAAGATACTGATCTGTATTATAATCGTGATAAAGAAGTTAATAGTTGAATTATAGAATAATTATACTGGATGTTAAAATAAATGTACATTCTGTAAGGTTCTGTATTTATTTTCTTAGTCAACCTTGTGTTCTGTTTCGTTGTGTTCTTGAACGTAGCCCTGTCTTTCATTTCTGTTCATTGATTTCCCCTGTTAGTTACTCACCTGGTCTCATTCGCTCCTTATTTAGTTCAGTTCATTCTGGTTGTGCCTTTGTGAGGTATTGTTCGTTTTTGACTCTATTAAGCCAGCTAGTTTGTGAGAACCAGTTATAGCCTTCCTAGTTTTGTTTTACCTGCCTGTTTGCCTACCTGTGTGTGAGCATTGCCATTCTGACTTTTGTGACCACGATTCCTGCCTTCTGCAAAGGCGAAATAAGCACCTGCCACACTCTGCGCATGAATCTACACCTTTTTCTCCCTGAGTATTCATTACACATTCTGCCAAAGTTGATGTGTGTTAAATTGAGGGGTTTTGACTTTGAGTGATAGGACCAATTTGAATCACTGAGCAATGTCATTCTAAATTTTGGTTGGATAATTAATTGGGTTTTGATAATGATTTGGAAACTGAAGGATTGATTTGACTTTAGTATGTTAAAAACTATATGAGTGAAGCAATTCATGTATTATGGATTGATTGTTTGATTGCTGTTGTGAACCAAAGATGTTGACACTATTCTCAGCATGCCCTGGTGAATGGAGAGGGTGAACTTTGATCCAGAGAGTGAAACTGATCTAATCTATTTGATCTATAGGCATTGCCTTATAAATAGTGGAATCATGATGCTTGTTTTGGGTCATGTTCATTAGGCACCAACAGAATACATTTTACTTTAACCAGGAATCAATACCTGGATTTGTCCAACAAGATATGCTCATTTTGGTTTCTGGGATGGAAATAGTTACCACAATGATCCATTGGAGTGTGATAGATAACTAAAGTTTATTTTATTAAACACCACTGTTGCATGCACTGCATTATACGTTACATATGTGCTTTTCACTGTCAATGAAGATTTAGCTTTGAATCTAATAAACTGTATGCATCTTCTGTTTTTCTTCATGGGTTTGTGCAGGTGACTGTGTATCATGACCTCCCCAGAGAAATTGCTAGAATGCTTAGAATATGTGTTGGAGGTTGAAATGGGAGACAGTGCTAAGTTTCTTGGGAGAAGGCTGAGCCAGCGTTATAACAGCCGGGCACGTGCAGGAACCCATGTAATGAGTTATTGCTATTATGCTTCTTGTTTTATGAAGAATGTATACATTTTCTACATGAACTCAGCAAAAAAAGAAACGTCCCTTTTTCTGGACCCTGTCTTTCAAAGATAATTCGTAAAAATCCAAGTAACTTCACAGATCTTCATTGTAAATGGTTTAAACACTGTTTCCTATGCTTGTTCAATGAACCATAAACAATTAACGAGCATGCACCTGTGGAACGGTGCATGGAACGGTCGTTAAGACACTAACAGCATGAGACATTGCCATTTATTGCTGTTAGTGTCTTAACGACCGTTCCACAGGTGCATGCACTTGTAACAACACCTGCACAGGATCGGTACATCCGAACATCACACCTACGGGACAGGTACAGGATGGCAACAACAACTGCCTGAGTTACATCGCAATAGGCTGAGAGAGGCTGGACTGAGGGCTTGTAGGCCTGTTGTAAAGCAGGTCCTCACCAGACATCACCTGCAACAACGTCGCTTATGGGCACAAACCCACCGTCGCTGGACCAGACAGGACTGGCAAAACCTGCTCTTCACTGACGAGTCACGTTTTTTTCTCACAAGGGGTGATGGTCGGATTCGCATTTATCGCCGAAGGAATGAACGTTACACCGAGGCCTGTTCTCTGGAGCGGGATCAATTTGGAGGTGGATGGTCTCGCAGCAAGAACTGGTAAACCTGGTGCAGTCCATGAGGAGGAGATGCACTGCAGTACTTAATGCAGCTGGTGGCCACACCAGATACTGACTGTTACTTTTGATTTTGACACCCCCTTTGTTCAGGGACACATTTTTCCATTTCTGTTAGTCACATGTCTGTGGAACTTGTTCAGTTTATATCTCAGTTGTTGAATCTTGTTATGCTCATACAAATATTTACACATGTTAAGTTTGCTGAAAATAAATGCAATTGACAGTGAGAGGACACAACATTTTTTGCTGAGTTTATGAGTTAATGTTCTTAAATCTTGTAATTTTCTTTTAAATTGAGATGATTCTCAAAATGGGGGATTATGGTGGAAAACTGCAGAAGATGTTATAATACTTTGATTGCATCAAATGGTTGTTTTATGCAACAGAATAGAGGATTCTTATAACTATTGTGTGTGTGTTCAACTGAGGATGGGCCTCTGGGAGATAATACTAACAGGAGATTTACAATGTCTTCTGGGTGATAAAACCTAAAGAGCATTCCAGAGCATGAGTTAATGTTTCTGTTCTATACGGTACCAGCGAGACATGGCTCTAGTATGGAGTTGGGGGCCTTGACACTGGTCTCTACACAATGAAAACTGTTGACACAGCAGGTACAGTCTGCGGTGAATTATAGGTATCTTTCATACAAATCTTAACATTGTGACCCATTCTATACATCTGTTGTTCGTCATGTAGGTTGAAAGGGGTGTATCTTGGCTATAAAAATACCTTTTGTCTCGGGGCTGCCAACGAATCATCTGAGCGTGAATTGTCGACCAGCCATCATTATCGTAGAATAGTCAATCAATTGACTTTATATGTGTGCGTTGTATTGACTTGCTCCCTTATTAATAAGTGATTAAAGATTTAGTTTAAGTATAACTCTGACTTGTGTGATAAGTTTGTCTCTCCTCATTTGATAGTCAAGAAATTAACCACCACATACTGTACCTTATTCTGGAATTATGATTCACATAATATGACATATTAGACAATTAGCCAATTAGAATACGCTTTTGTGTTCATATTGACAGATTATAAAAATGCAAATTTTCCTCAATTTCAGAAATGCCGGGATCAACAAGAAAAATGTGTCCAAGCTGTGCCCAAAACCTTGGGGTGAGGGCTAAAAAATGTAAGTTCTGTGGGGCCCCACAAAGAAAGAAAAAAACGGAGGCTGGAACAAATCAAACAAGGGGGATCAGGACTGATGCTGAATTTGTCAAAGACTGTGGATAATGCATAAGTCCATTTGAGTAAAAATATTGTCATCACAAGCATATCTGTTGATATTTTGTTTGTTGAGCCAGACTGGAAAACTTTTTTTGTAAGACAATAACTTTTGAACCCTTAAAATGTAAAACCACAAGCAAGAAGACTTGTGTGACTTTCATTTGACATTGTACAGAAATAATGACCATAACATACTTTTGTGGTTTTAGTTTCTTAGTCTAAAGGCAGTAGCGTATGTCCCCATACTGTTTCTGGGGAAAAAGAAGAAGACAGGAGGTTTTAAAGCCCAGGTCCTCACCACCTCTAGGGACCTGTCAGAGAAGGAGACGGTGGCTCACACTGCCCTTAGATTTGTGTTTGAGAAGTTACTCTACTGTAAGTATACATGATTGATATACACAGTGTACAAAACATTATGAACACCTGCTCGTTCCATGACATAGACTGACCAGGTGAATCAAATAAACAATCAAAATAAAATTTTATTGGTCACATGCACGTGGTTAGCAGATGTTATTGCGAGTGTAGCAAAATGCTTGTGCTTCTAGTTCCAACGGAGCATCAATATCTAACATGTTATCTTTTTTATTTTATTTTTTATTTCACCTTTATTTAACCAGGTAGGCTAGTTGAGAACAAGTTCTCATTTGCAACTGCGACCTGGCCAAGATAAAGCATAGCAGTGTGAACAGACAACACAGAGTTACACATGGAGTAAACAATTAACAAGTCAATAACACAGTAGAAAAAAAAGAGAGTCTATATACATTGTGTGCAAAAGGCATGAGGAGGTAGGCGAATAATTACAATTTAGCAGATTAACACTGGAGTGATAAATGATCAGATGGTCTTGTACAGGTAGAGATATTGGTGTGCAAAAGAGCAGAAAAGTAAATAAATAAAAACAGTATGGGGATGAGCTAGGTAAAAATGGGTGGGCTATTTACCGATAGACTATGTACAGCTGCAGCGATCGGTTAGCTGCTCAGATAGCAGATGTTTGAAGTTGGTGAGGGAGATAAAAGTCTCCAACTAACAATTACACAACAATTTCCTGATACACAGAAATCTAAAGGAAAGAATGGGATAATATATACATACAAATATACAGATGAGCATTGACAGAGCGCCATAGGCAAGATCAAATCAAACCTTATTTGACACATGCGCCGAATACAACAAGTGTAGACTTTATCGTGAAATGCTTACTTACAAACCCTTAACAGTGCAGTTCAAGAATAAAAAAATATTTACCAAGTAGGCTAACATAAAAAGTAATAATAAAAAGTAACACAATAAGAATAACAATAACGAGGCGATATACAGAGGGCACCAGTACTGAGTCAGTGTGCAGGGGTACAGGCTAGTTGAGGTAATCTGTACATGTAGGTGGGGGCGAAGTGACTATGCATAGGTAACAAACAAACAGCTAGTAGCAGCAGTGTACAAGGGGGGATCAATGTAAATTGTCTGGTGGCGATTGTTATGAATTGTTCTGGTGTCTAATGGCTTGGGGGTAGAAGCCGTTGAGGAGCCATTTTGGTCCTAGACTTGGCGCTCCGGTACCGCTTGCTGTGCGGTAGCAGAGTCTATAACTTGGGTGACTGGAGTCTCTGACAAATTTCTGGGCTTTCCTCTGACACAGGTCCTGGATGGCAGGAAACTTGGCCCCAGTGATGTACTGGGCCGTTCGCACTACCCTCTGTAGCGCCTTATGGTCAGATGCCGAGCAGTTGCTATACCAGGCGGTGATGCAACCGGTCAGGATGCTCTCGATGGTGTAGCTGTAGAACGTTTTGAGGATCTGGGGACCCATGCCAAATCTTTTCAGTCTCCTGAAGGGGAAAAGGTTTTGTCGTGCCCTCTTTACGACTGTCTTGGTATGTTTGGCCTGGCCAAGGCTTTCAACTCTGTCAATCACCGCATTTTTATCGGCAGATTCAACATCCTTGGTTTCTCAAATGACTGCCTTGCCTGGTTCACCAACGACTTCTCAGATAGACTTCAGTGTGTCAAATCGGAGAGCCTGTTGTCCGGACCTCTGGCAGTCTCTATGGGGGTGCCACAGGGTTCAATTCTCGGGCCGACTCTTTTCTCTGTATACATCAATGATATCGCTCTTGCTGCTGGTGATTCTCTGATCCACCTCTACGCAGACGACACCATTCTGTATACTTCTGGCCCTTCTTTGGACACTGTGTTAACAAACCTCCAGACGAGCTTCAATGCCATACAACACTCCTTCCATGGCCTCCAACTGCTCTTAAATGTAAGTAATGTGTGGACAACTACAAATACCTAGGTGTCTGGTTAAACTGTAAACTCTCCTTCCAGACACACACTAAGCATCTCCAATTCAAAATTAAATCTAGAATTCTTGGTCATCCCCAAAGCCAACTCCCCCTTTGGCCGCCTCTCCTTCCAGTTCTCTGCTGCCAATGACTGGAACAAATTGCAAAAATCACTGAAGCTGGAGTCTTATACAGTGCCTTGCGAAAGTATTCGGCCCCCTTGAACTTTGCGACCTTTTGCCACATTTCAGGCTTCAAACATAAAGATATAAAACTGTATTTTTTGTGAAGAATCAACAACAAGTGGGACACAATCATGAAGTGGAACGACATTTATTGGATATTTCAAACTTTTTTAACAAATCAAAAACGGAAAAATTGGGCGTGCAAAATTATTCAGCCCCCTTAAGTTAATACTTTGTAGCGCCACCTTTTGCTGCGATTACAGCTGTAAGTCGCTTGGGGTATGTCTCTATCAGTGACATTTTTTCCCATTCCTCCTTGCAAAACAGCTCGAGCTCAGTGAGGTTGGATGGAGAGCATTTGTGAACAGCAGTTTTCAGTTCTTTCCACAGACTGTATCGGAGGATGCATGACATTCAACCTTCGTCTCTCCCGAGCCCGTACGGGAGTTGTAGCGATGAGACAAGATAGTAGCTACTACAACAATTGGATACCACGAAATTGGGGAGAAAAAGGGGTAAATATTTATAAAAATAGAAAAAATTAGTGGAGATGAAGGGGAGGAGACGGGTTAAAGAAGGATTTTTAAGCCTGGAAGGAATTGAGATTCAGTGGGTGAATGGGCAAGACAAAATATTTATGTGCCTTTGAACAGGGTGCCATTTTAACCTTTTATTTAAATAGGCAAGTCAGTTAAGAACAAATTCTTATTTTCAATGACGGCCTACGAACAGTGGGTTAACTGATCTACCTGTTCAGGGGCAGAACGACAGATTTGTACCTTGTCAGCTCAGGGATTTGAACTTGCAACCTTCCGGTTACTAGTCCAACGCTCTAACCACTAGACTACCCTGCCGCCCCAAGCATTGGAGACAACATGGGCCAGCATCCCTGTGGAATGCTTAATCTATAATCTATAGTGAGCAAATATTGGCTGAAATTGTATCTATTTTTAAGTGTGAACCACCCTTAAGTGGACCACCCTTACAACAAAGACGCCATTTGATTCTCAAATGACGTCTTTGTTGTAATATCGTAAGCACCAGGACAATGCCAGAATCTCCGTCTACAGTTATGGACCTGTTTGTCATTTTAGCCTTTATTATTTTTCCCAGAATCACACAGTGGTATCAATAGTACTTTGAATTCCTATGATGTATGTAGATTTTCTATGATGTAGGTATATAGCCAGTCTCCTTTCAACCACATTATTTTACTGTACCTGGTCGTATACAGACGTTTGTGGTCATACATGGCTATTGAAAATTAGTAGCCTAACAAGTTTATACATGGTCACATTGCAACCAAATTATTTGAACCATTGCAAATACTGTTGTATATGTAATTTGTAATGGTGTCATTTTTTTGTACATATGTAATTGTATGTCAATGAAATATGACATTTGTTTCCACCACAAAAGTTTATTACATTATGCATGGTTTTCAAGTATCGGCTTGTGAGCCAGCCAACCAGGAGGAGGCAGCTGAGGAAGGGCCCATGGTGATGGAGGGTGGTGATGGAGGAGGCAGAGAAGGTGATCTTGGTCACTATAGAGGAGGCAGCTGAGGAAGGGCCCATGGTGATGGAGGGTGGTGATGGAGAAGGCTGAGAAGGTAGCTGTGGTCACCATGAAGGAGGCAGTTGAGGAGGGGCCCGTGGTGACTGATGCAGAGCAGGTGACCGTGGTCACGATGGAGGAGGGAACTGATCACGATCAGTGCAGGTAAGCTAAATCTTAAGCAGAAATAACACTTGGGACTCCGTCAACCACGTGTGACAGCTGTAAGCAGTAATTCACATAGACATAGTGTAGCCATTTTGAAATCAAAGTTACCTCATTCCTCAAGTTTTCCAGACGTAGCTTAGGCTACATGCCCATGATCAAAATAAATACATTTTTTCAAATAGGTAGCCAGCCTATTTGTCAGATAAACCATAGCCTACAGCTCAAAATATATTTTTAAACCATACAACTTTACTTTACTTTACAATTCCTTGAATTCTCTTTCTACAAACGACTCACCTGTCACGCCTACTCCCACTCCGACGCTCAAAGTTTCCGGTCTACTAACAACTGATGCTGGCAATCATCGTTATGCACACCTGCTCCCCATCATTACGGACAACTGGACCTCATCATCACCTTGCTCACTCTCCCTTTCTTTATCCCTCAGTAGCTTCAGTCATCTGGCAGAACTGGTTTTGTTCAAGTTCAGTATGCTACCTCCTGTTTTGTTTATCTGCCTTTTCTTATTGTCACGCCCTGATCAGTTTCTCCTGTCCTTGTGCTTGTCTCCACCCCCCTCCAGGTGTTGCCCATCTTCCCCATTATCCCCTGTGTACTTATACCTGTGTTTTCTGTTTGTCTGTTGCCAGTTTGAATTTGTTTGTTCAAGCCTACAAGTGTTTTGTCTCAGCTCCTGTTTTTCCTCTAGTCTCTCTTTTCTCGTCCTCCTGGTTTTTGACCTTTGCCTGACCCTTCACATGCCCGCCTGACCACGGCCCGTCTCTGACCTTGAGCCTGCCTGCCGTCCTGTACCTTGGCCTCTGCTCTGGATTATCGACCCCTGCCTGCCTTGACCTGTCGTTGCCTGCACCATTGGTTACAATAAACATTGTTACTTCCCAGTCTGCACTTGGGTCTTACCTTGATTCCGGATACTTATCATTAAACTTACCTTCTGCACCTGCTTCCTGACTCCCAGCGTATACGTTACACCACTCAAACTCTAAACCAGATTTGATTCATTTGAACCACTTGATTCCTGATACTTATCGTTAAACTTACCTTCTGCACTTGCTCCCTGACTCCCAGGGTATATGTTACACCACTCAATCTCTACACCAGATTTGATTCATTTGAACCACTTCATTTGAACTGTACAATCAAATCAGCTGTAAGCAACAATGGTGATAAGGTCAAGAAAATTACATTGACAATGTGATTTATCATTCCGAAACACAATCCAGTTTATAAATGTAGAATAATGTTGCATTCATACATTGCTTCATAAGCTCTAGTCTGTACATAATGTTGGCTTGCAATTAAACTTATTGACATTAAACAGACACTATTTAACTGAACTTAACAAGCCTGTTGAAATGTACTGTCACCAGTCTTGTTCTGGAGGCAGAACTGAGCGATTTGCCCTTAGATAGGCCAGCTGGCTATATTGTAAAAATTCATGACAACAAACATTTATTTAAGGTTAGTGGTTAGGCATTATGGTTAGCAGTGTGGTTAAGGTTAGGTTTAAAATCTGATTGTATGACTTTGTGGCTGTGCCAGTTAGTGACCACTCTGCAGAGCTGCCTCCAGAACAAGATTCATGACGAAAAACTTTATCCTGCACTTCACAGTTCCAGACTTGGTAACAATGCACAAATGTATCAGCTTATTTTACCAGCATTGGGCTGCAAGAAAAATGTGGCTTTCTAATTTGGCTTTCTATATATTTATGGATGCAGTTGACGCTCATAGCCTGTCTGTTTTCTCTCATTGACTCCCATGCATTCTATTTCCAGGGTAAGCATGCTTGCTCACACACGTATAAAAAAGGCTCCAGTATGATTTGGGCTTTACCCATAGTGAATCAGCCGGTCCCAGTTCACTCCCTAACTCTTTCCCTTGGCCCTAACCCTTAGATGTTTGTATATGTGTAAGGTGAAAGCAATAAAACTCTAACTTAGCAATGAAAGAAAAGCAAATTTTTTGTCCATTGAAATAACATCACATTGATCAGAAATACAGTGTAGACATTGTTAATGTTGTAAATGACTATTGTAGCTGGAAATGGCAGATTTTTTTATGGAGTATCTACATAGGCGTACAAAGGCCCATTATCAGCAACCATCACTCCTGTGTTCCAATTGCACATTGTGTTAGCTAATCCAAGTTTATCATTTTAAAAGGCTAATTGATCATTAGAAAACCCTTTTGCAATTATGTTAGCACAGCTGAAAACTGTTCTGCTGATTAAAGAAGCAATAAAACTGTCCTTCTTTAAACTAGTTGAGTATCTATCTGGAGCATCAGCATTTGTGGGCTCAATTACAAGCTCAAAATGACCAGAAACAAAGAACTTTCTTCTGAAACTCGTCAGTCTAGTCTTGTTCTGAGAAATGAAGGCTATTTCATGCGAGAAATTGCCAAGAAACTGAAGATCTCGTACAACACTGTGTACTACTCCCTTCACAGAACAGCACAAACTCACACTTACCAGAATAAAAAGAGGAGTGGGAGGCCCAACTGAGCACAACTGAGCAAGAGGACAAGTACATTAGAGTGTCTAGTTTGAGAAACAGATGCCTCACAAGTCCTCAACTGGCAGCTTCATTAAATAGTACCTGTTAAACACCAGGCTCAACGTCAACAGTGAAGAGGTGACTCTCTCATGTGTAGGCCTAATATCAAAGTTAGTCTGCAATCAGGGTTAGGCCAAGTAGAATTTATTTATATTTTTTATTAACCTTTATTTAAACAGGGAGTCACATTGACATAAAACTATTTTACAAGCGAGCCCTGTATATATGTTTACAATTAAAACCCAGGAAATACATAAAACATAACAGCTCTACAGTACCAGTCAAAAGTTTGATGACAGCTTTCCACACTCTTGGCATTCTCTCAACCAGATTCATGAGGAATGCTTTTCTAACAGTCTTGAGGGAGTTCCCACATATGCTGAGCACTTTTTGGCTACTTTTTCTTCACGTTGCAGTCCAACTCATCCCAAACCATCTCAATTGGTTTGATGTCTGGTGATTTTGGAGGCTAGGTCATCTGATGCAGCACTCCATCACTCTCCTTGGTCAAATAGCCCTTACACAGCCTGGAGGTGTGTTTTGGGTCATTGTCCTGTTGAAAAACAAATGATAGTCCCACTAAGCGCAAACCAGATGGGTTGGTGTATCTCTGCAGAATGCTGTTGTAGCCATGCTGGTTAAGTGTGCCTTGAATTCTAAATAAATCACAGACAGTGTCACCAGCAAAGCAAAATTTGACCATGAAGGCCTGATTCACGCAGTCTCCTCTGAACAGATGATGTTGAGATGTGTCTGTTACTTGAACTCTGTGAAGCATTTATTTGGGCTGCAATCTGAGGTACAGTTAACTCTAATAAACTTATCCTCTGCAGCAAAGGTAACTCTGGATCTTCCTTTCCTTTGATGGTCGTTATGAGAGCTAGTTTTATCATATTGATGGTTTTTGCGACTGCACTTGAAGAAACTTTCTAAGTTCTTGACATTTTCCGGATTGACTGACCTTCATGTCTTAAAGTAATGATGGACTGTCATTTCTCTTTGCTTATTTGAGTTGTTCTTGCCATAATATGGACTTGGTCTTTTACCAAATAGGGCTATCTTCTGTTTACCACACCTACCTTGTCACAACACAATTGATTGGCTCAAATGTATTAAAAAGGAAAGAAATTCCACAAATTAACTTTTAACAAGGCACACCTGTTAATTAAAATGCATTCCAGGTGAATACCTCATGAAGCTGGTTGAGAGAATGCCAAGAGTGTGCAAAGCTGTCATCAAGGCAAAGGAAGGCTACATTGAATAATCTGAAATGTAACATATCATTTGATTTGTTTAACACTTTTTTGGTTACTATATGGCTCCATGTGTGTTACTTCATAATTTCGATTTGGTCACTATTATTCTACAATGTAGAAAATAGTAAAAAGAAAGAAAAACCCTTGAATGAGTAGGTGTGTCCAAACTTTTGACTGGTTTGGTACATTACAAATAAAACACACTATAATAAAACCCATAATACACATCAAACATATTTAAGAAAAGCAATCTCAGTCTGTAACATAAAAGTCTCTAATCATTAATTTAAGGATCCAGAATATCTAATTGCAAGGAATTCTGTGTATTGTACCACACACAAGGGGCAAAAAAACTAAAAGCAGATTTCCCCAATTCTGTGGCGAACAAAGGGAGTTAAATTAAGATATAAAAATTTAGTTCAGTAACATGAACAATTCTCAGGTCAATAAACTGCTAAAAATATGTAAATGGCATGCATTCATTAGCTGGCAATAAAAGTCATACTTAATCGGTATGTTCCTAGTCTATTTTGAAGTGTTATAGTTTGTACCACTGACACGATTGCCTCTACACAAAACATTTCTACGTGACCGTTCTGTAACATTGAGCCCTGCTGAACAGGTCCCGTATTTTTGGCAACAGCAACGTTCAACTGTTAATATACTCGGCTACAGAGACGAGTATAGAGGCTTTCGGAGGTATAATGACCATATTCGTAATCACTTGAACTATCTATCATAGCGTTCACAAGGATCCACAGTGGTAGATAGGAGAGAAATAAAACATAATGTCATCGTGTTGGCCAAAGCTGCTGTTATATTTGGCATCACAGCACACCACCAGAACACTTCTCAACAAGAGCACTTGTGTTTGTTCAATGTAGAATAGAGATGCAAAGCCACAACCAAGCAAGGCAAGGCTAAGGCTGTACAATGGCTCAGTTATTACACAAGTAGGGGAGTGCGAACTACAAGCAAATCATGATGGGGAAACATATATGCTAAAGTTCCAAATGGTGAAAACCCTGCAGCAGACTCTCCTTTCAGCAAGTGAAACCCTTGCAGCAGCCTCTCCTTGCAGCCAGCAGGTGAAAACCTTTCAGCAGCCTCTCTTTTCAGCAGGTGAAAACCTTTCAGCAGCCTCTCCTTGCAGCCAGGAGGTGAAAACCTTTCAGCAGACTCTCCTTTCAGCAGGTGAAAACCCTGCAGCAGACTCTCCTTTCAGCAGGTGAAAACCCTGCAGCAGACTCTCCTTTCAGCAGGTGAAAACCTTGCAGCAGCCTCTCTTTTCAGCAGGTGAAAACCTTGCAGCAGCCTCTCTTTTCAGCAGGTGAAAACCTTGCAGCAGCCTCTCCTTTCAGCAGGTGAAAACCTTACAGCAGCCTCTCCTTTCAGCAGCTGAAAACCTTGCAGCAGCCTCTCTTTTCAGCAAGTGAAAACCTTGCAGCGCCCTCTCTTTTCAGCAGGTGAAAACCTTGCAGCGCCCTCTCCTTTCAGCAGCTGAAAACCTTGCAGCAGCCTCTCTTTTCAGCAGGTGAAAACCTTGCAGCGCTCTCTTTTCAGCAGGTGAAAACCTTGCAGCGCCCCCTCTCTTTTCAGCAGGTGAAAACCTTGCAGCGCCCTCTCTTTTCAGCAGGTGAAAACCTTGCAGCGCCCTCTCTTTTCAGCAGGTGAAAACCTTGCAGCAGCCTCTCTTTTCCGCAGGTGAAAACCTTGCAGCAGCCTCTCTTTTCAGCAGGTGAAAACCTTGCAGTGCCCTCTCTTTTCAGCAGGTGAAAACCTTGCAGTGCCCTCTCTTTTCAGCAGGTGAACACCTTTGCTGCATACTCTCTTTTCAGCAGGTGAACACCTTTGCTGCATACTCTCTTTTCAGCAGGTGAAAACCTTGCAGCAGCATGTCAGCACATCTCAGAACCCCTCAGATGCAATTCTGAAACAGTTTGAGTATGTTTTTGATGGGACGTGGGCGCTGCCAGGTGAGCTCCTCCTGTTGAACAGATTCCTCGCTGAATCCCCATTCCACTGAAAGAAAATATGCTAAATGTGGTTGATTCAATGGAGGAACAGGGTGTCATTATGAAGGTCACCAAATCTAGTGGATAAGCAACATGGTTGTGGTGGAAAAGCCTGGAAAAATAAGAGTCTGCCTCGATCCAAGTGCCCTGAACAAAGCCTTATGTAGGCACATTACCAAATGCCAACCATTGAAGAGATACTGCCAAGCCTGGCAAAAGTGAAAATCTTTTCTGTTAGGGATGAAAAAAATGGGTACTGGCAGGTACGTTTGGATGAAGAGAGTAGTTACCTCACCACATTTTGGACCCCCAATGGTAGATACTGGTAGACAAGGTTATCTTTTGGAGTGAAACCATCTGCAGAGGAATATCAGCGAAGACAACATGATGCACTGGGACTGCCAGGAACTGTCAGGAAAAGCGTCATAGCTGATGACGTCCTACAGCTGGGATACAAGGGAAGAAGCAGTGCAGGACCATGAGCACAACCTGACTCAGCTCCTACAAAAAGCAAGGGAGATGAATCTAAGGCTGAATAAAGACAAAGTTAAGCTCAGGCTCACAAGTATTCCATACATGGGACATCTCTTGACAGCTGAAGGCCTGAAGCCAGACCCCAAGAAGGTGGAGGCAGTACAGAAAATGCCGCCATCTACAGACGCTAAGGCAGTGCAGCGACTGCTTGTTTTGTAAATTACTTAGCCAAATTCGTACCTCCTCTGTCTGACATATCTGAGCCATTGCATCAGCTGACCAATAAAGATGTACTGTGGGCATTGCTTCCTCAACATGATGCTGCATTGGAGCAAATCAAGAAATTGGTAAGCAACTAAACCAATTTCTGAGGTACTATGACCTCTCTGAGGAAGTGACCCTACAATGTGATGCAAGTAACAAAGGCCTAGGGGCTGCACTCCTGCAGCAGGGGCAGCCCATTGCATTTGCTTCAAGGACATTGACACCCACGGAGAAAGGATATGCCCAAATTGAAAAGGACTGACCGTTTTGATC
This sequence comes from Oncorhynchus clarkii lewisi, assembly GCF_045791955.1. Lineage (NCBI taxonomy): Eukaryota > Metazoa > Chordata > Actinopteri > Salmoniformes > Salmonidae > Oncorhynchus > Oncorhynchus clarkii. Next base: position 2,666,481 of record NC_092179.1, on the reverse strand, counting down.
AATACCTTTATGGTAGGGACTTTATCTCGGTGCACACTGATCACAAGCCGCCTGAGGTTATCTTCAAAAAAACTCCTCTGTCTGCCCAGAAGAGACTACAGAGGATGATGCTAAAGCTTCAGCGTTATCAACTATAGGTAGTATACAAGAAAGGAATAGAGCTTCTCATTGCAGATTTTATGTCCAGGGCAGCACTAACAACAACTAGTCACCCACGATATTGGACAAAGGAGACAGTATATGCTCTACAGGCTGAGTTTGAAGATGTGAACCATGATCCTGATCAAAACATCTCCCCGCAGACACGGGATGCTATTTAAGCTCATTCAGCAGAGGACAGAACTTCTGGAGCAACATGACCCAAGAAATTAAACATTTTGTGGCTGTGTGCAGCATATGCAATGCTAATCTACCTAAGCAGCAAAAGGAAACGCTGCACCATCATGACGTACCAGCACGTCCTTGGTCTAAAGAGGGAATGGATCTGTTCACCGTACAGAACGTTTATTTTCTGATTATAGTGGACTACTATTCAGATTTTTGGAAGGTGGAGAAAGTGATTGACATAACAGTGCTTGCATGATCGACTGTTGTAAGCAGCAGTTTAGCAGATATGGCATACCTGACAGTGGTGTAGTTACGGATAATGGTCCCCAGTTCATGAGTCAAGACTTTGCTATGTTTTCAAAAGCCTGGGAGTTCCAACGTGTGACCTCCCCACCCTGGATTCAACAGTGAAAATAGCAAAGACTCCCATCACAAAGGCTATGCAGGAAGGCACAGATGTGTGGCAAGCGATGTGTGGCTTCAGCAGCAGTCCTGTCTTGACGCACTCGCTCTCTAGTTGCCAACAACTCCCAAGCTCCTCGCACCAAAGGTCATTAGGGATGTTCAGACACACAATCATGCACGCCAGGACAAGTCAAAACATTACTATGACCAGCATGCAAAAAATCTGCCTGTAATAAAACAAGACCAAGCTGTCAGAGTGCTCCTGTCACCTCAAGCCAGGGATGCCACATGGAGTCTTGGCACACGCATAGGGCACATCAGCGTAAGGTCACATGAAGTGTTAGGAAAGGGCCGAAAGTAAAGAAAAAACCGGAGGGACATACGCACAGTTCAGGAGAGAATAGGGCACAGGAGGGCCACATGGGAAGACTGTGAATATCCTCTGGATGGTGTGGGCAGGACACATAATGAGGAGACGGGGAAGACCCCATCAGGGCAGTTATCTCTGCCGACCGTGCCACCACAATTTCAGAAAGATGTGGCAGAGGAAGGAGAGGCCCTGAGGCTCCTAGAGGTGCCCAACATCCCAGAGGTACCTTAAGAGTTGGACAATTAATTGTATTATTATTTTAAAAAGTGTTGACAAATAGGGATTTTCACTGTGGTATTAAAAAGGTATGAAGAGCTCGTGCTAATTTTATATGAAAAAGAAGATGTTGAGGTAATGGGCATAGTGCCAACCCAGAGATGACGCAAGTTGGGCGCCTATCTAGGATAGACAAACAGGTGCATTATAAGTATCTGATTAGGATGTCGCGATCTGTAAGGTAATACCTGACCTAACTCTCCGACGTAAGTTATTTGCACACACATATTAACAGCTAGTAAAGCTCGCAATGGCTTGTAATTATTATTATTACCGTTAATAAAAAATAAATAGTACATTTTACAGGTTATGATCAAAACAACAATTACGTCTCTGACATAATAAAGAGGGAGAATGGTAAACATGCACTTCGAACAAACGTCGTCTTTGTGTTTTGGGTCACTGCCGTGTTCTTGCACGGTTACGTAGAGTGACGTCACATGACATTGATACTCCTTTGTAGGAAGAGTATCATGTGATCCTGTCAGATTTGTATTATTACTTTTTTTACAGTATTCATCATTTATTGTCGCTGTATCTGTCTGTAATTTGAATCACGTTTACGTTTCCTTATGCAATATCCGTTTTGTATGAAATCATATATTTACAAAATCATCAGAGTGGGTGGCAAGGAATAAGTTAGCCCTAAATATTTCTAAAACTAAATGCATTGTATTAACCTCAACTAAATCTTGTAATAAATAATGTGGAAATTGAGCAAGTTGAGATGACTAGACTGCTTGGAGTAACCCAGATTGTAAACTGTCATGGTCAAAACATATTGATGCAGTAGTAGCTGAGATGAAGAGTAGTCTGTCTATAATAAAGCGATGCTCTGCCTTCTTATCAACACTATCAACAAGGTAGGTCCTACAGGCCCTAGTTTTGTCGCACTACTGTTCAGTCGTGTGGTCAGGTGCCACAAAAAAGGACTTAGGAAAATTGCAATTGGTTCAGAACAGGGCAGCATGGCTGGCCCTTGGATGTACACAGAGAGCTAATATTAATAATATGCATATCAATCTCTCCTGGCTGAAAATGGAGGAGAGACTGACTTCATCACTACTTTTATTTATGAGAGGTAATGAATGACATTATGAATGCACTGAGCTGTCTGTCTAAACTACTGGACACAGCTCGGACACCCATCCATATCCCACAAGACATGCCTCAAGAGGTCTCTTCATAGTCCCCAAGTCCAGAACAGAATATGGGAGGCACACAGTACTACATAGAGCCGTGACTACATGGAACTCTATTCCACATCAAGTAACTGACGCAAGCAGTGAAATTTGATTTAAAAAACAGATTAAAAAAACAACTTACTGAACAGCAGGGACTGTGAAGTAACACAAACATTGGCACAGACACACGCACGCACGCACACGATAACATACACACTATACATACACACGGATTTAGCACTGTAGACATGTGGTAGTGGTGGAGTAGGGGCCTGAGGGCACACAATGTGTTGTAAAATATGTGAATGTATTGTATGTTTTTAAAATTGTGTAAACTGCCTTAATTTTGCTGGACCCCAGGAAGAGTAGCTGCTGCTTAGGCAGGAACTAATGGGGATCCATAATAAATACAAAAATACAAATATATGCAACAATAAATGACACATTTTCTTCCGTGAACCGGATAAGTTGTGAAGAACAATATGCAGACATTTTGTAGTTTATTTTTTTAACCCTAATCGGATTCTGATCAATATATTCGCCAATATCATTATAATATTGCACAAATATGTCTGAATCATCCCAAATATATTTGTCTGAGCTACAAAAAAAACAAAAAACTATAATTGTAGGATTCCACGTATAGAGTTCATGGCAGAAAACAAGCGTATGTATGTACATCTTTATACATACTGTTTTATATTGATATTGGAGCCTTGAGAACCTCAAAAATATACTATTTAAACATACTACACCCTTTATATATAAATGTGAAATTTCCGTTTTTAGTTTTAAATAATTCTAATAAGCTGTTTCTGCTTTGTCATTATGGGCTATTGTGTTCAGATTGATAAGGAAAAAAACATCTTAAAAAAAGTAAAGGGGTCTGAATACTTTCCGAAAGCACTGTATATCAATCAGCATTGTGCCTATCTTACTAGGCTATAGTTTGTGAACTGTATACTGTAAAATTTTATCTTTTTTTAGACCATGAATATATTCATTTATATCAATGAAGTTTGGTGAAACAACTATCAAATTATATGCTGCTGTAAATAGGCATACGTTATTGTACTTCATCAGCCAGTAAGCTTCAATAGGACACATGGAAAGAGACCCTATGTCCTACCATTTGAAATTATGGTGTAGGGTACAATGCCCTGCTAAAAATATATGGGTTGGGCAACAGTACATTTCCCTGAATAGGTTCAGAAGGTGAGGGGTCAGGGGTCAACGTCGGGGGACCAGGCTGCTCCTGAGGGAGGTGGTGGCGGCCTTCTCCCTCTCCTGTGGGAGAGAGCGAGACAGAGCGAAAGAAGCAGGGGTGGTGTATGATTTCAGAAAGCATAGCAGTCGTCATCTGAGCTCTCAGCAATAGAACTTCTATTTTCATCTGAGTTCTCATCTACATCAGAGTCATCAAAAATATCCCCTTCTCCCAGAATCAGATTGTGGTAGGTATTCCTGGTGTTGACTTGGTCTTGTGCCAGTTCACTCAATCATCTCTTCAGGTGGCAGAGAAGGCCATTCTTCCCTCCCTCTGACAACTCCAGTCCACTGCACGTAAAGCAGGGAATAATTTACAATTCCACTACACAAAATAGTGTGGAGGGTATTTGTAAAGCCAGACAAAAAAGTTCAGTCCAAAGATAGTATAAACCTCAACTTACTCTGAACTTGCAGGTGTTGGGACAGTGCCTCCAGAGTTCCCGCTGCTCTTTGTAGGCTCCCCAAGTGCCTCTTCATTTCCTGCACCAGGATCCTCTCTTCCCCCTGCAGTCTGTTCACCAACATCAGTCTGTTGAATATTTCCTTTTTTGATGGCAAGATGGCTGTGGCCTGTGAGATGTAAACTCACAGAGGTATATAACAGAACAATAGCAATGATTGCAGCCTACGCTAAATGTAAAAATTCAATCAAAACAGATACCAACTGCAATCATATACTTACTGGTGCCAAGTCTCTCCCATGGCAACACAAAGTTGTCAGTATTGATCAGCTCATCCACTGTGGGGAGCCTAAACTCTGCCTGCTGCTCGTCAAGTTGATCAATGGCAGCTGTCAAGGCTGCTTTGTCCTCAACAGTTTTTCTCAGAATCTGATGCCACCTCTTGTTGTCGTCTGAATAAAAGGGATGATTAGACGGATTGAAGATTCAGATACAGTGCCTTGCGAAAATATCCGGCCCCCTTGAACTTTGCGACCTTTTGCCACATTTCAGACTTCAAACATAAAGATATAAAACTGTATTTTTTGTGAAGAATCAACAACAAGTGGGACACAATCATGAAGTGGAACGACATTTATCGGATATTTCAAACTTTTTTAACTAATCAAAAACTGAAAAATTGGGCGTGCAAAATTATTCAGCCCCCTTAAGTGACTACTTTGTAGCGCCACCTTTTGCTGCGATTACAGCTGTAAGTCGCTTGGGGTATGTCTCTATCAGTTTTGCACATCGAGAGACTGACATTTTTTCCCATTCCTCCTTGCAAAACAGCTCGAGCTCAGTGAGGTTGGATGGAGAGCATTTGTGAACAGCAGTTTTCAGTTCTTTCCACAGATTCTCGATTGGATTCAGGTCTGGACTTTGACTTGGCCATTCTAACACCTGGATATGTTTATTTTTGAACCATTCCATTGCAGATTTTGCTTTATGTTTTGGATCATTGTCTTGTTGGAAGACAAATCTCCGTCCCAGTCTCAGGTCTTTTGCAGACTCCATCAGGTTTTCTTCCAGAATGGTCCTGTATTTGGCTCCATCCATCTTCCCATCAATTTTAACCATCTTCCCTGTCCCTGCTGAAGAAAAGCAGGCCCAAACCATGATGCTGCCACCACCATGTTTGACAGTGGGGATGGTGTGTTCAGCTGTGTTGCTTTTACGCCAAACATAACGTTTTGCATTGTTGCCAAAAAGTTAAATTTTGGTTTCATCTGACCAGAGCACCTTCTTCCACATGTTTGGTGTGTCTCCCAGGTGGCTTGTGGCAAACTTTAAACGACACTTTTTATGGATATCTTTAAGAAATGGCTTTCTTCTTGCCACTCTTCCATAAAGGCCAGATTTGTGCAATATACGACTGATTGTTGTCCTATGGACAGAGTCTCCCACCTCAGCTGTAGATCTCTGCAGTTCATCCAGACTGATCATGGGCCTCTTGGCTGCATCTCTGATCAGTCTTCTCCTTGTATGAGCTGAAAGTTTAGAGGGACGGCCAGGTCTTGGTAGATTTGCAGTGGTCTGATACTCCTTCCATTTCAATATTATCGCTTGCACAGTGCTCCTTGGGATGTTTAAAGCTTTGGAAATCTTTTTGTATCCAAATCCGGCTTTAAACATCTTCACAACAGTATCTCGGACCTGCCTGGTGTGTTCCTTGTTCTTCATGATGCTCTCTGCGCTTTTAACGGACCTCTGAGACTATCACAGTGCAGGTGCATTTATACGGAGACTTGATTACACACAGGTGGATTGTATTTATCATCATTAGTCATTTAGGTCAACATTGGATCATTCAGAGATCCTCACTGAACTTCTGGAGAGAGTTTGCTGCACTGAAAGTAAAGGGGCTGAATAATTTTGCACGCCCAATTTTTCAGTTTTTGATTTGTTAAAAAAGTTTGAAATATCCAAGAAATGTTGTTCCACTTCATGATTGTGTCCCACTTGTTGTTGATTCTTCACAAAAAAATACAGTTTTATACCTTCATGTTTGAAGCCTGAAATGTGGCAAAAGGTCGCAAAGTTCAAGGGGGCCGAATACTTTCGCAAGGCACTGTATATTGCATGACTATAAGTTACAGAGCTACTATAGAGGCACAAACAAAGAGAGGACAAAGCAATCAATTCATTTCTAAAGCATTTGTTGTCATGCAGGTATAACGTTATACAAGGCACGCAGAGTTGTGACTCACAAGGTACTCTGCTGTTTATGGTCATGCAACTTCTCAGTTTAATGAAATGTCTTACATTAGATCAATTAATAGCATAGGTCATGCCTACATTTGATCATAAACATGGTCTGATGTGTATGACTAATGCATTTTCTTTCACAAATTAGTTTTATTGCTTGAATAATAATGTGTTTGAGGTCATATTGTTGTTGGGTCTTACCTGTCAACAGTAGAAGTAGTGTTTCCTCTGTTTCACACTGAGGTAAAGCCCCTCAATCTTCTTCTGGAGATGCCCTGTCTGACTATCCTGTCTAATGGTAGAGGTAGTGTTTCCTCTGTTTCACACTGAGGCAAAGACCTGCCTGTCCTGTCTGACTATCCTGTCTAATGGTAGAGGTAGTGTTTCCTCTGTTTCACACTGAGGCAAAGACCTGTCTGTCCTGTCTGGCTATCCTGTCTAATGGTAGAGGTAGTGTTTCCTCTGTTTCACACTGAGGTAAAGGCCTGTCTGTCCTATCTGACTATCCTGTCTAATGGTAGAGGTCGTGTTTCCTCTGTTTCACACTGAGGTAAAGACCTATCTGTCCTGTCTGACTATCCTGTCTAATGGTAGAGGTAGTGTTTCCTCTGTTTCACACTGAGGTAAAGACCTGTCTGTCCTATCTGACTATCCTGTCTAATGGTAGAGGTAGTGTTTCCTCTGTTTCACACTGAGGCTAAGACCTGCCTGTCCTGTCTGACTATCCTGTCTAATGGTAGAGGTAGTGTTTCCTCTGTTTCACACTGAGGTAAAGACCTGTCTGTCCTATCTGACTATCCTGTCTAATGGTAGAGGTAGTGTTTCCTCTGTTTCACACTGAGGCAAAGACCTGTCTGTCCTGTCTGGCTATCCTGTCTAATGGTAGAGGTAGTGTTTCCTCTGTTTCACACTGAGGTAAAGACCTGTCTGTCCTATCTGACTATCCTGTCTAATGGTAGAGGTAGTGTTTCCTCTGTTTCACACTGAGGCAAAGACCTGTCTGTCCTGTCTGGCTATCCTGTCTAATGGTAGAGGTAGTGTTTCCTCTGTTTCACACTGAGGTAAAGACCTGTCTGTCCTATCTGACTATCCTGTCTAATGGTAGAGGTAGTGTTTCCTCTGTTTCACACTGAGGCAAAGACCTGTCTGTCCTGTCTGGCTATCCTGTCTAATGGTAGAGGTAGTGTTTCCTCTGTTTCACACTGAGGTAAAGACCTGTCTGTCCTGTCTGGCTATCCTGTCTAATGGTAGAGGTATTGTTTCCTCTGTTTCACACTGAGGTAAAGACCTGTCTGTCCTGTCTGGCTATCCTGTCTAATGGTAGAGGTAGTGTTTCCTCTGTTTCACACTGGTAAAGCCCCTCAATCTTCTTCTGGAGATGCCCTGTCTGACTATCCTGAAGTGTGGCTGTCAAACATAGGGCAAGTTACAAACATGACTCCAATGACATCAATGCAATTATGAAGTTGAGAGACAGAGAAACGTTTACTTTTCTACCTGTTGGATTCTGGCTTGAAATATACTTATTCCTGTCATCATATTAGAACATATTGATTACTTTATATGTATAAGTAATGTATATGTTAGGGGTCAATTAAGGGTGAATGGGAACTTTGGGTATAGAAAGTTACTGAGTGAGACAGGGGGGAGTGCAGAAAGTTCATATTCTGTTCAAACATGTTATTGCTGAATATTCATATTTCTAAGGAAGGAGGCAAAGGGTAGCAGTCTGGTTTCAGTTCCTGACAAGGCAGGCCAGCTGCTGTGGAACTAGGACAATGAGGGATGTGGAACTCAACTCAGGATAAGTCAACAGTTGAAGGGGAGGGGGGCCATAGGGGTCAACCCTGAAGACCATCTGACTACAGTCCTATCTCATATTCACACACTTCCACGCCCATGAGGGTCCTAGATTTAGGCAGGGCCATGACAATACCAGTTAGAGGAACAGACTGAGTTTCTGCCTAACAACAGAGAAGGAGTGTTTATCTAAGGCATGCAAGGCGGTGACTCCGCCTAGTCGGAAGGTATACATAAATGGTTGTGTTGAATAAAATGTGAGATTTTTCTGGTTGTCCGTTTGAGTTTTTGCTCTAATTCTTGAGAACCTAACATACCTCCAGGCTACTGTTGCACCTCAGCAACCCACTCACGAAGCACAGCGTTGCTGATGTCCAGCTCTGCCTGCTTTTCTTCAAGGAAACTAGTCTCCTCCTTCAGTCTTTTGACATTCTGAAAAAAATTCAATTCAATTAAGGAATAACACAGGTGAAGGTTATACTTTTTCAAGTGAATCAATCTAAAATATTTGACTTTAATGTATACAGTCATCCTGATGTTTTCCTACATCAAGATGACTAATAAATACTAAAAAGCTGAGCCAGGATTGCAGACAGAAGATCAGACTTGTAGAAATAGAGAAACAAGAATGAGAAAGCAGATACAGGTATAAAAAATAAAAAAAAGTTTTATGAAACCTCGTCCCCCCCCAAAATACCTTCACATATCTCTCTGCCAACTTGCGATCCATGTTGGCAAACTTCCTCTTATTCCAGACCATTGTCAGGAGTGTGATGTCTGTCCGTACTGTTGGAAAAACATCTTCAGTCAGCTATTCTAATAAATTACTACTGTGTGCCTAACCAATCATCATAAAGACTGCAATTACAGTCATGTGTAAGATATAAAAACAATAAAATCATTAACATAGCATAACATAACATCATCATAGCATCATCATAGCATCATCAGTTAAGGCCAAAAAGGAAATGTCCTTCACTGTCAGCTTCTCCCTTCAGCAGTAACATGGGTCCAATAAAAAAAAGTGCATGCTGATCTTTTTGTTATGAAGCATATTTTTGTGATATTATATTGCAGTTGGTCTTCTTTTTAGAAGAACATTCATTGTTAACTAGGTCATTTTCCATTAAGAAAAATTGTGGGATAGTAATTTGTCTTTTTGAATGATCCAAACCCCTCCGAGACACACACAGACACAGATAGGTTGGAGAAACACGGTCAGATGTCTGGGATTTGAACCCAGCTCTCTAACCTCTAGGCTACTTGCCACCACCCTGGTGGTTTGGTTTGATGTATAATTTTGTGATGTCATCTTGCAGTCTGTCACTCTATTTAGTGAGAAGCCTTTTGAGAAAGGCTTCTACGACGGTGTCTTGTGGCATTACATTGTAGTCCAGCTTTATATCCAGAACTGCTGTCACGACAAAGTACATGTCCAAGGCTGAAGAAGGTTTAGGATTGCAACATAATTCCCTTAATAATGTGTAAGTATAAAGTGGTCCTTATATTTGAGCTCCAGCACACTTAGTAGTTAATAAGATAAACCTAATTGCCCCTCTCCTGGACTGTCACCTTGCCACGATGGAGAGGCTTGCGTTCTCCAATGACCCTGAGCGCAAAGCTGGAGGGGGTGCAGCCAAGCCGGTCGAAGGGTAGGAGGCAGACAAAGCAATCCATGATCCTCCATGTTGGGGGTTAAGCATGGGCCTAACTACCCCACCCCGGTAAAAACTCAAACATTGACGAATGGAAACCAAATAAATTGCACCATAACAGGACATTTAAAGGTATAATTATACCCTGAACAAAACATCAACACATAAGAAGGTAGTACAAACCCTGAGGCCTCCCGGAAGCAGTATTCCACTGATAGCATGCATCTCCTATGAGCAGGCAGGACAATGGAGGAGAGCGCTTCCACAAAGCTTGTCTATTTCAAACCGCCTGTCTACTCGAGGAATGCCTTCTGGAATGTTTCGCCACATATCTTTCCACTCTAATAACATGCAAAACATATAAGTAAGGGGCAATTTTTATATTAGGGACAAATATTAATCACAAATGTATTAAAATGATCGTTTGATGAGTATATACACACTTACCCTGCCAAAGTGCTTTTTTCTTCCATCAAACATTCCCACAAAGGCTTGACGGGAGCATCCTGGGGCCAACACCATCATGTCTTCAAAGGACTTGAAGAGGTCCACAGTGAAGGTGGTGAGACGAGTCCCGGTGGCTGCCCAGTAGACATTCTTTAAAACTTTGTCCAGCCCCACTGTCCAATGTCTCAGACACCTGGATCAGATCAGAGCAGGAAGGGACAGGTTGAAGCACCCTGAGTCAGAAGTAATTATTAGGAAGTAATTAATTACATTATTTAAACAACCATACAGCTGTGGCACAGACATGGGCAAAATACAAACTAGAAACCAGAATGTGACACAATAAAAATCCAAAATAAATTGTTCTATATATTTGGACTGTAAATACCAATGCATTGAAAATTGTGCAGTATGACTCAAAAGTATTGCAGGAGGTGCTATCAGATTTGATTTGAAACACCTAAACAATAAACACACACCTCTCTCCTGGAAGGTAAGAGACCACTCATCATCCTGATGAATTATGGTGGTTGGGACAAGGGGCAATAAAACCCTTCAAATTGAGACTTCCTGTTGTGCAAACCTTGATGCTATAGGTGGCTATGTCACATGCGGCACAGAGAAGATGCCCGGGCAGGCACTTTGCACCGGACAACAGCATCCTCACTGTTGCAATACTGCCACTGGCCCAACATAGTACCTTCAGCAAAGAGCATGCTGTCCACCATTACCAATACTGCCACTGGCCCAACATAGTACCTTCAGCAGAGAGCATGCTGTCCACCATTACCAATACTGTCACTGGCCCAACATAGTACCTTCAGCAGAGAGCATGCTGTCCACCATTACCAATACTGTCACTAGCCCAACATAGTACCTTCAGCAGAGAGCATGCTGTCCACCATTACCAATACTGTCACTAGCCCAACATAGTACCTTCAGCAGAGAGCATGCTGTCCACCATTACCAATACTGTCACTAGCCCAACATAGTACCTTCAGCAAAGAGCATGCTGTCCACCATTACCAATACTGCCACTGGCCCAACATAGTACCTTCAGCAGAGAGCATGCTGTCCACCATTACCAATACTGTCACTGGCCCAACATAGTACCTTCAGCAGAGAGCATGCTGTCCACCATTACCAATACTGTCACTGGCCCAACATAGTACCTTCAGCAGAGAGCATGCTGTCCACCATTACCAATACTGTCACTGGCCCAACATAGTACCTTCAGCAGAGAGCATGCTGTCCACCATTACCAATACTGCCACTGGCCCAACATAGTACCTTCAGCAGAGAGCATGCTGTCCACCATTACCAATACTGTCACTGGCCCAACATAGTACCTTCAGCAGAGAGCATGCTGTCCACCATTACCAATACTGTCACTGGCCCAACATAGTACCTTCAGCAGAGAGCATGCTGTCCACCATTACCAATACTGCCACTGGCCCAACATAGTACCTTCAGCAGAGAGCATGCTGTCTACCATTACCAATACTGTCACAACATAGTACCTTCAGCAGAGAGCATGCTGTCCACGATTATCAATAATGCCACTGGCCCAACACAATGCCTTCAGCAGAGAGCATGCTGTCCACCATTACCAATCCTGTCACTAGCCCAACACAGTACCTTCAGCAGAGAGCATGCTGTCCACCATTACCAATCCTGTCACTAGCCCAACACAGTACCTTCAGCAGAGAGCATGCTGTCCACCATTACCAATACTGCCACTGGCCCAACATAGTACCTTCAGCAGAGAGCATGCTGTCCACCATTACCAATCCTGTCACTAGCCCAACACAGTACCTTCAGCAGAGAGCATGCTGTCCACCATTACCAATACTGCCACTAGCCCAACACAGTACCTTCAGCAGAGAGCATGCTGTCCACCATTACCAATCCTGTCACTAGCCCAACACAGTACCTTCAGCAGAGAGCATGCTGTCCACCATTACCAATCCTGTCACTGGCCCAACACAATGCCTTCAGCAGAGAGCATACTGTCCACCATCAGCTCCTGCAGATCTTGTGGGGAGTCTTGTGGAGATAAAGATAAAACATTTTTTTAAACATGACAGAACCCATTAAATTAATTGCTTGGCTGTATAAAAAAAGGTTAAAGTTGGTGTGGCATTTGTCTGGCATTGTAGCAAACGGTACCTGTATCTTGTGGGGATAGGTGCAGGAGCATGGATACTGCAGGAGGATGGGTACTGGTACTAGAAACTATTAAATACAAATTGTGTTATATTTCTTAATCAACACAACTTAAAGGCATTAGTATAACTGTGTTTTTTGAGTGAAGACATGAGAATCCACTACGACAGACATACGTCATAAAAGTATGATATACTTTACATCGTTATATTATATATATATATCATTAATTGACATGTGGGTAACTATGTGGTTTTAAGGTTGACCTGGATTCAAGCCTACCTCAGGTCAATACCCCCTTCTACCATTTGATTTCCTTAGGGTCAAGCCTACCTCAGGTCAATACCCCCTCCTACCATTTGATTTCCTTAGGGTCAAGTGACCTGGATTCAAGCCTACCTCAGGTCAATACCCCCTTCTACCATTTGATTTCCTTAGGGTCAAGTGACCTGGATTCAAGCCTACCTCAGGTCAATACCCCCTCCTACCATTTGCTACTCTGATGAGCAGAAGTAGGATAGTGTATGAGTGTCAAAAGCTTGTCATGTTAAGGTGTGAGGGATTTGTGATAGAGAAGCACAGGTTGTGTTTTCTGAACCGAGGGAGTAGTGTAACGATCCAAGCCTTGATAAGTCTGTTAGGAAATCTCCCAAGGGAGTTCTCGCTCTTGGCATCTCCCTTGGAGTTCCTTTAGGGCAGGTTATACCAAACCTCTCCTCGGGCCCCTCCAGAAGTTTCACATTTTTGTTTTAACCCTTAACGTGCACAAATGGTTCAATTAGTCAATTAATCATCAAGCTTCTTTTAAAAAAATATATATATATATATTTTTTATTTTACCCCTTTTTCGTGGTATCCAATTGTTGTAGTAGCTACTATCTTGTCTACAACTCCCGTACGGGCTCGGGAGAGACGAAGGTTGAAAGTCATGCGTCCTCCGATACACAACCCAACCAAGCCGCACTGCTTCTTAACACAGCACGCATCCAACCCGGAAGCCAGCCGCACCAATGCGCCGGAGGAAACACTGTGCACCTGGCCACCTTGGTTAGCGCACACTGCGCCCAGCCCCGCCACAGGAGTCGCTGGTGCGCGATGAGACACCCCTACCGACCAAGCCCTCCCTAACCCGGGCGACGCCAGGCCAATTGTGCGTCGCCCCACGGACCTCCCGGTCGCGGCCGGTTACGACAGAGCCTGGGCGCGAACCCAGGGACTCTGATGGCACAGCTGGCGCTGCAGTACAGCGCCCTTAACCACTGCGCCACCCGGGAGGCCCCAATCATCAAGCTTTTGACTAATTAATTTATTTGGGGTAATTTAGGGTTAAAACAGAAATGTGAAACTTCTCGGGGGGGCGGTGGAGAAACCGTGTTTTAGGGTCAGATGCCCCAGGGTCAAGCTCTATTTTGGGCGATGCTCACCCCCGCCATTAGCTGCAATATGGTGACCTGTTCCGGTAAGGTCCATGTCTTCCTCTGTGACCTTTGATGACAATAATATACAATTGAAATGTTTTTATTTTCTTTATTTCACATTTATTTAACCAGGTAGGCCAGTTGAGATCAAGTTCTCATTTACAACTGCGACCTGGCCAAGATAAAGCATAGCAGTGCGACACATACAACACACATGGAATAAACAAACGTACAGTCAATAACACAATAGAAAAAAATCTATATACAGTGTGTGCAAATGAGATAAGATTAGGAAGGTAAGGCAATAAATAGACCACAGTGGCGAAGTAATTACAATTTAGTAAATTATCGCTGGAGTGATAGATGTGCCGAAGATGAACGTGCAAGTAGAGATACTGGGGTGCAAAGGAGCAAAAAATAATTGTTACTTTTATGATTTTATTTCACCTTTATTTAACCAGGTAGGCTAGTTAAGAACAAGTACTGATTTGCAACTGCAACCTGGCCAAGTTAAAGCAAAGCAGTTCAGCACATACAACACCACAATTACACATGGAATAAACAAACATACTATCAACAATACAGTAGAAAAATCTATATACAGCATGTGCAAATGAGGTAGGATAAGAGGGGTAAGGCAATAAATTTGCCATGGTCCCGAAGAAATGACAACTTAGCAATTAAACACCGGAATGGTAGGATGTGCAGAAGATGAATGTGCAAGTAGAGATACTGGGGTGCAAAGGAGCAAGATAAATAAATACAGTATGGAAATAAATACAGAGAAAAATGCTTATTGAAATTCTCAATTATTATGGATTTATCGGTGGTGACAGTGTTTCCTAGCCTCAGTGCAGTGGGCAGCTGGGAGGAGTAGTTGGTGAGGAGGCTTCTAATGTTAACATGTATGAAACCGAGGCTTTTGCTATTACAGAAGTCAACAAATGAGAGCACCTGGGAAATGGGGGTGGAGCTAGGCGCTGCAGGGCCTGGATTAACCTCTACATCACCAGAGGAACAGAGGAGGAGTAGAATAAGGGTACTGCTAAAGGCTATAAGAACTGGTCTTCTAGTGCATTCGGAAAAGAGAGTAAAAGGAGCAGTTTTCTGGGCATGGAACAGTAGATTCAAGACATAATGTACAGACAAGGGTATGGTAGGATGTGAATACGCCAAAGCATTGAGTGACGATGAGAGAGGTTTTGTCTCTTGGGACATCATTTAGACCAGGTGAGGTCACCGCATGTGTGGGAGCAGAAACAAAAGGGCTTGCTAAGGCATATTGAGCAGGGCTGGAGGCTCTACAGTGAAATAAGACAATAATCACTAACCAAAACAGCAATGGACAAGGCATATTGACATTAGGGAGAGGCATGCATAGCCGAGTGATCGTAGCGACCAGTGGATAGCTAGGCGAGCTGGAGACACGGCGATTCAGACAGCTAGCTGGCCGGGGCTAGCAAGCCAGCAGAAGGGCCTTAGGGGGACGTCGCGACGGAAGGAGTCTGTTGTAGCCCCCTTGGACGGTTACGTCGGCAGACCAGGCGTGTTGGATCGGCTGGGCTCCGTGTAGGCAGTAAAAGGGTCCAGGCCAATTGGCAAAATAGGTTTTGTAGCCCATGAGGCAGACAGGACTGGCATATGATATCTATTTAGAAAAAATGGTTACACTTTACATGCGTAAACAAACACACAAAACATGTACATGTAGGTAGGGGTGAAGTGACTATGCATAGATAATAAACAGCAAGTAGCAGCAGTGTACAAGGCAAATGGAGGGGGAGTGTCAATGTAAATAGTTCAGCAAGTCTTATGGCTTGGGGGTAGAGTCTGTTGGTCCTAGACTTGGCGCTCCGGTTCCGCTTGCCGTGCGGTAGCAGAGAGAACAGTCTATGACAGGGGTGTCAAAGTCAAATGGACGGAGGGCCAAATAAAAAAATCAGCTACAAGACGAGGGCCGGACTGTTCGAATGTTCATTGAAAAATTTTTAAATGACGCATATAGTCTAGTGAACCTAATTGAACCTACTGAAAACCTAACAAATATATTACAATATGATCAGATAAATAAAGCAATATTTTCTTATGGCTCTGTCAGTAATCTTTAATTTTCAACAGACACAAAAGACAAATTTCCTTTATATAAATATCCCCATAACATGAACATTAAATGAAAGAAACCGGTATTCAAGGCACCATCAGTAGACTATATTTTCTATTTTAGCAAAAGTGGGCTAAATTTACTTCAAAGAAAAAACAATAATAGCAATTTTCTATCATCCACTCAACTGAAATATTTTTAAAATATAATTGGATTGAAATACAAAAAAATAAAGTGCAAAAATCTATTAATCAAAAACAACACTTTGTTTAAGGAGAAGTAACATGCAGTGAAAACAAATATTAAATTTTAACTTTTAAACTTGAACTGAGT
Source organism: Oncorhynchus clarkii lewisi (assembly GCF_045791955.1). NCBI lineage: Eukaryota > Metazoa > Chordata > Actinopteri > Salmoniformes > Salmonidae > Oncorhynchus > Oncorhynchus clarkii. The sequence continues at coordinate 2,650,082 of NC_092179.1, read as the reverse complement.
AAAAACTCTAAATATGTGATTGCACAGTAATGTTCACTTGTTTGAGGTTGAGGGTGATACTTGGTGGTGTCCCATCTTTTCCACAAGTTCATCAATGTTCGGGGTAAGGCTCTGAGCTGAAGAAATCCTCAGAATTGAGTGGAGGTGTTCAGCAGTAAGTCGACTTCTGTGTGATGTTTTGTTCAGGTTCATCAAAGAAAACAGTTGTTCACACAGGTATGTGCTGCCAAACATAGACAACGTTTGAGCAGCCTGGATGCGCAGCTGGGGCATTGTGCCGGGGAGGAAACGGGCGAACTCCGCAGCACCCACTGCCGCATATTTTGCCCTCAGTGCATCATTGCATTGGAGGTCAATCAACTCCATTTGGAGGTTTGGTGGTGAGCTTTCCACGTCAACAGCAAATGGGTTACCGAGCAGTTCCAACCTGCTTTTTTGTGCTTCAAAGTCAGCAAATCGGCGTCGAAAGTCAGCGGCAAGCATACCTATTTTATCAGCCAACTGTGTGCTCGGGAACGCACTGGTAGAGAGCTTCTCTTTCATGGTCTGGCAGCTGGGAAAGTGGCTCAAATTTTCTTTACGCATCTGCGTCTCCCACAGAGTCAGTTTGGTTTTAAATGCCTTCACTGTACTGTACATATCAGAGATGACACGATCCCGACCCTGCAGCTGCAAGTTTATTGCATTCAGATGACTCGTAATGTCACACAGAAAAGCCATTTCACACAGAAACATTTCGTCTCGGAGTTGTGTTGTGTCTTTCCCTTTGCTGTCCAAGAACAGACAAATCTCCTCACGAAGCTCGAAACATCTTTGAGGCACCTTTCCCTGGCTTAGCCATCGCACCTCTGTGTGATAAGGCAAATCACCATGCTCCGTTTCTAACTCCGTCAGAAATGCCTTGAACTGGCGGTGATTCAAACCTTTGGCTCTGATAAAGTTAACTGTGCGCGTGATGATGCTCATTACATGCTCCATTTTCAAGGCTTTACCGCACAACGCTTCCTGGTGTATGATACAATGATAAGCTGTCAGCTCACCTGTCGCGTTTTCCTCTTGCATCTTTTCCCGTATCTTCGCCACCAGTCCGCTCCTGTGTCCACACATCGCAGGTGCTCCGTCGGTTGTCAAACCCACGAGTTTTTCCCAAGGCAGCTCCATCTCATTTACACATCTTGACACCTCTTCATACAAATCATGCCCCGTAGTTGTGCCATGCATAGGACGTAAAGCCAAAAACTCCTCTGTCACGCTTAGGTTGGAGTCCACTCCGCGGATGAAAATTGACAACTGGGCAATGTCAGAAATGTCGGTGCTCTCATCCACAGCCAAGGAATATGCAATAAAATCTTTTCCCTTTTTCACAAGCTGCTCTTTTAGATTGATGGACAACTGGTCTACTCTCTCGGCAATGGTGTTTCTGCTCAGACTCACATTTAAAAAGAGTTGCCTTTTTTCTGGGCAAACTTCGTCACAAACTTTAATCATGCAGTTTTTGATGAAATCCCCCTCCGTAAATGGCCGGGCTGATTTAGCGATCTCTTCTGCCAAAATAAAACTGGCCTTGACAGCAGCCTGGCCTTGTGATTTGGCTTTTTTGAACAGAGCCTGTCGAGATTTGAGGCCTCGTTTTAATTCCTCTGCCTTTTGTAGCCTTTGTTCCATGTCCATATTCTTGTTTTTGTCCGCGTGTTTCGTTTCATAATGTCGTCTCAGATTATACTCTTTCAGTACCGCCACACTTTCTCCACACAGAAGACACACAGGTTTTCCAGCTACCTTCGTGAACATATACTCCGACTCCCACCTTGTTTGAAACCCCCGGTTCTCAGTATCCACCTTCCGTTTTGCCATTTTTGATGGGTATCTGAAAGTTAATTTTACTGTGATGCTGACGACTGCTGTGCCAATAAATATTGAAATGAAGCAGCCTACTGCTCGGTGCGTCACCTTTGCATTGTGGGAAATGTAGTATTGGTGCGTGTAAAAGATCTGCGGGCTGCCGGCTTGCTGCGGGCCGGTTCTAATAATAAATCAAGATCATCCCAGGGGCCGTAAAAAACCTTCTTGCGGGCCGGATGTGGCCCGCGGGCCTTGACTCTGACATATGTGGTCTATGACATGGGTGACTGGAATCTGACATTTTTTTAGGCCTTCCTAAAAAAACATAATGATGATGTTGGAGTTGTATTTGGCCACGTAGTCGTGGGTGAACAGGGAGTACAGGAGGGGACTATGTACACACCTCTGAGGGGCCCCAGTGTTGAGGATCAGCATGGCAGACGTGTTGTTGCCTACCCTTACCACCTTGGGCGGCACGTCAGGAAGTCCAGGTTCCAGTTGCAGAGGGAGGTGTTTACTCCCAGGGTCCTTAGCTTAGTGATGAGCTTCGTGGGCACAATAGTGTTGAACGCTGAGCTGCAGTGAATGAACAGCATTCTCACATACAGTGGGGCAAAAAGTATTTAGTCAGCCACCAATTGTGCAAGTTCTCTCACTTAAAAAGATGAGAGAGGCCTGTAATTTTCATCATAGGTATACTATGACAGACAAAATTAGAAAAAAAATCCAGAAAATCACATTGTAGGATTTTTAATTAATTTATTTGCAAATTATGGTGGAAAATACGTATTTGGTCACCTACAAACAAGCAAGATTTCTGGCTCTCACAGACCTTCTTTAAGAGGCTCCTCTGTCAACCACTCGTTACCTGTATTAATGGCATCTGTTTGAACTTGTTATCAGTATAAAAGACACCTGTCCACAACCTCAAACAGTCACACTCCAAACTCCACTATGGCCAAGCCAAAGAGCTGTCAAAGGACACCAGAAACAAAATTGTAGACCTGCACCAGGCTGGGAAGACTGAATCTGCAATAGGTAAGCAGCTTGGTTTGAAGAAATCTGTGGGAGCTGTGGGAGCAATTATTAGGAAATGGAAGACATACAAGACCACTGATAATCTCCCTTGATCTGGGGCTCCACGCAAGATCTCACCCCGTGGGGTCAAAATGATCACAAGAACAGTGAGCAAAAATCCCAGAACCACACGGGGGGACGTAGTGAATGACCTGCAGAGAGCTGGGACCAAAGTAACAAAGCCTACCATCAGTAACACACTACGCCGCCAGGGACTCAAATCCTGCAGTGCCAGACGTGTCCCCCTGCTTAAGCCAGTACATGTCCAGGCCCGTCTGAAGTTTGCTAGAGAGCATTTGGATGATCCAGAAGAAGATTGGGAGAATGTCATATGGTCAGATGAAACCAAAATATAACTTTTTGGTAAAAACTCAACTCGTCGTGTTTGGAGGACAAAGAATGCTGAGTTGCATCCAAAGAACACCATACCTACTGTGAAGCATGGGGGTAGAAACATCATGCTTTGGGGCTGTTTTTCTGCAAAGGGACCAGGACGACTGATCCGTGTAAAGGAAAGAATGAATGGGGCCATGTATCGTGAGATTTTGAGTGAAAACCTCCTTCCATCAGCAAGGGCATTGAAGATGAAACGTGGCTGGGTCTTTCAGCATGACAATGATCCCAAACACACCACCCGGGCAACGAAGGAATGGCTTCGTAAGAAGAATTTCAAGGTTCTGGAGTGGCCTAGCCATTCTCCAGATCTCAACCCGATAGAAAATCTTTGGAGGGAGTTGAAAGTCTGTGTTGCCCAGCAACAGCCTCAAAACATCACTGCTCTAGAGGAGATCTGCATGGAGGAATGGGCCAAAATACCAGCAACAGTGTGTGAAAACCTCGTGAAGACTTACAGAAAACGTTTGATCTCTGTCATTGCCAACAAAGGGTACAGTGCCTTGCGAAAGTATTCGGCCCCCTTGAACTTTGCGACCTTTTGCCACATTTCAGGCTTCAAACATAAAGATATAAAACTGTATTTTTTTGTGAAGAATCAACAACAAGTGGGACACAATCATGAAGTGGAACGACATTTATTGGATATTTCAAACTTTTTTAACAAATCAAAAACTGAAAAATTGGGCGTGCAAAATTATTCAGCCCCTTTACTTTCAGTGCAGCAAACTCTCTCCAGAACTTCAGTGAGGATCTCTGAATGATCCAATGTTGACCTAAATGACTAATGATGATAAATACAATCCACCTGTGTGTAATCAAGTCTCCGTATAAATGCACCTGCACTGTGATAGTCTCAGAGGTCCGTTAAAAGCGCAGAGAGCATCATGAAGAACAAGGAACACACCAGGCAGGTCCGAGATACTGTTGTGAAGAAGTTTAAACCCGGATTTGGATACAAAAATATTTCCAAAGCTTTAAACATCCCAAGGAGCACTGTGCAAGCGATAATATTGAAATGGAAGGAGTATCAGACCACTGCAAATCTACCAAGACCTGGCCGTCCCTCTAAACTTTCAGCTCATACAAGGAGAAGACTGATCAGAGATGCAGCCAAGAGGCCCATGATCACTCTGGATGAACTGCAGAGATCTACAGCTGAGGTGGGAGACTCTGTCCATAGGACAGCAATCAGTCGTATATTGCACAAATCTGGCCTTTATGGAAGAGTGGCAAGAAGAAAGCCATTTCTTAAAGATATCCATAAAAAGTGTTGTTTAAAGTTTGCCACAAGCCACCTGGGAGACACACCAAGCATGTGGAAGAAGGTGCTCTGGTCAGATGAAACCAAAATGTAACTCTTTGGCAACAATGCAAAACGTTATGTTTGGCGTAAAAGCAACACAGCTGAACACACCATCCCCACTGTCAAACATGGTGGTGGCAGCATCATGGTTTGGGCCTGCTTTTCTTCAGCAGGGACAGGGAAGATGGTTAAAATTGATGGGAAGATGGATGGAGCCAAATACAGGACCATTCTGGAAGAAAACCTGATGGAGTCTGCAAAAGACCTGAGACTGGGACGGAGATTTGTCTTCCAACAAGACAATTATCCAAAACATAAAGCAAAATCTACAATGGAATGGTTCAAAAATAAACATATCCAGGTGTTAGAATGGCCAAGTCAAAGTCCAGACCTGAATCCAATCGAGAATCTGTGGAAAGAACTGAAAACTGCTGTTCACAAATGCTCTCCATCCAACCTCACTGAGCTCGAGCTGTTTTGCAAGGAGGAATGGGAAAAAATGTCAGTCTCTCGATGTGCAAAACTGATAGACATACCCCAAGCGACTTACAGCTGTAATCGCAGCAAAAGGTGGCGCTACAAAGTATTAACTTAAGGGGGCTGAATAATTTTGCACGCCCAATTTTTCAGTTTTTGATTTGTTAAAAAAGTTTGAAATATCCAATAAATGTTGTTCCACTTCATGATTGTGTCCCACTTGTTGTTGATTCTTCACAAAAAAAATACAGTTTTATATCTTTATGTTTGAAGCCTGAAATGTGGCAAAAGGTCGCAAAGTTCAAGGGGGCCGAATACTTTCGCAAGGCACTGTATATAACAAAGTATTGAGATAAACTTTTGTTATTGACCAAATACTTATTTTCCACCATAATTTGCACTTAAATTAATTAAAAATCCTACAATGTGATTTTCTGGATTTTTTTCTCTCTATTTTGTCTGTCATAGTTGAAGTGTACCTATGATGAAAATTACAGTCCTCTCTCATCATTTTAAGTGGGAGAACTTGCACAATTGGTGGCTGACTAAATACTTTTTTGCCCCACTGTACATCCACAGGTACACCTCCTATCAGAAGTTTCTAAAGCCATGACATCATTTTATGGAATTTTCCAAGCTGTTTAAAGGCACAGTCAACTTAGTGTACATAAACTTCTGACCCACTGGAATTGTGATAAGTGAAATAATCTTTCTGTAAATAATTGTTGGAAGAATTACTTGTGTCATACACAAAGTAGATGTCCCAACTGACTTGCCAAAACTATAGTTTGTCAACAAGACATTTGTGGAGTGGTTGAAAAACGAGTTTTAATGACTCCAACCTATATAGAAGGTTCACAACTGTATATAGAAGGTTCACTCATGACAGAAGTAAATTGGTAGACATTGTGGATGGTTGATTTTCATTATCGTGGGAACTGTGTTATATTGTGCAAAAGCAAAAGGCATGGCTCCACAGTTAACACTAAAAAGTGTTGTTATTTATCAGCTTTAATACATTAAGATCTTATGTGAGAACAACGCTCAAATTATTATTTATGAACTATATTATAACTATACTATATAACCAAAAACAGTCCTGCAAGGTGAAAACACTAAACAGAAAATAACCACCCACAACTAACAGTGGGAAAACAGGCTACCTAAGTATGGTTCTCAATCAGAGACAACGAAAGACAGCTGTCCCTGATTGAGAACCATACCCGGCCAAAACATAGAAATACAAAACCTAGACATACAACCATAGAATGCCCACCCACATCACACCCTGAACAAACAAAAAATAGAAACATACAAAGCAATCTACGGTCAGGGCGTGACAAGCTATGGAATCATATTTATATGGGACACACAGGCCATAAATAAACTAGCTACGCCATCAAAGATCTAATTAAAAGGCTAACTAGTTTATTCTGTTATGTGTTATGTATTATATGCAGAGTAATTGCTCATTTTAAGTTGGGTGCAGTATTTAACACAACCACAGGTATAATAAGAACGAACACAATGGGCAGTTCTGGTACAAATGATAAAACGTCAGTTCCAGTACTACGGAATCATGGGAGATTGAGTTTCACAGTCCGTCAGTCACTCACAGCCAGACACTTTTAAGTCATGAAATAAAAATCTCAATAATTTGTTAAGAAGTATTCCTATGTGCTTATACACAATGGTTATTGTTGATTGTCTTTTTTACATAATTAATAACGGCAATCAGCTAGCTAAAAAGGCACAATGTTCACTGGGGTTGCATCCAGCAGGAACCAAAACGCTAACGTTAGCATACAAGATACTATTGTGAAGTGCGAATAAATGTAACTTACTGTCTACAAGATGAACCAATATACGTAACTGACTGAAATAAAATAAGAGTTGGCCTGACATTTGCCACAGCCCTTTTCAACCACTTTTGATTTGGTATAATAAAATATATAGATGCCAAAAAAAAGCGGCAAAGTGTTGTTTTTTTAGAACAATTTGCCTCATGATTTGTCAATTCGCACACAATTTCTCCATCCTTCTGACACATACAGTCAATATCGCTTTTGAGTTCAGCACTGATAAAGACATTGATATAGACATTATACATTATATCCCTTTATGGATCTGTGCATTCTTGCATTCTCTTCAAGGGTGGGGAAACGTATTTTTATAATGTTACGACATTCATTTTCTGGCAGTTACAGCATGATTCCTGTAAAGTACCACACCCCAGGTCATATAATGATTCCCATAGTGCTATATAACAATTACTGTTTGATATTTTGAGAGCAAAGTCGACTTTTCTTCATGCTTTCAAACCAGATACTCCTAGCCTGGTCCCAGATCTGTGTGTGCTTCATTCCAAATCCTTGATTGCATTCAGTTGTACAACTGACTAGGTGACATCCCTTCCTTTCCCTTACCCTTGTCATGCAAAGAGTAGTGTCAATGAGTGGCATGATGGCATGAACAGACTGGTACCCAGGCTAAGACACTCCTACACTTTCTTTCTCATTGTAGGAGGATCTACAGAGAGCTCAGGTAGGCACCTTCCTTTTCTCTCACTTCTGACACGTCTGCAGTCATTCCAGTATGGCCACAGCCTCCTCTCCCCTCACAGACCACCTCCGTTGTTCGATCTGCACAGAGGTTTTCACTGAGCCTGTGTCTCTCAACTGCCAGCACACCTTCTGTAAGAGCTGCATCCAACAAAGCCTGAAGACCCTCCAGCAATGTCCGTTGTGCGGATCTTGCCTATTCAGAGACTCAACCTTTGAAATCAACAAGCCTAAACCTAAACCTAGACTTAAACTTAAACCTGAAGGGGTGGAACAGTCTTCCGATCATGGTGAATGGAGACAGAGAACCACAGCAGGACAAGACATGTGTTCTAAACACAATGAAATTTTGCAATTGTTCTGTGATACAGACAAACGGTTCATCTGTGTTGTATGCAGAGACGGGAAAGCCCACGCAGGACACAAGTTCAAACCTGTGAAAGAGGCGCAAGATGATGTCATGGAGAAACTAGTCTCTGACTTAATCTACCTTCAAGAGGATATCAACATGGTGGTCAGGTTCCTGGAGAGCGAGCGAAGCATCACGGCGAACACGCGGGAGAGAAACGTCCGACTCAAAGCCGAGATAAGCTCCCAGTTTGAGGAGCTCAGAGAGCAGCTGAGACTGAGAGAGGAGCAGGCCATGAGGGAGATAGAGGATATGGACATGGACTTTGAGACTAAACTAACCGAGATAGAGGAAGTGTTGGCAGAAGGCTGGGAGAGACAGGCCATCTTAAAGTCAGCGATGAACATTGCTGAGCCCAGGGAGTTCGTCATGTGGTGGACAGAAAAGGGTGAGGCCGAGGCGAGGCTGGTGAGGGAGGTTGGAAAACTGCAGGGACCTTTGATGAGGAAATGCCCCACTCCCAGTCCACAGAAACCCTGGACAATCCTGGGCCTATCTGCTACACAGTCCAAACCATCCGTCACACTCCCCAACTCAGTCATGATACAACGTGGCCCAGCCGGGACAGAATTGCAGAGCCTGCTTGGCTTCCTGGACTCAGAGGGTCTGAAGAAAAGTCTTTCCAGAAGCATTTCTCAACCCAAATCCAACCATTTAGTCTTTAAAAAGAGTAAATCTAAAAAAGACAAGAGTAAATTTCATGTCAGTTTTTAGATGCTGAGTCATGTCTCAAAGTGACTTTCCTCTTTACAAACTGATTGTGCTCTTGTAATCTGATTACTTCTATTGATGTGATTGATTTGAATGAATAATGTGTATTCTTTTTAAAAGTTTTATAGTAATAGCTGTATTGGTTTGAATTGTGGCACTGAGAAACAAATGATTGTGTGCATTTGGAATGTGTAAAGAAGATCATATAGATTTTAGATTATATTTAGATTTAATGTTTATTTTTAGATTTGAGCATTAGTGATTAATCAAATCAAATCAAAGTTTATTTGTCACGTGCGCCGAATACAACAGGTGTTGTATATCACCTTATAGTGAGTGATAAACAGAGTAGCAGCAGCGTAAAAAGAGGGGAGTTGGGGGTGGGCACACAATTCAAATAGTCCGGGTAGCCATGTGATTACCTGTTCAGGAGTATTATGGCTTGGGGGTAAAAACTGTTGAGAAGCCTTTTTGTCCTATACTTGGCATTCTGGTACAGCTTGCCATGCGGTAGTAGAGAGAACAGTCTATGACTGGGGTGGCTGGGGTCTTTCACAATTTTTAGGGCCTTCCTCTGACACCGCCTGGTGTAGAGGTCCTGGATGGCAGGCAGCTTAGCCCCAGTAATGTACTGGGCCGTACGCACTACCCTCTGTAGTGCCTTGCGGTCAGAGGCAGAGCAGTTGCCGTACAAGGCAGTGATGCAATCGATGTTGAAGCTGTAGAACCTTTTGAGGATCTCAGGTCCCAGGCAGGTATAATGCACTCAATTCTCAAGATCAATGGATTTATATGAATACATTTAAAAAAGTGTCAAACTGTGACCTAAGCTAGGAAGCCATAAATATTTGAAAACATGGTATACAGTGCTAAACCTATTTTATTTATCCTCTACGGGATCGGTGTCCCTAAACCGGGACAGTTTTTGCTCAATATGCGATAATGTGACTAGAATGATGTTGTAAACAACAGACATCTTCCGGGACATAGATGTCTAATATGGGCAGAAAGCTTACATTCTTGTTAATCTAACTTCAATATGCTATAATGTGACTAGAATGACGTTGTAAACAACAGACAACTTTCCTGGACATAGACGTCTTATATGGGCAGAAAGCTTAAATTCTTGTTAATCTAACTGCAGTGTCCTATTTACAGTAGCTATTACAGCAAGAAAATACCATGCTATTGTTTGAGGATAGTACACAACAACAAAACACTTTTAGTACGGCAACTGGTTTGATACATTCACCTCTGAAGGTAAATAATGTACTTACATTCAGTAATCTTGCTCTGATTTGTCATCCTTAGGGTCCCAGAGATAAAATGTAGTGTAGTGTTGTTTGATAAAAAACATGTATATATTAAAATGTAGGAATTGGGTTCTACAGTAGAGAGAATAAAGTAGACACACGTCAAACGTTTGATATATGACCCAATGTCCGGATGATGTGTGCATGCCCATATTTGGGCATCCGGTCAGGACATTCAGGCGGGAACTGATCACGTGCTTATGCCCATATATGGGCATCCCGTTCCTGTTCTCACGCATTAGAGGGTGTGCTAATTGATGCATATATTGTATCTATTCCTTTGAAGTTGTCATGATGATTGATGTCTAGGGACCTCTTTGAACTGGGGGGATGTATGGCCCCCCCACCCCCTGTTTTATTGACCTTAGGGCTGTTGTCTATGAAACAGGAATGTCTGGGGTATTGGGTGTGGCAGACGCATTATAAATAAAGCCCAGAACAAGACATGCGGCCCCAGAACAGTAAACAAGATTTTAAAAATCAACATAGATTTTGTGATCAGTGGCAAAGCTGTGATGACTGTAACAACGGAAGCAGGACCGCGGCTGAAACATAGAGAAAGGGCCAAGTATAAAGCCACAATATACGATGCGCCAAAAAAACGGTTTCTAAGTGTGTATGGAACACAAATACCGCCCGCAACTGCGCTGAAAGATCAAGTGCTGATATCTAATGGACAGCAATGGGGGTATCAGTTTAAGTACTTGGCCTGTAGAGTGAACCTATATACGGTAGCCAAAGGAGAAGAATATACCGACCAGACTTTAGGAGTGGACTACGTGCTTGAAGACTGGATGGTTTTTCGCAAGGTTGTGTGTCCCGAACTGAGACTTATCACCAAGGGGTATAGCTTGTTCACAGGCTACGAGACCCGTTGGGAAGGTGCCCCTGACTCCCCAGGAAGAATATTTCACAGGGTGAAAATACAAAGATAGAATGGACTTCCATTATGGCTGCATGAAGTTCTATATCAGCAACGAGGAAACCCGCAACCAAAACATTCGTGATGGTGGCCTGACTGGGGATTTTAGGTTGCGCATGCTTATTCCTTTTAAAAGTTGGGATTTAATGGAATTGAAAATGTTAGAGTTGTTGGACGCTCTTTTTGTACAGAGCCAACAGCGCCAGAGCATTGTTCATGGAAGGAAGTGCATAATATATGCGAATCCTGAGGATTATGATTCAAAGGAGCACCAAGAAGGGTCATCCTCAGAAGGGTCATCCACCGAAGAAAACTAAGTACGCAGCAGCGTTAACCACACCCTGATACCCAAAGGACTGGTTCAACAATAAAAGGATGGCCCTTAAAGCCTCCAGTTCTTCATTTCCGCATATACCATGGATATTCATACCACATACCAGGACTCCGAAACATTATGGGGGCCAGACCCTAAGGACTCTATGCCTCGCAGCCCAACATTCTACTCCCCCCTAGTACTGACTCCCCCCTGGCAAGACCTGCGACACCCCCTACATGTACACAGCCTGAGTATGTGTTTGATGGGGTGGTCAGTACTATTTTTGTGGACACCATCAAGGCCTCTGTAGCCACCCTTTTAGACGTGGTGATTGGAGAGTATATACAAGAAAAATGCATTGGTTGTGAGGCCAATCACCCAGCCAGCGCAGGCATCCGTGCCTATACGACCCCTCAAGATACTACTTCTTCAACCATTTTGAGGCGCTGGTGAAAAGACTTTGATCCTGCAGGTTTATACCATCGCTGGTCAGAGCCCTGGAGTCTATGGGTCTTGTGCCGTCTATTCTGAGCGTTTACGGGGTAACCGAGGCTTTCCTACATGAACTGAAGGAGGCAATCTACATCCACAAGAAACTCAAAGAAATCCGACACACCCTGGTGGACGACAACAAATACAGGGAAGCTGTGATGGCTGATGTGATGACTTTCTGGCTCAATAAACCCCAAGAGACTGAGTGACAATTTGTTATTTAGATGTAAAGCAATGGGCAACTGTGTGTATACGATTTTAGAGAGAATAAATACATTTTTTCTTTTGAGAGAACTTACAAATGTTATGCATCAAACTATTGAAAATAAAGTGAACAATGTATCGTTCTACACAACCCACAATTCCTGGGCTAATGTAGAGCGTGTGCTGAAAATGGAACAAATCAAGAATCATGTACGACATGCGGGCGAGAGTCTACAATGGACACAATTGGTATCCTGTCTTGTGGATGATTCTGAAGAACTAGAAACAACTTTGTCTAAGATTTTACTTTATTTGTTGGAAACACCATTTAATTGTAACATGTATCATATTTGTTGTTTATATACTTATATAGCGGACATGTGTGTTCTAAAAATTCAGCGACACAAGCCTGTTAATCTAAACCAAATATACAGGGTGTTGCATGCTGTGATCGTTGAGAAAACGGGGACATGTATACTGCAACGAATTCTGAATTGTCTGTATACGTAATACAAAATGTATGCTTAAAATAAAAATTCAAAAATGAAAATGAAATGTTGTCGTTATTTGAAAGTGGCTCATTAACGTTATTGTACCTCAGAGAGGCAAGAAGGATGGCGGAGCAGATGTTGAAAAACATTTATTATAATCCCTCTAACCCTGGGTCTTATGGGGGTAAGGAACGTTTACAGAGAGCTATAGCCGAAGAAACAGGTTAAGCGATGCTAAAGTGAATGACTGGTTATCAGAGCAGGATGCACATACTCTACATAAACCTGTAAGAAAACAATTTCCAAGAAATATAGTTTTTTCTACTCAACCCTTGTCCCAATTTCAGGCGGATCTATGTGACATGCAGGCCCTTGAAGGATGGAGGAGCCCCCAAGAAAGTGCAGACTGATGGCGCAAAATAATTTTTAATACAAAATAATACATATATAATAATACAATACAAAAATAATTTTTACTACATTTTAAATTCATAGTGGGTGTCATGTACTTCTAGAAGTAGTGGGTGGAGGAGTCAGGTGCAGAGAGCAGGGTAGTTGATATGTGGAATATTTATTCCCAAAAAACAGTGTCGGTCAACGCCACACACAAGGGCGCAATAAGACCCAGTCCAAAACAACAGGACGAAAACAGTTCGAGAACAAAATACTTCCACAGAAATCACACACATCAAATAAAAGCCGGCAGGCCTACCGGGTTTAAATAGCCCAAAACCAAAACCTAAACAAGAAACAGGTGCAACTAATCAGACAAAACTAAATGAAACAGAAAAGGGGAAGTTGTAATCTATAACACACCTCATTAATCCTCCTCAGGACTTTAAAGCGGCCCAGGGGCCTCACTGAGGTGGCGGTCAGCGCTCTTCTGCCGTCCACCGGCCTGCTTGAGAGCGTCCTGGACTGCCCGCCAGGTCTCCCTAGAGCGCTGTACCCACTCCTCCACCGCAGGAGCTTTGGTCTGACTCTGATGCAACGGAGCCAGGACCGGCTGGTAGCCCATCACGCATTGGAATGGCGACATGTTCGTGGAGGAGTAGCGGAGTGAGTTCTGGGCCAACTCCGCCCATAGGATGTACCTCGCCCATTCTCCTGGCCGGTCCTGGCAATACGACTGCAGAAACCTACCCACTTCCTGGTTCACTCTCTCCACCTGCCCATTACTCTCGGGGTGATATCCAGAGGTCAGGCTGACCGAGACCCCCATACGTTCCATAAACGCCCTCCAAACACGGGACGTGAACTGGGGACCCCGATCAGATAGTGCTGGAAGACGTGGGTAAATAGAGCCTCCGCAGTCTTTAGGGCCGTAGGGGGACCAGGCAATGGGATGAGACGGCAGGACTTAGAGAACCGATCCACAATGACCAGAATGGTAGTGTTCCCCTGAGACAGGGGAAGACAGTAAGAAAGCCCACTGACAGATGAGACCAGGGCCGTTGTGGAACCGGGAGGGGCTGTAACTTCCCTCTAGGCAGGTGCCTAGGAGCCTTACTCTGGGCGCACACCGAACAGGAGGAGACATAGAGCCTCACGTCCTTGGCTAAGGTAGGCCACCAGTATTTTCCCCTAAGACCTTGCCCTGTCCTCGCAATCCCCGGATGACCTGTAGAAGGTAGTGTGTGGGCCCACCAAATCAATTGATCACAGACACCAAGCGGGACGTACCTGAGACCGGTAGGACACTGTGAAGGTGCTGGTTCCAACCGCAACGCCCGCTCGATGTCCGCATCCACCTCCCATACCACCAGAGCCACCAGCCTAGAAGCTGGAAGGATGGTAGTAGGATCGATGGACCGTCGGCCTTAGTGTTGAGGGAACCTGGTCTATAAGATATCGTGAATCTAAATCGGGTAAAGAACATGGCCCACCTAGCCTGACGAGGATTCAGTCTCCTCGCCGCCCGGATATACTCCAGATTGCGGTGGTCAGTCCAGATGAGGAAAGGGTGCTTAGCCCCCTCAAGCCAGTGTCTCCACACCTTCAGGGCTTTTACCATAGCTAGCGACTCCCGGTCCCCCACATCATAGTTCCGCTCCGCCGGACCCAGCTTCTTAAAAAATAAAGTGCAGGGGCGGAGCTTCGGTGGCGTGCCCGAGCGCTGTGATAGCACGGCTCCGACCCCAGCCTCAGACGCATCCACCTCCACTATGAAAGCTAACGATGGGTGCGGATGCGCCAACATGGGCGCGTCAGTAAACAACGCCTTCAATTGGTTGAAAGCTCCATCTGCCTCGGCCGACCACCGTAAACGCACCGGCCCCCCCTTCAGCAGTGAGGTAATAGACGCCGCCACTTGGAAAAAACACCGGATAAACCTCCGGTAGAAATTGGCAAACCCGCTGCAAAAAAACGCTGCACCTCCTTTACCGTGGTCGGAGTCGGCCAATTACGCACGGCGTTAACGCGGTCACACTCCATCACCACCCCCGAGGTGGAAATGCGATAACCCAGGAAGGAAACGGCTCGTTTGGAGAACACACATTTCTCAACCTTGACATATAGATCATGCTCCAGTAGTCGCCCAAGTACCTTGCGTACCAGGGAGACATGTGCGGCACGTGTGGCAGAATAGATCAAGATGTCATCAATGTATACCACCACACCCTGCCCGTGCAGGTCCCTGAGAATCTCATCTACAAAGGATTGAAAGACGGCTGGAGCATTCTTTAACCCATACGGCATGACGAGGTACTCATAGTGGACTGATGTGGTACTAAATGCTGTTTTCCACTCGTTTCCCTCCCGAATACGCACCAGATGTCCAGTTTTTTTTAAATGCGCTCCGTGGAATGATTCCACCGGTAGCAATGAGAGGTGGCGGATAACTAAATCCCACTGTGATCGAATTTAGACTTTGATAATCAATGCGCAGTCCTCCCTCCTTTTTTTTCACAAAGAAGAAACTCGAGGAGACGGGTGACATGGAGGGCCGAATGTACCCGTCTCAGAGATTCCGTGACATATGTCTCCATAGCCAACGTCTCTCCTGTGTCAATGGGTACACGTGACCCCTGGGAAGTGCAGTGTTCTCCTGGAGGTTTA
This sequence comes from Oncorhynchus clarkii lewisi, assembly GCF_045791955.1. Taxonomy (NCBI): domain Eukaryota; kingdom Metazoa; phylum Chordata; class Actinopteri; order Salmoniformes; family Salmonidae; genus Oncorhynchus; species Oncorhynchus clarkii. The sequence continues at coordinate 2,634,508 of NC_092179.1, read as the reverse complement.
TCACGCAATCCCCCCCCGTCGATGGGGTGGTAATTTGGTTGCCTTTTTTTTTACAAAAAGCGATAGCCAAATCGGCATATTCTGGAGGAATGCGCACAGTGGAAACCTGGTCTGGACTCTCCACCGACGTGGCACCGATGGAAACTCCTATACACCTACCTGAATACTCCTCTGACCACCCCTGAAGAGCCCCCTGTCTCCAGGAAATGAGGGGATTTTGAATAGCCAGCCAGGGTATCCCCAGCACCACTGGAAACGCAGGTGAATCGATAAGGTAGAAACTGATCCACTCCCTATGATCCCCCTGCGTTACCATGTCCAGCGGAACCGTGGCCTCCCTGACCAACCTTGACCCTAACGGTCGGCTATCTAAGGAGTGCACGGGGAAGGGTGGGTCTATCTGCACCAACGGAATCCCCAACTTACGGGCGAGTCCGCGATCCATAAAACTCCCAGCTCCGCCTGAATCGACTAGCGCCTTATGCTGGAGAGAGGGAAAAAACGCAGGGAAAAAAATAAATAAAAACATGTGACCAACAGGGAGCTCTGGGTGAGTTTGGTGCCTACTCACCTGGGGTGGCCGAGAAGTGTTCCGCCTGCCATCTCGACTCCCAGACGGACTCCTCCAGCACCGGTCCGAAGTGTGTCCTCTCCGGCCGCAGTTGGTGCAGGAGGAGCCTCCTCCCCCGGTCCCCCTAGATGCAGCTCCTCCCAACTCCATCAGAGTTGGAGCGGGAGGGCTGGGAGGTGGAACTGACAGGACCCCCTCTGAATGCCCACGGGCAGTTAGCAGGTTGTCCAGTCGGATCGACATGTCTATAAGCCTGTCGAGGGAGAGTGTGGTGTCCTGACAAGCTAGCTCCCTGCGGACGTCCTCCCGGAGGATGCATCGGTAGTGGTCCATCAGGGACCTGTCATTCCATCCAGCACCAGCAGCCAAGGTCCGGAACTCCAAGGCGAAGTCTTGCGCGCTCCTCGTCTCCCGCTGAGGTGAAACGGCGGGTGTACTCCGGGTAGTGGTCCAGAGCAGAGGCTGCCTCTACAGTAGATCCAGTTTGCCAGAAGAGAAGCACTTTGTCACTTTTGCTTTTTAAACTTTCTAATCATCTCTAGTTGTTTTTGTTTTTTGTTTTTGTTAGTTTAGATTTGTTTGTTTATTATCATATATTTTTATATGTAAAAGTAATATAAACACAACACATTTTATATGATCAGATATTTTTATTTTTAAACACAACACATTTAATTATTAAACTATTACACATTATTGAACAATTACATTTAATTTCTTTTCTTTTTAACTAGTAAACCTAGACATTCTTAACAATTACATTTTTAAGCAGTGTATTAGTAGTTAACATGCTACCTAACTGATCAACAATTATAGGTACAAGCTAATAACAAGGTATATATGCTATCTTATTGAACAAGCAACTTAACTCAAATAATGATGTGTGCGCTAGGCATCTCTCTCCAGATCTCTCCAGGTTGTTGTGCTGCTTGGCTGGCTAGCTGCTCAATGGTTTCCTCCAGATATTGCCACTGTTGTCGCACACACTGCAGTACACACTGCCACCATCAGCTGTGTGTCTCCGCCAGTTCCAGAAAGTCCACTCCTTGCATAGTACTGTAAATATTATGAATCATAGATTGGCAAGGAAATCCTCTTCATCTTCACTGTCCAACTGCATTGTCACGGAGCTGGAACCAGCAGAAGAGGACGGAGTGGCCTTAAAGTTGTACGCTGCTGTGGTGCCAAACTGCTGCAGAACTTCATTTGGTAGTTTGTGCTGGTAAAAGGTATCACCAGCCAGCTTCAGTCCATACCGCACCAGGAGTATGGAGTTGAGAGTGTGCAGTGACATTCTATTTCTTAACTTTGACTTGACCACACTCATTTGGCTGAACAGCCGTTCAACCTTCACATTTGAGTGTGGCAAGGAGAGGGCAGCGAGTGCAGCTTTGCACAGTCACTCTAATATACTTGTCCTCTTGCTCAATTATGCACTGGGGCCTCCCACTCCTCTTTCTATTCTGGTTAGGGCCAGTTTGCACTGTTCTGTGAAGGGAGGAGTACACAGCTTTGCACAAGATCTTCAGTTTCTTGGAAATTTCTTGCAGCTTTTGAATGGTACTGTATATATGGGGCTCTCGAGTGGCGCAGCGGTCTAAGGCACTGCATCTGTGCTTGAGGCATCAGTGTCGAATTTGGCCCAGCATCAAATTTGTTCTTAACTGACTTGCCTAGTTAAATAAAGTTTAAATGTAATATATTATTATTTTTTACTGCCAACATTCCATGTTCCAAACAATGCATTATGCATCCACAGCCATATACTGGCTGAAAGAGTTGCAAATGAAACAAGTACTGATATTGTATCACTCACACCTTTCCAAAAAACAACAACACGGAGACACTTATGGTCTGTAAGAGTAAGAACTATCCTGTTTTATTCGTTTAGCTCTCCAAAATTAGTTTCATAAGCATTGAATTCATGTTATTGAGTTAATGTTTGAATAGGTCGTAGTTTCAATTATTCCTATTGACAGGTTTCAAGGGTACTTGACTGACATCGTGTGGTTTGTTGACCGTATTGCACCCCAGCTGTTGTATTATTTTTGCGCACCATTTTCCCTCAGACTATTTTGTGCTGATGGAATTAATGGTAACGTTAGGTAGGAAATGCTTCTCCACTCCTTTCCCAGATAAAGACTTTCTTTTGATATAATTACATCCAAATTGTCACAGAATATGTATTAGCTAATGTACAATGTAATGACATATAGTTTGTCATAATGTGAAGTGTATTTTGGTTGTTTTAACAGAGTTCTCATGCTAACTTGTTAGCTATGCTAGCTCTCGTCCTGTTAGCAATGTAACGTAAACTAACCCCATTCCTTACAAATGTGCGCAACCGCGACATTCAAACTATGCTGCAAAGAAATGTAGCGACTGTGTTGACATCGAAATCTGTGGCGTGAACTACGTTTATATTATTGCATTGATTGACATGGTAATGGCTCTATAGTGTTGGAGAAAAGTTGGAAAAACTGACACCTCCGACTCTGTACATCGTGACGTGTCATGTCGTAACGTACAGCAAGCATAAAGCAACTAATTCTGTTTTACAGCCTCTCTCCACCAGGTGTAGAACTTCTCTCACTGTTTAAAAACAAGAAAGGGACAGGGTAAGGGGGGATACCAAGTAATTTTTTGCGTCATCACTGCAAGCTATCATGACTCTCAAAAGCCGCTGTTTACTTCTGAAGATCACTTCAGCACCGCCTAAAACCCGATTCAAATTCGACACAAACCTTCAAATAGGTATGTAATGACACATTATATAAACCCTTTATAGTGTTTTATTTACATTTTAGAGGCGATAAAGTGATAAGTTGGACAGATCGAGTAAAAAAAAGCTGTTTCCCCACACGACATCTCTCCTTCTCACTATCATGCAATAGGTTTCGCTTCCCCACCCGCCATTTTTTATAAAGACCCAATGGAGTTCATTGCCTTCTTGGATCATGCAGAGATGGGCATCATGAAGGTCTCGTCATTGATTTTGTTGGAAAGGAGAGTAATTGTGCTTTACAACGGAATTGATATTACAGTTGATCTGGAAGTATTACGCTTTTTGGACGCTAAAATAAGGTCAATTGCTCGATGTACAAAAGTGAGTTAGTTTATGTTACACTGTTAGCTAGCTTGTTTTCAACATGTGCACCCCGTCCAAACCTAGAAGGTTCAACATTTTTGACGAGTCCTTTTATGTTGTAGGAGTGTGAGAGAGGCCATAAGTCAACGAACACTGCTGTGTATGTTATTGTGTCTCAGAAAAAAAAGAAGAAGATTGCATTGTGTCAATGACTGCTGATTGGTTGCCTCAGAAAGGAGTTAGAACCGGAAGGTTACATATAAATTCAGCAAAAAAAAAGCATCCCTTTTTTAAGGACACTGTCTTTCAAAGATAATTCGTTAAAATCCAAATAACTTCACAGATCTTCATTGTAAAGGGGTTAAACACTGTTTCCCATGCTTGGTCAATGAACCATAAACAATGAACATGCACCTGTGGAACGTTCGTTAAGAGACACTAACAGCTTAGGCAATTAAGGGCACAGTTATGAAAACGTAGGACACCAAAGAGGCCTTTCTACTGACTCTGAAAAACACCAAAAGAAAGATGCCCAGGGTCGCTGCTCATCTGCGTGAATGTGCCTTAGGCATGCTGCAAGGAGGCATGAGCACTGCAGATGTGGCCAGGTCAATAAATTGTGGTGGAAAATAAGTATTTGGTCACCTACAAACAAGCAAGATTTCTGGCTCTCACAGACCTGTAACTTCTATAAGAGGCTCCTCTGTCCTCCACTCGTTACCTGTATTAATGGCACCTGTTTGAACTTGTTATCAGTATAAAAGACACCCATCCACAACCTCAGCTGTCAAAGGACACCAGAAACAAAATTGTAGACCTGCACCAGGCTGGGAAGACTGAATCTGCAATAGGTAAGCAGCTTGGTTTGAAGAAATCAACTGTGGGAGCAATTATTAGGAAATGGAAGACATACAAGACCACTGATAATCTCCCTTGATCTGGGGCTCCACGCAAGATCTTACCCCGTGGGGTCAAAATGATCACAAGAACAGTGAGCAAAAATCCCAGAACCACACGGGGGGACCTAGTGAATGACATGCAGAGAGCTGGGACCAAAGTAACAAAGCCTACCATGAGTAACACACTACGCCGCCAGGGACTCAAATCCTGCAGTGCCAGACGTGTCCCCCTGCTTAAGCCAGTACATGTCCAGCTCCGTCTGAAGTTTGCTAGAGAGCATTTGGATGATCCAGAAGAAGATTGGGAGAATGTCATATGGTCAGATGAAACCAAAATATAACTTTTTGGTAAAAACTCAACTCGTCATGTTTGGAGGACAAAGAATGCTGAGTTGCATCCAAAGAACACCATACCTACTGTGAAGCATTGGGGTGGAAACATCATGCTTTGGGGCTGTTTTTCTGCAAAGGGACCAGGACGACTGATCCGTGTAAAGGAAAGAATGAATGGGGCCATGTATCGTGAGATTTTGAGTGAAAACCTCCTTCCATCAGCAAGGGCATTGAAGATGAAACGTGGCTGGGTCTTTCAGCATGACAATGATCCCAAACACACCGCACAGGCAACGAAGGAGTGGCTTCGTAAGAAGCATTTCAATGTCCTGGAGTGGCCTAGCCAGTCTCCAGATCTCAACCCCATAGAAAATCATTGGAGGGAGTTGAAAGTCCGTGTTGCCCAGCAACAGCCCCAAAACATCACTGCTCTAGAGGAGATCTGCATGGAGGAATGGGCCAAAATAACAGCAAGTGTGGAAAACCTTGTCAAATGTTTTCTGTATGTCTTCACCTCTGTCATTGCTAACAAAGGGTATGTAACAATGTATTGAGAAAAACTTGTTATTGACCAAATACATATTTTCCACCATAATTTGCAAATAAATTCATTAAAAATCCTACAATGTGATTTTCTGGATTTTTAAAATTAATTTTGTGTGTCATAGAAGTGCACCTATGATGAAAATTACAGGCCTCTCATCTTTTTAAGTGGGAGAACTTGCACAATTGGTGGCTGACTAAATACTTTCTTGCCCCACTGTATGATCACGGAGCTGGGGTTCTATATTTCCAGCATCATGAGGATATGCATGCTGCCCTTCCTATCAGACTTTCCATCTGTTTGCATCTCCCTTTATCCTTTACAATGATACTGTCCATAAGAATAAAAAGATGTAAATTCTGATATGGTGAGTCAGGTCTCACCAGTGTGTAGTTGTTGGGGGCTATGATGGGGCCTGGCCGGGCGTAGTCTGGGGGGTTTGCCAGGGGGTCGTAGCCAAGGCGGGCGAGCATGGGGGCGATGTCATCCATCTCACGCAGCACATCAGAGGGGATGTGGCCCACCCACTTAGACAGGGCGTCTGTGTTTACAGGGTTCACAACCTGGTCTGTGGACCGCTCCACTCTACAGGGGGAGATCAGACAGATATAACACTAGTGTATGTGTGTTTGTGCGAGACTTGATTCACCTGACCTCTCCAACCTACAAGGGTCTAGACGAATTCCAATGCGTGTGTGTGCGCGCACAAGCATCTATTTTTGTCCTAGCTTTGAGAGGTGCATATGGTTGTGACAAGATTTAATCGTGGCATAAGACATAAGTATTATATAAAGCAGCTCACTGACTACCACAGCTGGCTTCACATTATGTCTAATCTAAACCTTCCATTAAACCATCATACATACAGCTCCAGACCTGGCTTCAAATGCTATTTGAAATAAAAATTTTTTATCTGGGATTGTTTAAGCAGAATAGTCAAAGGTGAAAAGAAAACCCTGTACATTTGGCACTCCAGGCAAATGAGCAGACACTGAAAGTATTTGAAAATGTCAAATAGTATTTTAACCCAGGTCTATACTGCACCGCACAGCTGGAAAAACAAGACTGACCCTTTATGCGTCATAGTAGTAATAGATATGGCTGACCTGGTGAACAATGAGCATTGTCAGTGTCCACTTATTGTATCACACAGAAATGGAGGATAACTACCTATTCTTCAGGCATCTCTTTAGTGCGAACTATAACATAACGCAGCAAACGTCTGGTATGCAATCAGAAGATGAGACAAGTGTGTGTGTGATTGAGCAGGGAATTTCTGTATGTGTCTATGTGTATTTATTGAGGCAGTGTGTGTGTGAGAGAGAGAGAGGTGTGAGCTGGGAAGACAGACTAATGTGTGAATCCTGTGTAAGGAGTAATACTAAGTACACCTGTGAGCCATAATCTTCTACAGCAAAGGTTAAATGGGAAAGGAAATAATGAATCTTAGGAGGGTGCTTGTCTTGCATGTACATAAAGACAAACTCGCTCTCTCTTTCGCTCACTTGGACAGCGACACTCCGCCGGCCTTGCCAATAAGGTCTTCGTGGTGTAGCACGGCCGGGTCCCATGGCAACCCCAGGAAGCTCAGCAGCTTCCTCATCTCTACCTCTGGGTGCAGTACCAGCTGCTCGTAGCGCACAGGCAGACAGCTGCCCTCAGGCGCCCCCTGGCACTGGGAGTACATGCCCTCCACCGCACGGCTCCACTTAGTTAGACAGTCCCTGTAACTAGTCAGGTCAAAACCAGAGATGGTCACCTGCAAGAAGAGAGAAGGGAAGGAGAAGGAGTCTGTGTTAAAGAGAGAGAATATAGAGAAGAGAGTGAAGTGTCTGAAGAGCAAGGAAGAACGGAAGCTCATCAGACCCCAGCATGCAGAGGGAACCCCCTCCCCCACCCCACAGCAGTTGCTACCTTGCGTGAGATCATGGAGTGGACGGTAGCCCTTCCATCCCGTAGCATGAGAACAAACTTGGCCTGGGGGAAAATACGGGCCAGGTAGGACAGAGACTTCAGAGCAAATGGATCCTTGTTACAGAGCCTGGCTGCTGGCTCCCCATGACCTATTATTACCTGGTGGAAGAAATCAATCAAGCAATGAATCCAGCCTCAAAGCTATAGAAAATGGTGCAGTTACAATTTAATTACACTGTAGCATCCTAGCCTAGGCAATCCTTCCTATGTTTCAGGATTACCTGATGTAAAGTGAGAAGACAAACACCATGGCTAACCTCCAGTAAGAACGCCCGCACTGCTGAGTCCAACACCTGGTCAGTGACCCCGGCCTCATCCAGTCTGACCCGCTCTCTGGCCGAGCGACTCCAGGTGGCAAGCATCGCAAGAAGACGCGGGATCACCCGTGTCTCCTCCCCGCAACGCACTGCATTGTGGGCATCCAGCATGGCCCGCATCAGTGTGGTGCCGCTCCGAGGGAACCCACCAATGAAAATGAGGGGTGTGTCCTCGCCATAGTAAATGGGAGATGCTTGGCTCTGATTGGTGGAGCCCAGGTGGGCATCTGCCCAGGTATGGCGGTGGGCGTGGTCAGGGGGAGGGCAGTCGATGCCACTCAGGCCCAGGTAGAGGAGAGAGGCGGAACAGAGGAGAGCACAGCCCAATAACATGCTCACCTTCTGTCCCCTCATGGTCAGTTAGACTGGAGGTTTATGGGCTGTGGACTGGAGTTAAGAGTAAGAGCTTGGGGTATGATTTGGTATAAAATCTGTGGGTTGAGACCTAGAGGGTTGAGAGAGGGGCAAGGGAGAGTGACTGAGGCCTTTGGGTAGAAAATAACGTAGAGACCCGTCGTCGCTGGCGGTCTAGGACCCCCCCAGGTGGCTCTGAGAGGGGTCCTTTCCAGCTGGGTGCCAGCCCTGTACATATCCTTGATCCACCATACTGGACCTGCAACAAACACACAAACACACACACTTATTTTTGTTTACAATTGATATTATTTCTTCTGGTGACCACATACAAAACACGCTATGTTATTACATAATTATTACACATTACATTTTGGAACAATTTCAGAATAATTGTAGCTTCCTGCATGTGTCCTGTCATTGACCTCCCCAACGAATGACTGAACTAGCTGCACAAGAGACACAGAAGAGCGTGTCCGGTTGGATTTCTGCAACATTCATATTCCACATCCTGCATTTGCAGAGCCACTAACTACACGGTTATGCTGCCTTCTCGTAAATGCCATCAACTCCATGCTCTCCCTTTCTTCTCACCTCACTCAGTTTCTTTCTTTCCTCTATCCCTCATTGTTACACTCATGTAAAGCCACTAACTGCTACTGTTCCATGTTTTCCTACAGTGACAGCTTGCTCAGCCACACACTACAATGCAAAGCAATTTGTTTAAGATCCTTTGAGTCACTACTAAACTAAATCAAAAGCCTGCAGAATGCCGATCCTCACATGCTGCAACAATCAACAGTCATATTTACTCTGCTAGCTAGTTTTAGGCTACAAAAAGAGTTTACAGTGTTGACGCCGAGTTTGCACCCAAAACAAAAATGTACCCAAATCATTTGCACAAAGAATGTGTAGCCTAATTTACACATTTTTGTTAATTCCCTTAGGTACAAATGCTTTGTACAGTACATGTGGTCTCTGTATTAGATAGGTACTTCAAAGTAACTGTCCAGTGTTAAGATTTCTATGAAATATGACCTATAATTCCACAGTTCTTAAATTACGGTGCATTTGGAAAGTATACAGCCTTATTCTAAAATGGATTCAATAGGGGGGCACATAGACTAGGCTGTCCTATCTGGTGCAATTCTCCTGTCTTATCTGGTGTCATGTGTGAACTTAAGTATGCTCTCTCCCACTCTACCGCTGAATGCTCAGCTACGAAAAGCAAACTGAAATTTACTCCTGAGGTGCTGAACTGTTGCACCCTTTACAAACCCTGATTATTATTTGACCCTGCTGCTGCTTATCTATCAATGTTTGATCATCTCGAAGTACTCTTATAATCTCCACCCGGCACAGTCAGAAGAGGACTGGTGACCCCCCAAGAGTATGGTTCCTCTCCAGGTTTCTTCCTAGTGTTGGATTCGGGGTAAACTTTGAACATCGAGATATTGTAGACATGATAGATCAGACGCATAGTGTATAAGGAGTGAAAGAGACCGGGTTTTATGTCAGGAGGTAATGGGTCTCCGTAGAAAGACAGATGGCTTTGGAATGTGTTGGGTGGACGGGAGGAGATCACAGGATTGCTATAGGGGAAGCGGATGGATATCTGTGGATTAGGCAAAAGAGGGGTTGAGGTCAGATCCCCTGAAGGGAGTAATAAGGGCTAACATCCAACATTCCTGTTGAACCATAAGATGTAAGGATTGGAGAGAAGGAGGGGTGTCTAAAGTGGAGTATATATAACATATAGTATATATAACACACACACTTGTGATGATGGGAACATAGCTGTATTCAGACAAAGTTGTGTCGACCCTTTGGGAATAATTAAACTTGGTTTAATTCTCTAAGCTTCTCTAGTGTCCATGTCATTTACTCTGACAAATTAGAACTTAACACTAGGTTCCAAGAGTGTTTTTTTTTTTACACCTCCGTAATCATGAAATTTGGGAGTAAAATCTTTTCTCATCGCTGCAACTCCCCAAAGAGCTTGGGAGAGGCGAAGGTCGAGTCATGAGTCTTCCGAAACATAAGCTGCCTAGCCGCGCTTCTTTTTACCCGCCCGCTTAACCCAGAAGCACCAATGTGTCGGAAAACACCAGTCTCAACATCAACAGTGAAGAGGCGACTCCGGGATGCTGGCCTTTTAGGCAGTGTTGCAAAGAAAAAGCCATATCTCAGACTGGCCAATAAAAAGAAAAGATTAAGATGGGCAAAAGAACACAGACACTGGACAGAGGAACTCTACCTAGAAGGCCAGCGTTCCAGGGTTGCCTCTTCACTGTTGACGTTGAGACTAGTGTTTTGCGTGCACTATTTAATGAAGCTGCCAGTTGTGGACTTGAGGCATCCGTTTCTCAAACTAGACACGCTCCTGTCCTCTTGCTCAGTTGTGCACCGGGGCCTCCCACTCTTTCTATTCTGGATAGAGCAAGTTTGCTCTGTTCTGTGAAGGTGCAGGTCTACAATTTTGTTTCTGGTGTCCTTTGACAGCTCTTTGGTCTTGGCCATAGTGGAGTTTGGAGTGTGACTGTTTGAGGTTGTGGAGAGGTGTCTTTTATACTGATAACAAGTTCAAACAGGTGCCATTAATACAGGTAACAAGTGGAAGACAGAGGAGCCTCTTAAAGAAGAAGTTACAGGTCTGTGAGAGCCAGAAATCTTGCTTGTTTGTAGGTGACCAAATACTTATTTTCCACCATAATTTGCAAATAAATTCATTAAAAATCCTACAATGTGATTTTCTGGATTTTTTTTCTAATTTTGTCTGTCATAGTTGAAGTGTACCTATGATGAAAATTATAGGCCTCTCATATTTTTAAGTGGGAGAACTTGCACAATTGGTGGCTGACTAAATACTTTTTTGCCCCACTGTATATGCAACGTAGGACACACTTGATAAACTAGTAATATCATCAACCATGTGTAGTTAACTAGTGATTATGATGAATTGCTTTTTATAAGATAAGTTTAATGCTAGCTAGCAACCTTACTGCATTCGAGTAACAGGCTGGCTCCTCGTGGAGTGCAATGTAAGGCAGGTGGTTAGAGCATTGGACTAGTTAACTGTAAGGTTGCAAGATTGAATCCCCGAGCTGACAAGGTAAAAATCTGTCGTTCTGCCTCTGAACAAGGCAATTAACCCACCGTTCCTAGGCCTTCATTGAAAATCAGAATGTGTTCTTAACTGACTTGCCTAGTTAAATAAAAGTTGTAAAAAAATAATTAAAAAAAATAGGCCAAATCGGTGTCCAAAAATACCAACTTCCGATTGTTATGAAAACTTGAAATCGGTCAATCTGATGAAATCGGTCGAAACCCTCCCTAACTGGCTGAAGAAAGAGCGACAAAGGCTTTCAATACGACAGTGACTTTTAACACTCCTATCTAAGACCTGAGTCCGAGCCATCAACCTGGGTACGGGCGGCAGGAGTGCACCATGAGTCCTGAGACTGCGCATGGAGAGAGATCTCATTCAAACTTCTCTCATGCTCTTTTGGTGTACTGGTGGGAGAAATGGACCAGACAGAAGGGTGATGGCAGCTCAGGTGGGAGACTCGTGTATTTGGAAAAAACATAATTTATTTGGATATTGAAACCGGGACATTATCAAGGGCCATCAAATGTGACAGGCAAGAGTTACATATTTGGGAAGATTAAATGAAGCTATCTGATAAAGAACCAACGAAGACCCGCAGGAAGGATAAGTGCCGGGGGGGGGGGGGCAACCATGCCCATAATTGTTTAGTTGGGGTGTCAGGTTTATTGAGGAGGAATGCACACTGAAATTCATAGTAATTTAGACTAAGACTGCATTGAGATACCAATCTTTCATTACCATGCCACTCGCGACAGGAAAACCGGGAAAAATGGGGGTTGTAAAAGAGTAGAGCTATTACCTGGAATAAAAAGTTCCCGTTTCTAAATGTACATTCTAACCGTCATTATTTGTGCTAGGTTGAGAAGCTTGAATTTGAGTGGTAGACTCAAAGTAAAGCGCTAACAACTGTCATTCTAAATTTGGGTTGGATAATTAATCAAATATTTTAATTATGATTCGGACAAAGCGAGAAAGAGCGCTACTTTCAAACTGTGAGGGGTGGGTGCACTGCTCAAATTTATTGGGCCTTGGGAGGGTTTTTCCTCCCAAGAAACCTTATCTTTAAGTAACCTTATATTTAAGTGTCCTCAGAGGGAGGTTAGTCGAGAACACTAGATGATAGCTTAAGACAACCATGAAGGGGTTTTTGTTTTACCATGTCGTGAGAATTTTAATGTTAAATTGCATCAATACATGGATTGTTGGATACTGTACAATTAATATGTAAGAATATGTCAAGGATAAATGCACAATGCAGAGGACAAAAGGGCTAGAATTAACAATCAATGGAAATAGTTCACTTCTTAAGGTATAGAAGTGAACTATTTTCACATATATAACATTTTCACATTTGGATAAATAGCGTGCCGAATTTCAACTTCCTGCTACTCATGCCAAGAATATAATATATGCATATTATTGGATAGAAGTTTCTAAAACTGTTTGAATCATGTCTGAGTATAACAGAACTTATGTAGCAGGCAAAACCCAGAGGACTAACCGTTCAGAAGTTTTTACATTTTTAGGTCTCCGTCTGTTCACTGAGTTCTCATTGGCAAATGATATTTCTTAGAAACCTGTTTTCAGTTCCTACCGCTTCCACTGGATGTCACCAGTCTTTGGAATTTGGTTGAGGTTATTCATTTGTGCAATGAAGAAGTATGCCATCTAGGCCTAAAAACGAAAGTGTCATTGTACGCTGATGATTCATGTTCTTTTAAAACCACAATTGGAGTCTCTCCACGGCCTCTTAGAGGATCTAGATACTTTTGCTATCCTCTCTGGATTAAAACCAAATTATGATAAATGTACCATATTACGTATTGGATCAGTAAAAAAAATAATTTTACATTACCATGTAGTTTGCCAATTGGGTGGTCTGACGGAGATGTAGACATACTCGGTATACAAATCCCAAAGGAAAGGAACGATCTCACTCCAATAAATTTTTATAGAAAGTTAGCAAAAATAGATAAGATCTTGCTACCATGGAAAGGAAAATATCTGTCTATTTGTGGAAAAATCCCCCTGATTAACTCCTTAGTTATATCACAGTTTACCTATTTGCCTACACCTAGTGACCTGCTTTTTAAATTATACGAACAAAAAATATTCAATTTTATTTGGAACGGCAAACCAGATAAAATTAAAAGGGCCTATTAATATAACGAATATGAATTCAGTGGGCAGAAATTATTAAAGCATTAGACCTCTCACTAAAGGCATCAGTCATACAAAAGTTATACTTAAATCCAAACGGGTTCTCTAGTCAATTGGTACGAATGTATCATCCTATATTCAGGAAGGGCCTTTTCCCCTTTATTCAGATTACACCTGCTCACTTTCGGTTGTTTGAAAAGGAAATAATCTCCAAAATATCTTTATTTTTTAAACAAGCCTTAGAAAGTTGGTTGCAATTTCAGTTTAATCCACCTGAAAGGACGGAACAAATACTACAACAAATATTGTGGTTAAATTTAAATATACTAATTGATAAAAAAAAATATTTATAGAAGACATTTTTTAAAAAAGGTATAGATTTAGTGAATTATATCATAAATAGGACTGGTGGAGTTATGTCACACATGCAGCTAACACAGACATAGCATAGTTACAAATAGAAATCATCAAACTGGATGGACATCAGAAATAGAGGAAGGACTAAGAACAAACAAGAGAGAACTATTGTAAAGTAGACTGTCTGTAGAATGTGTATAAGATGTATGGATTGAAGGTAGAAGCAGAAGTGTTTTAGTTTACTCCAATTGGGGGATCGGCAGAAGGGTTTGTGGGGAATAATAATAAAGGTATATTCTTCAAAAAAGTTTATATACATATATGCATGCGTGTATGGATATATATATTTACCAAAAAATATGGGGGATTGGAAATGATGCAGACAATTACATTGGATGCAACATTCTTTCCGCAATATTAAGCTGATCCACCCTCTAGAAAAAAAAGAAAAAAAAAGAAAAAAAGTATGACATCTAGGAACTGAGTAACACTGTTGAGAGTTGGCCAAGACATGAAAAGTAGCATTAGTTTCCTCTCGTCCTCTATTGAAAACAGACCCATATTCAATTTGATCGATTATTAACGTTTAAAAATACCTAAAGTTGTATTACAAAAATAGTTTGTCAAAATATTTCAAAGTTCATAGGCAACTTTTAAAATATTTTGTAGTGACATTGCGCATTTTGGAAGCTGTTTTTTTCTGGATCAAACACGTCAAATGGACATTTTGGATATATATGGACGGAATTAATCGAACAAAAGGACCAATTGTGATGTTTATGGGATATATTGGAGTGCCAACAAAAGAAGCTCGTCAAAGGAAAGGCATGTTTTATATTTTATTTCTGAGTTTTGTGTAGCGCCTGCAGGGTTGAAATATGCTACCCTCTGTTTACCATTGTGCTATCATCAGATAATAGCTTCTTATGCTTTCGCCTAAAAGCCTTTTTAAAATCTGACATGTTGGCTGGATTCACAACGAGTGTAGCTTTAATTGAGTATCTTACATGTGTGATTTAATGAAAGTTTGATTTTTATATCTATTTGCCGCGCTGCATTTCCCTGGATTTTGGCCAAGTGGGATGCGAGCGTCCCCTATCCTAAAGAGGTTATTAAGGAAGAAGGAACAGTTTATTGCCCGTATTACTTAACTTCCTGCCTAGCAAAAAAGACAATGTTTAGAGAGGAGATCCCACCCCAAATCGGGGTATATACAGTTGAAGACGGAAGTTTACATAACCTTAGGTTTCAACCACTTCACAAATATCTTGTTAACAAACTATAGTTTTGGCAATCGCTTAGGACATATTTGTGCATGATACAAGTAATTTTTCCAACAATCGTTTACAGACAGATTACTTCACTGTATCACAATTGCAGTGGGTCAGAAGTTTACATACACTAAGTTGATTGTGCCTTGAAACAGCTTGGAAAATTCCAGAAAATTATGTCATGTCTTTAGAAGTTTATGATAGGCTAATTGACATCATTTGAGTCAATTGGAGGTGTACCTGTAGATGTATTTCAAGGCCTACCTTCAAACTCAGTGCCTCTTTGCTTGACATGGGAAAAATAAAAAATAGCCAAGACCTCAGAAAAAAAATTGTAGACTTCCGCAAGTCTGGTTCATCTTTGGGAGCAATTGCCTTACACCTGAAAGTACCACGTTCATCTGTACAAACAATAGTACGCAAGTATAAACACCATGGGACCACGCAGCCGTCATACCGTTCAGGAAGGAGACGTGTTCTGTCTCCTGGAGATTAACGTACTGTGGTGCGAAAAGTGCCAATCATTCCCAGAACAACAAAGGACCTTGTGAAGATTCTGGAGGAAACAGATGCAAAAGTATCTATATCCAGAGTAAAAACAAGTCCTATATCGACACAACCTGAAAGGCCACTCAGCTAGGAAGAAGCCACTGCTCCAAAACCACCATAAACAAAAAAGCCAGACTACGGTTTTCAACTGCACATGGGGACAAAGATCGTACTTTTTGGAGAAATGTCCTCTGGTCTGATGAAACAAAAATAGAACCGTTTGGCTATAATGACCATTGTTATGTTTGGAGGAAAAAGGGAGAGGCTTGCAAGCCAAAAAACACCATCCTAACCATGAAGCACAGAGGTGGCAGTATCATGATGTGGGGGTGCTTTGCTGCAGGAGGGACTGGTGCACTTCACAAAATACATATGAGGCAGGAAAATTATGTGGATATTTTGAAGCAACATCAAGACATCAGTCAGGAACTTAAAGCTTGGTCGCAAATGAGTCTTCCAAATGGACAATGACCCCAAGCATACTTCCAAAGTTGTGGAAAATGGCTTAAGGACAACAATGTCAAGGTACTGGAGTGGCCATCACAAAGCCCTGACCTCAACCCTATAGAAAATTTGTGGGCAGAACTGAAAAAGCTTGTGCGAGCAAGGAGGCCTACAAACCTGACTCAGTTACAGCAACTGTGTCAGGAGGAATGGGCCAAAATTCACCCAATTTATTGTGGGAAGCATGTGGAAGGCTACCTGAAAACGTTGACCCAAGTGAATCAATTTAAAAAGGCAATGCTACCAAATAATAATTAAGTGTATGTAAACTTCTGACCCACTGGGAATGTGATGAAAGAAATAAAAGCTGAAATAAAATCACTCTACTATTATTCTGACATTTCACATTCTTAAAATAAAGTGGTGATTCTACTGACCTAAAACAGGGAATGTTTACTAGGATTAAATGTCAGGAATTGTGAAAAACTGAGTTTAAATGCATTTGGCTAAGGTGTATGTAAACTTCAACTGTATACACTACCACTGGTGGAACCATATATTTGTCTTATACAGCTGTATGACCCAATAGGTGAATAAACTTGGTTTAAGCTTTACTAGTCGTCCGTGAGTGTTAACGGGTTCATTTAGAACCTAACAATGCTAAAACATTTAGGATAGAGGTGCTCAAAGTTGGCCCATTTTGCATTCCCCACCATTTTGATATCATTTAAAAGCTTACAAACAGGGTTGTCGAAAGTGAATGAAATCAAATGGAATGACACTCTGGTCTAATGTAGTAGACTATATAGGAAACCGGGTGCCATTAAGGACTCAGTCATTGACTCTGTCCCAGAATGAAGAGTAGGCTACAGAGCAGTCTCATTGCCGCTCTTCTCCGGTCTGTTCAGAGTGGATGTGGAGGAAACTGGGCATCTGGTTGAACCAGGAAGGCAACACCTACTTTCTGGATACTTGCTAAAGTTCTTGTTAAAGTTCTGACAGATGAGGATGTTGAATGTGAACACTGGACAGAAATTGGTCAATAATAATTATTTATGTACATTATTTAGGCTGTTATTTCAGCATGAGTAGTGTGACGGTAATAAATGAATTCAAAACAGTCTCATTCAGACTAGTCTAGACATTGCACTTCCCCTTTAATTTCCAATGAAATAGCCAGCATCAGGTGCGCAATAAGGCGACAGTTGCCATTTATTTTGTTCTATAGTGTGCGTTGTAACCGTGTCTTAAAGCCAACAAGGGCGCCGGATTGAATCCACTATTTCCATTGTTGGATTACAATTAAACAGTCAAGTCAACGTTAATCTCTGCTGGAGTTCTATGGACAGATTGGTTGAGGGCTGGCCAGCCCTCAACCAAAATATAGAAAGGCCTACTTGAATGCAGGACTTCAAACAGTGTGACCATAGGGATGGGATTAGCAAGGCTATGTGAGAATGTCGAAAAACAGTCCAGAACTGCCCTAAATGTGTGTTAGAGATTGCCAGGTCTGTTGCTGTGCAGATTGCAGTGAGTGTGTGTGACAGTGTTTAGGGGAGAGAGAGAAAGAGATTGACAGGTCTGTGATAGCTTAGAATGTGTGTGTGCGTGTAGGATTATTCCACGATTCTCTGCTATCGGACACTGAGCTCCAGGATGTTACAGTGGCAAGAAAAAAATAAATAGGTGAACCCTTTGGATTTCTGCATAAATTGGTCATCAAGTTTGATCTGATCTTCATATAGGTCACAACAATAGACACACATAGTGTGATTAAACTAATAACACACAAATTGCATTTCTGGTCTATATTGAATACATCATTTAAACATTCACAGTGTAGGTTGGAAAAAGTATGTGAACCCCTAGGCTAATGACTTCTCCAAAAGCCAGTTGGAGTCCAATCGATGAGATGAGATTGGAGATGTTGGTTATAGCTGCCTTGCCCTATAAAAAATACTCACAAAATTGTGACATGTTGGCTGGAATGCTCAATGAGATTAAGAAGAATCATAGTGTCAGGTGAAGACTTACAGAAATCTCTGGAACATGCTAACATCTCCGTTGACGAGTCCACAATACACAAAACACTAAAAAAAGAATGGTGTCCATGTCAGAACACCACAGAAGAAGCCACTGAAGTTTTATAAAAGTGCACCTGGATGTTCCACGGCGCTAGCAAAATATTCTGTGGACAGATGAAACTACAGTTGAGTTGTTTGGAAGGAATACAACACTGTGTTGAGAAAAAAGGGCACAGCTCACCAACATCAAAACCTCATCCCAACTGTAAAGTATGGTGGAGGGAGCATAATGGTTTGGTTGCTTTGCTGCCTCGGGGCAAGGACAGCTTGTTATCGTCGACGGAAAAATGAATTCCCAAGTTTATCAAGACATTTTGCAGGAGAATGTTAGGCTATCTGTCCGCCAATTGAAGCTCAACAGAAGTTGGGCGATGCAACAGGACAACCACCCAAACCACAGAAGTAAATCAGCAACAGAATGGCTTCAACAGAAGAAAATAAGCCATCTGGAATGGCCCAGTCAGAGTCCTGACCTCAACCTGATTGAGATGCTGTGGCATGACATCAAGACAGCAGTTCACACCAGACATCCCAAGAATATTGTTGAACTGAAACAGTTTTGTAAAGAGGAATGGTCCAAAATACCTCCTGACATTTGTGCAGGTCTGATCCACAACTACAGAAAACGTTTGGTTGAGGTTATTGCTGTCAAAGGCGGGTCAACCCGTTATTAAAGCCAAGGGTTCACATACTTTCTCCACCCTGCACTGTGAATGTTTACACAGTATGTTCAATAAAGACATGAAAACGTATAATTGTTTGTGTGTTATTAGTTTAAGCAGACTGTGTCCATTGTTGTGACCTAGATGAAGATAACATTTAATGATCAATTTACGCAGAAATTCAGGTATTTCCAAAGGGTTCACATACTTTTTCTTGTCACTGTAAATTGCAGAACAGACCAGACAGAATCACCAGTGAACATCTGGTCATGACAATGGGTAGGGTGAAGTTAGCTGCTTTTAGAAACACACGTATTTACACACTAGCGTTGATAGGAATTAACTTGCAAAAAAACGCAATAGTCCGCCAAAACGCAATTTCAACTTACTTTGACGATTGTCCGTAGGGTTGGTCCTTATGGGGGGGGGGGGGGTTGAGAAAAAAAAACTGAATAGAATGTAAACAGACTTAGCAAATCTGGGTCTGTTGCAGACCCACTTCCTCTCTGCTTACCTCATGTCAAAAATTTTAAAAAAAACATGCACAAAAAGCAAGAACTTGTGGGGAACATTTATTTTGACATGAGGTAAGCAGAGAGGAACTTTGCCTAAACATCAGACTGTTACAATGGTTACACCATGAATATCAGTCTGAAAGAAGTCACTAAAAAAGATGCAAGTCTCTACAAGGCAGAATATTGACTACAATTACATTTACTTTAAGGAATTGGGATACCTAGTCAGTTGCACAACTAAGTAAGCGTTTCACTGTCAAGTCTACACCAGTTGTATTCTGCACATGTGACCAATAACATTTTATTTGAATGCATTCAACTGAAATTTTTCTTCCACATTTAACCCAACCCCTCTGAATCAGAGAGATTGTTGTTGGAGGTTAACTGACTTTCTCAAGGGCAGAACGGCAGATTTTTCCATTTGCCGGTTCGGCGATTCAAACCAGCGACCTTTTGATTACTGGCCCAACGCTTAACCGCTAGGCTACCTGCCGCCCCATGTACTGGTTGTATATTTTGTTGGTCCTTTTGGCGGTAGGAGGTGGAGAAAGGGTATCCACAGGAAGGCGTTTACCCTACTTTATGCAGTGCTGGTAGGTTCTGTCCTTTGTATTTTCAATCTGTTGAGGCATTGCTTGTGATGCACAATATGTAAATAATAGTCGAATTTAGTCCACCAAAGCCCTCAGCTGGAAGGGGTTTGCTGGTCTGTTAGGCACTGCCATATTGTGCAAGTGTTTGTCACGTGTGAATTGCATTAGTATTGAAATGAAAACCTGTAAACACAAACAATATATTTACACAAACTAACGTTAGCATACTGAATGTCTGATTGATGGGGATTTGTCTCACATTCCTGCCTCCAAAAGGACCGATCACATGGACAACCAGTGAAACATCATTTTATTCAACATTCTGGTTTGTTGAGGTCATAAGAGGAATCTTCCCTGATCTGAAAGCGAATTTCTGCCCGAAATATAATTATTTGCAATTCAATGGTGGGTCTTCAGGCTAAGAGAAACTGAACTGACCTTGCTGAGGAACTACAACAAACCAACGTTGGGAAATTGTTTAAATATACTTTCCATTATATGATACTTTCCAAGCCTAGAATCAATCGACAGAGTAAATCTAAATTGTATTTTTTTTTAATTGACAAGCTCATTTCCAAAAATCAGCTAGGGTTATGTAAACTAACTAGGCCAGCGGTCCACACTGAAAAAAATACAAAAAACAGCACCTCCGGCAAACAGGGGTGTAATCATTAGTTCAAACAGTTGCATTCCGTTTTGTAAATTAAAACGGGAGACAATTTTGCAACTAACACGAGGGGCAAATTCAGGTAGGACCCTCCCCGTTTCGTTCAGTTTGCTTCCCTTTAAGAAACGTTTTGCAACAGAATCGGCCTAATTAATACACCCTTGGTTAATCGACAGTATTGCTACCTCCAGTGAGTTGTGAATACCCAGGAAGCGCAATTGGAAGTAGTTTTGTATACACAAAACTTAACGGAATCGAATGTGAATATCACTCACCTTAACTGCCGAGAATCAGTCTCTGAAAAAAAATGGTCCGTTGTATTGTGTAACTGCAAAATAGAGGAAACTGTCAACTTCAACACAAGCCGCTCAAACAAGATAAATTGTGTAATTTAAACGAGTTTAACTATGGTGTTGTCTTGTCACCAGTCTGACGTTCAGCCGTATCTACTATCGTACAACACAACATAAGGAGAGTAATTCAGCATTCTTAAAATAAACGCCTGAGCGGTGTTTATTACTTTCTGATCCTGACGAGAGAAAATAACTATCGGGGAGGTTCTCTTTTGCACTGTTCAACCAATCGAATAAACGTGGAGGAGGAGTTAAGATGGAGTTTGCCCTTGTTAAATGGATGTTAATAACGTCCAAAAGTAACATCACATGCTCTCTTTCCATTCCTCCTAAAGACCGGATGCAATCGTTTGACTCCACTGACGGTGTACGGGACAGTTGCCATAAAGGCAATACCACAGCTAGAATAATGAGACAGATATTTCACCGGATGTATAAGTGTGAAGCATCCGGTTTTCCGCTTCCACTCACTACCAAATATGGTGATGAGAGGAAGTCCATTGGATGGCAGTGAGAGGAGATGGATTTTGTCTGACATTATGCAATTTTTTCACCAATTAAACTTTTGGTCTCAAAACAGTTTTCCGTTCCCAAAACTACACTCTGTTCCGAATAGAGTGGACTAAGTTTTGTAGATGTTATCCTTTGCCAAAGGAAAACACAAATGTTTTGTTTTAAAGAAGTGCAAGGGGGAATTGATTTATTACACACGTACTTTAGGGTAGGCGCTCCCTAACGGAAATATGCAAATATCTGCTTGAACGCTCCAATAGTTTCTCGCTAACTCATGCTTGGCTCTAACACCCTTCCTTGCTTGTTCTGCCCACAATGGCTCATTTGTTTCCATTTGAAACGACAGGAGTTGGTCTATCTTGGGTTAGTTGTACAATTCCCTTTGATACAAAGATAGACACTTTCACAGTACAATATGAAGAGCGGCTGAAACTGCTTCTCCATTGAAGGACCGATCACACTTGTCGGCGATGTCATATCGCAGCGACGTTGGCTATGCTCATGCGTAGGAACACATAATCAGGTCTAAAGGTAGTCTAGCAACAAAAAAAAGGTAGTCTAGCTCCAAACTGCGCATGGGCAGGCTGTCAAATCAAAGGCGGGCTGTCAAATCAATGGGCAGGCTGTGAAATCAATATAAAAAATCTAAAAACTTACTGAACTTGGTTTATAGTAAACACAGTAGACCGCTAATTTGATCAACTAGCAGTTGCTAGCTCATACACCGGAGAAAAACCTCCACCTGATTCCTCATGTGAAGAAATTGAGGAATCTGGACATTCGGTTGATTCAGAAAATCCAGTCAATAGTCCCACACCCAAAAAGACACAAATAATTGTCTTTGCGCGAACTTCAGGTCAACATTGTTTAAATATATATATATATATTCTTTTTTTCATTCTCAAGGTCGACAATCGATGCTGCCTCTGCAAAGATAAATGAAAGAGCCAATGGTCTGGAGAAAATTATACACAAAAAAATCGTTCACCTCTAGACCTCTCTGAATCATGCATAAAATAGTATCTAAGAGCTTAAACTTGCAAACACTGCTTCTTCTGATAAATGCACTGCACAGGAGAAGACCATCCAACATGCAAGAGTGCTTATCTGAAGCAGAGTGCATAGTAGGTGGCACCGGACTTCCCCGATGGATATATGGACATGGCTGTGGATGTTGCTCATTGTATTGGGATGAAGCAAGATGCCATCAGCAGCCACTCTATCATCATCCAGTTTGCTTTTCGCACAGTGAGAGATGCAGTTTGGAAGAAAGCAAAGGAAAGCGCCTTTCTGAAAGATAGAGAATTTAGATTCGGTGAGGACCTGACTGCAGGTTATCCAAGATGGCGTAGCAGTGAAGACGTGTTTGTTTGTCCTCTCGTGTACTTTTGTATTTTTCATATTTTTTTTGTATATATATTTCAATTTATTTTCAATCTCTTTTCGATTTTTAATTTGATTATACCTTCCGGTAACCTGCCTAACCCAATGTGATACGGAATTGCTATTATTTTCAATTTTAGAACACATTCAAGAACCTCCAGAAGCTAACCAGCTAATTAGCTACAAGCTATTAGTCATTGTTAGCCACTGCTAACGGCTTTTACCTTCTGTACAAATACAGGCCCTGTTTTTAGCCTGGATAATACTCGCTAGTCTACCAGTATCGGACTGACTCCACAACAACGCCGGATTCCTGCCGTAATCCCTGGACCACTACTTCTGATCGTCACAGCTAGCTTGCAGCTAGCTAGCTAGCTAGCTCACAGCCTGCAGCTAGCTAGCTCACCGTGGCATCCAGTACCGAAGCTATCCCTAAGGCCCACCTCTCGGCCTAGTCAGCTGTTCACCCAAACCCCACTCATACACGGCTAGAGCCCAATACTCCACCGGATCCTTGCTGTAAACTCTGGACCTTGGCACCGGATCACCGCTGCTACCGATTGGCTATAGTGGCTAACGCCACTGCCACGAAGCTAGCACCAGTTAGCTGTGAGCCAGGCGCATCTCCCGGCTAGCAAACTAAATTCTACAATACCTCTTTTGCCATCTGGCTTGGATTCTCTGTCGACACGGCGCCCCACCGCACCACCACGACTGGTCTGCCGAAGAATACTCCATCCGCTGTGCCTTCAACTGGCCTCCGTCGGAGCAGACGCTCCTACTAGCCCCTTGCTACTAACTTTAAACGCCGTGTCGCTAGCGTAGTGGTGGCTTCCCTGTTTCATCTACTGCTGCCCCCTGGACACTATGATCACTTGGCTACATAGCTGATGCCTGCTGGACTGTCCATTAATCACGGTACTCCATTCTGTTTATTTTTATTTTTTTATCTGTCGGCCACAGCCGCGAACTCAGACTCTGTGTGTGGTTAATCCGACCCTCTCTGCCTAGTCATTTTACCTGCTGTTGTTGTGTTAGCTTATTAGCTGTTGTTGTCTCACCTGTTGTTTTAGCTAGCTCTCCCAATCAACACCTGCGATTACTGTATGTCTCTCTCAAATGTCAATATGCCTTGTATACTGTTGTTCAGGTTAGTTATCATTGTTTTAGTTTACAATGGAGCCCCTAGTTCCACTCTTCATACCTCTGATACCGCCTTTGTCCCACCTCCCACACATGCGGTGACCTCACCCATTACAACCAGCATGTCCAGAGATACAACCTCTCTTATCATCACCCAGTGCCTGGGCTTATCTCCGCTGAGACCGTGTCTGTGCCTCGACTTAGGTTGGGCAAAACTAAACATGGCGGTGTTCACCTTAGCAATCTCCCTAGGATAAAGACCTCCTCCATTCCTGTCATTATTGAAAGAGATCATGATACCTCACATCTCAAAATAGGGCTACTTAATGTTATAGATCCCTTACTTCAAAGGCAGTTATAGTCAATGAACTAATCACTGATCATAATCTTGATGTGATTGGCCTGACTGAAACATGGCTTAAGCCTGATGAATTTACTGTGTTAAATGAGGCCTCACCTCCTGGCTACATTAGTGACCATATCCCCCGTGCATCCCGCAAAGGCAGAGGTGTTGCTAACATTTACGATAGCAAATTTCAATTTACAAAAAAAAATGATGTTTTCATCTTTTGAGCTTCTAGTCATGAAATCTATGCAGCCTACTCAATCACTTTTTATAGCTACTGTTTACAGGCTTCCTGGGCCATATACAGCATTCCTCATTGAGTTCCCTGAATTCCTATCGGTAGTCATAGCAGATAATATTCTAATTTTTGGTGACTTTAATATTCACATGGAAAAGTCCACAGACCCACTCCAAAAGGCTTTCGGAGCCATCATCGACTTTGTGGGTTTTGTCCAACATGTCTCTGGACCTACTCACTGTCACAGTCATACTCTGGGCCTAGTTTTGTCCCATGGAATAAATGTTGTGGATCTTAATGTTTTTCCTCATAATCCTGGACTATTGGACCACCATTTTATTATGTTTGCAATTGCAACAAATAATCTGCTCAGACCCCAACCAAGGAACATCAAAAGTCGTGCTATAAATTCACAGACAACACAAAGATTCCTTGATGTCCTTCCAGACTCCCTCTGTCTACCCAAGGACGCCAGAGGACAAAAATCAGTTAACCACCTAACTGAGGAACTCAATTTAACCTTGCGCAATACCTTAGATGCAGTTGAACCCCTAAAAACTAAAAACATTTCTCATAAGAAACTAGCTCCCTGGTATACAGAAAATGCCAGAGCTCTGAAGCAAGCTTCCAGAAAATTGGAACGGAAATGGCGCCACACCAAACTGGAAGTCTTATCATCAGTATCGAAGAGCCCTTACTGCTGCTCGATCATCCTATTTTTCCAACTTAATTGAGGAAAATAAGAACAATCCAAAATTCCTTTTTGATACTGTCGCAAAGCTAACTAAAAAGCAGCATTCCCCAAGAGAGGATGGCTTTCACTTCAGCAGCAGTAATAAATTCATGAACTTCTTTGAGGAAAATATCATGATTATTAGAAAGCAAATTACGGACTCCTCTTTAAATCTGCGTATTCCTTCAAAGCTCAGTTGTCCTGAGTCTGCACAACTCTGTCAGGACCATCGATCACCACATTCTTTTGGAGAGATTGGAAACCCAAATTGTTCTACACGGACAAGTTCTGGCCTGGTTTAGATCTTATCTTTCGGAAAGATATCAGTTTGTCTCTGTGAATGATTTGTCCTCTGAAAAATCAACTGTAAATTTCGGTGTTCCTCAAGGTTCCGTTTTAGGACCACTATTGTTTTCACTATATATTTTACCTCTTGGGGATGTCATTCGAAAACATAATGTTAACTTTCACTGCTATGCGGATGACACACAGCTGTACATTTCAATGAAACATGGTGAAGCCCGAAAATTTCCCTCGCTAGAAGCATGTGTTTCAGACTTAAGGAAGTGGATGGCTGCAAACATTCTACTTTTAAACTCGGACAAAACAGAGATGCTTGTTCTAGGTCCCAAGAAACAAAGAGATCTTCTGTTGAATCTGACAATTAATCTTAATGGTTGTACAGTCGTCTCAAATAAAACAGTGAAGGACCTCGGCGTTACTCTGGACCCTGATCTCTCTTTTGAAGAACATATCAAGACTGTTTCAAGGACAGCTTTTTTCCATCTACGTAACATTGCAAAAATCAGAAACTTTCTGTCCAAAAATGCAGCAGAAAAATGTATCCATGCTTTTGTCACTTCTAGATTAGACTACTGCAATGCTCTACTTTCCGGCTACCCGGATAAAGCACTAAATAAACTTCAGTTAGTGCTAAATACGGCTGCTAGAATCCTGACTAGAACCAAAAAATTTGATCATATTGCTCCAGTGCTAGCCTCTCTACACTGGCTTCCTGTCAAAGCAAGGGCTGATTTCAAGGTTTTACTGCTAACCTACAAAGCATTACATGGGCTTGCTCCTACCTTTCTC
This sequence comes from Oncorhynchus clarkii lewisi, assembly GCF_045791955.1. Lineage (NCBI taxonomy): Eukaryota > Metazoa > Chordata > Actinopteri > Salmoniformes > Salmonidae > Oncorhynchus > Oncorhynchus clarkii. Next base: position 2,608,216 of record NC_092179.1, on the reverse strand, counting down.
TCTGATTTGGTCCTGCCGTACATACCTACACGTACGCTACGGTGACAAGACGCAGGCCTCCTAATTGTCCCTAGATTTTCTAAGCAAACAGCTGGAGGCAGGGCTTTCTCCTATAGAGCTCCATTTTTATGGAACGGTCTGCCTACCCATGTCAGAGAGGCAAACTTGGTCTCAACCTTTAAGGCTTTACTGAAGACTCATCTCTTCAGTGGGTCATATGATTGAGTGTAGTCTGGCCCAGGAGTGGGAGGGTGAACGGAAAGGCTCTGGAGCAACGAACCGCCCTTGCTGTCTCTGCCTGGCCGGTTCCCCTCTTTCCACTGGGATTCTCTGCCTCTAACCCTATTACAGGGGCTGAGTCACTGGCTTACTGGGGCTCTCTCATGCCGTCCCTGGAGGGGGTGCGTCACCTGAGTGGGTTGATTCACTGATGTGGTCATCCTGTCTGGGTTGGCGCCCCCAAGGACCAGTTGCGCTCTGAGGTGGCTGATGTTGGTAGGATTTGGAGGATGATGGAGGCAACAAGGGAAAGAGCCTCAGATCCACAAAGTCCCCTCCACCAGATGGCTGATGAGATATCTTGGCACGACCGCCATATTGCATCTCCATCCCAAAGCCCTTGCTTGGAAGTGTAATTTGCCCGACTGCCAAGAATGTTGCCCTCATCCAGGCAAAGGTGGCGAGACACAGTAGTGATGACACCATAGGCCTTGTTGATCTCTGCACCAGACAGGGTGCTCTTGCCAGTATATTTGGGGTCCAACATGTACACTGCGGCGTGTATGAGCTTCAGGCAGAAGTCTTCACGCTTTTTGATGTATTTCAGAACTGCAGTTTCCTCTGCTTGGCGAAACAGTGAAGTAGGCAGGCCAGTGCAGATTTCTTCTCTTACATCTGCAAGCAGAGTCTGAACATCAGACAGGGTGGCATTGTCTCCCTCAATCCGTGCAATGGCTACTGCTATAGGTTTCAGGAGTTTCAGGCTGCTTACCACTCTCCCAAAATACATCATCCAGGAGGATCCTCTTGATGGGGCTGTCCATGTCGAAAGACTGTGATATGGCCATTTCTAGAAGAGACTCTTTCCCCTCCAGGAGACTGTCAAACATGATGACAACACCACCCCAACGGGTGTTGCTGGGCAGCTTCAATGTGGTGCTCTTCTCACTTTGCTTGGTGAGGTAGATTGCTGCTATAACTTGATGACCCTTTACATACCTAACCATTTCCTTGGCTCTCTTGTAAAGTGTATCCATTATTTTCAGTGCCATGATATCCTTGAGGAGCAGATTAAATGCATGAGCAGCACAGCCAATGGGTGTGATGTGAGGGTAGGACTCCTCCACTTTAGACCAAGCAGTCTTCATGTTTGCAGCATTGTCTGTCACCAGTGCAAATAGCTTCTGTGGTCCAAGGTCATTGATGACTGCCTTCAGCTCATCTGCAATGTAGAGGCCGGTGTGTTTGTTGTCCCTTGTGTCTGTGCTCTTGTAGAATACTGGTTGCGGGGTGGAGATGATGTAGTTAATTATTCCTTGGCCACGAACATTCGACCACCCATCTGAGATTATTGCAATACAGTCTGCTTTCTCTGTGATTTGCTTGACCTTCACTTGAACTCTGCATCCAGTAAATTAGTAGATAAAGCATATCTGGTTGGAGGGGTGTATGCTGGGCGAAAAACATTCAGAAATCTCTTCCAATACGCATTGCCTGTGAGCATCAGAGGTGAACCAGTTTCATACACAGCTCGAGCAAGACATTCATCAGCATTTATCTGACTATGTTCCTCCATTGAGTGAAAAAAACTTCTGATTCCAGGAGGACCATGAGCTGTTGCTATCGATGAGGTGTCTGATTCACAATTTTCACCTCAAATAGAAGAAGTAGAGGGACTTTTGTCAGAGGTTGCTTGTTGTGAGCACTAAGGGAACTTTATGCACTTGGCCAGATGTTTCTGAATCTTTCTTGCATTCTTCACATATGATTTGGAACATTATTTGCAAATGTACACAGCTTTTCCTTCTACATTAGCTGCAGTGAAATGTCTCCACACATCAGATAGTGCCCGTGGCATTTTCCTGTAAAGATTAGAATAAAAATGAGTAAAAAAATTAATAAATACAATTCCATGTACAGATAAATAGTTAAGCAGTTAGATTAAACAACTCCTTTGTAAGATAAATGTTTTAAAATTAAACATGTATGGTAACAGGTGAATTAACACTCCTCAGTTAGCAGGCTCAAGCAAGCTAAAACCCACATGGTAGCAAAAACTAACTAGCAGAAATTGCTAACAAGTTAGACATGATTTAAACACACTTTGCTGTAGGCTACTATTTACTAGTTAACAAAAAATCTTGTAGGTTATAAAATATATTCACCCCACCCAGTAGTGTAATCAAAACTTACCAGAAAGCATGTAGTCCTTGGCTCAGACAGTGTAGTAGTGTGGGCTCAATAGCATCTCATTAGTGTGCAGGATCTTGAGAATCAGCTGTACATGTGATGGAAGAGTGCACTGCACATGTGATAGAAGAATGCACTCTGCATGCAGAGGGTTGCAATTCCATTGAATTTCGGATAGTTTAACCAAAATATTCCACAAGACAGAGAATTGCCTTGTGTATCCCAAAAAAAGGTTCACTGTTATCAGCAAATTCTTTTGATAAATTTAAGCAACATTTCCGGGCTTATTAACTTCCCAAGGAAAATTTCCAGAAAATATCCGACCCTTTTTCCAACCCTAGATATCACAGAGATTGAGCATCTTGATCTTAATGAGAAAGCTAAATTGAATGATTTTACAGAATCAACTAGATACATTTTATGAGGAAAAGGCTAGAGGAACCTTCATAAGATCCAGAAAACAATGTCTTGAAAAAGGTGAAAAGAACAGTAGATACTTTTTTTAATTTGGAAAATCGGAGAGGGGAACTCAACACACTTTGGAAACTTAAGATTAATGGGGTGACCACTGAGGATAGAGAGTTGTTATCAGACTTTACCACTAAGTTTAAAGTCATGCTTGAATGATCTGATTGATGAATGACAATCAGGGTTTATGAAAGGGCGCCATATATCTAATAATCTGAGACTGGTGTTAGACTTGGTTGAGTATTGTGATCTATTGGATGACTTACCTGTTATCTTATTTTTGGATTTTCAGAAAGCATTTGATATCTTATGTCACGATTTTATCTTTGTCTTAAGCATTCTAAGTTTGGTAATTTGTGTTGTTATTAGAACTCTGTATAATGGTGACAATAGCTGTATCAAACTCTGTCATGGAACACCCTCAAGGTTTAACATTTACAAAGGAATACGACAAAGTTGTCCAATCTCAACTTCTGTATTTTTGTTAGTATCTGAAATCTTATGCTCATTAGTTTATCAAAGTCAATTTGAAGGCATTACATTCATTCCAGGCCAGAGAGAGCAAAATATCCCAACTGGCAGATGACACCTCACTTTCTTTGACAAATGTGTCACAAGTTAGATTAGCATGGGATATTGTGAAGCAGTTCTCCAAAATCTCAGGTTTGGTATTACGTCTTTCCAAATGTGAGATGTTTGTTCTGAAAAGAGCTGTCAATCCAGCAGATTGTAACATCTCTGCAAAAGATACTGTAACCTACCTCGGTGTAAAGATCACCAAAAATCTTAAGGCTGTGAATGATCTTAATTTGAATCCTGTAACGGATTCTGTCCCAAAAAAATGCTCATCATGGTTAGGGTGGGATTTAGGTCTTCAAGGAAGTGTGCTTTTATCCAAAGCTGAGGGGCTATCTTTTTTCTTCTATTGACATTCCCAAATCCACGTGCTGTACCTTTAGATAGGCTTTGTATAACTTCATATGGAAAAAAAACAAGCCAACAGCATTTGTGATGGCGGTCTAAATGTCTTAGACTTCACTCTCTTTAATCAGATATCAAAAGTCAACTGGGTTAAAAGGTACTTAAAAAGGCACATGCGGGTAAACTTGTGGGTAAACTTCCTGTGAAATTGGCAGCTTTTCACAAGCAGGCTTTAATGTGCTGGACTTTGCTGTATAAACACAATTTTTCACCTCAAATGTTTTATATGGATCAATGGGTCGATATTATATAGAAACAAGATGTTATTTTACTGTAACTGGTTCTCGAAAACATTGTCCTTGTCAGCCAATTAGTTAGTATTAGTGGGAATCTATTTACGCAAAGAGAATTTATGGAAAGATACAACTTTGAGGTTTCATGCAAGGAATATGACTGTTATAAAAGCTATACCAAGTGGGATAAAATCTTTACTTCAGAATAATGCATATTTTGGAACATATCCTATTGTCAGCGATATCCAGGTGAATGGCATAGGTTTACTAGATAAGATATTCAACAATTGTTTATTAAGGGATAGTTTCTACAGGAAGTCTATTCCCTCTGTGATATTTTGTTGGGATTCATTGTTTGATGTAAAGTGGCAATGTGCTTGGCTCACTCCACACACATTTATCTTTTGATCAATAAAGTAAAGGAGATCTCCTTTAAGATTATCCATAGATTATATCTGTGTAATAGCTTGATTTCCAAATATATTTATGATGTTACCATTGAATGCAGATTTTGTGAACTAGAAACTGAATCTATTGAACACTTATTCTGTAATTGTTTACATAATGAAGTGTTCTGGGCTGATGTAAAACTATATCTTGTCAACAAAATACATGCAACCATTGAAATATCTAAGTTTGACATATTTTACTACACTAATTCCACAATTGAACGTGAGTAGGTCATAAATCTCTTTTCATACACAAATCAACATTTTTGAAGAAAAAGCCCCTTCATTTTTTAAAACCTGATTTGGAAAACTATTTTGAATCATTAAAACGTGTACAAAACTAAATATAAAAAATATGTATTCGCTACATGTCTATTTTAATTGATATAATGTGGATTTGTATTTTTGTATTTAAAAAATGAATCTAATTTCTTTGTGGAATCCCTCTGGCTGTTCTGTTTCTTGTGTTTTGCATGTTACTGTTTAATAAAATACAAAATAAATAGAAAGGTTCGAGAGGATCAGAACCGCAAAGTATAATTGGTAAATTGTGACTGTTATTTAAAAATAATAAGTCTTTATGATGCAAGGTGACATGTAAACTCAGCAAAAAAAGAAACTGCCCCTTTTCAGGACCCTGTCTTTCAAAGATAATTCGTAAAAATCCAAATAACTTCACAGATCTTCATTGTAAACGGTTTAAACACTGTTTCCCATGCTTGTTCAATGAACCATGAACAATTAATGAACATGCACTTGTGGGACAGTTGTTAAGACACTAACATCTTACAGACGGTAGGCAATTAAGATTGGTCACTATGCTTATTTGACACGTCAACTAGTGTTATTTGACGTGTATCTTTTTTGACACACAAAGACACAAACGGTGTTCCATGGACATCCTGGTTGACAATGAAACGACGGAACAAATTAACAATGAAACAGCACAGCAAGTAAGTGAAAGAAATAGGTTTTGATGATGTTTTACTGGTAATGGGGACATACGTAAATGCCAACAAAATAACTTTTTGGTTAGTGTGGTGTGTGTGAGTTTGTAACCTTTATTTAATAACTAGGCAAGTTAGTTAAGAATATATTCTTATTTCAATGACGGCCCGGACGACGCTGTGCCAATTGTGCGCTGCCCTATGGGGCTCCCAATCACGGCCAGATGTGATACAGCCTGGATTCGAACCAGGGACTGTTGATACGCCTCTTGCACTGAGATGCAGTGCCATAGACCGCTGCGTCTATGTGTGTGTGGTAACTATTTAACTGTACTAGAATGCTTAAAAGGCCACCATTTTTTGTTATATCGGTATCGTTTTTTTGTCAAGGAAAATATTGGATACCGGCCAAAAATGTCATATCGGTGCATCACTAATTCCAATAAGGCATGACAAAGGTATAAATACAACATCCTGTTGAAACAAGGCTCGTATCGCTCTATTGTTGTTGAATGGATTAAAAGAAAAACAAATCTTTCCTATTGATGAGTCAAGTTTAATTGTAGGTATGTTCTGAGGTTCAGGTCTTGACACGTTCTGTCACGGCTGGCTGAAGGACTGGACCAAGGTGCAGCATGGTAAGCATACATTTTCTTTTTATTAAAAATGACGCCGACAAAACAAAGAACAAAAAACAAGCTTTGGGCTATGAAGCTTTGGGCTATGTGCCCTGAACAAAGTCAAAGTTAACTTCCCACAAAACAGGTGGGGGATAAGGGTACCTAAGTATGGTTCTCAATCAGAGACAACGATAGACAGCTGTCCCTGATTGAGAAGCCTACCAGGCCAAGACATAGAAATACAAAACATAGAAAAAAGGACATAGAATGCCCACCCTAGTCACACCCTGGCCTAACCAAAATAGAGAATAATAGCCTCTCTATGGCCAGGGCGTGACAGTACCCCCCCAAAGGTGCGGACTCCGGCCGCAAAACCTGACTCTAAAGGGGAGGGTCCGGGTGGGCCTTATGGCGGCGGCTCGGGTGCGGGACGTGGACCCTCGCAGCAGGCCCCGGACTGAAGACCCTCGTAGAGGGCGCCACTGGACTGAGGGGCGGCGGCTCCGGCAGCTCCGGACAGGAGGGGCGGCAGCTCCGGACAGGAGGGGCGGCAGCTCCGGACAGGAGGGGCGGCGGCTCCGGACAGGAGGGGCGGCGGCTCCGGACAGGAGGGGCGGCGGCTCCGGACAGGAGGGGCGGAGACTCCGGCAGCTCCGGACAGGAGGGGTGGAGACTCAGGACTCACCGGGCTGGGGAGACACACAGGAAACCTGGCTCTGGGAGCAGGCACAGGACTTACCGGGCTGGGGAGACATCCAGGAGGCCTCTTCCTTGGCCAAGGCACCAGATACACTGGGCCGTGGAGGCGCACTGGTGGTCTCGAGCGCAGAGCTGGCCCCACCCGTTCTGGCTGGATGCCAGCTGCCACGCGGCAAATGCGGGCCTGTGAATGCTCCGCCTCGACACCGTGAGCATCACCCCATAGCAAGGGGCCTGACCAGTCCCATGCTCTCCAGGGTAAGCACGGGGAGTTGGCTCAGGTCTGCTTCCTGACTCTGCAACACTGCCCGTGTGCCACCCCCCAAAAAATTTGGGGGCTGCCACTCGGGCTTCCTTGCCAGCCGTGTTCCCACATACCGCTGGTTCCTTTCTCCGGCTGCCTCTGTTCTCCTAGCTGCCTCCACCTGTTCCCATGGAAGACGATCCCTTCCCGCCAGGATCTCCTCCCATGTGTAGACTCCCTTGCCGTCCAGAACGTCAAATTGATACGGTGAGATAAGACAACCTTGCCTAATTCCTCTCTTTAACTCAAATCTAGGTGAGGTGCCATGTTTCAGTTTGATAGAGTTGTTACCATTCGTTATAGAGTCTTAATAGCCTTACAGAAATAAATCCCCAAAGAGGAACTGATGCTCCACTTGTGTCAAATTCTTTATAAAAAACAAAAAAATAATATGAAGCTATCCTCGGTTATTAGGTCTGAGTAGTCAAGTGTGTCTTATACTAGTCTGATATAGTTAGAAATATGCCTGTTCCTCATTAAGCCAGACTGTGTTTCATCAATGATTGCATCCAGGACTTCTTTAATTATTTTTGCAAGCAGTAAGGCTAATATCATTATTAAGAAGACAAATTGGACGCCAGTTATCGATGAGCAGCACTTCTTTTTTAGGCTTAGGTATCAATGTTATTAACCCCGGACTCATTGTAGGAGGGAGAACATTGTTTTAATACTCTCTCAAAAGACTTCCAAGTAGGAAGGGAGCTACTTGTTCAGAAAATAACATGTACAATTATGCTGTAATTCCATCAATACCTGGGGATTTATTGTTCTTTAGGATGTTTGATAGACTCGATAATCTCATCAACTATGATGGGTTTATCACACTGTTTAGATTCTGTATCACTGATAGAGTGAACATTATTCAGTGAGTCAAAAAACATCTGTGGTTTCCTGAGAGTACATAGAGCCATACAATTTCCTGAAAAAAATTGATACAGTAGTTATAACACAGTAAAATACTTATATTCCACCATAATTTGCAAATAAATTCATAAAAAAATCCTACAATGTGATTTTCTGGATTTTTTTTCTTCTCATTTTGTCTGTCATAGTGTCATAGGGGCATCATCATGCTGAAACAGGAAAGGGCCTTCCCCAAACTGTTGCAAGCACAGAATCGTCTAGAATGTCATTGTATGCTGTAGCGTTAAGATTTTCCTTCACTGGATCTAAAGGGCCTAGCCCAAACCATGAAAAACACTCCCAGACCATTATTCCTCCTCCACCAAACTTTACAATTGGCACGACGCATTGGGGCAGGTAGCGATCTCCTGGCATCCGCCAAACCCAGATAAGTCCGTCGGACTGCCGAATGGTGAACCGTGATTCATCACTCCAGAGAACGCATTTCCACTGCTCCAGAGTTCAATGGCGGCGAGCTTTAGACAACTCCAACCAACACTTGGCATGGCGATCTTATGCTCGGCCATGGAAACCCATTTCATGAAGCTCCCGACAAACAGTTCTTGTGCTGGCTTTACATCCAGAGGCAGTTTGGAGACACCCGAGGTCACACGTTTGTTAAAACACACTACATGCTTCAGCAGTCCCGTTTTGTGAGCTTGTGCGGCCTACCACTTCACAACTCAGCCATTGTTGCTCCTAGACTTTACAATAACAGCACTTGTATTAATTTTACTATCAATTGGGGAGAGAGCCTCAAATATCACATTAATTTGTACATCTCCACAATACACATATGAATCATGGCAAAGTTGCTTCCTGTTTGTCACATATTTGTTCCCATGGGTAAAATAAAAACACAAATGATTGATTGACAAATAGTGCCTCCCACAATGCAGGCAAGTTGCATCTGAGGAGGAGCCACTGCAGAAAATTGAAGTTGATTGCAGTCGAAACTTCATGATCTTTGATCACATGGTTCATGCAGTCGACATGTAGGCAGGCGCAAGTCAGACAAAATGTATCCCCATAATGCAACACTTTGAAAAGCGAACCGCTCGAACGCGCCAACATTCATCCACAAAGGCAAACGCATACTGTATGCCTTTGATTTTATTAGGCAAATGGATTTACAAAGAAACAAGTATATTTATCCAATGTATGGTTATGTCAAACAAAATACAAAACAAGTCTACCTTCTACCCCATTTTATGGCATCTGAAAGCAACAGTGCTCTGTAGAGGACAGTGTGGGTGCTGTCAAAACTGTGATCCCTGACTGTTCTCTCTGAACACACCAAGCGTGTGCTTCTGTCTAGGTATGTTCCATTCACTGTACTATGAAAGCTAGTTATTACAAATATTGCCTCGTCAGACCATTACTCTGTTCCAGCTGGCTGATAGGTACTGTTTGGTGTAACAGAATTTTCAACCAACCTTAGCCAGACTATCGATACGTCTAAAATTCCCAACTTGGAAGACAATCAATGTCTTATAAACATCCATGTCTAGTTGCAGGGGTTCGTTTAAGCAATAAGGCAAGAGGGGGTGTGGTATATGGCCAATATACCATGGCTAAGGGCTGTTCTTATGCGCAACGCAGAGTGCCTGGATACAGCCCATATACCATAAACCCACGAGGTGTCTTATTGCTATGATAAACTGGTTACCAACGTAATTAGATCAGTAAAAATGTAACGTTGTCATACCCATGGTATATGGTCAGGCGGCAGCGTTGCCTAGTGGATAGAGCGTTGGACTAGTAACCGAAAGGTGCTAGATCGAATCCCGAACTGACAAGGTCAAATCTGTCGTTCTGCCCCTGAACAAGGCAGTTAACCCACTGTTCCTAGGCAGTCATTGAAAATAAGAATTTGTTCTTAACCGACTTGCCTAGTAAAATACCACAGCATTCAGGCTTCAAACCATCAGTTCATAATTTAATTTAGAAAATTGGTTTTTCAATTAAATAAAAGTTCTGCTCCATGAAGTAATCCAACAATGTGTACGTCGCCATCTTAACCATTTAAAATCTTCTCTCATTGATCAAGAGAGGTAGGTCTCCACCACAAAGTGCTGCATGTCATGATGACACTCACCTGTCTCGATCAATGAGTGAGAAGACTTGAAATAGACAAGATGGCGGCGTACACATTTTTGGATTACTTCATGGAGCAAAGAATTTATTTAATAACAGAGCATTTTCTAAATTCAAACAAAGCCCCTGCAACTAGACATTGGCGTTTAGGAAGACATTGGTTGTTTTCCAAGTCGGAAATTGAGTAAGTGTCACCAAGGTTGGTCGGAAATTCTGTGATACGCCGCAAACAGTACCTAACCTGTAATGGTTAATGGAGCTTCACATTAGCCCGTTGCAATCTGCTAACTATATGAAAGCATGTAGGACAGGAGATCACTAACACTATCTTCTGTAAGTGCAAGTGGATTCCAGAACACACTAGTTAAGAAACAGTGCTGTAAACACAGAAGGACTAAGAGCTGAAGTTGAACCAAACAGACAGGTAGGTTAGTAATGCACAGAAGAATGGGAACAGTCTTGTTACTGTCAATGGTAATATCTGACTATTCCATTCTGCATACTTCCATGTCCATTCCAGAGCACCCAAAGGAGCATGAAAGTGGATTTCCAGTGTTTTCTTTATACCATTTTGACTCCTGTTCAGCTCAGGCTCCCTCCCTCAGTAACAGACAAGCTCCATCAGGACTCGTGGCTATTGGTCAATGCCCTCTTCCATCTCTGCTTCATTGCTGGGGGTAGAGCCTTCTTGTTCTGGGTCGCCTGGGAGCACGTCTGTGACCTTCTGAATGAGCTCCTCAATCTGCTCCTCTGATAACCGCTCCTCACTCTCCTCTACCATCTACACACACACACACACACAGTTAATCTCACCTACAACAAACACTAGTGTAGGATAGAAGGAGATGAGTAGGAGAAAGGGAGGAGAGTAAGTGAATAAAGAGTGAAGGATAAGCGTGGTCTCACCAGTTGAATCTCTACAGCAGTCTCTGGTCTGTGGTTCAGTAGCTGTAGCTTCTCAGCCCTATGGACAAACACACATATCACTATCTGTGTGTGTGTGTGTGTAATATGTTTCCGAATGACATGTCATGTTCATGATAGGAGGAGTGGGTAGTGTGTGTGTTTTGCCACTCACTTAGTGAGTTTGTGAGGCACCATGGTGGTAAGGAAGTTCTTGACAGTCTCTGGGTTCTGCCTGCTGCACGGAGTCTTGGACAGGTACTTCAGCGTCTGGAAAGAGAGAAAACAGGTGTGTGTCTGCTGCAAACCCTATACATTAAGTTCTGCTGGTTTTTGGCTACAGTGTGTTTGTGAGTGTGTACCCATCGTGGTACTAACCTCATACAAAAAATGTTGAGGTTCTGCGGTGTGCTACTAACCTCGTACATGATGGTGTTGAGGTTCTGTTGTCCAGCGCTGTGTTTGTTCTTCCCACTGTCCTTTCTCTGTTCCTTCAGATCTGTCAGGAGCTGGTACACCTAGGAGAGAGAAAGATTGAGAGGGAGATAGAGGGGGAGTGAGTGAGTGAGAAAAAGAGATTACCAGAGGGAGAGATGGGATGCAAATACAGTGACGGGGAGGTAGTGCATGAGACAGAAAGAAATGCAGAGGAAGGGAGGGAGAGACGGGATGAAAATACAGTGATGGGGGGAGGGGGACAGAAACAAATACAGTGGGGGGAGGGAGTGCATGAGACAGAAAGAAATACAGAGGGAGGGAGGGAGAGACGGGATGCAAATACAGTGACATATAACATGTCAAAAATGACCCCCAAAAAATAATACAATGGGCCGCAGCCAAATAATATAAATTACCTCATAGTTGCTGAGCATAGCAGCATTGGCATCCTTCCTGAATGATAAACATGAGACAGACGATTAAAAAGGTCTAATATCTTACGGTGTAATGCCATGAGATTGTACTACATACTTGACTCACTCAACAAGTGAAAATGTAGAAGACCCCTGTGACCCACCAAAACTACAGATTTATAGTGGTAATCTTTGTTGATTTGTGAGATTTCCTAAAGTCTAAATGTATTCTTTAAATAGTCTTGAACCAGCAGGTTAGCGTTTTTCATCATGAAAAATGTTCTGGATGCAGAATTGGAGACTGGTCACTAACTGGCACAGCGACAAAGTCATAAAATCTGATTTCAAACCGAACCTTAACCACACTGTTAAGCCGAATGCATAACCCCAAATTTAAATTATGACCAATAAGCCAATTTTAACTTTGCATCCTGCCTATCTATGGTTTAAGGGGAAATCGCTCAGTTCTGACTCCAGGACAAGACTCGTGATAATAAACGCCAACCTGCATACTGGTAATCGGAGGACACCATGTTTGTGCCAGAAAGAAAACCACTTTATAAGACATAACTAACTAGTAGTACCTACTCTGGTTATTTAGCTGAAAAAAATACATGATTCCATACTCGTCATGATCAGGCACAAGGCATCCAGGCAATAAGATGTAGGCCTAGCTATCATCTTTGTTTTATAATCACAGTTTGTTGCGTGCACTGCTGAGTATTTACAGGAAAAGCTAGCTATATATTTCACAAGACAACAACTACGCACAACAGTTAGACCATTTTAACATACATCTATGTCGATGAAATAAATGGTCAGAAAATGCTTACACTTCCATTTTGCCAGCAACTCTAGCTTGATCCCTTGCCAATTTAATCCGTCTGGAAACATGTTTGCTGATAAAATGAGTTCCTAGCCCGCAGACGTTTATATAACTCGTGACATTACCGTTCTACTAGTAGCAGGATATTATGCTGGCAGCACGACCTCTGATTTTATTTGTTTTAGGACTCTAGTGCAATATAACTGTTTTTCACAGCATTGAACCCACCTCTGAAAAAGTGTATGGATAATTTGACGTATTCTTCTTATTATTAAAAGTTTACACAAATTTTACGCAAATACTATAGCGCTGAAAGTGATTGTGCAGGCTATATTTAAAACAATACACTTTTAATAAAATAGAAATGTGCACTGAGTGCACAAAACATTAAGAACACCTTCCTAGTTGCACGAGTCCCCCACAGTTCTGTCAAGTTGGCTGGATGTCCTTTGGAGGATGGACCATTTTTGATACACACAGGAAACTGCAGTGAAAAACCCAGAAGCCTTGTAGTTCTTGACACAAACCAGTGTGCCTGGCACCTACTACCATACCCCGTTCAAAGGCACTTAAATATTGTTTTCCCCATTCACCATATGAATGGCACACATACACAATCCATGACTCAATTGGCTCAAGGTTTACAAATCCGTATTTAACCTGTTTCCTCCCCTTCATTTACACTGATTGCACTTCAAAGAATTTCATCGGTAGCCATGAAGTACTTTGAAAGGCTGGTCATGGCTCACATCAACACCATCATGCCGGAAACCCTAGAACCACTTCAATTCGATACTGCCCCAACAGATCCACAGATTACGCAATCTCAATCGCACTCCACACTGCCCTTTCCCACCTGTACAAAAGGAACACCTATGTGAGAATGCTGTTCATTGACTACAGCTCAGCTGTAGTGCCCACAAAGTTCATCACTAAGCTAAGGAACCTCTGACTAAACACCTCAATCTGCAACTGAATCCTGGACTTTCTGACGGGCCGCCCCCAGGTGGTAAGGGTAGGCAACAACACATCTGCCACGCTGATCCTCAACACTGGGGCCCCTCAGAGGTGTGTGCTTAGTCCCCTCCTATACTCAATGTTCACCCACGACTGTGTGGCCAAGCACGACTCCAACACCATTATTAAGTTTTCTGAAGACACAACAGCCTGATCACCGACAACGATGAGACAGCCTATGCTGCCCTACTAAGCAAAAAGGCAGTAACTGCTAATTTGGTCGAAAATTGGTTAATGTAATTTTTGCTACATTAAATACATGCTTAATCATGTGGACAAGTATCCTGCCTCTATTCTATTGTGTTTTGGAGAAAATGGGGGTCATGTTAGCAGTAACTGCATAAAGTTACTGTGAAACCAAGGTAAATAAAAGCCCTTTTTTCTCAGTTCCACGCTATGAGCAGTTACTGCCTTTTCACTTGGTAGGGCAGTATGGGGAGGAGGTCAGAGACCTGGCAGTGTGGTGCCAGGACATCAACCTCTCCCTAATATGAACAAGACAAAGGAGCTGATCGTGGACTATAGGAAAAATCTATTCAAAACACATTTTATTTGTCACATGAGCCAAATACAACCTTATAGTGAAATGCCTATACAAGCCCTTAACCAACCATGCCGTTTGAAGAAAAATACCTACAAAAAATGAGAAACAAAACTAACAAATAATTAAAGAGCAGCAGTAAAATAACAATAGCGAGGCTATATACAGGGGGTACCGGTACAGAATCAATGTGCCGGGGCACAGGTGGGTCAAGGTAATTGAGTTAATATGTACATGTAGGTAGAGTTATTGAAGGGACTATGCATCGATAATAACAGAGAGTAGCAGCAGCGTAAAAGGGGGGGGTAATGCAAATAGTCTGGGTAGCCATTTGATTAGATGTTCAGGAGTCTTATGGCTTGGGGGTAGAAGCTGTTTATAGAAGCCTCTTGGACCTAGACTTGGCTCTCTGGTACCGCTTGTGGTGAGGTAGCAGAGAGAACAGTCTATGACTAGGGTGGCTGGAGTCTTTGAACATTTTTAGGGCCTTTATCTGACTACTAAAGCCTCTGTTAGCTACCTGGGATGAATGGAGTTAGGGGGGAGGTGCTAACTACTAAAACGGCTGTTAGCTACCTGGGATGAATGTAGTTATGGGGGGAGGTTCTGACGACAAAAACTGCTGTCAGCTACCAGGGATGAATGGCGTAAGGGGGGAGGTGCTAACTACTAAAACCGGTGTCAGCTAACTGGGATGAATTGAGTTATGGGGGGAGGTGCTGACGTCTAAAACTTCTGTTAGCTACCAGGGATGAATGGAGTAAAGGGTGAGGTGCTAACTACTAAATCATCTGTTAGCTACCAGGGATGAATGGAGTTAGGGGGCAGGTGCTGACTACTAATCGTCTGTTAGCTACCAGGGATGAATGGCGTAAGGGGGGAGGTGCTAACTATTAAAACCGCTGTTAGCTTCCTGGGATGAATGGAGTTAGGTGAGAGGTGCTAACTACTAAAATGTCTGTTAGCTACCTGGGGTGAATGGAGTTAGGGGGTGAGGTGCTGACTACTAAATATTTTGTTAGCTACCTTGGATGAATTGAGTTAAGGGGGGGGGTGCTGACTACTAAAACCTCTGTTAGCTACCTGGGATGAATGGAGTTAGGGGTTGAGGTGCTGACTACTAAAACCTCTGTTAGCTACTAGCGATGAATGGAGTAATGGGTGAGGTGCTAACTACTAAAACCTCTGTTAGCTACCTGGGATGAATGAGTAAAAGGGGAGGTGCTAACTACTAAATCGTCTGTTAGCTACTAGCGATGAATGGAGTAATGGGTGAGGTGCTAACTACTAAAACCTCTGTTAGCTACCTGGGATGAATGAGTAAACAGGGAGGTGCTAACTACTAAATCGTCTGTTAGCTACTAGCGATGAATGGGGTAATGGGTGAGGTGCTAACTACTAAAACCTCTGTTAGCTACCTGGGATGAATGGAGTTGAGGGGTGAGGTGCTGACTACTAAATCTTGTTAGCTACCTGGGATGAATGGAGTTAGGGGGCAGGTGCTGACTACCAAAACCTCTGTTAGCTACCTGGGATGAATGGAGTTAGGGGATGTGGTGCTGACTACTAAAACCTCTTATCTACCTGGGATGAATGGAGTTAGGGGGGGAAGGTGTTGACTACTAAAACTTATATTAGCTACCTGGGATGAATGGAGTAAGTGGGATGTGCTGACTACTGAAACCTCTGTTAGCTACCTGAGATGAATGGAGTTAGGGGGGAGGTGCTGACTACTAAAACGTATATTAGCTACCTGGGATGAATGGAGTAAGGGGGATGTGCTGACTACTGAAACCTCTGTTAGTTACCTGAGATGAATGGAGTTAGGTGGGAGGTGTTGACTACTAAAACCTCTGTTAGCTACCTGGGATGAATGGAGTTATGGGGGGAGGTGTTGACTACTAAAATCTCTGTTAGCTTCCTGGGATGAATGGAGTTATGGGCGGAGGTGTTGACTACTAAAATCTCTGTTAGCTTCCTGGGATGAATGGAGTTATGGGCGGAGGTGTTGACTACTAAAACCTCTGTTAGCTACCTGGGATGAATGGAGTTAGGGGGTGAGGTGCTGACTACTAAAACCTCTGTTAGATCCCTGGTACATCCTGCTTTGGGTGCTTATCTAATCTTATGAAGGGGAAGCTCCAGATAGCCCAGAATAAGCTGATCAAGGTAGTATTGAAAGTGAGTCCACATACTCACATAGGCAGGAGCTGCTTTCAACTGGCTGCCTGTTGAAGCTAGTGTCCCCGATTAGACTAGGTGTGGTTTACAGGAGTATTTATGGTCCTGCACCCAGATATCTAAGTTATTACTTTCCTTGTGTTAGGGATGCACACAATCACAGCACCAGATCAGGTGTTGCTGATGTGTGC
Organism: Oncorhynchus clarkii lewisi; assembly: GCF_045791955.1. Taxonomy (NCBI): domain Eukaryota; kingdom Metazoa; phylum Chordata; class Actinopteri; order Salmoniformes; family Salmonidae; genus Oncorhynchus; species Oncorhynchus clarkii. The sequence continues at coordinate 2,591,596 of NC_092179.1, read as the reverse complement.
TTATACAGGTTCAGGAGTAAGGCTGGGAAAGGTACTTTCTTGTATACTGGAGCCTCAGAATGGATTGAGTTGCCTCTGCCCATAAAAACAACGTCCTCTCTGGGCAGCTTTAAAAAGTAAAAATATGTTTTATGTCTTCTGTGCCCATATGAATAACCCCTATGATGTAACTGGAATGATGAGATAGATGTTCTTCTTCTCTGTTGTTGTTTTATTATTTCACTACCATACTGTGTTCGATCTCGTCTGTCTAGCCATCTTGTCTCAAGAGGACCACCAGACTTTATTGTGTGTTATCCTCAATGATTTTATTCATGTGCATGTATTGCTTTTTCAAGTTTTATGTGTGCTTGTTTTTTTAAAATGGTGAAATGAATAAACTAAACTGAACAACTAACTATCATGGTCCAAGCACACCAAGACAGTTGTGAAGAGGGCACGACAAAACCTACTCCCCCTCAGGAGACTAAAAAGATTTGGCATGGATCCCCAGATTCTCAAAAAGTTCTACAGCTGCACCATTGAGAGTATTGCATCGGTTGCATCACCGCCTGGTATGGTAACTGCTCGGCATCTGACCGCAAGGTGCTACAGAGGGTACTGCGTATGGCCCAGTACATCACTGGGGCCATGCTTCCTGACATCCAGAACCTAAATACTGGAGGAAGGCCCAAAAAATGATCAAAGACTCCAGTCACCCAAGTCATAGACTGTTCTTTCTGCTACCGCACAGCAAGCGGTACCGGAGTGCCAAGTCTAGGACCAAAAGGCTCCTTACCAGCTTCTATCCCCAAGCCATAAGACTGCTGAACAATTAATCAAATGGCTACCCGGACTATCTACATTGAACCCCCCCCTTCTGGGGGGCCCTTTTGTTTTTTACACTGCTGCTACTCACTGTTTGTTATCTTTGCATAGTCACTTTACAAATTACGTCCACTAACCTGTACCCCCGCACATTGACTCTGTACAGGTACCCCCTGTATATAGCTTTGTTATTGTTTTGTAATTTTATTGCGTTGAACCGCATTGTTGGTTAAGGACTTGTAAGTAAGCATTTCACTGTATATTTGGTATATTCAGCGCATGTGACAAATACAATTTTATTTGATTGAGGTGAATTTAACAAGTGGCATCAATAAGGGATAATAGCTTTCACATGGATTCATCTGGTCAGTCTATGTCATTGAAAGAGCAGGTGCTCTTAATGTTTTGTATACTCAGTGTATGTTATTTGAGTCTGCAAAACTTAAATTGGTCTCTTGTGCTGGGCCACAGGTTTAATACAGAGTACTGGTGACTCTTTAATCCAGTAGGGTTTCTACTAACCAAATATGGTTTGTTTTTTTGAGGTGGACTGTGTTGTACATATCTAGCAGCACTTTATTCTCCATCCCCTCTATAGCTCCAATGCAATAAACGTCTAATAGACTGTACATTGGATACATATTGGCTTGAAGAGAGAAAGCTTGTCTACCTGTCTCAGCTAAAGTGGAGTGGGACATACTCAGTAGGGTCTCTATTAACCAAATATGGTGAGGGGGACTGTGTTGCACGGTCTACTGCTTGCTGGCTTTTCACTATGGAGGAGGTGGAGAACGAACTGCTGCTGGGTATGTGCGACACAGTCACCCTCCAAAACTACACATATTTGGTTAGTAAGGACCCTAATGAGTATTGTCCACCCCACTTTAGCTGAGACAGGTGTCTTGTTTTGCACACTTTGTAAAAAATAATACAATGCAGTACTACAGGGTATTTCTTAACGTAGCTCTTTATTAGCTAGCTATAGCTGGCATGTTCACATATTGCCAACCAGGATCAAACTGACCATGACCTAACCATTTGGGTGGTCTTAACCAATCATAGCACATAGCATGGCGTTGAAATGCAATTAAAATTCAGTATGTTTACACATATTAATATTACATCCCCCTTCTTTTAAAACAAAATAAAAATGTTTACATATTCTAAGGGTTGCTTTTGAATACATGCTCTGTGGTTTGAACTCAAGGTAAGTAACCATTTATATTGCATACTACACCAACCGAATCAACATAGACTCTGAAACAATGATCCAACATACTGTTACTTTTCAAACAAGGGATTCTCAGCAACTCAGCTTCCACTGTAGAAATAACATCTTAACATTTCAAACACATACAATACCCAAGCATTTCAGGTGAACTTTCAATAACAAGTTTACAGTCTGGAACTCTTTTAGGGCAGCGATCCGCCTACACCCTTTGACATTTCACAGGTCTAGGACAGCTCTGGGCTTGACCTCTCTTCCTGACCGTGTGCGATATGATGCTGAGCATGCTTCTGTGTCAGTCAACGGTTCTTGTGGTGTTGCAGGTATGTTGTGCTGTGTGTGTGTTTAGTCCATCACGTCTCATCAGTGTGTTGTTCTTGTGATGACGATTGCGACGGTACACCGCTCCTTCTGCGGTGCGGATGTGATATGAACGTTCAGTGTCAGCTGGCTGGATGATGACTGCTGGCTTCCAGAGGCCATGCTCCTGGATTCTAACTGACTCTCTGTCGATCTGTGTCAGCTGGCTGGATGACGACTGCTGGCTTCCAGAGGCCATGCTCCTGGATTCTAACTGACTCTCCGTCGATCAGTGATGGCAGTGGTCTAGCTGACCTGTCGTAGTATCGCTTTTGTTGTTGTTGTCTCGGTGTACGTTTTTCATGCATTTCCTTGTAGCTGACGACCTCAGGTTGCAGCTGCTGGTTGGTGCTGGGAAGGATGGAGCTAAGCCTGCGGCTTATCAACAGCTGGGCTGGTGATTTGAAGTTGTCAACTGGAGTGTTGCGGTATTCAAGGAGACTGAGGTAGGGGTCTCTCTTGTCTGCTTTTGTTTTATCCATGAGTGATTTAGAAATCTGCGCAGATTTTTCAGCAAGGCCATTACTTTGAGGGTAATGCGGGCTTGTGGTGACATGTGTGAACTCCCATGCTTTTGTGAAGGATTCAAACTCATTTGATTTGTAACAGAGCCCATTGTCAGATATTAAAGTCTCTACAATGCCATGCCTGGCAAAGGCTGCTTTCAGCTTGTGTATCACAGCTGCAGATGTGGTGCTGTGAAGCTTGTCGAGTTCGAAGTATCTGCTGTAGTAGTCCACTGTTACGATGTAGTCCTCGTTGTTCCAGGTGAACAGATCGGTTGCCAGGACCTGCCAGGGTCGGTCTGGGATACAGTAAGGTAACATTGGCTCTTTGGTGTTTGAGGGGCGTCGTTCAAGACATATGGCGCATTTACCAACAATGTCCTCTATTTGTTTGCACATTCCGGGCCAAAACAAAATGTCCCGTGCTCTCTGTTTGCACTTTTCCATGCCCATGTGTCCAGCATGGATCTTTGTCAAAATCTCTTCTCTGAGACTCCTTCTCTCCTTTGAAAATTATTCCGTTGATCTGTGATAGTTCATCACGATGGTTCCAGAATTCTGAGACACTCTGAGGGCATTTTCTCCTCTCCTCAGGCCATCCATCCTGTATGACTTTCCTCAGCTGTGTGAGTTGTGAGTCCTTTTCTGTTTCTGCTTGGCTCTCCTTCAGTTTTGTGTCACTAACTGGTAAGTTGCTGTACACAGTGTGCACTTGCATGTCCATGCCTTCACTGAGGCTGCTGTCCTTATAGGTAAGAGACTTCCTGGAGAGTGTGTCTGCGACAGGGAAGTCTTTGCCTGGACAGTGAGTGATTGTGAAGTTGTTTTTTTGTAGTTGAAGGATCATTCTCTGTAGCCTTGGCGGGGCAGCGGCTAGTGGTTTCCTCACGGTTGACTCAAGGGGCTTGTGGTCGGATTCCACAATGACTTGTCGTCCATATATGTACTGATGGAAACGTTTACATCCGAACAGAATGGTGTAGAGAAACTTTTCGATTCGAGCGTAGTTGATTTCACAGTCTGTGAGAGATTTGGAAGCATAGCCGATGGGCTTTCCTTCTTGCAGTAGCACTTGCACCTAGTCCATTCTTCGACGCGTCCACTTGGAGTCTGAGCTCTTTGTCGGGGTCGTAGTAGGCAAGGATTGGTCCTGGTTCTCTCGTGATCAAGTCTTTCACATTCTGGAAAGCAATGTCATGTTGCTTGTCCCAGAGAAACTCACTGGACTGCTTTAGCAGTTGACACAGGGGTGCATTAGCATTGGAGAGGCTGGGTGCGAACTTGGCTAAGTAGTTGACCATGCCAAGCACTGTTTCCAGCTCTGCACGGTTCTTTGGTGGCTCCATTTATTTTATGGTTAAGATCTTCTGTGGATCTGGCTTGATTCCAGTCGCTGTGAGAAGATGTCCGAAGTAGCTGCCCTCTGTAGCGCCGACTGTGCTCTTCTCGGGGTTGAGCCGGACTCCTCTCTCGCGGGACCTTTGCAGCATCGTGCGGAGGTTTCGGTCGTGCTCCTCTTTGGTTCGACCATAGACAAGGATGTCGTCCACAATTGCCACAACTCCGTCTAGGCCTGCGTACACTTCCTCGATCTTTCGCTGAAACTCGTCTTAGGCTGAGATAATCCCAAAAGGCGACGGAACCTGTAGCGCCCAAACAGTGTGTTGAATGTTGTGAGCTTAGATGACTCTTCTGTGAGCTTGATAGCCCAGTAGCCTGATCTAGCGTCCATGACACTGAAGTAGTGTGCTCCCGCTAGCTTGTGTGTGATGCTATCTAGCGTCGGTAAAGGATAATGGGGGCGTTTGATAGCCTTGTTCAAGTCTCTTGGGTCGAGACATACATGGAGCTTGCCTGTGCGTGGTTTCTCCACCACCACTAACGTGTTTACCCAGTCAGTCGGTTCTGTAACCTTGGTGCTCCATGCTCTCCAACTCTTTCTTCTGACGGCACGGAGAGCAAGGGGAATCTTTCTCGGTGGGTAGACCACAGGGGTTGCGTCTGGGTCAAAGTAAATGGTACATTCTCCTGGGAATAATCCTATTCCTGTAAAAACATCAGCAAACTCCTCCAGTAAATTGTCTGTCTCTACTGGTGCTGTCACTGGTAAAACTAGCTTGATGAGGTCCATGTCTAAACATGCTTTAAGACCTAGCACTGCAGGTGCTCTAGTGTCAACAACATAAAAGTCCAACATCATGTCACTTTCCTTGTATTTGCATTTGAAAGTGCATGTGCCTTTTACTGGGAGCTGTTCACCACCATAACCAGTCACTCTGCACGTGGTGGGCTGTAGCTCGCATTCAGATGTCAAGCTGTGATACTTATTCAGAGGAATAATGTTTACAGTTTCTAGTGTCAGTGTCTAGTTTGAACTTTAGCTCTGTGCCTTGTGTTCCTATCTCAATGTCAGCAAAGGCTTGCTCTGTCTCAGACATTTTACTTTTCTGTGTCACTGAATCAATAAACAGTTCATCAGCGTTTGACTCTGATTGACATTTCATCTTCGCTCACTGTGTGTACTGTTTTTCCACGGTAAGCTCTGCACACTTTTGCAAAGTGATTCCATTTTCCACATTTAGTACACTGTTTGCCTTTAGCTGGGCAATTTCCTTGTTCGCCATGCACTTTGAATCCACAATATCCACATGTTTTGAGTCTGTGTCGCTCTGTCCGTTCGAAAACGCGCTCTCTGTGCACCGGATAATGACAACAGTCTTTTTTTCTTAATTATTGGTCATTATTTGTTTTAACAAAGTACTTAATGTATTTTCTTGCACATTAAAAATGGCCATTGATAAAAATTAAATATCATTCGAATGAGTTATCCACATTGCAATGTTTTGAAATGCGGGCTTTTATTTAGAAGGTTTCAACATTACCATGCGAAAGTGACGTAATTGTTTGTGCTGCTGGCAAAATACTAGTATTTGTGGTTTTGATTCTTATCACACCATTTGTTCCCTGTCGTCGACGTTTTGCTGATGCTAGGTAGTGAACAGTCAGACATCTACGGTATCTTTGAGAGAAGAGAATGGCGAGTGCAGATGTAAGACAACTTTTCGATGTATTTCTTTATTAAAACTGTTGAGTCAGCTAAACTCGTCCACGTTTGGCTTTGTATGTCCAGGGATTGTTTTCATTGCGCTGTGCAGTCAAATCAGCTGTCCAGAAGCTTGGACAACATGGGTCTTCTCTAGGTTAAATAAATGCTAGCTTGTTGGATCTAGTGGTTCTTCAAAGAAAAGCAGCGCTGACAGGTTTCAATGTTGTTTGCTAGCTGGCGGCTTTGTGAAAATTTGGAGACGAATGATACTGCCTATGCTGTCTCTGTCGGTGTATTTGTATATCTGGCTTTTTTTATTTGTCTGTCTATCTGTCTGCGTGCCCATGCCTGCCTGTTTGTCTCTATCAGGGGAGTAAACTGTGGGGAGGTCGGTTCGTGGGTGACACCGACCCGATCATGGAAAAATTCAACGCGTCCATCGCCTACGACAAGCGGATGTGGGACGCAGACATCCGTGGCAGCAAGGCATATGCTAAAGCCCTGGAGAAGGCCAAGCTGGTCACTGCAGAGGAGAAGGACAATATCCTACATGGGATGGACCAGGTGAATACACACGCACCAGTATATTTTGTTTTATTTAACTAGGCAAGTCATTTTATTTACAATGATGGCCTACCAAAAGGCCTCATGTTGGGAGGGGGGCTTCGATTAAACAAATATAGGACAAAACACACATGACAAGAGACACCACAGCACTACATAAAGAGAGACTTAAGACGACATAGCATGGCAGCAATACATGACAACACAGCATGGCAGCAGCACAACATGGTACAAACATTATTGGGCACAGGCAACCGCACAAAGTCAAGAAGGTAGACAATGTGGAAGACTACTAGATTGTACTGGCCACATCAAATCAACAATATCCCCTAAAGTTTAAAATGTATCCACACATTAACCCACCGCGTTTGACATTTGAATGGCCTTATTTTTTTGGTTATGGGGACCGTTGAATTTTGATCACACTATCGAACGCAACAAAAAGTGGGTGTGAATGTGTCATAGCCCACCATGTGGCTTTTTTGGAGTTAATAGGTGACGGCTGAAAATCTGCCTTAGTGCAGAATTCCTCTCTGCATTCACATGTGCACGGCAAGTTTTAATGTCACATGCACACGTATAGTGAAATGCCTTTCTTGCAAACTCAAAAACCAACAATACAATAATCAATAACAATGTATTAATAGAAAAAAACCTATAGAATAGTAAATAAAGTAAGTACCACTTGCCTCACTGATGTTTGAAGTAAGCATACTTACTTATAAAGGAAACATTTAAAAAGTCAGTTCCAATACCATATTTACATGTGCAGGGATACTGGAGTGATGGAGGTAGGTATGTATAGGGGTAAGGTGACAAGGCTATATATCCTATACAACATATAAGACAGAGTAGCAGCATCTTGTATGTGAGTGGGTGTGCGTGTGTGTAGAGTCAGCAAAAATGTATGTGCATATTGGGGTGGCAGGTAGCCTAGTGGTTAGAGCGTTGGACTAGTAACCGAAAGGTTGTTAGATTGAATCCCTGAGCTGACAAGGTAAAAATCTGTCGTTCTTCCCCTGAACAAGGCAGTTAACCCACTGTTCCTAGGCCGTCATTGTAAATAAGAATTTGTTATTAACTGACTTGCCTAGTTAAATAAAGATTAAGTAAAAAAATGTGTGAGTGAGTGTTGGAGTGACAGTGTGTGTGAGTTTGTAGGGCCCTGTGAGTGTTAATAGCGCAAAGGTTAAAATAAAAGGTCAATAAAGATGCAAGGTTAACTCAGATAGTCCGTGTAGCTATTTTGCTTAGCTGTTTATCAGTCATATTGTTTGGGGATAGAATCTGGTCACTTGAACAGATTCTATCCCCAAACAATATGAAGATGAATATGAAAATGCAGATGTGAAGATGAACCAAACTTCACTTACGGATGACCGTGCGTGTGTGTTTCAGATCCATGATGAATGGGCCAAAGGTGTTTTTGAGGTCAAGCCTGGAGATGAGGACATCCACACAGCCAATGAGCGCAGACTAAAGGTGAAGTGTGGGTGGGGCTAACCTTGAATCGTCAATTCAGAGTGCTGGCTGAAGATTGTAACAATATTCAATTCCGGACTCCTGATTGTCAGAATTACTGTGCATTCGGAAAGTTTTCAGACCCCTTGACTTTTTCCACATTTTGTTACATTACAGCCTTATTCTAAAATGTATTCAATAGTTGTTTTCCTTCATCAATCAACACACAATAACCCATAATGACAAAGCAAAAACTGTTTTTTAGAAATGTTTGCAAATGCATAAAAACCCCCCCTGAAATATCACATTTACATGAGTATTCAGACCCTTTACTTAGTACTTTCTTGAAGCACCTTTGGCAGTGATTACAGCCTTGAGTCTTCTTGGGTATGACGCTACAAGTTTGGCACACCTGTATTTGGGGAGTTTCTCTCATTCCTCTCTGCAGATCCTCTCAAGCTCTGTCAGGTTGGATGGCGGAGCGTATCTGCACAGCTATTTTCAGGTCTCTCCAGAGATGTTAGATCAGGTTCAAGCCCAGGCTCTGGCTGGGCCACTTAAGGACATTCAGAGATTTGTCCCGAAGCCTCTCCTGCATTGCCTTCGCTGTGTGCTTAGGGTTGATGTCCTGTTGAAAGGTGAACCTTTTCCCCAGTCTGGGGTCCTGAGCGCTCTGGAGCAGGTTGTCATCAAGGATCTCTGTACTTTGCTCTGTTCATCTTTGCCTCGATTCTGACTAGTCTCCCAGTCCCTGCTGCTGAAAAACATCCCTACAGAATGATGCTACCCGCATGCTTCACCGTGGTGCCTGGTTTCCTCCAGACGCGACGCTTGGCATTCAGGCCGATGTTCAATCTTGGTTTCATCAGACCAGAGAATCTTGTTTCTCATGGTCTGAGAGTCCTTTAGGTGCCTTTTGGCAAACTCCGAACGGGCTATCATGTGCTTTTTACTGATGAGTGGCTTCCATCTGGCCACTCTATCCTAAAGGCCTGATTGGTGGAGTGCTGCAGAGATGTTTGTCCTTCTGGAAGGTTCTCCCATTTCCACAGAGGAACTCTAGAGCTCTGTCAGAGGGACCATCAGGTTCTTGGTCACCTCCCTGACCAAGGCCATTCTCCCCCGATTGCTCAGTTTGGTCAGTAAGAAGAGTTTTGGTGTTTCCAAACTTCTTCCATTTAAGAATGATGGAGGCCACTGTGTTCTTGGGGACCTTCAATGTGTCCACATTTGTTGGTACCTTTCCCCAGTTCTGTGCCTCAACACAATCCTGTCTCGGAGCTCTACGGACAATTCCTTCGACCTCATGGCTTCGGGTTTTGTTATGACATGCACTGTCAACTGTGGGACCTTATACAGACAGATTTGTGCCTTTCCAAATCATGCCCAATCAATTTAATTTACCACGTCTAGACTCCAAGTTGAAGAAACATCTCAAGGATGATCAATGGAAACAGGACGCACCAGAGCAAAATTGAGTCTCATAGCAAAGGGTCTGAATACTGTAAGGTTTTTCTGTGTTTTATTTTGAATACATTTGCAGACATTTTTAAAAAGCTGTTTTCGCTTTGTCATTATAGGGTATTATGTGTAGATTGAGGGAATAATTTAACATGTGGAAAAAGGAAGGGGTCTGAATACTTTTCGAATGCACTGCATATATTTGTATTATATTTATCTCTGTGTGTGTTTTATCAGGAGCTGATAGGTGAGCCAGCTGGGAAGTTACACACTGGTAGGAGCAGAAATGACCAGGTAGGTGTGGTGATCTGCTGAATACACGTTCTTTGCCTGTTTTTTGAAAGAGAAGTAACTAGTGGAGTTTTGAGATTGTTCTATCCTGCTGTGTTTTATTGGTGGACGATTGGGTCTCAGACATGATTCTGTGTTTCTATTGGTTGATCAGGTGGTAACAGACATGAGGTTGTGGCTGAGGGATGCTATCTCCATTCTTAAGGGAAACGCTCTCCAACTCATCACAACCATGGTGGAGAGAGCAGCAGTGTAAGTTTTATGTACAGGTAACTGACAAAATAAAGGAAACACTTCAGTAAATGAGGGATACACAGTATATTGAAAGCAGGTGCATCCACACAGGTGTGGAATTAACATCCCATCATGCTTAATGAAAAAATGGCTAGCTGGGTCTTGTCTGAGCGGTTGTCTTCTGAGCCCTCACTCGCTATGTACTTAATGCTGATTCATGGAGATTCTGACTTGCTTACAGGCTGTCTGTGCAAGAACAGTACTGATGCTTCTTAGTCCAGAACTTTTATTTATGTTCCTCACTATCACACAGTATTAACACACACTCTTCAGTTATTTAGGAATCAACTTGTGGTTTTTCTTAGATACACGCACAATCTTGCTAGTAAACACAGTCAACTTAGTCGCCATACAAAATGTGCGTTTTCTTCTTTCGATGACTAAAAATACTCAGACCTGGGGTGGGAGGGGTTCAGATGTGAATTTGGGCAAGCTGATTGACTGAAGCCAAAGGGCTGTGATGGATAGCTGCTAGGCCTCGCAGCTCTTCTTCCTCTGGGAAGCGACAGCTTTGTGCGTGTGGGTGGTGACAGCAGCCCCTTTTGGCATATGGGAATGCAAACTAACTCATCTGCATCCAGGGGTTCGGAAACTGTTCTTCATCTGGGTACCGGAACATCTTCACTGTAGCCAAGTCAGAATTCGGTGTTTTGCAGGAACGTGAAAAACCGTTGGTTGCTAAACCGTCTCGAAGGACCATGGGGGGAAAAAGGATAGGGTGTAAACCTGTCCCTCTGATGACTAAACTAGTTTGCTGGGTTAGGTTCTGAATCTCCACAATGCTGCCGGCTAGAGCAATATGGATGCTGTTTTGACTGACTTGTCACACACATTACCGTCAACCAACACTATTAACATTTAGGGCCATGTATAAAAATGCTAGGCAAACCCAGTTGCCTGTTATTTTGGCTACCGTGGCTAGAAGAAGTGATGTTAGTGATTTTGAAAGAGGGGTGATTGTTGGGGTATGTTTGGCAGGAGCTTCAGTGACAAACTGTTCACGCTGATCTTTCCCGATATGCCATGGTCGCTTCAGTCACCAGATCTCAACCCAATTGAACACTTATGGGAGATTCTGGAGTGAGGCCTGAGACAGCGTTTTCCACAACCATCAACAATACACCAAATATTGGAATTCCTAGTGGAAGAATGGCGTCAAATCCAACAAATAGAGTTGCAGACACTTGTAGAATCTATGCCAAGGCTCATTGAAGCTGTTCTGCTGGTTTGTGGTGGCCCAACGCCCTATTAAGACACAGTTGGCAGTTCCATGTATGCACGCACACACACACAATATCATGTTTACCTATTGTCTTTTGATCTGCAGAGAGATTGATGTCCTGTTTCCTGGGTACACCCACATGCAGAGAGCTCAGCCAATCAGATGGAGCCACTGGATTCTGAGGTACTATAGCCTCTCCTTCTGTTAAGCCCCACTGCATATCTTTGCAATGTTCCTAAATGATTTCTAGATCCTCTGCTTGTTGCTGAGTCACAGTTAAAAACAGGATTGAGGAATCAAATATTGATGGAATATAAAGTGAATGTTGTTTCAGTCTACAGAGCATACAGTGACTTCGGAAAGTATTCAGAGCCCTTGGACTTTTTCCACATTTTGTTATGTTACAGCCTTATTCTAAAATGCATTAAATATTTGTTCCCCCCTCATCAATCTACACACTATACCCCAAAATGACAAAGTGACAACTGTTTTTTATAATTTTTTGCTAATTTATTATTTATTATTATTATTTTATATATTGTTTGTTTACCAGAGGTGGTAATGTGAAGAACAACATGACCTGCACCAAATTCAGATTAGGACATCTGCCAAGGACTAGATCAAATGTATTTTTACCTGGAGTTTTTCCTCATTGTAGGTTACTACTTTTAGTCTTAATCTTGGGTTGTTTACTACCTTACTCACCTTGTTTAGCACATGGCCTCACATGTGAATTGTGAAAGATTTAGATGGGGCTAAGGCTTAGAAGGGTGTGAACAATGGTTAATAGGTGTAGACAAAGGAGAGCTCTCCAGTAGGTGTGCCAAAACATTCAAGGGCCATTTTCTCAAAAGTGGAGTTACAAGTTTGTCGAGTTACAAGTTTGTCGACTTTCAAAGCAGAATTACTTCCCCGTTGTTCCTGCAGTATATGATATACTATTTCCTAGCTCTGAGTCTCTACTTTTATCCAATGTAAAAAACACACTTTCAAATGTTGCAAATTAAAGGCAGAATTGAGGTGGTCGGGGATGTTGTTAGTCTAAACATATTTCTATGATTGTTGCCCAGTCATGCGGTGGCCCTGAGCAGAGACGTGGAACAGCTTCAGGAGATCAATAGACGAGTCAACGTGCTCCCCCTGGGAAGGTACACGCACACGAGCGTGCACGCACACACACACACGGTTATGTCATCTGTGAGTTAGTTATACCTTGTCTACTCTTGTTACCCAGTGGAGCAATAGCTGGAACTCCATTCAACATCGACAGGGAAATGCTGCGTCAAGGTGAGAGTCAACCTGCATAGATAATCAGCTCCTTTAAACATACATAACCTATAAACATACATAAGGAGCCGTGAACTCTTATGAATGGTTATAACACGCGCTTATAAGGCAAAATGTCAATTAATTATACACATGTACCAAGTCAGTGGCTGCGGTCCAAACACTTAAAAGACACACCCTATTCCCTCTTTGCCCCTGTAGAGCTGGCCTTTGATGACATCAGCATCAACAGCATGGACGCCACAGGCCAGAGGGACTTTATTGGTATGGTAACCACATTGGCTTTATTACTATTCTGAGAAGACATGTAGATGTGAAGTTGAGAAATATTGGCATTAACCGACTCACTGCATTGCCCTGCTCATGCTTTGTCTCGCTCGCTGGCTCCACCCTCCCCTCCCTCTCTCAGCTGAGTTCTTGTTCTGGGCATCTCTGTGTCTGACGCACCTCAGTAAGATGGCAGAGGACCTGATGCTCTACAGCACTAAGGAGTTCTCCTTCCTCACACTCTCTGACGCATACAGGTGTGTGTGTGATGACTGAACTCAAAACAATATGTTCTCCTTTTTTCCTTTGTTATATTCTAACAATCTTTCTCTCTGTGTGTGTGTAGCACAGGCAGCAGTCTGATGCCTCAGAAGAAGAATGCTGACAGTCTGGAGTTGATCAGGAGTAAAGCTGGCCGTGTCTTTGGCAGAGTAAGACCCCAACTGAAACGCATTAGAACACCATTAGTTATATTATAATAAGAAAGCATCCTTTATTATATTAATAGTATTATAAGTGTGTGTAAACTAGGGATGCCCGCTATATCGGTGAACATATCGGAATCAGACGATATTAGCTAAAAATGCCAACATCGGGATCGGCCCGATGTCTGTCTAGTTTACGTCAATGTGAAAAACCGATATCAAAGCTGACGTGCATACCTATATAACGTACTGACGCCACGAAAAATGTTGTGCTGCACCTGCAACACAGCATTCCTAACCTTAGCCCACAATGTCTGCTGTGTGTATCGAGCAGTCATTTGAAAGAGTAAGAAAATGTCAGCGAGACAACTCAAAGGCAAAATCCATTAACGCCAAGATAATGGAATTCATTGCCCTTGACAATCAGCCGTTCTCTGTCGTGGGTGATGTTGGCTTTCGCGACTGGTCGAGCACCGGTACACACTAACGTTACCAAGTGCGCTATTGTTCATATGTTGCCCTACCAGAGTTGCACAGTAATAGCGTTACTGCTATTAGCTTCACGACATACTATGGAATGCCTTTTGAGTCTTTGAGTGTCAAAAATGATAACACTATTTGACAATAACAGTATTTGAAACGTCAAATAACACAGTTCTAATATAGAATGGTGTGTGTTCTGAATTTCCACGTGCAAGCCAAACGCCACCACTACTATCAGTAGCACCGTCAAAGCTGTACAAAAAACCCTGCAAACATCGTCCACGAAAGATGTGTTTACAATACCGCTTTGGTAACAAAGCATTATTTGTTCGACTGCAACTTCTGGGATAGCTAGCTAGCTTTAGCTTGGTAACTAGCTAGTACCAATACAACCAGCCTGAAAACAATGACCAGTAGGAACTGCAGTCATTTTCATTATTCTTAGCAATGATTTAGGAATCCTTGGAGTAAGTATTGTTGTTCGCCTATTGAAATTGAACATCATTTCATGAACATAAGTAGCTAGCCAGCTACTTAACCCTTTTGCCCAAAGCTAACGTTATAAGCAGCCAGCTAGCTTCATCTGGCTAGTGAGGCTCGACCTGACCGGGTTAGTCCGGTATCAGTCAGAGTAGACTGATACCCCATGTCATTGATATATAGCCCTTCTTACATCAGCTGATATCTCAAAGTGCTGTACAGAAACCCAGCCTAAAACCCCAAACAGCAAGCACGGTGGCTAGGAAAAACTCCCTAGAAAGACCAAACCTAGGAAGAAACCTAGAGAGGAACCAGGCTATGAGGGGTGGCCAATCCTCTTCTGGCTGTGCCGGGTGGAGAGTTTAACAGAACATGGCCAAGATGTTCAAATGTTCATAAATGACCAGCATGGTCAAATAATAATAATCACAGTAGTTGTCGAGGGTGCAGCAAGTCATCACCTCAGGAGTAAATGACAGTAGGCTTTCCACAGCCGATCATTAAGAGTATCTCTACTCTGCTGTCTCTAGAGAGTTGAAAACAGCAGGTCTGGGACAGGTTGCACATCCGGTGAACAGGTCAGGGTTCCATAGCCGCAGGCAGAACAGTTGAAACTGGAGCAGCAGCACGGCCAGGTGGACTGGGGACAGCAAGGAGTCATCATGCCAGGTAGTCCTGAGGCATGGTCCTAGGGCTCATGTCCTCTGAGAGAGAGCGAGAGAGAAAAAGAGAGAGAAAAATTATCTGTTCAATTATGGTATAGTACTACTATTTGTATTCATTTGCATCACTGTCAATTATATACTTTTATTTTGAAGGCTAACCACAAAGTCTACTATTGTGGCTAATCCTTATTGTCTAGCTTCACATAGATGGGTCTGACCAGCATTAATCAAATAAGAACTGTTATAAATTAGGGTTATTTTAGATGACACCTAGCTATGTAGTTAGCTAGCTAACTATAGCTACTGAAACAGATTTTTCTATGTTTTTGGTTTGCACCCATGAGCTAGCAAGCTTATTTTTTTTATGACCAGCACTGTAGGTGCGTGAGACAACTTTACCAGCATCGTAGCATACGTATCGATGAATCGTTGTGACATATGAAATACGAGTGATAGTGTAATCAATTTGTAATTACGTAAAAAACGAGTGAACGCGTTAAATTATTATGTGGCGTGCAGTCATATTCAGGTCCTGATTGGTCAAATCGTGTTATTTGTATCAGTATCTATTGTCTATCTTTTTTGACATGCAAAGACCCAAACAGCGTTCTATAGAAATCCTGGTTACTGGTAATGGGGACATAAGTAAATGCCAACAAAATAACTTTTTGGTCAGTGTGTGTAACCTTTTATTTAACTAGGCAAGTCAGTTAAGAACAAATTCTTATTTACAATGACGGCCTACCCCGGCCAAACCCAGACGACATTGGGCCAATTGTGCGCTGCACTATGGGACTCCCAATCATGACCGGATGTGATACAGCTTGGATTCGTGCCAGGGACTGTAGTGATGCCTCGTGCACTGAGATGCAGTGCCTTAGACCGCTGCGTCCGTGTGTGTGTGTGTGTGTTAAGCATTCTAGCACAGTTAAATAGTTAAAAGGCCACAAATTTTGAATATCGGTTATTGGTATTGTTTTTTTTTTGGCAAGGAAAATATCAGATATCGGTATCAGACAAAAATGTCATATTGGTGCATCACTAGTGTAAACCTGTCCTGTGTGTCAGTGTGCAGGCTTTCTGATGACCCTGAAGGGCCTGCCAAGCACCTACAACAAAGATCTGCAGGTACAGTCACATGTGTGTGGTGTGTGTGTGTGTGTGGTGTGTGTGTGTGTGTGTGTGTGATAATTATCTCGTTCTCTGACTCTCTAGGAGGATAAGGAGGCCATGTTTGACTGCTTTGACACGGTACACGCTGTGCTGCAGGTCACCACAGGTGTCGTGTCCACTCTAAAGGTGAGAGATGCTACACCTGACCCCATTCACCTTAGATGCTACACCCTAGTGCACAACACTGTACACCTTTAGACCATTGTGCCCTACTTACTACATCCTAAACCCTTACACCTTAGTGCCCTACAACATCCTTCACAACCAATTTCTCTGACCCATTTCCTGTTTCCTGTATCAGATCAATCCCAGTGTGATGGAAGCTGCCCTCAGTCCTGACATGCTGGCTACTGACCTGGCCTACTACCTCGTCAGAAAGGGGGTGAGTACGAAGTATCCACTCAAACCAGGGATATGTGTGTTTGTGTGTTCATCACAATCATGGTATGGTTTGAAGTTGAACTGTTTCTGTGTCACAATTGTGGTATTAAATTATCTCGCTCTCTCTCGCCAGGTGCCGTTCAGAGATGCTCATGGTATCTCAGGTAAAGCTGTGTTTCTGGCTGAATCCAAGAGCATTCCCCTGAACCAACTCACTGTGGAGGATCTGCGGACTGCCAGGTAAGCGCAAGCACGCATGCACACACTTCTTCATAGTAACACTCTTTTGCCCCCCCACTCCTTCTTTTCCACTTCACCCTCCCCTTGCTCCTCTTTCCAGCCCTCTGTTTTCTAGTGATGTGTCTGCAGTGTGGGACTACAGTAGCAGTGTGGAGCAGTACAGTGCCCCCGGTGGCACGGCCAAGAGTAGCGTGGCAGCACAGGTGGAGCACATGAGGACCTGGCTGAAGAAACAGGTCCAGTGACCTCTCCTCCTCACCGCTTACCTTTTAACTTTTGACCCCAACATGAACTTTTACAAGCAACATTGGTCAAATGGATCTCTGGGGTGTATCCTAAGTTCCAATTTTCTCTTTGGCTCCTGATAACATCACATCCATGCATGTATGACTAAGTTAAAATTTGACTAAAGTAGTAGTTAGGATTTGCCTAAGAACCATTGTTTGCCTTCTAGAACAGTGTCTAATCTAGAAAACATTGGGTCCATTCTGTAGGACTGCCTTGTTGCTCAGGCCATGTAAAGTGCCTTTTTAAAATACCGGTAGATGCCATGGTTACCACTTTAGATCGATTTTGAAAAATGGGAGTTCAAAACTTTAGTGCATTTAGATATATTAACCTCTATAGTAGTGATATGTACAACTATATATTTCAGACAGTTCATACCTTTTTGTCTTAATGTGTTGATGATTAATTAAATGTTGCTTATTTACAAAATGTTGTCACTGGCTCTTCATGGAAGATACAGTGCCTTGCGAAAGTATTCGGCCCCCTTGAACTTTGCGACCTTTTGCCACATTTCAGGCTTCAAACATAAAGATATAAAACTGTATTTTTTTGTGAAGAATCAACAACAAGTGGGACACAGTCATGAAGTGGAACGACATTTATTGGATATTTCAAACTTTTTTAACAAATCAAAAACTGAAAAATTGGGCGTGCAAAATTATTCAGCCCCCTTAAGTTAATACTTTGTAGCGCCACCTTTTGCTGCGATTACAGCTGTAAGTCGCTTGGGGTATGTCTCTATCAGTTTTGCACATCGAGAGACTGAATTTTTTTCCCATTCCTCCTTGCAAAACAGCTCGAGCTCAGTGAGGTTGGATGGAGAGCATTTGTGAACAGCAGTTTTCAGTTCTTTCCACAGATTCTCGATTGGATTCAGGTCTGGACTTTGACTTGGCCATTCTAACACCTGGATATGTTTATTTTTGAACCATTCCATTGTAGATTTTGCTTTATGTTTTGGATCATTGTCTTGTTGGAAGACAAATCTCCGTCCCAGTCTCAGGTCTTTTGCAGACTCCATCAGGTTTTCTTCCAGAATGGTCCTGTATTTGGCTCCATCCATCTTCCCATCAATTTTAACCATCTTCCCTGTCCCTGCTGAAGAAAAGCAGGCCCAAACCATGATGCTGCCACCACCATGTTTGACAGTGGGGATGGTGTGTTCATGGTGATGAGCTGTGTTGCTTTTACGCCAAACATAACGTTTTGCATTGTTGCCAAAAAGTTCAATTTTGGTTTCATCTGACCAGAGCACCTTCTTCCACATGTTTGGTGTGTCTCCCAGGTGGCTTGTGGCAAACTTTAAACAACACTTTTTATGGATATCTTTAAGAAATTGCTTTCTTCTTGCCACTCTTCCATAAAGGCCAGATTTGTGCAATATACGACTGATTGTTGTCCTTTGGACAGAGTCTCCCACCTCAGCTGTAGATCAGTTCATCCAGAGTGATCATGGGCCTCTTGGCTACATCTCTGATCAGTCTTCTCCTTGTATGAGCTGAAAGTTTAGAGGGACGGCCAGGTCTTGGTAGATTTGCAGTGGTCTGATACTCCTTCCATTTCAATATTATCGCTTGCACAGTACTCCTTGGGATGTTTAAAGCTTGGGAAATCTTTTTGTATCCAAATCCGGCTTTAAACTTCTTCACAACAGTATCTCGGACCTGCCTGGTGTGTTCCTTGTTCTTCATGATGCTCTCTGCGCTTTTAACGGACCTCTGAGACTATCACAGTGCAGGTGCATTTATACGGAGACTTGATTACACACAGGTGGATTGTATTTATCATCATTAGTCATTTAGGTCAACATTGGATCATTCAGAGATCCTCACTGAACTTCTGGAGAGAGTTTGCTGCACTGAAAGTAAAGGGGCTGAATAATTTTGCACGCCCAATTTTTCAGTTTTTGATTTGTTAAAAAAGTTTGAAATATCCAGTAAATGTCGTTCCACTTCATGATTGTGTCCCACTTGTTGTTGATTCTTCACAAAAAAATACAGTTTTATATCTTTATGTTTGAAGCCTGAAATGTGGCAAAAGGTCGCAAAGTTCAAGGGGGCCGAATACTTTCGCAAGGCACTGTACATATAGTGTGTTGACATAAAGAGGGCTAACCTTCCACTCAGTCAGAGAAGCACTGTCATCATTCAGTCAGTTGTAATTGAAAGAAGAAGAAAAGACCTGGCTGGAACGCCGCCATATCTTGTTTGCTCTAGTCTAGAGTATTGCCCAGAAGATACATATTTCCCAGAATATAAACATATTGCGTGTCTAATGCTTTCAGGTAATTGAGAAGTGTCTAGAGGTTGCTTTGGAATTGGACCTATCTTTGACTGTGAGCTCCCTCAGTGCAGCAGCAGTGGTGGAAAAAGTACCCAATTGTCATACTTGAGTAAAAGTGAAGATACCTTAATAGAAAATGACTTATGTGAAAGTCACACAGTAAAATACTACTTGAGTAAGTAAAAGTATTTGGTTTTAAATATACTTAAGTATCAAATGTAAATGTAATTGATAAATTATAGTTAAGTATAAATCATTTCAAATTCCTTATATTAAGCAAACCAGACAACATATATATTTTTATTTAAGTCTAGACAGGGACACCAACATTTTTACAAACTTAAGAATTTGTGTTTAGTGAGTCTGCCAGAAGGGATGACCGTGGCAGTAGGGATGACCAGTGATGTTCTCTTGATGAGTGCATGAATTTGACAATTTTTCTGTCTTTCTAAACATTCAAAATGTAACGAGTACTTTTGGTTGTCAAGGAAAATGTATAAAGTTAAAAAGTACATTATTTTCTTTAGTAATGTAATGAATTAAAAGTTGTCATTTAAATTGTGAAGTACAGATACCCCCCAAAAAACTACTTTAGTACTACTTAGGTATTTTTTTGTACCTAAGTACTTTATGCCGCTGCCCTCCCCAGTACAGAAATGGTCAGGATTTCTGCTGACCTCGTGTAGTCAGCATCTCTAAAAACCCCACTCTGACTTGAGCCTAACCCCAGTCACCTTTATCCCCTACCTGTCTGTTGCTGACAGGGATGGTCCTGTAGAACTGTGTTCAAACAACTGCCTGGTCACAGCCTGGTGTCGTCATGGAGCCCACGTTTGATTTTAAAAAAAAAATCTTTATTTAACCAGGTAGGCAAGTTGAGAACAAGTTCTCATTTACAATTGCGACCTGGCCAAGATAAAGCAAAGCAGTTCGACACATACAATGACAGAGTTACACATGGAGTAAAACAAACATACAGTCAATAATACAGTAGAAACAAGTCTATATACGAGGTGAGATAAGGGAGGTAAAGGCAAAAAAAGGCCATGGTGGCAAAGTAAATACAATATAGCAAGTAAAACTTGCAGTGGAAGAATGTGCAAAGTAGAAATAAAAATAATGGGGTGCAAAGGAAAAAAATTAATAAAATAAATACAGTAGGGAAAGAGGTAGTTGTTTGGGCTAAATTATAGGTGGGCTATGTACAGGTGCAGTAATCTGTGATCTGCTCTGACAGCTGGTGCTTAAAGCTAGTGAGGGAGATAAGCGTTTCCAGTTTCAGAGATTTTTGTAGTTCGTTCCAGTCATTGGCAGCAGAGAACTGGAAGGAGAGGCGGCCAAATAAATAATTGGTTTTGGGGGTGACCAGAGAGATATACCTGCTGGAGCGCGTGCAACAGGTGGGTGATGTTATGGTGACCAGCTAGCTGAGATAAGGGGGGACTTTACCTAGCAGGGTCTTGTAGATGACACGGAGCCAGTGGGTTTGGCGACGAGTATGAAGCGAGGGCCAGCCAACGAGAGCGTACAGGTCGCAGTGGTGGGTAGTATATGGGTCTTTGGTGACAAAACGGATGGCACTGATAGACTGCATCCAATTTGTTGAGTAGGGTATTGGAGGCTATTTTGTAAATGACATTGCCGAAGTCGAGGATTGGTAGTATCAATAGTAGTTGTGCAGATCATGTGAGGGGGGAATGATGTCAGTCTGAACCCTGGGACTGCTTTGATTCCCTGAGGAGGGAAGGGTAGGGGGAGAGGACAGGGCAGTATACACTGTATGGTTCTAATACCCTTTTCACACTTCTGAGCCTAGACCTGCTGAACTAAACTACTGGTATGCATCCACCATAGTTGCTGGAACCTTGCTGGTTCAGGTTGGTAGGATATTGTGAAAAAGGTATGAATGTAAAGTTACTGTTATTCTGGACAATTCCCAGGGCTTCTATAAGAATTGTAGTGAGGGTGATCATCATTGGACTCCTGGGAACAACACTGATATTGGAGAAATGTGTTGCATTTGCAGCTGGATGTGAATTGGAATTTGTGAGTTAATTGGTTGATCAGTACCTCGAACAGGAAGGTGAGCTGCGCTATACCTGACGTATCATGCTCAGCCTCTAGACTATTGTATGGCTCCTTGATGTGAACAATGTGCAACTAGAGAGAGGGAAAGATGGAGAAGAGAAACGACAGGGAGATGGAATAGATGTTGTAATTGTATCACATGGTTATTCTCCGCCTCAGGGTTTACCTTCATGGGATAGTGTTCCCTGTCAGTGTGTTCGGACCCAGGTACCCCCAGACCTCCTTCACTGACCTGCACCGACCAAGGCAGGGAGAAGTGAGCTAGAGGAGGACAGTCAGTCAGTCTAGTGTCAGATTTCTACATTCCATGCCTTCATCGTTTCTGTGAATGGTATTTAGCAGGAAGAGCTGATCTAGGGTCACTTGAGAAGCACAATATTCTATCCTCTTAGTTTTACAACGGTTGGCAGTTACTTTTTTAATGACGGACAAGAATTATAAACTAGGTTATATTCCTGGAGTATTTTCATGATGGTATAAAGAAGATTTAGAAGAGGGGTTCTGGTAGTTCTCACCGTAATGCCCCATGTTCTCAACAGTGATGTTGAGATGACTGTAGAAGGTCAAAGATAACGGGGACTGGTTGGCTTGGACATGGTGGGTCACAATATTTATGGGAGACTGACGCAGACCGCCACACGATACAATATGGTGATATATTTTTTTTTACCTTTTAACTAGGCAAGTCAGTTAAGAACAAATTCTTATGTTGGCAGCAGCCACTCAATGTTAATGATGGCTGTTTAACAGTCTGAATGCCTTGAGATAGAATCTGTTTTTCCGTCTCTCGGTCCAAGCTTTGATGCACCTGTACTGACCTCGCCTTCTGGATGATAGCGGGGTGAACAGGCTGTGGCTCGGGTGGTTGTTGTCCTTGATGATCTTTTTGGCCTTCCTGTGACATCGGGTGGTGTAGGTGTCCTGGAGGGCAGGTAGTTTGCCCCCCCAGAGATGCGTTGTGCAGACTTCAATACCCTCTGGAGAGCCTTACGGTTGTGGGCAGAGCAGTTGCCTTACCAGGTGGTGATACAGCCCGACAGGATGCTCTCGATTGTGCATCTGTAAAAGTTTGTGTGTTTTTGGTGACAAGCCAAATTTCTTCAGCCTCCTGAAGTTGAAGAGGTACTGATTGGCCTTCACCACGCTGTCTGTGTGGGTGGACCATTTCAGTTTGTCAGTGATGTGTACTCTGTGTAACTTAAAACTTTCCACCTTCTCCACTACTGTCCCAATTATTTTGGATAGGGGGGTGCTCCCTCTGCTGTTTCCTGAAGTCCATGATCATCTCCTTTATTTTGTTGACGTTGAGTGTGAGGTTATTTTCCTGACACCACACCCCGAGGGCCCTCACCTCCTCAGTCTCGTCGTTGTTGGTAATCAACCCTACCTCTCTAGTGTTGTCTGCAAACTTGATGATTGAATTGGAGGTGTGCATGGCCACGCAGTCATGGGTGAACAGGGAGTACAGGTTGGGGGCTGAGAACGCACCCTTGTGGGGTTGAGGATCAGCGGGGTGGAGATGTTGTTTCCTACCCTAACCACCTGGGGGCGTCCTGTCAGAAAGTCCAGGACCTAGTTGCACTGGGTGGGGTCGAGACCCAGGGTCTGAGCTGTAGTCGATGAACAGCATTCTTGCATAGGTATTCCTCTTGTCCAGATGGGTTAGGGTAGTGTGATTGCGTCGTCTGTGGACCTTTTGGGTCGGTAAAGCAAATTGGAGTGGGTATTGAGTGTCAGGTAGGGTGGAGGTGATATGGACTACTCTCTCAAAGCACTTCATGATGACGGAAGTGTGTGCTAGTCGATAGTCGTTTAGCTCAGTTACCTTTGCTTTCTTGGGAACAGAAACAATGGTGTCCCTCTTGAAGCATGTGGGAACAGCGGACTGGGATAGGGATTGATTGAATATGTCCGTAAACACAACAGCCAGCTAGTCTGCGCATGCTCTGAAGACACAGCTAGGGATGCCGTCTGGGCCGGCAGCCTTGGGAGGGTTAACACTGGTAGCGGGCAGTGTCGGTGGCGCTGTATTGTCCTCAAAGCGAACAAAGAAGTTGTTTAGTATGTCTGGGAGCAAGACATCGGGGTCCGCGACGGAGTTAGTTTTCTTTAGTCCGTGATTGACTGTAGACCCTGGCCACATACCTCTCATGTCTGAGCCTTTGAATTGCGACTCTACTTTGTCTCTATACTGACTCTTAGCTTGTTTGATTGCCTTGCGGAGGGAATAGCTACACTGTTTGTATTCGGTCATGTTTCCGGTCGCCTTGCCCTGATTAAAAGCAGTGGTCCGCGCTTTCAGTTTTGCGTGAATGCTGCCATCAATCCACATTTTCTGGTTGGTTAAGGTTTTAATAGTCGTCGTGGGTACAACGTCACCGATGCACTTGCTAATAAACTTGCTCACCGAATCAGCGTATACTCGAGGTCGACCGATTACCAATTTATTGGAGGACCAAAAAAAAGCCGATACCAATTAATCGGCCGATTTGTTTTTGTATTTATTTCATTTATTTGTAATAATGACAATTACAACAATACTGAATGAACACTTATTTTAACTTAATATAATACATCAATAAAATCAATTTAGACTCAAATAAATAATGAAACATGTTCAATAAAAGTGCAATATGTGCCATGTAAGAAAGCTAACGTTTAAGTTCCTTGCTCAGAACATTAGAACATATGAAAGCTGATGATTCCTTTTAACATGTGTCTTCAATATTCCCAGGTAAGAAGTTTTAGGTTGTAGTTATTATAGGAATTATACGACTATTTCTCTCTCTACGATTTGTATTTCATATACCTTTGACTACTGGATGTTCTTATAGGCACTTTAGTATTGCCAGTGTAACAGTATAGCTTCCATCCCTCTCCTCGCCGCTACCTGGGCTCGAACCAGGAACACATCGACAACAGCCACCCTCGAAGCAGCGTTACCCATGCAGAGCAAGGGGAACAACTACTCCAAGTCTCAGAGTGAGTGACGTTTGAAACGCTATTAGCGCGCACCCCGCTAACTAGCTAGCCATTTCACATCGGTTACACCAGCCTAATCTCGGGAGTTGATAGGCTTGAAGTCATAAACAGCACAGTGCTTGAAGCATTGCGGAGGGCTGCTGGCAAAACATACGAAAGTGCTGTTTGAATGAATGCTTACGAGCCTGCTGGTGCCTACCATCGTTCAGTCAGACTGCTCTATCAAATCATAGACTTAATTATAACATAGTAACACACAGAAATACGAGCCTTGAATATGGTCTTTAATATGGTAGAATCCGGAAACTATCATTTCGAAAACCAAACATTTATTTTTTCAGTGAAATACGGAACCGTTTCGTAATTTATGGATGGCATCCCTAAGTCTAAATATTGCTGTTACATTGCACAACCTTCAATGTTATGTCATAATTACGTAAATTTCTATCAAATTAGTTCACAATGAGCCAGGCGGCCCAAACTGTTGCAGATACCCTGACTCTACTCTGCGTGCAATGAACGCAAGAGAAGTGACACAATTTCACCTGGTTAATATTGCCTGCTAACCTTTCTTTTAGCTAAATATGAAGGTTTAAAAATATATACTTCTGTGTATTGATTTTAAGAAAGGCATTGATGTTTATGGTTAGGTACATGTTGGAGCAATGACAGTTCTTTTTCGCGAATGCCCACCGCATCGATTATATGCAACGCATAGATAAACTAGTAATATCATCAACCATGTGTAGTTAACTAGTGATTATGATTGATTGATTGTTTTTTATAAGATAAGTTTAATGCTAGCTAGCAACTTACCTTGGCTTCTTACTGCTTTCGCGTAACAGGCAGGCTCCTCGTGAGGCAGGTGGTTAGAGCGTTGTACTAGTTAACTGTAAGCTTGCAAGATTGAATCCCTGAGTTGACAGGGTAAAAATCTGTCGTTCTGCCCCTGAACAATGCCGTTAACCCACCGTTCCTAGGCCGTCATTGAAAATAAGAATGTGTTCTTAACTGACTTGCCTCGTTAAATAAAGTAGTAAAAAATAATAATAAATCGTCAAAATCGGCGCCCAAAAATAACGATTTCTGATTGTTATGAAAACTTGAAATCGGCCCTAATTAATCGGCCATCGTGGAATCAGATTGGTCAGACCAGCGTTGAACAGACCTGAGCATGGGCGTTTCCTGTTTTAGTTTCTGTCTATAGGCTGTGAGCAACAAAATGGAGTCGGTCAGATTTGCCAAAAAAGAGGGTGACGGAGGGTTTTGTATGCATCGCGAAAGTGAGAGTAACAATGGTCCAGGATTTTGCCAGCCCAGGTCGCGCATTCGATATGCTGATAAAATTTAGGGAGCCTTGTTTTCAGATTAGCCTTGTTAAAATCCCAAGCTACAATAAATGCAGCCTCGGGATATGTGGTTTCCAGTTTACATAGAGTGCAATGAAGTTCTTCCAGGGCCGTCGAGGTGTCTGCTTGGGGAGGATGTACACAACTCATTATAATCAAAGATAATTATTTTGGTAGATAACGTGGTCTGCATTTGATTGTAAGGAATTCTAGGTCAGGTGAGCAAAACGACTTGAGTTCCTGTATGTTGTCATGATCACACCACGACTTGTTAATCATAAGGCATACACCCCCGCCCTTCTTCTTACCAGAGAGATGTTTGTTTTTGTCAGCTTGATGCGTGAAGAAACCAGGTGGCTGTACCGACTCTAACATATCCCGAGTGAGCCATGATTCCGTGAAGCAGAGAATGTTGCGATCTCTGATGTCTCTCTGGAAGGCAACCCTTGCTCGGATTTCGTCTACCTTGTTGTCAAGAGACTGGACATTGGCAAGTAGTATACTTGGGAGCGGTGAGCAATGTGCCTGATCAGAAGACCGCTCCGTCTGCCCCTTCAGCGGCGCCGTTGTTTTGGGTCGCCTTCTGGGATCCGGTTCATTGTCCTGGGTGGTGGACCAAACAGAGGATCCGCATCGGGAAAGTCGTATTCCTGGTCATAATGTTGGTAAGTTGATGTTGCTCTTCTAGCCAAGAATTCCTCCCAGCTGTATGCAATAAGACTTAAGATTTCCGGGGGTAACAGTGTAAGAAATAATACAGAAAAAAAAAATACTGCATAGTTTCCTAAGAAAGCGAAGCGAGGCGGCAATCTGTCGGCGCCGGATGTAAAAATGAAAAATAAATAATAATTGCCGTCCGGACCTGCCCGCTCCTCACCCTTGGTGCTGTCCTCCTGGCCGTCGTCATCCTGCAGCTGGAGCCATGCGTCAGTGGGAGGCTGTTGTCACGTCTACTCCGAGATTCAGATCAACTTTATTATCCCACCAGGGGGAAATACATTTGGTCATGTGCTTAAAAAGAAAGTACATGAAAACACAAACTAATTCATTCAAAGTGATATAGCTACACATTTAAAGTGAAAGTGCAATATGCTGTATACTTGAGGGACAAACAGACTATTTGTTATACAGCCTATTGGCTGTTGGAATCAAAGAGTCCCCTTATCTGTTTAAATTTCCTTTTGAAGAAGTCTTTCCCCACAACGTATCTGGCTGCTGCTGTGACTGAATTTTGAGTGAAGGGGATGAGTGCTGTTCTGTAAAATGCTTTCAAGTTTTGTGTACAGGTTGGTGGCCGATTCTTGATCTATACCAATTATCCTTCCCACCATCTTTAAGCGCTGAAGCTTGACTTGGTCTTGCACTCGCATGTTTACGAACTCGCATATCAGACCAAGGACAGCACACTCTGCAGGACAGATTTATAGAACATTTGTAAGATATAGCGGTCAACATTTAAAATGGTTCAGTTTACATTAAAAAAATTTATCTGTTGCAACTACTTTACCTTTGTAAAGGCACAGTCATTAAATTTCAGTTTCGATTCCCAGGTACTTACTTATATGTGGTCACTATCGACTGATTCCCCATTGATCTTCGTAGGGGGTAGTGGAGCTTTGTTCAATTTGAAATCGATTTCCATCTCTTTTGTTTTCTTAACCTTTCTAGCGCAGGCGTTCCGCTAGCGACCCACCTCGACAACATCCGGTGAAATTGCAGAGTGTAAATTTCAAATTACAGAAATATAAATATTTAACATTCATGAAAATACAAGTGTCATACATTAAAATAAAGCTTAACTCCTTGTTAATCCAGCCACTGTGTCAGATTTCAAAAAGGCTTTCCAGCGAAAGCACACCATGCGATTATCTGAGGACAGTGCCCCGCAAACAAAATCATGAAAAACATTTAAAAGGTTAACCTTTTTTAACAGAACTGATATGGCAGGCGAAAACCCGAGGACAAACCATCCAGAAAAAGACAAATTCCGCCCACCACTGTTTCCAATGGCTGTGATGTTTAATATGAAGGGAAAACCTCCCAGATTGCAGTTCCTAGGGCTTCCACTAGATGAGACTTGTTTACGTGTTGCTGTGCGTTTTGTTGCCAACCTTACTTTGCTACCTGACAACTTTACGGTTTTTACTTTTTAATTACTGTTTATATATATATTTTTTCCCCTCAATTAGTTTTTTTTCCCATTCAACTTTTTCACTCTGGACGCTTTATCTGGACATGGTTCGTTAGGACCTCCAACAGCCGAAGCTAAGTAGTAACATTAACATGATGCCTTCTAATTGCAGTACAGTGCCTTGCGAAAGTATTCGGCCCCCTTGAACTTTGCGACCTTTTGCCACATTTCAGGCTTCAAACATAAAGATATAAAACTGTATTTTTTTGTGATGAATCAACAACAAGTGGGACACAATCATGAAGTGGAACGACATTTATTGGATATTTCAAACTTTTTTAACAAATCAAAAACTGAAAAATTGTGCGTGCAAAATTATTCAGCCCCCTTAAGTTAATACTTTGTAGCGCCACCTTTTGCTGCGATTACAGCTGTAAGTCGCTTGGGGTATGTCTCTATCAGTTTTGCACATCGAGAGACTGAAATTTTTTCCCATTCCTCCTTGCAAAACAGCTCGAGCTCAGTGAGGTTGGATGGAGAGCATTTGTGAACAGCAGTTTTCAGTTCTTTCCACAGATTCTCGATTGGATTCAGGTCTGGACTTTGACTTGGCCATTCTAACACCTGGATATGTTTATTTTTGAACCATTCCATTGTAGATTTTGCTTTATGTTTTGGATCATTGTCTTGTTGGAAGACAAATCTCCGTCCCAGTCTCAGGTCTTTTGCAGACTCCATCAGGTTTTCTTCCAGAATGGTCCTGTATTTGGCTCCATCCATCTTCCCATCAATTTTAACCATCTTCCCTGTCCCTGCTGAAGAAAAGCAGGCCCAAACCATGATGCTGCCACCACCATGTTTGACAGTGGGGATGGTGTGTTCAGCTGTGTTGCTTTTACGCCAAACATAACGTTTTGCATTGTTGCCAAAAAGTTCAATTTTGGTTTCATCTGACCAGAGCACCTTCTTCCACATGTTTGGTGTGTCTCCCAGGTGGCTTGTGGCAAACTTTAAACAACACTTTTTATGGATATCTTTAAGAAATGGCTTTCTTCTTGCCACTCTTCCATAAAGGCCAGATTTGTGCAATATACGACTGATTGTTGTCCTATGGACAGAGTCTCCCACCTCAGCTGTAGATCTCTGCAGTTCATCCAGAGTGATCATGGGCCTCTTGGCTGCATCTCTGATCAGTCTTCTCCTTGTATGAGCTGAAAGTTTAGAGGGACGGCCAGGTCTTGGTAGATTTGCAGTGGTCTGATACTCCTTCCATTTCAATATTATCGCTTGCACAGTGCTCCTTGGGATGTTTAAATCTTGGGAAATCTTTTTGTATCCAAATCCAGCTTTAAACTTCTTCACAACAGTATCTCGGACCTGCCTGGTGTGTTCCTTGTTCTTCATGATGCTCTCTGCGCTTTTAACGGACCTCTGAGACTATCACAGTGCAGGTGCATTTATACGGAGACTTGATTACACACAGGTGGATTGTATTTATCATCATTAGTCATTTAGGTCAACATTGGATCATTCAGAGATCCTCACTGAACTTCTGGAGAGAGTTTGCTGCACTGAAAGTAAAGGGGCTGAATAATTTTGCACACCCAATTTTTCAGTTTTTGATTTGTTAAAAAAGTTTGAAATATCCAATAAATGTCGTTCCACAATCATGAAAAATACAGTTTTATATCTTTATGTTTGAAGCCTGAAATGTGGCAAAAGATCGCAAAGTTCAAGGGGGCCGAATACTTTCGCAAGGCACTGTACCTACACGTACGCTACGGTCACAAGACGCAGGCCTCCTAATTGTCCCTAGAATTTCTAAGCAAACAGCTGGAGGCAGGGCTTTCTCCTATAGAGCTCCATTTTTATGGAATGGTCTGCCTACCCATGTGATAGACGCAAACTCGGTCTCAACCTTTAAGTCTTTACTGAAGACTCATCTCTTCAGTGGGTCATATGATTGAGTGTAGCCTGGTCCAGGAGTGTGAAGGTGAACGGAAAGGCTCTGGAGCAACGAACCGCCCTTGCTGTCTCTGCCTGGCCGGTTCCCCTCTTTCCACTGGGATTTTCTGCCTCTAACCCTATTACAGTGGCTGAGTCACTGGCTTACTAGGGTTGAGTCACTGATGTGATCTTCCTGTCTGGGTTGGCGCCCCCCCTTGGGTTGTGCCTTGGCGGAGATCTTTGTGGGCTATACTCAGCCTTGTCTTAGGATGGTTAGGATGGTAAGTTGGTGGTTGAAGATATCCCTCTAGTGGTGTGGGGGCTGTGCTTTGGCAAAGTGGGTGGGGTTATATCCTTCCTGTTTGGCCCTGTCCGGGGGTGTCATCGGATGGGGCCACAGTGTCTCCTGACCCCTCCTGTCTCAGCCT
The DNA here is from genome assembly GCF_045791955.1 of Oncorhynchus clarkii lewisi. Taxonomy (NCBI): domain Eukaryota; kingdom Metazoa; phylum Chordata; class Actinopteri; order Salmoniformes; family Salmonidae; genus Oncorhynchus; species Oncorhynchus clarkii. Next base: position 2,561,459 of record NC_092179.1, on the reverse strand, counting down.
CCAGTATTTATGCTGCAGTAGTTTATGTGTCGGGGGGCTAGGATCAGTTTGTTATATCTGGAGTACTTCACCTGTCCTATCCGGTGTCCTGTGTGAATTTAAGTATCTCTAATTCTCTCTTTCTCTCTTGGAGGACCTGAGCCCTAGGACCATGCCTCAGGACTACCTGACATGATGAGTCCTTGCTGTCCCCAGTCCACCTCCAGTTTCAACTGTTCTGCCTGTGATTATTATTACTTGACCATGCTGGTCATTTATGAACGTTTGAACATCTTGGCCATGTTCTGTTATAATCTCCACCCAGCACAGCCAGAAGAGGACTGGCCACCCCACATAGCCTGGTTCCTCTCTAGGTTTCTTCCTAGGTTTTGGCGTTTCTAGGGAGTTTTTCCTAGCCACTGTGCTTCTACACCTGCATTGCTTGCTGTTTGGGGTTTTAGGCTGGGTTCCTGTACAGCACTTTGAGATATCAGCTGATGTATGAAGGGCTATCTAAATACTTTTTATTAGATGTCAACATTCTTTAGCTCCCATTTTGCTGTAGTGTTTTCATGCGCGAAGATGAGAGTTGCGTTCTTTGTCTCCGGTAAAGACAATAACGATTCTCCGTCTGAAATTGTATTGTTTATTTACGTATTATGGTACCTGAGGTTTGATTATAAACGTTGTTTGACTTGTTTGGTTTTTGGGGATATAAAGAAGGACTTTATCGAACAAAAGGACCATTTATGATGTAGCTGGCACCTTTCGGAGTGCCAACAGAAGAAGATCTTCAAAGGGAAGGCATTTATTTTTTTGCTATTTCTGACTTTCTGACATCTGCCTGGTTGAAAAATGTTTTTAATGCTTTTGTGTGCGGGGCGCTGTCCTCAGATAATCGCATGGTGTGCTTTCGCCGTAAAGCCTTTTTGAAATCTGACACAGCGGCTGGATCAACAAGAAGGGAAGCTTTTATCTGATGTATGACACTTGTATTTTCATGAATGTTAAATATGACTGTTTCTGTCATTTGAATTTTGCGCTATGCAATTTCACCGGATGTTGTCAAGGTGGGTCACTAGCGGAACGCCTGCGCCAGAAAGGTTAACATTTATTTCAAGAAAGTTATCTGCACACACTGGATGAATTTTGCCGTTTCTCTATCAAGACCATGAAGAGAGGCTTGGTCTGGGTGGAGGAAACCCACAACAGCGGTGTCATCTGCATATTTAAAAAAAAAAAACTTCTGGGCTGCATCAAAGGCTTGACAATCGTTAGTGTACAGTATCGGTGAAAGTACCCAACCTTGAGGGGCTTCCGTATTCAACATTCTAGATGTAGAGATGCCGGAGTTAAACTTCATTTGTTGAGTACGGTTCACAAGGAAGTTATTTATCCGCTTGATCAGTTGAGTTGACAGCCAAATTCATGAGTTTATATACCAGTGGGATTGGATGGTGTTAAACGGGCTACTGAAGTCAATTAATACATTTTTTACTAGGCTATTTGCCTTCTCTAAATGTTGATATTGTTCAGCATTACCAGTAACGCATCAACACCCCTGGAGGCACGGTATGCAAATTGATTTGAGTCTAATTGGGATGAGAGACCGGAGGAGAATTTGTTTTGGAATAATCTTTTTCAAAACATTTCATAGGTACATATGTCAGGGCTACAGGGTGTAAATCGTTATTTTCTTTTGGTCTGTTGTTTTTAGGTATTAAGAAAATCAGTGACTTCTTCCATAAGTCTGGAATTATCCCACTGTTCAGTGACCGCTGGAACAGCTTCTGGAATGGTAATGCGAGCTGGTCTGAGCATGCCTGAAGTGCCTTGCTGCTGACGCCATCTGGACCATATGATTTTCCTGGGTTGACACGTTGAAAGTATTGCTTGACGTCATTCACAGAAATCAGTATATCAACAGCTGGTATGCTGTCTATACTGTCCAAGGCCACTTTCTGCTGCGATTATAAAATCACACATGTCAAACCTACAATGGAAACTGTTCAAATCATTTGCAAAGCAAGGTAATTTTTGACAGTCATAATGTCTCTTTGGTTTGTAGCCCTTTCCAGGCTTTCCTACTGTCCTTGTCCTTGAAAAGGTTCTCTAATTTGTCTTTGTATGCTGCCTTGCACTCCTTTGGCTTTTAAGTTGCCTCTGAATATTTTTCCTTTCCTCTTTATTGCCACCTGATTTAAACATCCTTTTTTCTGGGCGAGGAGCTCTTTTAATTCCCGAGTTACCCACTGGTTATTATTGGGAAAGATAATACTTTTATTTTTGGGAATAACGAGATCCTCACAGAATGGATGTACTCAGAGACGGTATCCGCTGCCTCTTCCAGGTCATCGGCACTGTCTATCAGGGCCTCCCAGTCAGTGGACTCAAAACAGTCTTGGAGGACTTCAGGAGTCCAGCTTTTAATCTCCACTTTTTTGGCAATCTCTCACTGCAGATGCGCTTTGTAGACTTGGAGGAGCTGAGCCATGTTATGATCCGAACCCCCAAGATTGGGTAGTGCCTTGGAAAAATACGCACCTGGGATGTTAACATAATAGATATGTCTCTCTTACTGCCCGGAATGCCTATACTGATCCTAAAGCTACTGTATGCAGTAAGCACATGCCGATGAACCAGAGTAATACTATTAGCACTGAGGTGGTGTGCCCTAGTAGGAAGTCTACTTTGTGCAGCCCACCCTGCACTATCAAAAATAACCCGAGCATGTCTACCTCTGCTAAGCTTCCCAGAAAGCAATAAAAATAATCAAGCATCCCAGAAAAGTGTTACAAATAGCCCAGGTTAACATATGTTGCTTAAGAAACAAGTTTCACAAAATCAACCATTTGCTAGTAACATATGACATTCATATTCTGACAACCTCTGAAACTCACTTAGATAATACCTTTGATACAGTGGTAGCATTAGAAGGTTATAACATTTACAGTAAAGACAGAAATGCCAGAAAGTGTTGCGGTCTATATTTAGAACCACATCGTGGTAAAGCTTAGAGAATATCTCCTGTTGAAGTAATATGGCTGCAGGTTCAAATGCCTCACCTAAAGCCCATTCTGGTAGGAAGCTGCCAAGTGCTAACAGTTATCTGGATAACGTGTGAAATGCTTGATAGTGTATGTGATATCAGTACAGCGGTATACTTTCTGATTTTAAATATTGACTGGCTTTCATTAGGATGCCCACTCAAGAGAGAGCTTCAAGCTGTAACTAGTACCTGCAACCTGGTTCAGGTTATCAATCAACCTACCAGGGTAGTTACAAACAGTACAGGAATGAAATCCTCAACGTGTATTGATCATATCTTTACTAATGCTGCAGAAATGAGTTTGAAATCAGTATCGAAATCCATCGGATGAAGTGATCACAATATAGTAGCTATATCTAGGAAAACCAAAGTTCCAAAGGCTGGGCCAAATATTGCGTATAAGAGGTCATACAATACGTTTTGTAGTGATTGCTATGTTGTTAATGTGAAGAATATTTGTTGGTCTGTGGAGTGTAATGATGAGCAACCAGACGCTGCACTTGACATATTTATGAAATTATTATCCTAGTTACTAATAAGCATGCACCCATTAAGACAATGACAAAAAACGGTTAAATCCTTGTGGCTTGATGAAGAATTGAAAATGTGTATGGTTGAGAGGGATGAGGCAAAAGAGATGGCAAATATGTCTGGCTGTACAACCGATTGGCAAACGTACTGTAAATTGAGAAATCATGTGACTAAACTGAATTAAAAGAAGAAACGATAAATTACTTAAAGAATGATAGTAAAACGCTTTGGAGCACCTTAAATTACATTTTGGGCAAAAAGTTAAACTCCACTCCATCATTCATTGAATCAGATGGCTCATTCATCACAAAACCCACTGATATTGCCCAATACTTAAATTATTTTTTAATTGGCAAGATTAGCAGACTTAGGCATGATATGCCAGCAAAAAATGCTGACACTACACATCCAAGCACAGTGGGGAGAGGAAGTATTTGATACACTGCCGATTTTGCAGGTTTTCCTACTTCCAAAGCATGTAGTGGTCTGTAATTTTTTTTAAATCATAGGTACACTTCAACTGTGAGAGACGGAATCTAAAACACAAATCCAGAAAATCAGTAATTAATTTGCATTTTATTACATGACATAAGTATTTGATACATCAGAAAAGCAGAACTTAATATTTGGTACAGAAACCTTTGTTTGCAATTACAAAGATCATACGTTTTCTGTAGTTCTTGACCAGGTTTGCACACACTGCAGCAGGGATTTTGGCCCACTCCTCCATACAGACCTTCTCCAGATCCTTCAGGTTTCCGGGCTGTCGCTGGGCAATACAGACTTTCAGCTCCCTCCAAATATTTTCTATTGGGTTCAGGTCTGGAGACTGGCTAGGCCATTCCAGGACCTTGAGATGCTTCTTACAGAGCCACTCCTTAGTTGCCCTGGCTGTGTGATTCAGGTCATTGTCATGCCCCAAAACCTGAAGGATCTGGAGAAGGTCTGTATGGAGGAGTGGGTCAAAATCCCTGCTGCAGTGTGTGCAAACCCAGCCACGACCCATCTTCAATGCTCTTACTGAGGGAAGGAGGTTGTTGGCCAAGATCTCGTGATACATGGCCCCACCCATCCTCCCCTCAATACGGTGCAGTCATCCTGTCCCCTTTGCAGAAAAGCATCCCCAAAGAATGATGTTTCCACCTCAATGCTTCACGGTTGGGACAGTGTTCTTGGGGTTGTACTCATCCTTCTTCTTCCTCCAAACACGGCGAGTGGAGTTTAGACCAAAAAGCTCTATTTTTGTCTCATCAGACCACATGACCTTCTCCCATTCCTCCCCTGGATCATCCAGATGGTCATTGGCAAACTTCAGACGGGCCTGGACATGCGCTGACTTGAGCAGGGGGACCTTGCGTAGGCTGCAGGATTTTAATCCATGATGGCGTAGTGTGTTAATAATGGTTTTCTTTGAGACTGTGATCCCAGCTCTCTTCAGGTCATTGACCAGGTCCTGCCATGTAGTTCTGGGCTGATCCCTCACCTTCCTCATGATCATTGATGCCCCACGAGGTGAGATCTTGCATGGAGCCCCAGACCGAGGGTGATTGACCGTCATCTTGAACTTCTTCCATTTTCTAATAATTGCGCCAACAGTTGTTGCCTTCTCACCAAGCTGCTTGCCTATAATCCTGTAGCCCATCCCAGCCTTGTGCAGGTCTACAATTTAACCCTGATGTCCTTACACAGCTCTCTGGTCTTGGCCATTGTGGAGAGGTTGGAGTCTGTTTGAGTGTGTGGACAGGTGTCTTTTATACAGGTAATGAGTGGAGAACAGGAGGGCTTCTTAAAGAAAAACTAACAGGTCTGTAAGAGCTGGAATTCTTACTGGTTGGTAGGTGATCAAATACTTATGTCATGCAATAAAATGCAAATTAATTACTTAAAAATCATACAATGTGATTTTCTGGATTTTTGTTTTAGATTCCTCTCACAGTTGAAGTGTACCTATGATAAAAATTACAGACCTCTACTTGCTTTGTAAGTAGGAAACACTGCCGATTTTGCAGGTTATCAAATACTTGTTCTCCCCACTGTATATCTGACCAAATTATGAAAGACAAGCATTGTAATTTGGAGATGTTGGCGGTTAACTTCATGGAGAAACTCATTGCCCAAACCTACGATGATGCAGCTGTAATGGAATGCATCTGCTATTTGTATTTACAGCTAAGTTCCCTCCTCTTCCCTGATCAAGAGGTGATGACCCCTCCACTCCTCTACCATTGTAAACTGTCTCCTGACATAAACTGAAGCCATGTCACATGTGCCCGTTCATCAACTGGCACACTGAATGTTTCCTCCAAGTACTGTGAGTGCCCCTATAATTTTCTCTCATTACTGTACTGTATGTAGAGTCAATCACACACACAAACATGATCACATTATTACACATCAATGATTTTACTCCTCTCTTGGACTAACTCATTCTTAGCTCTTTTGTCTAACTGTGTAGTGTATTGTGTTTTGTCTTCCCAGTCAAATCCTGTCCTGCCCTCAGTGGAAGATTTGAGCTCTTCTCCAACACCATCCATCCATGATGAACCTGTCCTGTACTGAAGACTATGAACACCTCAACCACTGTCCTGCACTGAGGTCAAGCCTCTGAACACCCCAACTCATGCCTCATACCCTCATTCAATCACTGCTGTGATCCATTCCCAACACTGTGTAAGTAGCCCTCTCATTCACATTCCCCATAATATTGTACTGTAAATGTGTTTATTAAATGCTTTAGGCTAAAAGTCTTTGATTTTTGAAACACGCATTTTCATCTCTGTAAGTTCCGTGCCTATACCGTGGGTCTCCCATCCTCCTCAATGTTTCAAGTCACCAGCCTCCACTGACAGAACACAACTGTGAAGAGTTTTCACAAATATTAGCGTCATAGCTCTTGTGGGACTTTAACTGGGGGAAATTACCTCACAATTCAGTATTTTAATCTATGGATCTTGGGTCAATTAAATGGGCTAATCAGCCTACTCAGTGGCACCCACAGACAGTGGTGATTTTAGCATGTAAATCTTGGTGCGACAAAAAAAAAATAATCAACATGTGGCTTTGCTGTATGCATCTAAAACATAACACTAAATAATACATTAATTGCACTATAACAGTGAGCACAAACTGTTAGGGCCTACATGAACAGCAGAGCTTTTTCAGCACCATGGAGTGAATCCTGCTACACCTGGTTATAAGTGCAGGTAGCCTAGTGGTTTAGAGCGTTGGGCCAGTAATCCCCGAGCTGACAAGGTAAAAATGTTGTTCTGCCCCTGAACAAGGCAGTTAACCCACGCGGGGGCCAGTCGTGTATAGCCGTAACGGAAATTTTGGTGACCTTATTTGACCTTTTCTGCTGCTTTTGAGACACGGTTCGTTCCCTCCTTGGTGCACTACTTGATTACACAAGTATAAACACCATGGGACCATGCAGCCGTCATACCGCTCAGGAAGGAGACGCGTTCTGTCTCCTGAAGATGAACGTACTTTGGTGCGAAAAGTGCAAATCAATCCCAGAACAACAAAGGACCTTGTGAAGATTCTGGAGGAAACCGATGCAAAAGTATCTATATCCACAGTAAAACGAGTCCTATATCGACATAACCTGAAAGGCTGCTCAGCAAGGAAGAAGCCACTGCTCCAAAACCACCATAAACAACAATAGCAAAGAACCTTGTGAAGATGTTGGAGGAAACCGGTACAAAAGTATCTACAGTTGAAGTCGGAAGTTTACATACCTTAGCTAAATACATTTAAACTCAGTTTTTCACAATTCCTGACATTTAATCCTAGTAAAAATGCCCTGTTTTAGGTCAGATACCCTACAAATTGAGTATATGTAAACTTCTGACCCACTAGGAATGTAATGAAATAAATCATTCTCTACTATTATTCTGACATTTCACATTCTTAAAATAAAGTGGTGATCCTAACCTACCCAAGACAGGGAATTTTTACTAGGATTAAATGTCAGGAATTGTGAAACAGTTTAAATGTATTTGGCTAAGGTGTATGTAAATGTCCGACTTCAATTGTATTATTCTAATATATATTCATTATAGAATTGACAGTTATTAATGATAAACCTTTAAACTGCACTCTTCCTCCCTAATCTCTCTATTTTTCAGCTCCAGATCACAAAACCTACACACAGTCCAAGTGTTGCAGGTCTGCCAACTTCCTTCTGGTTACATTGTATTCAGAGAAATATCCAAAAAACCAAAGACCGCTTTAACTGCGAATGTACTTTATTGCAGATATTTTCCTCAAATGAAATGGAGCATACATAAAATAAACAAGTTATTACAATTTATTTACATTGGGTGTATGTGAGAGGGAAAGCACACATTAAGCCATAGTCTTTTACAATATTATCAATCACACTTTGGTTTAATAGATAGAGAATGGATATGAAGGCGTAGATATCTCCAATCCTAAAATAAAATGGTGCGATCACTAAATAAACAAGTCTTTACAACTTATTTACATTGTGGATAATGTGTGTGAGTGCATGTTTTATTTATTTTTCCTTGTCAGCCACCCATCTCTGCTTTGTCAGTCTTGATAGGCCCAGTGTCTTCTGGGTAAGGCTGTCAGACAGTGGTGGAATGATTGGCAGATCTGAAAGATATATACATGTAGGTATTATCAAGCATCTCCACATTGTAGCCTGTACATTTAATATATTCACTGATCATGTACTCTACCTTAGCAAATAAAGGTGCAGTTCAGGTCATATCCAATACCAGGAGTATCAAATTCCAGTCTTTGAATGATGCTGTGTCTGCATGTATGTATTACAATTATACACTTCAACAGTTTTTACCAATCTTGGTCCTGGGACATCAATGGTTACACATTGTAACTAACAGACTAGAAACAGGATTTAAGTAATTAAAGGCTGATTTGTAATTCATATATACAGAAATATAATTTTAAAAAACAGTACACTACACTTCCTATGCATCATGTAAATACTCTAAAACCGGTTCATCTCAATATCTAATGCCCTTCATCTGCATTGATCTGATACAGGATCATTATCCAAGTGTTATAAATACAAGTTTAGTCTGTACTTCAATGGACATCTGTTGTGAATTATAAAAACAGAGGAAGACAGACGAGGTGGCGAGAGAGGTGTAAAAGACAAAGTGAAAGAGGTAAGAACATAGGAGCAGGGAAGGCAGCATAAGATTAATGAATCAGTGCTACCCAACTATTCTCTCAGTTCATCACAATTACATAGTGTCTCTAGTCGGCCCGAAGGTTATCTTAAAAGCGGGTGAGGAGGCAATGATGGGACTGGGGGTTGGTATCCTCTCTCACATCAAAACAGACGAGAGACATATGGAGAGAGAGCATGTTTAAGCCTTGTGTTTTATTTTTTATTCTAACATTGTTAGTCATAATAATCAGGAGGTGAAATGCAAAACTGACCTTGGATCATTAACTCTGGGACTACTGCATCTCTATTTCAATGTAAAGCATATCTTTAATAATATGTTCACCTGACCAAGTGATCTCACCTCTGATCATGCTGTGCCCTCTATGTAGCCAGTTGAGATATGGGAGGGGTTCACCGACACAGCTGATATAACCTAGAGGATTTAGGGAGAAGATGAGAGGGATGAAGTGAAGGAGAAGGTAGTTAAAGAAAGAGTTGAACAGGAATCTGTGTGTGTGTGGCCTCACCTGGTGTCCACACCACACTAAGTGGCTGCAGAATACTTTATGCTGAAAAACATGAACGGACACACGAGGACAAACAATTTAGCGTAGTTATAGAAATAATGAAGTGTTGGCCCTCTTGCCCATTCTTTGAAGGCGGAAGGAGCCACAGTTATACACCAGAGCCTGCTTACTGCACAACACAATCCATCAATCAGATCGATACATGAGTGTGTAGGTGTCGGTTATAGGGCGTCTAATTGAAGTAGAAATAAAAGGGAGAAAAACTGGGAATTGAATAACTTCAGTTGACATAGCTAAGTAAATGGAAGAATACTCTTACTGCAATGTGAATGGCTCTTAAAATAGCCTTTGGTTGTGCTAAGCGTAGGCTATGGTGTTGCCATTGAACAGCATGCTCTTCGAAGAAGTAGGAGGTAAAGATCTCCCGCACACTGATTGCCTCTTGCTGAGCAGTTGGACCCCATCCTCGAAACATCCTGCAGAGCAAGAGACTGCTTCTCTGGCACACGGCGGCGAGCTGCAGATCCCCTCCTGGTCCTTGTCTATCCTCATGATGTTTTGCAGAACACAGGTAGCCTTCACACACCTGAATTCCTCCAGAAGGTAGTCCCAGATGGCCCTGGTCACCCAACCTTGCAGTGCCTTACACGTTAACTGTAGGCAATCGTTTTGAAGGAATCTCCAGTTACAAGGTATCTGTAGGAATGTGGAAGACAATGTAATTATTAGACTGTTACATCACCAGGTCATTGTGGATTACTAAGTATAATATCCCTGATAACAAATCATGATAACATTGAACTATGTCTGTCCTTTCCTAGACCAGGTTTACAGCTTTCCTAGCCCAGGTTTACAGCTGCTGTTGCTAACGCAACAATTCTTTAGTGAATAAGAATTGAAAGTTCATACCAAGTTGCTATGCTCATGCTGTATTCTGGCTGGTATAGTCAAAATTCATCCTTCCAGCGTGTAGGTCGTCACTTTCACGTTGAGATTCGATGCTATTTGCTTTAGGTTCCTGTCGTTCAACCAGAGCTCACGCGGAGGTTGGCTTAGTTCTGTAGGTGACCTTGTCCTTTTTAACGAGGGATCCGCAGGTCCCCAGTCCTTGGAACAGGAAGTTGAATTTTCATCAACGGGTTAATATAGTGGTGAAAGGGCGTGTTTCATAGTTTTACAACCCTTGTCTGTTCACTTGGCCTCTGAGTGAGCAGAGTTTCACTATGACAAACCGTTCTCTCATTTAAGAAGCTAAAATTACATTTCATTTTTCACAAATAGTTTCCTATTTAAACATTTTACTTGCACAACAATTCCATGTGAATCTGATAACTAGAATGTGTAGATTTTCCAAGACACAGTTTGTCGTCCTATCATCAGTAATCATGTCTCAGACGCCAACTGATCTGACATCATATTCATTAAGTACCGACGTATATTTTCAGCTGGTTGGATTACCGAAAAATGGTTCCTTTATCCACCTTTTGATGTTCCCAGTATCACTATGTTAACAAAGGGCTTTTCAAGAGTCAACTCTATAGAGTAGAGAGAGAAACCGGTGGAAGCTATTTATGGGGGTCATAAACCTCCCCCAACAGGCCAACATCATGACAGTCCCCCCATGTTGGGTTCAATCGTGCGAATAACCTGCACGTTGCAAACCAACACAAAAATTACTGTGGGTTGTCCTAGTTCTGGACCATCGTTGTGGTGCCCCTCTGCTGGTCGACCCGGGTAGGATTTCTGCGAATGAAGAAGTCCGCTCCAAGGCTGGGCAGCAGATGTCCAGTTGGTGATCGCTGTTGCAGTGGTCCCTCTGGTTGTCGACCCGGTTAGGGTGTCTGCAAATGAAGAATTCCACTCCAAGGCTGGGCAGCAGATGTCCGGATTTGGATCGCCGTTCCGTACCAGTCGTCTGGTCGTCCAGACTGGAAGATCTGGGCAGTAACTTAGGCAGATGTTAACAACGCACACACACACTCATGAAATGTACAATTACATTTCCTCCCAAATGAGCGGCATTGTGGCACTACCTGATGGTTGTATGGGGAAGTTGTTTATGGCTCTTTCACTTTCTACGTGCCGAAGAAAATGAAACAAAATTAAATGAAAGCATAAACAAAACAAAATACAGTTATGCCACCTTAATCATCTAATTGGACTGTATTCTATATATGTCCATGGTCTTGGCAAAATTACCCTATCATGGCAGTGTCTAATGTCATATCTAGGGCTTTTCTAATATGCAGGGTGTTGGTTAGGGTACTATCCTAAGTTGATAACTACATGATATGTCTACAGCTGTAAGGCACTAGTTTTTGGGCAGTCTACAGGGATGAACTATGGACTTCTGAGAAAACTGGTGAGTGCTGTAGCTGTAGAGTTAAAGGCCTCAAAATAAATGTTCAACTTTACTAAGGCTGGTATTTTGCTCGAACCCTTAAGTGATCCTCGCATAAATCCTAATTGGATGTTCCGTTGTGCATGTGCGCTTATGTGTACACAAGCACATGTCAAGGGAAGAAAACAAAGTATCCTGGCAGATTACAACTTGTTCAGAATGAGTCTGACGTAGTCAGGTAATTTTCAGGTCAATGCCTGGAGGTCAGTCAGAATTGGTGTCGAGGGAGTCTGTAGTGGTTTTTCTACCAGTCACTGTCTTCCACTTGTAGTGGTGGTAGGTATGAAGAAGTCTACTTCATAGCTACGTTATCCACGGAGGAGCAAACCTCACGACGGAAGTACTCTAAGCACAGAACCAGTCGTATGTGGTGTGATCATGGTTCATGACTTCTAATAACTTTTCTCCTGAACGGAGGGTTCTATTTATTAGTGGCGTGTGTTAACCATTGGAAAAGTGCAATGGAGATTCCCTTCCCCGTTTTGCACTCTGAGTGACTCCTATGTCGCTATTATTATAACTTTTGTATGACTGATGTCTTTAGTGAGAGGTCGAATGCTTTAATATTTAATCATTTCTGCCCTCCGAATTCATATTTGTTATATAAATAGGCCCTTTCAATTTTCTGGCTTGCTGTTCCAAATAAAATTGAATATTTTATGTTCACATAATTTAAAAAGCAGGTCACTAGGTGTAGGAAAAATCATAAGCAAATAGGTAAACTGTGATATAACTAAAGAGTTAATCAGGGTGATTTTTCCACAAATAGACAGGTATTTTCCTTTCCATGGTAGCAAGATCTTATCTATTTTTGCTAACTTTCTATAAACAAATACATTTAAAACATGTATGTCCACATCTCCGTCAGACCATTTTATTGGTAAACTACATGGTAATGTAAAATTTGCATGTTTTAGTGATCCAATGCGTAATATAATATCATAATTTGGTTTTAATCCAGAGAGAATAGCAAAAGTATCTAGATCCTCTATGAGGCCGTGGAGAGACTAATTGTGGTTTTAAAAGAAAAGAATCAGCGTACAATGACAGCTTAGTTTAAGCCACGGATTTCTAATCCCTTAATATTATTGTTTGATCTAATCTTAACAGCTAACATTTCGATTAATAAATAGATATGTCTATAGTGGACAACCTTGTTTTACTCCTCTAGAGAGTTTAAAACTTTCTGAGATGTAGCCATTATTTACTATTTTACACCTAGGAATACTATACAGAACTTTAACCCATTTTATAATTTTATAAGAGATTCCCCAAAATTGAAATATTCTAGGCATTTATATATAAACTCCAGTTGTACTTTATCAAAAGCCTTTTCAAAATCCGCTATGAAAACCAGGCCTGGTGTCCCCGATATTTCAGTGTTCTATTGTTTCCAGTACTTGTCTTATATTATCTCAAATGTATCGTCCATGTAAAAAACCTGTCTGAATAGGATGAATAATAACTGACTATACTTTTTTAATTCTATGCCACAAGCATTTTGCTAGGATTTTTGCATCACAACACTGAAGTGTAAGAGGTCTCCAATTTTTTAAATGGACTGGATCTTTATATATACACCACTTGGGTCCCTTTTCAGTAATAATGATATCAGACCTTGTTGCGTGTCTGATAATCTACCATTTATGTAGGAGTGGTTATTGACGCTACCCATCCCTTTAGCGGGATAATTGTCATCAACAACTGCTGAATTGTAGAGCGCCACATTCAAATAATATTACTAAAAATATTTATATTCATGAAATCACAAGTGCAATATAGCAAACCACAGCTTAGTCTTTTGTTAATCCACCTGTCAGAGTTTGAAAATATGCTTTACAGCGAAAGCTATCCAAGCGTTTGTGTAAGTTTATCGTTCGCTCGACAAAACATTATGAACACCTAGCATCAAGTAGCTTGGTCACGAAAATCAGAAAAGCAATCAAATTAATCGTTTACCTTTGATCTTCGGATGTTTTCACTCACGAGACTCCCAGTTACACAATAAATGTTCCTTTTGTTCCATCAAGATTATTTTTATTTCCAAAATACCTCTGTTCGTTTGGCGCGTTATGTTCAGAAATCCACAGGAAAGAGCCATCACAATGCAGACGAAAATTCCAAATAGTATCCGTAATGTCCACAGAAACATGTCAAACGTTTTTTATAATCAATCCTCAGGTTGTTTTTAAAATATATAGTCGATAATATATCAACCGCAACTGTCTTTTTCAGTAGGAGAGGGAAAGGCAATGGCTGCCCAAACTCTGTTGCGCGAGCAAAACTCATGCGAACACCTGGCGCGATGTTATCTTTCACGCTCATTTTTCAACATAAAAGCCTGAAACAATGTTTGAAGACTGTTGACACCTTGAGGAAGCGATAGGGAAAGGAATCTGGTTGATATCCATTTAAATGGAGCAAAGGCAGGCTATGGAACATGGAGTTTTCTAAATAGAAGCCACTTCCTGTTTTGATTTTCCTCAGGGTTTCGCCTGCAGTATCAGTTCTGTTATACTCAGACAATATTTGGACAGTTTTGGAAACTTTAGAGTGTTTTCTATCCTAATCTCTCAGTTATATGCATATTCTATCATCTGGTCCTGAGAAATAGGCTGTTTACTTTGGGAACGTTATTTTTCCAATAATAAAAATAGTGCCCCCTAGCTTCAAGAGGTTAAAACATGCTAATAAATGGTCCTTTGAGTATATCAAAAAATGTTTTGTATACTTCCACTGGTCTGCCATCCAGCCCTGGAGTTTGGTATACTTCCACTGGTCTGCCATCCAGCCCTGGAGTTTGGTATACTTCCACTGGTATGCCATCCAGCCCTGGAGTTTGGTATACTTCCACTGGTCTGCCATCCAGCCCTGGAGTTTGGTATACTTCCACTGGTCTGCCATCCAGCCCTGGAGTTTGGTATACCTCCACTGGTCTGCCATCCAGCCCTGGAGTTTGGTATACTTCCACTGGTCTGCCATCCAGCCCTGGAGTTTGGTATACTTCCACTGGTCTGCCATCCAGCCCTGGAGTTTGGTATACTTCCACTGGTCTGCCATCCAGCCCTGGAGTTTGGTATACCTCCACTGGTCTGCCATCCAGCCCTGGAGTTTGGTATACTTCCACTGGTATGCCATCCAGCCCTGGAGTTTTCCCATCCTTAATGGCCCCAATTGCATCAAGCAGTTCCTCCTCTGTAATTTGGCCTTCACATGAGTCTCTGTACAGATGTTAATTTTACAATATTGTTAGGAAAAAAATCCATACAATTAGTTTGTTAGTGGAGATGGAGGAGCCTGAAATGAAAACATATTCTTAAAGTACTTTACTTCCTCTTTCAAAATTATAATTTGGTGAATCATGCGTGACTCCATCATTTGTAACAAGTTTTAATACATTGTTTTTGGTAGCATTTCTATATTGATGCATTTTTCCCCATATTCCATCCAGTTCGCTTTATTTTTATAATCTATTACACTGGATCTTTCTTGAATAAGTTCCTCCATTTATTTTTGTTTTTCCTCTAACTTATTCTGTGCCTTTATGGTACCGTTTTTATTGCTATCTAACTGTACTGTTAGTTCTTCAATTTCCTTTGTTAATATGGACTCCTGATCTAAATTGCTTTTGTTTTATTGATGAGTACTGAATTGCATGGCCTCTAAAGGCACAATTAAGTGTACCATACAATAAGGGGATCTGCTGTACCTAGGTTATGTCTGAAAAAGTCAGTTGTAAATTCTTCTGTCCTAGATCTAAACAATTTATCATCTCGTAGGCTTTGATTAAATTTCCAATATCCTCGCCCAATTATGTGATGATCCGACCGGCATTCTGTCCCCTATCAACACTTTTTAAACTTTTGGTGCCAGAGAGATTGGTATAAGAAAGTAGTCAAGGCGACTAGCTTGATTAAGCCTCCGCCATGTATATCTCACTAGGTCAGGGTATTTAAGTCTCCACATATCCACTAATTCCAATATATCCATGACATTCATGATTTCCTTAAGAGCCTGAGGGTGATAGTTTGTAGTGTGATTTCCTTTCCGGTCCATAGAGGTATTTAAGACCATATTAAAATCTCCCACCATTATAATAGAGTCTAGTGTTGCTTGTAGAGTTGATAAATTCTTATATATTTTCAAAGAAGCTTGGATCATCATTATTCGGACTGTATAGGTTAATAAGCCATATCTGTTTTTGTCCAATAACATATTTAAAATAATCCATCTACCTTGATAATCTGTTTGGACAATTTGCACATTTGGATCAAAATTACTGTTAATTAAAACCATCACCCCCCTTCTGAATTTCTTTGCCCATGGGATAAATATATTTCGCACCCCCAGTTCTTTTTCCACAAAACTTCATCCACACACACAGCTGAACCATGATATTTGCATTGCTACTAAGTAAACCTCCAATTGGTCCCCACCATTCCACCCGCTAAAAGCCCTCCTCATCCCGAGCTGGGCCGTCATCCCAATGCCCGGCAGACCACCTCCGACCCCCCGCATCCCATAGCCCTGAACAGACTGGGATCCATCCTTGGAAAAGAGCACACAGTGCCATTTATCGAATTGAAGTAGATCAAATGCCAAATGTATTTCCATCGCCCTCACCTCGATTTGTATTATATATATATATATATATAGCTGTGAATTTGTCCCAAACATCTTTTACTCCTTCGCAACAGTTGTGGGATACACACATACACACACTCAACCCTTTCCCTACACACAAACTTAAACTCCCATTCTCAACAGTTGCACCATCCCAGAGCCCAACTCAGGAAAGGTCCTGATTTACCAATGCACTTACTGTTGCAGCTGCATGAGAAGGCCTGCAAGATCGCACAAAAAAAATGGGCAGAAATGTATTAACCATTGTCACATCCTAGATGATGGAGGTCAAATGTACACCTTTCCCTGAAACACCCACAATACGGTCACCCATATTGACCATATTCCCAAGCATCTCCATGCAGACTTTTGATTTTGTGCCACCAGGGTCACAATAATATACCCCCTCTCTGAATGTCCGAGTGTGACCCCCTCCCCATGGGTTACTGCAGCTAGTGTTGCCAGCACTGCCACTGCCTGGGTGGGGGCACCCCACCGGAATCCCCACCGGCTAGGTACAAGGTCGTCAAGGTTCTCATTAGCAGCTTTGAGAATTATCTTGTATAGTATGCTCTCCCTTTAGGGGGCTTTGGCTTTGCAGGACCAACCCTGCCAAGCAGGCTCAGAATCTTGAGGGGGCAGTGCTGCTCTTGGTCTCTGACTGCATTTTGGCTGCATACAGACCGCTTACAGCAGGCCCATAAAACAGTTAGGGACTTCTTCTTAGTATCTGGGTCGTTCAGGTGGGTGTCTAGGGTATAGGGTTGTGGACCGTACCATTAAATTAGGATCATAAATAAATAATTAGATAACTTATTTAAAAAATGTAGTTCCCCATGATAGGACAATAAATCAAATGTATAATATATATATTTTTGAATTGTTCCACCATGATAGGACAATAAATAAATAAGACGCATAATTAATTATAAGTATATGCATCATCTGAACAACATTGAAAGCTCTCTCATACCCCGGCTCACAGCAATACATTGGTTCTGGGATATGCAACCATTTCATTACTCACTCAACTTTCCCAAACATAACAAATAAAATAAAAAATAAACACACCACACCATCCACACATACTGTGCCTTCTGTTTACATAGTTGTTATCTTCACCATGTTGAATTAGTGCTTGTGTGTTCCAATTAGTTATATGTGAAGATATACAAAAGCAAAAAAAAAAAAAAACACGTTCAAGTTTGATTTTGTACATAGCTTCGTGTGGGATATGAAGCGCTGTAAGGAGGAACTCTCTAACTACAGATTCACAAACTTTTTCTCCTGGATACTTGTAAGTACCATATTCTCTCTCATGGATCTAGTTTGTATGTCCAGTAAGGCTTCTCTCAGAACGGTGTTCTCGTTTAATATCATTCACTTCGGTTTCAATCTTATTGACTGTCCCTTTTAGCTTGTTTGTTTCTTTCTCCAATGTCGCAGCTTTTTCATCACTCATCTCGAGGCTGGCCTTCAAGTCTTTTACATCCTTACTAACTAATTCAAGTATACCCAGTTTGTCATTTAATGATTTTAACAGATCGGTTTCGTCCTTTACCATTCCCGGTGGTGAAAATATTAAATCGTCTGTGTCTGTAGAAGAGTCAAGTTTTCGTTTTGGAATCGGTTCCCATGTTACTCCGTCATATTGGGTGTTGCTTGTTTTCGTAATATTTGTCGATAAATGTCTCTAGTCTTAAGATTTGTTTTGTGTTATTATCCAGATTGAAGGTTATCACCCACCAGATTGTGTAGTGCTAATATTGTAGTCTAACTTGCCGATATTGAATATTACGTTTTATCTTGAGGTGCTCTACATAACTTTGTTCAGTCATTTGTTTTGGAGGTGGACAAGTCCACTGGACTTCCTGTACGACCAGTGTGGTACACCTCAGTACTATCTTAGATGTGTTCTAAGATAATCCCCGTCTAGGGGCCTGTCTGCTCCTCACTGTTCTCATAGGGGAGTTTACAACTAGATTTGACTTATGCTCTGGCGGACTCGTATGGTGTTGTCCGTAGTCTCGACCCCCCCACCGGCCTCAATGAGGCTCATCATGGGTCTGGGCTACTATTCCCCCCTTTGAGTCTCGGTACCCCCCCCCCATCAACGGATGGTGTTGGTATCCGAGGTGCAAACGAAAAGTTTGTACCCTATGTACGAGTTGTCAGTGGCCGCGTTATTATGAGAATGGCTGTAACCTTTCAACCAAATCTCCTGGTGTTTGTGCTTCAAAAAGCTCAGTGGCTGTCGAGGCCGGTCAGTCACCACTGCGTCCGAGTGTGGCAACCTCTTCAGTACCTGCAAACTGAGACGAGGATATCGGTCTGTGATATCGCAAAGTGTTTCACTAGTAGGAGTCATCGGGTCAGTTGCTGGACTGACGCCATTAGTGTCATTGTAAGGGGTGACAGTCCGAACTGTCCGAAGGGCAAGAGAAATTCATCTCAACTACCGTATTGCATGACTGCAAGGAGGAGGGAAGTTGCTCAGAGACAGCTGACTCGAAATCATGGAAAGGATGGTCAATCAGATTAGCTGATGGAATGTGTCGAGATATCGTAATATCTCGTTGGATCGGATTCTGCACCAAGAGGTTTCTAAGCGTCTTTTTCCCAAGGGGTGCTTTTTAAAAAAAAAAAAATGTAAACTCTGTTTATTAAGTTTTGAACATACACACATACAGACAAGACAAAGCAATATAAATAATATACTCAACTAGAAAAAAAAAAATACAAATACAAATAAAAATACAAATAAAAAAATAGCTTTAAAGATACCATACTTTAGACAAGTTAAACACACCGGGCAGAAGGCTACAGAGGTTAAAGGGCAATCTATAGTACAGGGACAGAGCAAGCACCTCACCATTGTTCCTGTAAACAGTCAAGGGATAAGGGTGGAGAAATGCAACCACTCACAGACAGTCATGGCCACAGACCGACCATCCACTGGACAAAAAAAAATAAGTTTACAATGCTTTAAAATAAAAAAAATAAAATGATTATTCATGTAGGCGTGAACAAAATGTAAAAATAACTGGGAAAAACAAGCTCACACTTCAGTCTCTGCCTGGGCAAGATGAACAAGGCATCTGCGGACCACAATCAATAAGCACATGGATCTTAATCCCCCCCCAGCAAAAACACAGAGAGAGACTCCCCCAACCCTTAAGTCACAGACTTATTTTAGTATTAATTGGAATGCCATCAGAGGATGGACTGTTTAAAGTAAGACCGGAATGGAGACCAAGCCTCATCAAACAGTTTGGGGTTCCCACGTGAATTGAATTGAATTTTTTCTAGTTTCAGAGAGCACAACACATCCCTCACCCAATATTTATAAGATGGGGGAGCTGCCATCTTCCAGTTCTGTAGTATTAGCCGTCTAGCTAAAAGAGTTGTATAAGCAACAGTGTCCGACTGGATTCTTGATAGGGGGGTACCCATGGGCAGTACTCCAAAAAGGGCTGTAAGGGGAGACGGATCTATAACAGTGTCATATATATCAGAGAAACATTTAAATATTAATTCCCAAAAACCTGACAGTTTATGACAGCCCCAAAACATATGCAACAGTGTGGCTGGTTCCACCTTACATCTGACACAGGTAGGATCAAAATCAGAGAATATTCTTCCAAGTTTGGCCCCCGACCAGTGGATACGGTGAACCACCTTGAATTGAATGAGGCTGTGTCTAGTGCTAAAAGAGGACGAGTGCACCCTGTGCAGCACAGATTCCCAGGCGTCTTCCCCAAGTTCCTCCCCCAAATCCTTTTCCCATCGAGTCTTTAAAGGCACCAAAGAAGGGTTCTGTAAGTCATGAATGATTGCATATACATCTGAAATTGCGCCCCTAGGAAGCTTGTTCAGCTCCAAGATGCTCTCTATAGCTGTATTCGCAGGCCTATTGGGAAATCCAGGTGTATTAGCCCTGACAAAGTTTCTAGTCTGGAGATAGCGGAAAAAGTGGGATTGGGGGAGATTGAACTTTTCCTGCAGCTGAGAAAAAGAGGCAAATGTACCATCAAAGAATAATTGGGCTAGCGAGGAAAGGCCTAGTGAGTGCCAAATGCCAAAAGCCCCATCATTCAAAGATGGAGGAAATAAAATGTTCTGATTGGTTGGGCCTGATAGAGAAAAGCCTCGGAGGTTAAAGGCTAAACGGAACTGATTCCAAATTTTAAGAGACTGCTTTACAATTGGGTTGGCACACCTTTTGCCTAGGGACACTGGGAGAGACGAGCACAGCACAGAGGAAAGTGCTGCAGGTTTACACGATTCAGACTCCATCTGGACCCAGAGTGGTCTAGGGCCAGTAGGATCAGTCTGCAGCCAGTACAGAACGGCTCTAAAATTTGCAGCCCAGTAGTATGTCTGAAAATTTGGTAGAGCTAAACCCCCCAATGACCTAGGCTTCTGTAAATGTTTTCTACCAATCCGTGGTAACTTGCCATGCCAAATAAAATGCATGAATGTTTGATCCAGTGAAATAAAAAAAGATTTTGGAATAAAAATGGGTAAACATTGAAATAAATATAGAAACTTGGGCAACACATTCATTTTAATGACATTAACCCTTCCGATAAGAGAAAGGGGTAGCGAATTTCAAAAAGTAAAAGATTGTTTCAATCTGTCTGCTAGAGCAACAAAGTTTTCCTGAAACAAATTTGAATATTTCCTTGTCACTTTTACTCCCAAGTAAGTGAATTGATCCCGGACAATCCTAAACTGAGAACTTGTGAAAGAGCACTTTAAAGCAGCCTTGTTTACCGGAAAAAGCTCACTCTTGCCTAGATTCAGCTTGTACCCTGAGATTGATCCAAACTTTTTAAGAACAGATAGGGCACGTGGCAATGAGGTATCGGGATTGGAGATAAACAAAAGGAGGTCGTCAGCATATAGCGAGACTTTCTGCTCCCAGCCCGCCCTGATTATGCCTTGAATGGCATCATTAGAGCGTAGTGCAATGGCGAGATGCTCGATTGCCAAAGCAAACAACAAGGGGGAGAGTGGGCAACCCTGTCTGGATCCGCGGTGCAAGGGAAAATAGTCAGAGGACAAGTTATTAGTCCGTACCGAAGCCATGGGGGAAAAATAAAGAATCTTTATCCACGCAATGAATTTGGGGCCAAAGCCAAATCTATAAAGGGCAGCTGTTAGGTAATCCCACTCAACGCAGTCAACCGCTTTTTCGGCATCAAGTGAGACCACCACCTCCGGGTCCCCCGACGCTGGGGAGTACAGTATATTCATAAGGCGCCTAATATTGAAAAATAAATGCCTATTTCTCACAAAGCCAGTCTGGTCAGAGTGTATTACTTGGTGCAGCAAGCCTTCCATACGGATGGCTAAAAGCTTAGCTAGGATTTTGTAATCACAGTTTAAAAGCGAGATTGGGCGATAGGATCCACATTCCAGGGGATCTTTGTTTTTCTTTAGTAGTAATGAAATTGAAGCCTGATAAAGACTAGGCGGCAGCTTTGAAGTATTGAGGCACTCTGCAAATAGTCGGGACAAGAATGGGCAAAGCAGACCAGAAAACGTCCTGTAAAATTCGGTTGGAAAACCGTCCGGACCCGGTGATTTACCACTTTTCATTGCGGACACTGCTGTTACAATCTCCTCAAGCGTAAATTCTTCTTCTAGACAGTCATGGGAGTCTGTATCAATTGAAGGCATATTCAAGCCATTAAAGAAGGAGTCAATCAGCAAAGGGTCTTGAGGGGATTCAGAGGTGTATAGCGCAGAGTAAAATTGTTTAAATTGATCATTGATCTCTTTATGTATAACTGTGGTGGCACCAGACGGGGTCCTTATTTGTGGGATTAGCCGTGAGGCCTCAGATTTACGGATCTGATGTGCAAGGAGTTTACTGGCCTTGTCGCCTTGTTCATAGACTTTGTATCGAGCTCGCAAGAGTAACTGTTCAGCTTGCCTGGTAGAAAGCTCATCAAATTCAGATTGGAGTAGTTGGCGCTCTTTATGCAGATCAGAGGAAGGATCCATAGCATACTTCTCATCCAATGTGGCTATGGACTCACTCAGGTCCCGAAGTCGCTGGGAGCGAACTCTGTTTTGGTTGGCTGTATAAGAAATAATTTGGCCACGTAGGTATGCTTTGAGAGACTCCCATATGGTAGAGCAGGACATACCTGGTGTTGAATTAGTCTCTAGGAATAAGGCAATTTCAGAAGAAATGAAATTGACAAACTCCTTATCTGAGAGTAAAATGGGGTTGAGACGCCATTGATAACACCTAGGGGGTCGCTGGGGAAACTCTAGTTCAAGCACTAATGGTGAATGGTCAGAAATAACAATACTCTCGTAAGTACACTGACGAAGGTTAGGCAGAAGTTTTTTGTCCAAAAAGAAGTAATCAATCCGGGAGTATGTTTTATGAACATGAGAATAAAAGGAATACTGTCTATCTGTAGGATGTAGGAAACGCCAGGCCTCAAACATAGCATATTTCTGAAGAAAGGATTGAATAAGTAGGGCACATTTAGATGGGCCTGTATTTATTTGTGAGGACTTGTCCAGAACTGGGGACATTTTACAGTTGAAATCCCCCCCCTAAAATCAACAAATGAGAATCTAAATTGGGAATAGCAGACAGAAAGGAAGAAATGAAACTTGTGTCATCCCAATTGGGAGCATAAACACTAGCCAAAACAAGAGGGGTAGAAAACAGTTCACCAGTTACTATGACGTATCGTCCCTTAGGATCAGCAATAACCTCAGAAGCTACAAAGGGAGTAGCTTTATCAACCAGAATAGCAGCACCTCTTGATTTACTATGAAAGTTTGAGTGGAACACTTGACCAACCCAGTCCTTACGCATCCTAAAATGCTCACCAGTCCTCAAGTGAGTCTCTTGTAGAAATGCAATATTTGCATTCAAACCCTTTAAGTGCGTCAACACCCTCTTACGCTTCACCGGGTTGTTAACCCCGTTCGTATTCCAAGAAATGTACTTGATCGTATTATTTCGGCCCCTCTGGGCATTCCCGTTATTCAACCCTGTCATCAGAGCATAGAATGGAAAAGCAATGAGCGCCCAAAACCCATAGAATAACTTGTCCCAGAGTAATAATGTACGGTGGTAAATGTTTGGAAAAAGTACAGAAAAAAAAACTGAAAAAAAAACTAAAAAGACAGAATGACAACATTAGAACTGAACAATTCAACCTGCCCCCCCACCCCCTCCCCCCATCCCAGACAATACCTCCCCAAACGAGGTACAAGCCTAAATAGAACATGTTCTCTTCGCACAGTATGTCTGTGAGAGTGCGGTCTTAAACCTAAACCCACAGTCCCGCTCTTTAAAGTCGTGTTTTGTTAGTGGATCAAGCAGCAAAAAGAAAGATTTGTATGTATTTTTTCAAATAAAAAAAAGGCAAATCCCTTGTGCAAACGGAGTGACAAAAGCACCACTTGTAGATGTATATAATTGTATTCACCCGTCTTATAACAGGCATTGAGAGAGAAAATAAATAAAATGTATAAAGGCTCTCAGCCAAAAATCTAATTTGAAGTAAGGAAATCGTAGTTAGACAATCAAAAATAATAGTAATTATAATAGTAGTCTAGTTGAAGCTGAGACAGCTTACAACCAATACCAAAAAACTACGTGTGCGCAACGTTGAACGTTTGCTGGGCATAAATGACGCTCAAAACTTTTTAAATGAAAGTGAGGCTCCAGAAACCATGTAGCCTCAGGAGACATTTACTGTTTACTGGGTCAATGCAAACGGATGCAGTAAACAAATAACCAAAACTATTTTGAATCACTGAGACAATGTGTAAACAAACTAAATAGGTGAGCGAGATAAGGCACGCACACTAGATAATCAAAACATTAGATCACATCAAATAAGCCTGAATAGTTTCACCAGCTATACAAGACTAGCCTGTTATATCTAAACATAATTGT
This sequence comes from Oncorhynchus clarkii lewisi, assembly GCF_045791955.1. Lineage (NCBI taxonomy): Eukaryota > Metazoa > Chordata > Actinopteri > Salmoniformes > Salmonidae > Oncorhynchus > Oncorhynchus clarkii. The sequence continues at coordinate 2,537,246 of NC_092179.1, read as the reverse complement.
ACCACAAGTGGGGTACTTACAATCCACACTGTGAGCATATTCAAGACTTCTTGATGTGACGTTGAATGTGAGCCATAGCCTCATCCGGAGATTCAAATGTGTGGTCTTTACCCTCATGAGATATCCATAAACGGGCCGGGAATCGCAGTCCATACTTCACACTTGGATGGTCCCGAAGTACTCGTTTGGCCTGTCCGAAAGCTGCGCGCTGCCTGGAAACAGTGGGGGAGTAGTCCTGGTAGATGGAGAAGCTCTGTCCTTGAAAGCTCAGAGTGGTATTGCGGGCTCGTCGGAGGATCTCCATCTTCTCATGAAAAAAGTGCACTCGAAGAATTATGTCACGGGGCCTCTCCCCATCCCGGGGCTTTGGGCGCAGCGACCGGTGGGCTCGATCAATCAGGGGCTTTTTATCTAAGGCAAGAACATCCTTCAGCAGCCCTGAAACGAAATCCGTGGCGCGATGCATTTCAGCGGACTCTGGGACTGATACAAGTCTCAGATTATTACGTCGAGAGAGTCCCTCTAAACTCACACAGCGCTCCCTCACCTTTTTCAAATCCGCAGCTAGGCGTTTAACTTCAGTCTCCAGGGATGTAGTTAAATCGGAGACATTAGTAGCGGAGGCCTCCAGTGCTGCAATCGTTGTAGTGTGTGACGCAGTTGTTGTTTTGAGTAATGTAATTGCCGGCACAGTCTTGTTCCGCAGGATGGTTAAATCTGCTTTTAAAGTATCAGAAACCTCCTGTATTCTGGCCTCAATCGTAGCAACCACCTGTGTTTTCATTTCAACTATCTCAGAGCGTAGTAGCCTGATAGCCTCGAGAATGTTCATTTCAGCGCCGCCAGGCCAAGCCGCGCCCCCGGGTAAAGTGTGCGTCCCCGGGCCCTCAGACTCAGGGGAGGGCGGTGATGAGAGCGGGTCTTGTAGGCCGGGTTTTCTCAAAGTCATACTCTTGGCCTTATGTTTGGTCGACATGCTGACATTCGGAAGCAAAGTAGTCTTGGTTTTTACGGAAAGGGATCACCAAATTAATATATAAACATAAATACGGTTCTGCTGCAGAATTCACATAAACTTTAAGAATACCACGGGAGCAAACGGAGAACACGTCAGTCACACATGGCGTCCCCTACCATCCCCCCTCAAGGGGTGCTTTTGACAGATACCCATTGTGAATGACTACGTTGCAGCTAGCGTTAGGGAAAGACAGTGTGGTCAGTGCAGAAGGCACTGTGGCCTGTGACCATACCTGGTTGGTTTCCAATCCATCAATGGGAGTAACTGATCCATCAAGTCTGCTCCAAGTAGCAGGGGTTCAGTTCCGAGGCTGGTAACATACACAGGGTGGTGAATGAGCGATACATCCTGGAAGAGTAGTTTCAGCATGACTCTCAATGTGAGAGGCGAGGTAGTCTGGGTGACCCCTCGAAGTGTAGTGTCGCATTGTTCCACTTTTAACCGACGTCTAGTTGGCTTCAAAGGCCTTTTGAGATCATCAAACAATGTTTGAGAGATGAGTGATATTGTCACACCGTAATCAATTAGCGCATGACAAGTTAAGCAGTCCTCTAGGACTGTTTCCAGGTATGGGCGTTTAGATTCGTGATTAGTGGACATATTCCCCACAAAGTGGAGTGGTCGTTCACAAGGACGTGATGTGCCATTTCTGTTCAAGGTGGAAGCAGATCGACCTTTCAGATTTTGTGTGGGCTTGGCTTTAATGAAGCGTTTACCCTTTTCTTTGCAACCTTCGTATCAGAGTCTATAGACAAAGCCCATGGGCCCGTTTCTTAATCAAGTGGGCCCTGGGTAGGGTCTGTGGGAGAAATTCAAATTTTAACATCATTGCTATGGGTGTGAATTCCCGCGGACCTGGTGTCCAGGTAATTCCCCATCTAGTCCTTGTGACTTATTTATTACCCTTTTCTCAAATGTTTCTTGCTTTAGTTTCACGTAGTGGAACTTCTGGAGAACATTGGTCTAAGTTTTGATCGTCCTTCAACCCTTTGTCACCCTTGTCCTCTGACACTGTGGGTTGGGTGCAGGAACGTAGTGAACAGGTCGATTGTAGTGGTAGTCATTTTGATGGTGACGTACTTTACAGTTATTTAGACCGTGGAGGTTATTGGAATCATGGTTTCGTGGTAGAAACTGCTGTTGTGCGTCATCTCTCAACGCTCCAATACCTGATAATGCACCCTCTAACTGGAGTGAGTGCTCCTGGTCAAACTTCAAAACTGAGTGGTCAGGGCTCTTAGCATTGTGAACTTTTGATGCCTCAAAAGCTGTGCTTGCAAGCTCTGAGTTGTAAGATAGGCAAGCCAATGTGGGCTGCAGAGCCCAAGTAGATAATGAATGTTTGGCAGAAACATTTGTTTGAATGGTAACAGCTCTTCCATTCCTGTTTCAGTGAGTAGGCCAAAGTAAGCTGAACGAAACCTATGATAGCTTGTAAATGTTTATTCCGTGCTTGTTTGACGGTGTTAGCCAGTGAGCTATCGTGTTTGCGAGTCACAGAACCACTGAATTCTAATTTCAAAGCTGTGGCAAGTTTAGCGTAGTCATTTAGCACGTGTTGCTGTTGTAGACGAATGAACTTTGTCACGTGTCTATTCGACGTTCGCTTCAACAGGTAAACCCTGTCAGAACCCGTATCATTCGGGTAGCCATCCAATGCGTCCTCTATGTCAGCTAGGAACGTCTCAGTATTGCTTGGCTGACCTGGAACGGGGTCAAAGGTGGGGAAATTCTTGACGAGTTTGTCAAGGTATTCCGCGTCAAGCATTCTGTGGGGAAATTGGGGCCGAAAGGCCTAGAGGAGAAGCCAAGCTTTGGCTTTGTTGGCCAAGAGGCGCCATATTACTCCCGAATGGCCAAGAGGAGGGACACATGAGGGAGGCGATGTCTGAAACCAATCGTCTTCACTCCTTTGAGTACCGGACTCCGGTTGCTTGTATGGATAGTCACGCTGTAGTGCGTGACTATTCTGGACTTCCTCCAGATGGTACCCAAGGGTGGTATTCTGCTGCATTGCAGAGTCCACTTGAGCGCTTAGAGTACTGCTTTTGGACACATGAGTGTCGCACTTGTTCCTTTCGGTCTCAAACTTATCTGTCATGGTTTGCAGATAGAGGTTTTGCGTACGATAATATTGCTTAGAAATCAATATTTCCATCTTCATCATCTGAGTTCTCTCAGCATTCATTTGGTCAGCGACTTCAATGTGTTCTGCTGATTTGTCATCCAACTTAGTCATTGTGTTCATTTAACTGATCGAATTTGGTCTGCAGAATTGAGTAGAACATTGTTACCTTGAGTAAAGTTCAACAAAACTGCCTGCATGCTATCAAATTGCGCGCTCCTGTTTGTAGATAACGCAACAGATTTATCTAGTTTGGAGTGGACTATACCTTATTTAGTTTTGGCTAAATAGAGTTGTTCCTGGAGACAACGATTTTGTTGGATAGTTTGTGCTCGTTCATCGTCATAAGTATTTGCAATTACTTTAAATTGTTCCGATTTCAAACGCAGTTCCTCGACTTGCAGAATGTTTTAATTTCCTGCTTTTGTCAATAGTTGCTCAGTTCTCTCCACCTGTCCCCTCATGTTAGCCATGTCTTGCACGTGCTTTAGCTGTGCACTGTGGTATTGGACCGATGCCAATCTTTGATGGCGATACATAAGTGCTAAAGTGGAGAGAACCATCACAAAGCCTGTGTTTGATGGTTGATTTGAGAGCGTTTCCAATTTCACAACAATTACCTTATACACACACAAGTGTAAAGGAATGAATAAGAATATGTACATGAAAATACAGTGGGGCAAAAAAGTATTTAGTCAGCCACCAATTGTGCAAGTTCCCCCACTTAAAAAGATGAGAGAGGCCGTCATAGGTACACTTCAACTATGACAGACAAAATGAGAACAAAAAATCCAGAAAATCACATTGTAGGATTTTTTATGAATTTATTTGCAAATGATGGTGGAAAATAAGTATTTGGTCAATAAAAAGTTGCTCAATACTTTGTTATATACCCTTTTGGCAATGACAGAGGTCAAATGTTTCAACAAACCAAGTGTAGACAATGCACTGTTTTGTTGGCCGCTTTGATGACGTCTGTTGCCTAAAGACGTCGAGAAAATACCATCAAATATAATGTGACATTCTGTACTGTTGCCTCATATGAGCATAAGCATACCTATGATCTCAAATCCAAAATGATGGAGTATAGAGACAAGTGTAAAGATTTAGAATCACTGTCCAAATAAATATTTAGGTGCCTTCAGGGCCTATGGGAAGACTACACACAAGGCTACACGGCCTCTTTGTTGACGGTGGGCCTCTGCTTCCTCCTGCATGCATTGCCTGACTCATTTCTGTCGGGAAGACGCCCCTACAGAGCACAAATGTTTTGAGAGTGAATTGTTTGTTGCAGAAAGAGAGTTGAGTTCAACAGGCTAGAGTATTTTGATACATTACATTTTTTGTATCCAGTGTATTTACCTATATAGGTATGTTATTGTGTCTTTTCCCTCTCCCTGTAAATTGTAATGTCACGTTCTGACCTTAGTTCCTTTGTTTTGTCTTTTGTTTTAGTATGGTCAGGGCGTGAGTTGGGTGGGTTGTCTATGTTAGTTTGTCTATGATTTTCTATTTCTGTGTTTGGCCTGGTATGGTTCTCAATCAGAGGCAGCTGTCAATCGTTGTCCTTGATTGAGAACCATATTTAGGTAGCCTGTTTTCCATTGTGTTTTGTGGGTGGTGATTTTCTGTTCTGTGTTTTGTTGCACTGTTCAGGACTGTTCGTTTGTCGTGTATTGTTTTCGTTTCAGTATTCATGCTTCATTAAATTATGGACACTTACCACGCTGCGTTTTGGTCCTCCGATCCTTCTCGCTACTCCTCAGAAGAGGAGGACGAGAACCATTACATGTAATCTCTGCAACACGAACTGAGTCGCTATGTTTCTTCTCATGGCTTCCTCGTTCAGCATTTTGTGCGCTGCAGGAGCTGTATTTACTGTGCTCTCTTCTGGAACAATGGGGAACCGGAGTTCTGAGGCAACAATTGTTTACTCGCGGAGGACTAGAGAAGTAGCTACTCTTAGTGAACAGATTTAGAACTTGCACAATCTACTTGGGAAAGCACCCCTGGAAATTGGAGCAAGACCGTCGCTTCTGGTGCATTTAGCGGATGGTACTGTCACCATTCCTGCTACCCAACCATGGAAGCACATTACCCATCATAGGTTAAATGGAGGTAGGCTACCTGTGGTGAGTAGGGCTTCTTTGGCGTTGGGAAGACCAACCAAAATCCAGTTGACGAACAGCTTCGTCTTCCTGGCTTTGTAGGTTCCAGCGTCATCATCCCCTATCCGGACTCCTTGCCAGGGGAATTCTGCCTCAGATCACCGAATCTCGAGTGTGCCTGACGCACCGGCTCCTCCGTCAGCTACAATGGGTTATGAGGCCAGCTTGAGGCGCAAAAAACTGCCGGACCTCTGCCATTTCACCAGCCAATATATTCGGCAGCTTTATGGTGAGAAACATCTTGGTTCCCGGTGCAAAACCTTGTGATATCCTGGGGCTCGAGTACAGGACATTACTAGGCTGATTCCTACCATTTTACACCAGACCATGGGGGTCTGTTGCTGTCGTAGTCCATGTGGGATCTAATGACATTAGGATGGCTAGAACTGATGGGATTTCAAAGAACTGATTGGAACTCTGAAAAACTTCCACAAGCATCCAATTATTTCAAGCCCAGTGCCATCACTGAATTGTGGCATGGAAAGAATCCAAATCTTCTTGGTGCCTAGACTGTCCTCGCCTTTCTAGGCTGCGCTGAAACATGGGCTTATTATCGCTCGTTCGAGTAATCCCAACCATAAATTATCAGCATTGTCATTATACTGCAAGCCCGCAACAGGTAACCCTCATTGACGCTTGTTTTAACCCACCCTCACTCGAGGCATAGGCCCAATGGTTCAGTTCTAAACAATTTTGTACCTATACCAATTCAAACCAATCAACAAGGGGTTACCTACTGATCATAGCATGCTTGTATTAAAGACTCCATTTGACTTTAAATCCTGCGGCTGCAGTCTTGGATTTGTTCATGTAAATGCCAGAAGTTTGATTTCAAATAAGGATTTTATTTAAATTCTGGCTTCTCAATTTAACATGAACATTTTCTAATTTCTGAGACTTGGTTTTGTAATTCTGTGCTGGACTCTGTCTCTGTCTAGTTATAATGTTTACAGATTGGACAGAATTAGCAGAGGCGCTGCCATATTTACAAAGGACAATTTAAATGTATCTGTATATCTTGCTACCTCAGTTTGATTGTCTTGTTTGAATGTGGGCCTTGGTTATAATAACCAGCTGACACTAGTAGGAGTGTATCACCCTCCCTCTGCTCCATCATGTGCTCTTAACAATCTGAATTGCTAAGTATGGTAATTCTGAACTATTAATTGGGCTCCCGAGTGGTGCAACGGTCTAAGGTACTGCATCTCCGTACTAGATGTGTTACTACAGACACCCTGGTTTGATTCCAGGCTGTATCACAACCATTCGTGATTGGGAGTCCAATAGGGCAGCGCACAATTGGCCCAGTGTCGTCTGGGTTTGGACGCTGTAGGCTGTCATTGTAAATAAGAATTTGTTCTTAACCGACTTGCCTACTGTAGTTAACTTTTATGCTGAAAGATAGTTTTAGCTCAGAGCAACTATCTTGTAGGTTATTGTCCTGCTGAAAGGTGAATTCATCTCCCAGTGTTTGGGTGAAAGCAGACTGAACCAGGTTTTCCTCTAGGATTTTTCCTGTGCTTAGCTCCATTCTGTTTATTTGTTTTAATCCAATCCTTAATGATTAAAAGCATACCTGTAACATGATGCAGCCACCCCCCTGCTTGGAAATATGGAGAGTATCATGACACAAGGTGAGATCCAGATGCAAACACAGGAGGCAGATGGTTGGAGTCTTGCAATATTAATTCATCCAAAAGGGTAAGGCAAGAGGATGGTCGTGGACAGGCAAAAGGAGTCCAAAAGGTACCGAAGGGCAGGCAGAATCAAGGTCTGGGCAGGCAGGATGAACTGGCTCACAGAGACAGAAAACACAGGGATAAATACACGGGGGGAAATAAGCGACACCTGGAGGGGGTGGAGACAATCACAAGAACAGGTGAAACAGATCAGGGCGTGACAACGTGATACTAAGTAATGTGTTGTGCTGGGTTTGCCCAAAACATAATGCTTTGTATTCAGGACAAAAAGTGAATTGCTTTGCCACATTTTTTGCTGTATTACTTTAGTGCCTTGTTGCAAACATGATGCATGTTTTGGAATATTTTGATTCTGTAGAAGCTTCCTTTTTCACTTCGTCAATTAGGCTAGTATTGTGGAGTATCTACAATGTTCTTGATCCATTCTCAGTTTTCTCCTGTCACAGTCATTAAACTCGGTAAATGTTTTAAAGTCACCATTGGCCTCATGGTAAAATTCCTGAGCGGTTTCCTTCCTCTCCGGCAACTGAGTTAGGAGGGTTGTAGTGACTGGGTGTATTAATACACCATCCAATGTGTAATTCATTTCTACACCATGCTTAAAGGGATATTCAATGTCTGCTTTTTCTTATTTTTATCCATCTACCAATAGGTGCACATCTTTCTGAGGCATTGGAAAACCTCCCTGGCCTTTGTTGTTGAATCTGTGTTTGAAAGTGACTGCTTAACTGAAAGACCTTACAATTAATTGTATGTGTGGGGTACAGAGATGAGGTAGTCATTCAACAATCATGTTAAACACTATTACTGCACATAGAGTGAGTCCATGCAACTTATTATGTGACTTGTTAAGGACATTTTTACTCATGAACTTATTTAGGCTTGCCATAACAAAGGGGTTTAATACTTATTGACTCGAGATATTTCAGCTTTTCATTTTTGTATTAATTTGTAAACATTTTGAAAAACATAATTCCACTTTGACATTATGGGGTATTGTGTGTGTGACACAGTGACACAACATCCCAATGTATTCCTTTTTAAATTCAGGTTGTAACACAACAAAATGTGTAAAAAAGTCAAGGGTTGTGAATACTTTCTGAAGGGACTGTATACACAATACACTACACTATAATTCCAAATGGTTACACATAGAGTGACTGTTTCCACTTTGTCCTATTGAATCACACTGGCTGGTGGAGGATGATGATGTAGCATTTACAGCCATATCCAGATTGATTTCAATTGATCCATTAATGATGTAAAAATATGGAATTTTACTGTTCAGCAGTTATCAAACTACAGTGCCTTGCAAAAGTATTCGGCCCCCTTGAACTTTGCGACCTTTTGCCACATTTCAGGCTTCAAACATAAAGATATAAAACTGTATTTTTTTTGTGAAGAATCAACAACAAGTGGGACACAATCACGAAGTGGAACGACATTTATTGGATATTTCAAACTTTTTTAACAAATCAAAAACTGAAAAATTGGGCGTGCAAAATTATTCAGCCCCCTTAAGTTAATACTTTGTAGCGCCACCTTTTGCTGCGATTACAGCTGTAAGTCGCTTGGGGTATGTCTCTATCAGTTTTGCACATCGAGAGACTGACATTTTTTCCCATTCCTCCTTGCAAAAAAGCTTGAGCTCAGTGAGGTTGGATGGAGAGCATTTGTGAACAGCAGTTTTCAGTTCTTTCCACAGATTCTCGATTGGATTCAGGTCTGGACTTTGACTTGGCCATTCTAACACCTGGATATGTTTATTTTTGAACCACTCCATTGTAGATTTTGCTTTATGTTTTGGATCATTGTCTTGTTGGAAGACAAATCTCCCAGTCTCAAGTCTTTTGCAGACTCCATCAGGTTTTCTTCCAGAATGGTCCTGTATTTGGCTTCATCCATCTTCCCATCAATTTTAACCATCTTCCCTGTCCCTGCTGAAGAAAAGCAGGCCCAAACCATGATGCTGCCACCACCATGTTTGACAGTGGGGATGGTGTGTTCAGCTGTGTTGCTTTTACGCCATACATAACGTTTTGCATTGTTGCCAAAAAGTTCAATTTTGGTTTCATCTGACCAGAGCACCTTCTTCCACATGTTTGGTGTGTCTCCCAGGTGGCTTGTGGCAAACTGTAAACAACACTTGTTATGGATATCTTTAAGAAATGGCTTTCTTCTTGCCACTCTTCCATAAAGGCCAGATTTGTGCAATATACGACTGATTGTTGTCCTATGGACAGAGTCTCCCACCTCAGCTGTAGATCTCTGCAGTTCATCCAGAGTGATCATGGGCCTCTTGGCTGCATCTCTGATCAGTCTTCTCCTTGTATGAGCTGAAAGTTTAGAGCGACGGCCAGGTCTTGGTAGATTTGCAGTGGTCTGATACTCCTTCCATTTCAATATTATCGCTTGCACAGTGCTCCTTGGGATGTTTAAAGCTTGGGAAATCTTTTTGTATCCAAATCTGGCTTTAAACTTCTTCACAACAGTATTTCAGACCTGCCTGGTGTGTTCCTTGTTCTTCATGATGCTCTCTGCGCTTTTAACGGACCTCTGAGACTATCACAGTGCAGGTGCATTTATACGGAGACTTGATTACACACAGGTGGTCTGTATTTATCATCATTAGTCATTTAGGTCAACATTGGATCATTCAGAGATCCTCACTGAACTTCTGGAGAGAGTTTGCTGCACTGAAAGTAAAGGGGCTGAATAATTTTGCACGCCCAATTTTTCAGTTTTTGATTTGTTAAAAAAGTTTGAAATATCCAATAAATGTCGTTCCACTTCATGATTGTGTCCCACTTGTTGTTGATTCTTCACAAAAAAATACAGTTTTATATCTTTATGTTTGAAGCCTGAAATGTGGCAAAAGGTCGCAAAGTTCAAGGGGGCCGAATACTTTCGCAAGGCACTGTATATACTTTAACTAGGCACTACTTTATTTTGCTTCAGTAGTTATCAGTTTTGAGAAGTTTGATTAAGTGATAGTTAATTGTATTGCTAACAATGTACAGGAAAATCATACCAAAAGTAATGTAAATATTGCATTTTGAAAAGCAGATACTTAGACTGAATATGTATCCAAATTTGAGGGATTTGGGGCAGTGAACAAGTGACTTTGAATATTTCGTTCTACTCAGTCAATACAAAATGTGCTTAGAGTTTTGAAAGATGAGCAGTTTTGATGATCTGTTTACATTTTTGTGCTTAGAGTTGTGAAAATGTACCAAAGGGATTGAAAAAACTGTAACATGTGAGTACTAATCAGTCACAACCATGTCATAACAGCTGACATAACGTGTCAAAACTTGTTATATTATGGACATAACACTGTCATGACACATATTTATACCTGTTGTGACATATACTGCGTTATTTTATGGCTGGTTATTAAACCTACATAAGAGAGTGCCAAAACCTACCACACAAGACAAAACATTCCATTACACCATAGCCTACATGTCAACAGTATGTTTGTTTTATTGTATTTTATTGACCCTTTTAAATTAGCATTGTAATTGCGCACACATTGATGTCAGACATGCACCTACCCAATGCTATGTTGCTGATGACTGGGATGAATGCAGGAGCAGATTTCAGGAGCAGGACAAGACACCCTCTTTTTGACTGATGACTGATATAAGGTCATGTACGTGATATGCCTATCTGGCTTATGTGGTTATGATGGTCATAATGCTTCATGACAATGTCATCAAGTGTATTTTCTTAATCCAAGTAAAGTGACACAGGATGGTCATAATGCTTCATGACAGTGTCACAAAGTGCATTTTCTACAAGTTATTTAAAATATGATTTAAAAAAAAAGAACATGACTGTAAAGAATTCATTACAACTACACTTTTTGGCAGGGAAAAACTAGTATGAATAAATGTGGGTTTTGAAACTCTTATGTAGTTGTCATAACCAGCCATAAAATAACGCAATATATGTCACAACAGGTGTAAATATATGGGGCCATGAGTGTTATAACCATATTATGACAGGTTATGTTAGCTGTTATGACATGGTTATGACCGCGAGCTTGACATTGGCAAGTCTTCATCCTGGTAAGGTTGTCAGTCGGACTACTGTCATCACCACTATAGATGGCAAGGAAATCAAACAAAATTCATATATAGCCATTTTCACTACACAAAAATATGAGCTGAAATAAAAGATCACAGAAATGTTCCTTATTTCTCTAAAGTTTTGTGCACACATTTGTTTACATCCTTGTTTGTGAGAATTGAGTGCCCCATGGTGGCGGTGGGTTAAGCTGTGGAGCTGTGGACAAGCTGTGGACAAGGAACACAATTGCATTTTATCAATGGTAATTTGAATGCACAAAAATACAGTGACAAGATTTTTACATGAATGAATTTATGTCAATTGACTGATTTGGGGATAATGTTATTTCAATTGTTGAAAAGGGGATAATGTTAGCCAATTTGTTAGCTAGGCCTACCTACCTTTTTGGATAAAAAGGTACATTTAGAAACTTTACTGTACATATAGAAACTGTACAAAGTTTCTACCGGTAGCTTGCAACATGAAAATGTTTAGCTAAAAGTATATCGACAAATGCAACCTTCAGCTGCTTGCCAGGCAGAGCCCACAAAGGATGGGAAATGAACCTAAACCACTCATTCTTTTCACGTATAGTTCACTTTTATAATACTCAAATATTAAATGAATGGTGGCCAATATTGAGAGATGAGGCTACCCTCATGTATCTGAAATTACATGAGCAATTGATGTTTACTGATCATGAAAGGCATGCAGTTATTTGCTCTACAACTTTGATGATAAAGCGCAATTGTTTTGCATGGAATGATTTGCCATTTTTTGTTCTGACTATGCTCTTCAAGAGGTGACGCTATACCAACCAAATAGTTAACATATATTTAACAATCCCTTGAAAACGGCACGCAGTTGTCAATGGTTCTGGGCGTCTCCTTGTCTCCCAGAAGCCAAATCGAACATTCTGTGAGGTAATGTGATGTTTTACTGATAATGACCTGCAGTGCATTCGGAAGTATTCAGACCCCTTGACTTTTTCCACATTTTGATGCGTTACAGCCTAATTAAATTGTTAAATGGTTTTTGTTCCTCAATCTACACAGAATACCCCATAATGACAATGCAAAAACAGGTTTATAGACTTTTAGCACATTTATTGCAATTAAAAAACTGAAATATCACTTTTACATAAGTTTTCAGATCCTTTACTCAGTATTTTGTTGAAGCACCTTTGGCAGCGATTGGGTCTTCTTGGGTACAAGCTTGCCACACCTGTATTTGGGGAGTTTCTTCCATTCTTCTCTGCAGATCCTTTCAAGCTCTGTCAGGTTGGAAGGGGAGCGTCGCTTCACAGCTATTTTCAGGTCTCTCCAGAGATGTTCGATCAGGTTCAAGTCCGGGCTCTGGCTTGGCCACTCAAGGACATTCAGAGACTTGTCCCGAAGCTACTCCTGCGTTGTCTTGGCTGTGTGCTTAGGGTTGTTGTCCTGTTGGAAGGTTAACCGTCGCCCCAGTCTGAGGTCCTGAGCACTCTGGAGCAGGTTTTCATCAAGGATCTTTCTGTACTTTGCTCCGTTCATCTTTCCCTCAGTCTTAACAAGCGTCCCAGTCCCTGCCACTGAAACTCATCCCCACAACATGATGCTGCCAGCACAATGATTCATCATAGGGATGGTGCCAGGTTTCCTCCAGGCGTTAGCATGTCTGGGAGCTGTACGTATAATTCCTTCGACCTCATAGCTTGGTTTTCCTTTGAAAACCATAGCTTGGTTTTTTCAATATAGCCAGGTGTGTGCCTTTCCAAATCTTGTCCAATCAATTGAATTTACCACAGGTTGTACCACAGGTTGTAGAAACATCAGTTGTAGAAACATCTCAAGGATTATCAACAGAAACAGGATGCACCTGAGCTCAATATCAAGTCTCATAGCAAAGGGTCTGAATACTTATGTAAATAAGGAATCGCTGTTTCTATTTAATACATTTGCAAAAATTTCTCAAAACCTGTTTTCACTTTGTCATTATAGAGTATTGTTTGTTGATTGTTGAGTATTTCTATTAATTTAATGTTAGAATAAGGCTGTAATGTAACAAAATGTTGAAAAACGGAAGGGGTCTGAATACTTTCCGAATTCACTGTATATTTGACTGTGATATGTGGTGGTCCCACCTAGTTATAAGATAAATGCACTAACTGTAAGTCACTCTGGATACCAGCGTCTGCTAAATTACAAACATGTTTATATTTTACATACAGATCCCATATTACTGCATTGAATCATTTTTTGTATATATATATATATATATATATATAAAAAATTGTCATTATATATTGCTGTCACAAAGGTATATTTTGTACAGTCATTTATAAGTAGTTATGTCACATTTGACTTCATAAAACCTAGCTGTGCTACTTTGTTCTCTGAAAGGGAGGCGGATATATAGCATTTTGCAACAAAACATTATTTTTTTTCTCTCTCTGAAATGAAACCATTTTTTTTGTAGATTTCAAACAAACAGACCAATCCCTTTCAGAATTTATTTAAACAATAAAAGCTAATATAACCAACATTTCAGAAAATGTATATTATAGCGTTTTGGAATTAAACTCTTCATACACATTTGACTAAAAAGCCTAATGACAATCCAAAATGTAATTTAAACTAGTAAAACTATTTGAAGATTACATTCATTTAGGTAGAGCATTTACCTAGCATTCATGAGTAATGACCTCTCAATGAATGTATTATAATCATTATACTAACTATGGTACCTATCAGCAATATTAATAACATAATGGATATAAAATGTAACTAGTACATTTTTGTTTTAGCTTTAGTCTAAGTCTTTTCAGGAAATTAACAAAATCCAACCCCAGGCTCTTTTCTGAGTTTTTTAAATTATTGCATAGGATGTTGTTTAGAGGTCACTCATTTATATCCATTTCAAGGACACTGTTTACATTTCTCCCTGTAAACGTACCAACTAAACAATCATTTGGTGTTAGACCAGTTTATTCTAGACTATATGCATTTCTTGTAAATTATCCTTCACCCTGCAATAGCATGCCGAGTAGCTGAGGCATTAAATTGAACTGAAATCCACTTTGCAAATGAAACGCCTAACAATAACCGGACTGTCACTGGGTTGAAACAATATAAGTACAATACATACAAAGAAATATACATTCTCGAGATGTCAACTATACCTATGCTAACATGAATTATACAGTACAGTTTACATTCATATAAATGAACAATTTGGGCTTTTCACTCTACTCTAAATGTGTACATGTGAGTCCCACTCTCTCCTTCTATGTAGTGTCCTCATGGAGAGGGGGAAGGCAAGATCTTGGGAGCAGGGGCGATCACTGGAGTTAGTTGAAAGCTGGGTTGCAAGCCCCCGACAAGATGGTCGGCGGGGCCCTCTTGCCCTTGAGGAGGGTAAGGGATAAGACGAAGAAACACAGGCTCATTACTCCAAGGATGATGATGCCTGAGATAAGTGCGCTGGTCACCGTGTTCATCCGAAACACTGGGCTGTTTAGTTGAGCTACAACAAACAAAAAAGACCAATGAAAGAAATAGGGGAGTTTATTATTATGAGAATAATGATAATGCCTGCTAAAATCTAAGAATAAAAGTAACGGGGACATTGCTATTTCAGTATTTCTTTAGAATTTCTTGCATCAAAAGTTGTTAAAGGAAGACTAGTCGCAACAATGTAAAAATCCTATTGGTATCTGTTAATGCGCGACGCTAAACAGAAATCCGAACAAGCTTACACATACTTTAACTCAACTTATTGCCATACTATTACAATGTTATTGACACTTATTTCTGCGCTGCAATGTTAAAGGGATAGTTCATTCAAATGACAAATATTGGTTTCTTTACTCTGTAAGCAGTCTATTGACAAGGTATGACAGCAATCCATTTTGGCTAGGTTTTGTTTACCCAAATGTGCATTTCATGTCCAAATCATATTTAAGTATGTAAAATATATTGTGTAGCGAAATCAAGTTACTTTAAGATGATTTGGACATGAAGTGCAAAAAATGCTAATATTCATTTTGGAAGGGAATCAGAAGGAACAAGAGTTTGGGTAGATTATCAGGAACTAAATATGAAGGGCTTACCTAGTTGTGAGTTGTTCATTGGAGTGTCATCTGTGGAACATAAAAAGGAAATTTAGGAGTACGCCACTTCTCTACATGTACCAGACCTGGGTCAAATACACATACAATTATTCAAGTGGTTTTTTATCTGTTATTTTACCAGGTAAATTGACTGAGAACATATTCTCATTTACAGCAACGACCTGGGGGATAGTTACAGGATGAATGAGCCAATTGTAAACTGGGGATTATTAGGTGACCGTGATGGTTTGAGGGCCAGATTGGGAATTTAGCCAGAACACCAGGGTTAACACCCCTACTCTTACGATAAGTGCCATGGGCTCTTTAATGACCTCAGAGAGTCAGGACACCCATTTAACATCCCCGTACACAGGGCAGTGTCCCCAATCACTGCCCTGGGGCATTGGGATATTATTTAGACCAGAGGAAAGAGTGCCTCCTACTGGCCCTCCAACACTACTTCCAGCAGCATCTGGTCTCCCATCCAGGGACTGACCAGGACCAACCCTGCCTAGCTCCAGAAGCAAGCCAGCAGTGGTATGCAGGGTGGTGTGCTGCTGGACCCAATGACTGCTTCATTGGGTCTGTGAAATTAAATCAAGCGCACATCAGGTATATGAAAGTATCTGATATAGACCTAAAATTAGGGGTGATTGGTGCTGACAGACATGGCAGCTCTGCTTCTAGCTCCTAAGCAACTTTGGTCACTTTAATAATGTTTACATCCCACTTTACTCCTTTCATATGTACAGTGGGGCAAAAAAGTATTTAGTCAGCCACCAATTGTGCAAGTTCTCCCACTTAAAAAGATGAGAGAGGCCTGTAATTTTCATCATAGGTGCACTTCAACTATGACAGACAAAATGAGAAAAAAAAATCCTACAAACAAGCAAGATTTCTGGCTCTCACAGACCTGTAACTTCTTCTTTAAGAGGATCCTCTGTCCTCCACTCGTTACCTGTATTAATGGCACCTGTTTGACCTTGTTATCAGTATAAAAGACACCTGTCCACAACCTCAAACAGTCACACTCCAAACTCCACTATGGCCAAGACCAAAGAGCTGTCAAAGGACACCAGAAACAAAATTGTAGACCTGCACCAGGCTGGGAAGACTGAATCTGCAATAGGTAAGCAGCTTGGTTTTAAGAAATCAACTGTGGGAGCAATTATTAGGCAATGGAAGACATACAAGACCACTGATAATCTCCCTCGATCTGGGGCTCCACGCAAGATCTCACCCCGTGGGGTCAAAATGATCACAAGAACAGTGAGCAAAAATCCCAGAACCACACGGGGGGACCTAGTGAATGACCTGCAGAGAGCTGGGACCAAAGTAACAAAGCCTACCATCAGTAACACACTACGCCGCCAGGGACTCAAATCCTGCAGTGCCATACGTGTCCCCCTGCTTAAGCCAGTACATGTCCAGGCCCGTCTGAAGTTTGCTAGAGTGCATTTGGATGATCCAGAAGAAGATTGGGAGAATGTCATATGGTCAGATGAAACCAAAATAGAACCTTTTGGTAAAAACTCAACTTGTCGTGTTTGGAGGACAAAGAATGCTGAGTTGCATCCAAAGAACACCATACCTACTGTGAAGCATGGGGATGGAAACATCATCATTTGGGGCTGTTTTTCTGCAAAGGGACCAGGACGCCTGATCCGTGTAAAGGAAAGAATGAATGGGGCCATGTATCGTGAGATTTTGAGTGAAAACCTCCTTCCATCAGCAAGGGCATTGAAGATGAAACGTTGCTGGGTCTTTCAGCATGACAATGATTCCAAACACACCGCCCGGGCAACGAAGGAGTGGCTTTGTAAGAAACATTTCAAGGTCCTGGAGTGGCCTAGCCAGTCTCCAGATCTCAACCCCATAGAAAATCTTTGGAGAGAGTTGAAAGTCCGTGTTGCCCAGCAACAGCCCTAAAACATCACTGCTCTAGAGGAGATCTGCATGGAGGAATGGGCCAAAATATCAGCAACAGTGTGTGAAAACCTTGTGAAGACTTACAGAAAACGTTTGATCTCTGTCATTGCCAACAAAGGGTATATAACAAAGTATTGAGATAAACTTTTGTTATTGACCAAATACTTATTTTCCACCATAATTTGCAAATAAATTCCTAACAAATCCTACAATGTGATTTTCTGGATTTTTTTTTCTCATTTTGTCTGTCATAGTTGAAGTGTACCTATGATGAAAATGACAGGCCTCTCTCATCTTTTTAAGCGGGAGAACTTGCACAATTGGTTGCTGACTAAATACTTTTTTGCCCCACTGTATATACTGTATTCTATTCTACTGTATTTTAGTCAATGCCACTCTGACATTGCTCATACAAATATTTATTCATTTCTTAACTCCATTATTTTACTTTTTGATTTGTGTGTATTGTTATGAATACACACAAGCTCGGAACACAATTATTTCGCTAGATCCGCAATAACATCTGCTAAATATGTGTATGTGAACAACAAAATGTGATCTGATTTTAATTAACTATACTATAACTATATATAACTTTTTATATATTTTATTTTATTTAACCAGGCAACATTTTTTTTAAAACTAGGCAAGTCAGTTATAACAAATTCTTATTTTCAATTTCTGCCTAGGAACAGTGAGTTAACTGCCTTTTTTCAATGGCAGAACAATAAACTTGCATGCATTGAAACTTAAGATCTGCACACATAACTCAGATTTTCACATAAATTGGTGTAAATGGGAGACAATTCAAGTTTAGTCTAAATACATCAGCAGGGCCTAGATATTAATCTGTTGCGCTGAAGATCGGCACCGTGGCGCGGTTGAAATTTAAAGGTAGTAACCTATTGAGGTGACATTTGCAGCGTTTACCGTAAATGCAGTCTCTGAATGTGGGAACATTGCCTATACATTTCAATCGCGCTTCAGCGTGGACCTTCAGCACTACTGACTGAATCAGTCAGTGTATATGCCGAAAAACGTGTCACGATTCCAAAGCTATACGATACTACAGAGAGCAAGTTAATTATCTCACATCTTGAAAAATATTTGCAATGTTGTACTTCTTGTTGATGAAATTCGTGCTAATGTTTTTTTTTTAGCTAGCTCCCAATAGACTCCCATTCACTCCTTGATAGATTGTGCTCCTTGTCCCAGAATCACCCAGAATGCACCGTGCGGCCCTTCAACAGAATGCACTCACTGTTACAAAATGTGATTGTTACTCAACAGGACAGTTAACCCACGCAGCCCTCAAACCAAGGCACGCTGCCTGCTAATTATCTATAAGCTTTCTCAACTTGTCAATTTGAATGTATTTTCTAGCAACAGTTTGAATTGAGGTGTGTTCCTCCTCATTAATTCACATAGAAGTAACCCATTTCACTGTGGGCGACAATTTATGTTTGAGGTATTACTGAGCAGGACAAACTTATCTCTACGATGAGAGCACTAACTTTTTACCCCCTGGCACATTTTCTATCTGTTGCCCGCATTGCCTCCACTACTAGTAATAACTTTGGACATGTGTGCGTTCCTATCAAAGTAAGTGCCTTATTACGCTATCATTATAGTTTTTATATATCGTGTTGTCGTTTCTACTGTAGCACACCGTATGTCTATATGGAGAATAATGTACTTACAGTTGTATTGACATGGTTTCAAGTACTGGTGATGTGTGTAAAATACTTTGAAGGTTGTACTGATTATGATGAGTTAATTAATTCTAAGCTAATTGCCAGCTACTTGTGGTGCAATGTTTGTTGACATCTTACAATGCATTCTAGCTGTCAGGTAAACGTCTGTCAGACCGAAGATGTTATAATAAAATGAAGTGAAGGGATGGTTCACCCATCTTTCGAGTAAACTTCTGGAATTGAATTATGGAAGTGAATGACGCAAACAGACCCAACTCATCTTGTAACCTCTTGTCTTTGGTTGACGCGAAAAAACAATTATGATGGTGCACAAACTACCCATTGTCGGATTACTTTTGATTTTTGGAAAGTGTTTGTCAATTATTTTGATCACTGGTGAGGTCACACATGATGTGATGAATTGTACATAGTAATTTCTATTAACTAATTTATAATATGGTTTCGGTCAGCCAAGAGTTAGCTAAATATGACCGCTTGTGTTAGGTCACTCTTTCTTCAGTTAGTGCTACGACTAATGTAGCTTACATTTTCTGGTTTGGATCAGAATTGAGTTATGCTGTCTCTACTTCAGACATTCACAGAACATTGCATCCAAAAATAAACTGCTCACATGAGGACATAATGTTTTAAAGACTGTTTGTGCAAAATGTTTCTGTGCTAAATCAGTGTGGCCAGCTCAAACACTGACTGTTGTGTCAATCGTAACTGGACATTCTAAGTGTTCTAATCACACCAGTTTGAGCGTACGCTGTAGGGACCACTGTAAAATTATCACACCCATGTGTTCGTATGTGTAAAAAGGCTAGGTTGTTTTTCCTAGCCACTTTGCTTCTGCATTGCTTGCTGTTTGGGGTTTTAGGCTGGGTTTCTGTATAAGCACATTGTGACATCTGCTTATGTAACAAGGGCTTTATAAATACATTTGATTTGATTGATGACATGGAGTAATAAGAGTTATTGTTATAAGATATTATTGATGTTGGTTGCTCTAAATGGAGAGATCCACAAGGCACTTTAAGAGAATGGTTTGTCACACCCTGATCGGTTTCACTTGTCTTTGTTTGTCTCCATCCCCTTCCAGGTGTCACCCATCTTGCTATTATCCCCGATGTATTTATACCTGTGCTCTCTGTTTGTTGCAGGTTCGTCTTGTCAGGTCTTACAAGCGTTCTTTCCCGCCTTCCTGTTTCTCTAGTTCTGTTTCCTAGTTTTTCCCAGTTCTGACCATTCTGCTTGCCCTGCTGTCCTGTACCTGCCTGACGCACGTTGACATGCGCAACCAGTGTGGGTGCAATAATTGCAATAATTGCATAACATGGATTTCTAAATTATTTTGCAATGTGTCCGGTCTGGTCAGCATGTTAGGTATAAGAAATTACACTGATCAAAAATGTAAATGCAAGATGTAAAGTTTTGGTCACATGTTTCATGAGCTAAAATAAAATAACCCCGAAATTGTCCATACTCACAAATATCTTATTTCGCTCAGATTCTGTGCACATTTGTTTACAACTTGTTAGTAAGCATTTCTCCATTGCCAAGATAATCCAGTTGATTAATTAAACAGCATGCTGGGGACAAAAAAACGCCTCTGTAAAATGTGCCGTTTTCTCACACAACACAATGCCACAGATGTCTCAAGTTTTGAGGGAGCATACAATTGGCATGCTGACTGCGGGAATGTCCACCAGAGCTGTTGCCAGAGAATTTAATGTTAATTTCTCTGCAATAAGCCACATCCAACATCGTTTTAGAGAATTTGGCAGTACGTCCAACCTGCCTCACAAGCACAGACCACATTTATGGCGTTGGATGGGCGAGCGGTTTGCTGATGTCAACATTGTGAACAGAGTGCCCCATTGTCCGTAGCACAAGCTAAGGACAACAAACACAATTGTATTTTATCGATGGCAATTGAATGCACAGAGATAACATTACGAGATCCTGAGGCCCATTGTCGTGCCATTCATCCACCGCCAACCCCTTAAGTTTCAGCATGATAATGCACGGCACCATGTCGCAAGCATCTGTACACAATTCCTGGAAGCTGAAAATGTCCCAGTTCTTCCATGGCCTGCATACACACCAGATATGTCACCCATTGAACCTGTTTGGGATGCTCTGGATCGAGGTGTACGACAGCGTGTTCCAGTTCTCACCAATATCCAGCAACTTCGCACAGACACTGAAGAGGAGTAGTACAACACAATCAGCAGCCTGATCAACTCTGTGACAGAGATGTGTTGCACTCCATGAGGAAAGTGGTGGACACACCAGATACTGGTATCTGTGACCAACAGATTCATATCTGAATGTGAAATCCATAGATTAGGGCCGCATGAATTTATTTACATTGACTGACATCTTTATATGAGCTGTAACTCTTTGAAATTGTTGCATGTTGCAATTATATTTTTGTTCAGTGTATACATTACCAGTCAAAAGTTTGGACACACCTACTCATTACCGGGATTTTCTTAATTTTCACTATTTTCTAACACATCGTGTAGGATCAAAAAAAGTGTTAAACAACATATTTGAGATTCATCAAAGTAGCCACCCTTTGTTTTGATGACAGATTTGCACACTCTTGTCATTCTCTCAATCAGCTTCATGAGGTAGTCACCTGGAATGCATTTCAATTAACAGGTGTGCCTTTCCTTCTTAATGCATTTGCGCCAATCAGTTGTGTTGTGACAAGGAAGGGGTGGTATACAGAAGATCAACCTCTTTGGTAAAAGACCAAGTTCATATTATTGCAAGAACAGCTCAAATAAGCAAAGAGAAACAACAGTCCATCATTACTTTAAGACATGAAAGTCAATCTGGAAAATGTCAAGAACTTTAAGTTTCTTCAAGTGCAGTGGCAAAAACCATCAAGCACTATGATGAAACCGTCTTTCGTGTAGTTCCCACCATGAAGCATGGAGGATGAGGTATGATGGTGTGGGGGTGCTTTTCTGGTGACACTGATTTATTTCGAATTCAAGGCACACTGAACCTCTTGAAGCTAGGGGGCATTATTTTTATGTTTGGAAAAATAACGTTCCCAAAGTAAACGGCCTATTTCTCAGGACCAGATGCTAAAATATGCATATAATTGACAGATTGGGATAGAAAACCCTCCAAAGTTTCCAAAACTGTCAAAATTGTGTCTGTGAGTATAACGGAATTGATATTGCAGGTGAAAGCCTGAGGAAAATCCAATCAGGAAGTGCCTCTTATTTTGAAACCTCTGTGTTCCTATGCATGCCTATCCTCTATTTAAAGAGATATCAACCAGATTCATTTTTCTGTGGCTTCCCTAAGGTGTCAACAGTCTTTAGACATAGTTTCAGGCTTTTATTTTGATAAATGAGCGTGAAGGATCACACTGCGTAAGTGGAGAGGTGGGGGCTCTCAGAGTGAGTTTGTGCGCAATTGAGTAAAGCCGCCATTGTTCTTCTCGCTGTTATGGAAAAAGCTACACACTCGGTTGATATATTATTGAATATATATTTTAAAAACTCCCTGAGGAATGATTATAAAAAATGTTTGACATGTATCTGTGGACATTATGAAGACTATTTGGAATTTCCGTCTGCGTTGTCGTGACCGCTCTTTCCTGAACATAACGCGACAAACAAACGTCGGTATTTTGGATATAAAAATAATCTTTATGGAACAAAAGGAACATTTGCTGTGAAACTGGGAGTCTCGTGAGTGAAAACATCCAAAGATCATCAAAGGTAAACGGTTCATTTGATTGCTTTTCTGATTGCTTTTCAGTTTGGGCTGAGTTAGACCGCAGAGTGAAGGAAAAGCAGCCAACGAGTGCTCAGCATATGTGGGAATTCCTTCATGACTGTTGGAAAAGCATTCCAGGTGAAGCTGCTTGAGAGAATGTCAAGAGTGTACAAAGCTGTCATCAAGGGAAACGGTGGCTACTTTGAGCATTATAAAATATATTTAGATTTGTTTAACACTTTTTTGGTTACGACATCATTCCATTTGTGTTATTTCATAGTTTTGATGTCTTCTATTAGTCTACAATGTAGAACATATTCAAAAATAAAAAGCCTTGAATGAGTAAGTGTGTCCAAACTTTTGACTGGTACTGTATGGTGAAGGTTCTTTGGTTGTATGGCAGTGTCAAGGTATTACCATATTGGTTATACCAATATGTTTAAATGAACAGGAGATACAGTAGGTGACCACAGGTTGATGTCAGATGTTACTTGTTTGTATTACTCTCTACCTATATTTAGTTAGTAGTTAACCCCATCTACAGATCGGCATTGATATAACATTTTAGACCAGGTTGAATATGACTGAAAAAGTCTCTTTTTAACAAACACTGACAACAAATAACACATTTTATAATGTGGCAAAGACACCAGTTATACCATATACAGTCAGATCCAAGAGAATTGGCAACCTTGATGAAGATGAGCAAAAACACCTAAAATCAATAATATGAGCTATACGGTATGCTCAATAATTTATTTTAAATGTTTGTATTTTCCCCCCCTTTTCTCCCCAATTTCGATCTTCTCTCATCACTGTAACTCCCAAACGGAATCGGGAGGTGAAGGTTGAGTCATGCATACTCCGAAACATGACCTGCCAAACCACACTTCTTAACACCAGCCCACTTAACCCGGAAGCCAGCCGCACCAACGTGTTGGAGGAAACATCGTTCACCTGACGACCGAGTTCAGCCTGCAGGCGCCCGGCCCACCACAAGGAATCGCTAGAGCGCAATGAGCCAAGTAAAGCCCCCCCAGACAAACCATCCCCTAACCCGGACAACACTGGGCCAATTGTGCGATGCAGTGCCTTAGACCGCTGCGCCACTCGGTAGGCAAAAATCATTATTTTATACGAATACAGTTGTTCCCATAAAGAGATTGTTTAACAAGTTATATTATATGTAGATTAAGGATATCAAGGATCTGGAAAGGTTATGCATGGAGGAATGGTCTAAGATCCCTCTCAATGTGTTCTCCAACCTCAGAAAAACATTTTTTAAAGGCTCATTGCCGTTATCCTCGTAAGGTGAGATTTGAAAAGTATTTAAACATAGGTGCCAAGGCTTTTGACCTATATCTTTGAGAGGAACAAATATTACGTCTTAATTGTATTGCAATTGTATTAGAATAAAACAGCATTTTCAAATCTTTTGAGCATACAATAAGGCTCAGTATTTTATTATTTATTTTATACAGTCTTTTTTGCTCATCATTATCAGGAGTGCCAATAATGTTGGACTTTTTCCAAATTTGTTGTGTTACAGCCTGGATTTAAAATGGATTAAATGTAAAAAGTTTTGGTCCCCTTATGTAAAAGTGGATTTATGTTTTTTGACATTTTCACAAGTTAATATAAAATGAAAAGCTGAAATGTCTTGAGTCAATAAGTATAAAACCCCTTTGTTATGGCAAGCCTTAACAAGTTTGCTTAACAAGTCACATAATACATTGCATGGACACAGTGTGTGCAATAATAGTGTTTAACATGATTTTTGAATGACTACCTCCTTTCTATACCCCACACATACAGATAATTCTAAGGTCCCTCAGTCAAGCAGTGAATTTCAAGCACAGATTCAACCACAAAGACCAGGGAGGTTTTCCAATGCCTTGCAAAGAAGGGCAACTATTGGTAGATGGGTACAAAAGCAGACATTGAATATCACTTTGAGCATGGTCAAGTTATTAATGACACTTTGGATGGTGTATCAATACACCAAGTCACTACAAAAAGATACAGGCATCCTTCTAAACTCAGTTGCTGGAGATGAAGGAAACCGCTCAAGGACTTTACCGTCAGGCCAATGGTGACTTTAAAACCGAGTTTAATTGCTGTGATAGGAGAAAACTGAGGATGGATTAAAACTTGTTGAGGATAGGGGGCAGTATTTTCACTTCGGATGAATTGCGTGCCCATAGTGAACTGCATCCTACTCTGTCCTAGATTGCTAATATATGCATATTATTATTACTATTGGATAGAAAACACTCTGAAGTTTCTAAAACTGTTTGAATTATGTCTGTGAGTATAACATAACTCATAGGGCAGGCAATCTTCCAAACAAGAAGTGAAATTCTGAATGTGGGGAAACTTTGATGTCATCGCCCCCTCCTTTCCCAACAAGATATGGATCTGGTAGCACTTCCTACGCCTTCCACTAGATGTCCTCATTCAGTAGAAAGTGGAATGGAGCATTTGCTGTGAACTTTGACCGAATGGGAGGGGAAATAGTCAGTGTCCCGACAGAATACCATTTTCCTGTGGCGCATTTCTCTGTGGGTGCTACCGCCGTTCCATTTGGCTCCAGCTGAAAACGTATGATCCGGTTGGAACTTTATTGGATATATATGATAATAACATCCTGAAGATTGATTCTCTACTTAGTTTGACCAGTTTATTCGACCTGGAATATATCTTTTGGAAGTTTTCGTGCGAGTTATCCTGGACGAGCAGTCAGTTTTTGGGCACGTGAGCTGAAAGTGATAGCAAATGCAGCTACTTGGACACTAGTATTGGACATTATGGAACAAAACCACGATTTATTGTGGAACTAGGACTCCTTGCACTACATTCTGATGAAAGATCATCAAAGGTAAGGGAATATTTATGTTGTAATTTCGTATTTCTGTTGACTCCAACATGGCGGAGAAATACTTTTACGTCTGAGCACTGTCTCAGATTATTGCAATGTTAGGCTTTTTCCGTATCGTTTTAAAATAATCTGACACAGCGATTGCATTAAGAACCAGTGTATCTTTAATTATATGTAGAACATGTATCTTTAGTCAAAGTTTATGATGAGTATTTCTGTTATCTGGCGTAGCTTTCTATAATTCCTCCGGATATTTTGGAGGCAGTTCTGAACATGGCGTCAATGTAAACCGAGATTTGTGGATATAAATATGCATATTATCGAACAACATGTATTGTGTAACATGTCATATGAGTGTCATCTGATGAAGATTTTCAAAAGGTTAGTGATTCATTTTATCTCTAATCCTGCTTTTGTGACTCTATCTTTGGCTGGAAAAAATGGCTGCGTTTTCCCTTTGATTTGGTGGTGGTCTAACATAAATATATGTTGTGTTTTCGCTGTAAAACATTTTAAAAATCAGACATGATGGGTAGATGAACAAGATGTTTATCTTTCATTTGAGCTATTGGACTTGTTAATGTGTGAAAGTTAAATATTTCTAAAGAATATTTTTGAATTCCCTGCGCCACCTTTTCAGCTGAATGGGGGGGTGGAGTTCCCTTGCCATAACAGGTTTTAACAACATTGTAGTTACTCCACAATATTAACCTAATTGACAGAGTTAAAAAGAAGGAAGCCTGCACAGAAAAACATATTCCAAATCATGCATCCTGTTTGCGACACGGCATCAAAGTAATACTGCACAAATGTTGCAAAGCAACTCACTTTTGTTCTGAAAACAAAGTGTTTGGGGGAAAATCCAATGCGGCACATTACGGATTACCACAGTCCATATTTTCAAGCATTGGAGGCTGCATAATGTCATTGGTATGCTTGTAATTGTTAAGGACTGGGGAGTTTTTCAGGAAAAAAACTATTATGGACTGGAGCTAAGCACAGGCAAAATTCTAGAGGTTCAGTTTGCTTTTCACCAGACACTGTGAGATGAATTTACCTTTCAACAGGACAATAACCTAAAACACAAGGCCAAATCTACACTGGAGTTGCTTACCAAGAAGACAGTGAATGTTCCTGAGTGGCCAAGTTACACTTTTGACTTAAATCTGCTTGAAAATCTATGGCAAGACTTGAAAATGGTTGTTTAGCAATGATCAACAACCAATTTGTCAGAATTTTGAAAATAACCATTGATCTTTTCAAAGATTGTACAATCCATGTGAGCAAAGCTGTTAGTGACTTACCCAGAAAGACTGTAAACATTTCTAAAAACGTGTTTTCACGTTATCATTATGGGGTATTGTGTGTAATAATATTTAATCAATTTTGAATTCAGGCTGTAACAACAAAATGTGGAATAAGTCAAGGGGAATGGATACTTTCTGGAGGCACTGTATATGTGACTTACCACTTGGATTCGGTCTTATGTAGCAAAATGTGAAATAGTGTTTTTTACATCGGATAAAAGCAGAGCCACAGAGCTACAAAATGGTATATCATACACTGCATTTGAGGAACAATGGGAAAGTAATTGTTCTTTAAAAGTTGATCAACTTGTAAACTCACTTTTGAGAAAATCGCCTTTTAATGTTTTGGTATCCAGTGAAGAGCTCTTTGTCTACACCCATTCAGCATTGTTCACAACCTCCTAAACTTTCTCCCCACCCATTTCATTTCGCTCAGAGTGCACAGCTCTGGCTGACAAAAAAAAAACCTGCTGGCAACAACTTCAGTACGCTTTTTTACAGACGTTTACTGACACTGGCCATATTCAACTGGTGTTGTATACACGTCATGTAACGTTAACTAACGAGCCAGCCAGCTAACGTTAGCTAGTTAAACAAAAATGTAGCCTAGGGGCCAGGGAAAATGTTGGCCTTTTATAAACCCATTTCATGCAATTCTATGTCATTTGACTGGAGCTTGGAGGCTACTTTGACAACGACAAACAGAATCTGAGAGCAATAAAAACGTAATTGTCTGGAATCCATCAATAGCCTAGGTGTGTGGAGACACATATTGTATGCTACAATATGAGGAGGAAATTATAGCCCTAAAAATGCTTTACAGTTTCAATGACTCACCCATTGATGCGCAGCTCACTCGCTGGTGATGGCCCATGCGCTCGTGCCAAAAGAGAGTCTCTCTAAACAATATTTGAAAGTTGATCAAATATTTTGGTAGCCTATAGCACAGTCTTCTCTTTTCAGCAGGAGCCATTTGCTTTCCAACCTGTATTTTCCCTCGATTGTATTTGAAATAGGGCAGATCCTCACCAGACATCACTGGCAACAACGTCGCCTATGGGCACAAACCCACCGTTGCTGGACCAGACAGGACTGGCAAAAAGTGGTCTTCACTGACGAGTCGTG
Source organism: Oncorhynchus clarkii lewisi (assembly GCF_045791955.1). Lineage (NCBI taxonomy): Eukaryota > Metazoa > Chordata > Actinopteri > Salmoniformes > Salmonidae > Oncorhynchus > Oncorhynchus clarkii. The sequence continues at coordinate 2,509,391 of NC_092179.1, read as the reverse complement.
GTTTTGCCTCACCAGGGACGGTGGTAGGATTCGCGTTTATTGTCGAAGGAATGAGCATTACACCGAGGCCTGCACTCTGGAGCCGGATCGATTTGGAGGTGGAGGGTCCATCGTGGTCTGGGGCGGTGTGTCACAGCATCATCAGACTTAGCTTGTTGTCATTACAGGCAATCTCAATGCTGTGAGTTACAGGGAAGACATCCTCCTCCCTCATGTGGTACCCTTCCTGTAGGCTCATCCTGACATGACCCTTCAGCATGACAATGCCACCAGCCATACTGCTCATTCTGTGCATGATTGCCTGCAAGACAGGAATGTCAGTGTTCTGCCATGGCCAGCGAAGACCCGGATCTCAATCCCATTGAGCACGTCTGGGACCTGTTGAATCTGAGGGTGAGGGCAACGGCCATTCCCCCCAGAAATGTCCGGGAACTTGCAGGTGCCTTGGTGGAAGAGTGGGGTAATATCTCACAGCACTGACAAATCTGGTGCAGTCAATGAGGAAGTAGTATTTAATGCAGCTGGTGGCCACACCAGATACTGACTGTTACTTTTGACCCCCCCCCCCCTTTTGTTCAGGGACACATTATTACATTTCTGTTAGTCACATGTCTGTGGAACTTGTTAAGTTTGTCTCAGTTGTTGAATCTTATGTTCATACAAATATTTGTACATGTTAAAACCTGTTGCGACTCTAGGGGCAGTATTTTCATTTTTGGAGAAAAAAAAGTTGTTATTATATTTTGTCAGGACAAGATGCTAGAATATGCATATAATTGACAGCTTTGGGTAGAAAACACTCTAACGTTTCCAAAACTGTAAAGATATTGTCGGTGAGTATAACAGAACTGATGTTGCAGGCGAAAGCCTCAGAAAAATCCAATCTGGGAGTGCCCCATATTTTGAAAGCGCTGCGTTCCAATGAGTCCCTATTGAGCTGTGAATGTGCTATCAACCAGCTTATTACGTATTCCCCAAGGTGTCTAAGGCATTGTGATGTAGTTTTACGCATTTATGTTGAAGAATAGCCGTAGGCGGCTACATTGCGTAAGTGGTCACCTGATGGCTCCCAGGGTGACTATCGCGTAAAATACAGAGGTAGCCATTACTCCAATCGGTCCTACTGAAAAACTAATTGTCCCGACGGATATATTATCGAATAGATATTTTAAAAACACCTTGAGGATTGATTATAAACAACGTTTGCCATGTTTCTGTCAATATTATAGAGCTAATTTTGAATATTTTTCGACGTTTTCGTGACTGCAATTTCCGGGCGATTTCTCAGCCAAACGTGAAGAACAAACAGAGCTATTTCGCCTACAAAAATAATATTTTGGGAAAAAAGGAACATTGGCTAGCTAACTGGGAGTCTCGTGAGTGAAAACATCCGAAGCTCATCAAAGGTAAACAATTTAATTTGATTGCTTTTCTGATTTCCGTGACCAAGTTACCTGCTGCTAGCTGGACAAAATGCTATGCTAGGCTATCGATAAACTTACACAAATGCTTGTCTAGCTTTGGCTTTAAAGCATATTTTGAAAATCTGAGATGACAAGGGTGATTAACAAAAGGCTAAGCTGTGTCTCAATATATTTAATTTGTGATTTTCATGAATATAAGAATATTTTCTAGGGATATTTATGTTCGTTGCATTATGCTAATTCGTTTCAGGCGATGATTACGCTACCGCATGCGGGATGGGGAGTCAGTAGAGGTTAAGTTTGCTGAAAATAAATGCAGTTGACAGTGAGAGGGTGTTTCTTTTTTTGCTGAGTTTAGGTGTGAAATATGCTGTAGGTCCCCGAGTGAATAGGGTTGGGAACCCAAGGATTAGACAATTTGCTATTTTGTAAAAGATAACTCTTTCCATTCCATTGTCCAGGGAAGGAGGAGACAAAACGTTACATTTGAGTGGGACTCGAACAACATTTGAATCTCTTCACCAATTTTGCCTAGAAAGCCAATGCACTATCCATTGCAGCACAGAGCCTTTCTGATAAGAAGCCAAATTGAGAATCTTAAGTGTGCCGGACTAAGCCCATCTCCGTCAAAGTAAGCTAGTTAACCAATAGTGAACAAAGTGCCAACACTGCCTAACATTAGGTTCTAACTAGAATAGCAAACAGCTCTGGGAAACAAATAATAACATCCTCTCGGGAGCCAGCTATGTAATGTTTGCTAGATAGCTAACAGTACACTTTAGCTTAAGACATATAGCTAGCTAGCTAAACAATGAACCTAGCTAGGTAAACAACGTTTAAGATCACACACACGTCATGTTAGCTAATGAGCCAGCCAGCTAACGTTAGCCAGTTAAACAATGAACAAAGTGGCAACAATGCCACAGTGTTGAGCGCTAACCAACCAGGTCCAATATTAGCTAGCTAACATTAGACTAACTAGAAAATCAAACGGCTCTGGGAAACAAATAATAACGTCAGATAGGGAGCCAGCCAGCTAATGTTAGCTAGCTAGCTAACAGTACACTTTAGCTTGAAATTAAACCCCTTTGTCAAAATTTGAGATGTGCAATATATGAAAATGTAGCTACCTAACGCTAGACTATCAACATGCATCATGGACACATCTCCCTGTCAGGAAGGCTATCCTTAGTTTGAAGACGTAATCCGGAGACAGGTGTTTTCTCCATCTCTTTAGCTATCATACTCTAATTCCACTGATTTCAAAACTTGATCCTCCAGAAAATGGAGAGCAACACTTATGCTGCTCTACTACACAATACGTTTATAATAAAGCTGCGTTCGACAGGTTTACCAACACAGACTGACGAGCTCAAATAGACAGACGCTTTCTTTATGGCAGACCAATCCAAACTCCTCTCTCGGCATGTCCAGCCCACATTATCTCAGCCAATCATGGCTAGTGGGAAGGTTGCTAACCTTTTCTGTGGCTTAACCAACAAGGCTCGTAATTTAACAACTTTATTCATATATACAGATGGCATACAAGTTTGTTATTAACGCACATGAAAGATCACATGTTCGATTAGGCATTTCTGCCAAAAAACGCATTTGATTAAAAAAAAATGTTTACATTCAAACTGCTCTCCTGTGAAGTGGTGACTTGCGACTTATGCCTAGTTTCCTGAATCGGGTCACATATATACCTCAACGAGTACATTAAAAACGTTTATTTAACTAGGCAAGTCAGTTTAGAAGAAATCCTTATATACAATGACAGCCTACACCAGCCCGGACCAATTGTGCACCGCCCTATGGGACTCCCAATCACGACCGGTTGTGATACAGCCTGGATTCGAATCAGGGTGTCTGTAGTGACACCTCTAGCACTGAGATGCAGTGCCTTAGACCGCTGGGCCACTCAGACCAAAATTTGAATTTGATCTTGCGTTGGGTACTGCATTCTCTCCTGTTCATTCAACTCTTTAGTACAGGGGTGGATTTGGAATAGGGCATGTGCCAGGGGCGGATGATTGAGGGGGAGGGAGGAGGTGGACAGTTGCGAGGCGTACCGCTCCTTGTGATTATTGGCCCAGCAGTAATGATAGCGTTTCCTGATGCAGAGTTTGATTCCGTCCTCTCTGAGACGTCCCGCTTCTTTCTACTACCACAGATCTGTGGAGACAAGACAGGGATATGTGTCTTTAATCCAAATATTTTTGCTTTGAGTTCAAATTACCAGCATGTTATTAACGGTACCAAGTCATTGCTTTGTTTCTCATCTTGGTGTGAATGCCTTTTGGACTAATATTGCCAGAGGTCACCCTCAGAACCTCACCGGCATGAGCATGGGGCAGTCATCGGCTCGACACAGCTTGGTAACGCAGTGCAGGAAGACGGTAGACATTTTCTGGTTCTTGTGCTTGACAAAGCGAAACACTTCAAAGGCAAAACGGCCCATTTGACTCTTCCCATTCTCAAACACAGTTGTCTGTGGGTCTTTGTCACAGCTGGTTCAGAAACAAAGACAAAACAACAAAACAGATGGGAAAAATCACACTACCGCACTGTTCAAGGAAATTGCTTCAGAGTAACATGCATAAGAATTACCTAAAGAAGAGGTCATAGCGAAGTTCATCATTTGGATTCCCAGAGGCAGTGGTGTAACAGTAGTCCATCAGAACATTCCATCTATTTTAGCAGGGAGAAGGAAAAATATGGTAAGTGGTAATTAAAATAGGAATGATTGCGCTAGGATCAAACAATCTGAAAGAGGGGTCTGGTCTTATCACCTCAGGACAAGGGCCTCCCTTTCTCCAGCAAGGTTAGCATTGAGTCACTGAGGATTAGGCTGCATCCCTTTCAGTCATGGCGTCTGTCCTACCATGTGTTATCGGCAGAGATAGTAGGGTCAGTGACAGAGGGGCCCCAGCAAACAAGTCCCCATTGGCACGATATGGGCTAAAATATTGTCCCCATGTAGGCTGCCATTAGGCCTTGGCTCATTGGCTCTACATTTGCCACCAAGGCATTTGCCCAGTGTTTCCCAGTGTGGGCAGCCCATATGCAGCACTGTGTCAGCATTATGGACAGGGTGCTCTGCGGTGTGTGTAGGCAGCCTAGTTTCATAGACTAGACATAGTAAACGTAGTAAATGTAAATCCGGGACACTTAAATTTGTATGATATGTTACGTTTGGTATCGTTACATAAAGCAGAAGGTTACATAAAGGTGCAATATGCAGAAATCCCACCGCCATTTCCTGATTGCTAAAATGGAATGGTTTGACTAATTTCAGTTTGTGACAAAAAAACAGTCATTCTGTAGAGAATCATTGTACCATCTAAACCGCTGTGAAATACATTTTCCATAACCAAAAATATTGTATTTTCAAAACAAAACTTAATGGGAAGCATAGAAGAGTGCACATAGAACAGATCTATTACTTCTTAGACTTGCTTTCAATGAGAATGATAGATCTCTAACTGAACATATATATGAATTTGGTCGGATCGCCCAAAAAGTTACAATTTGTACGTTTTGCAAATTCATAACATATTGTACTTTTACCAAATTCGCAATATATACAAAAATGAATGGACATTCTAAAATAATACATACCATACAAAACATAACATATCATACTAAATGCAGTGTCTTGGATTTATGTACAAAATAATACAAAATGCTGAGACCAGATTTCAAAAGCTTCATGTTTATTGTTGTATAGTGTGATTATTAGCCGAATTCAATATAATTCCAATGCAAGAACCCCCCCCCCCCAAAATGTAGCCCCCTCAGTGAATTAAAACTGCCGCCTTAGTCGCTTTATCCTGATGCCAGGTCTGTCAGTTGGTAGAGCATGGCGGTTGCAGCAGGGGTGCTATAGAAAGCCACTGGGCGGTTAGGTATGACTCCTTTGAGTTTCCGTAAACAAATATTGCATGCTACAATACGAGGAGGAAATTATAGCCCTAAAAATGCTTTCCAGTTTCAATGGCTCACCCAATGATGCGCAGCTCACTCTCTGGTGATGGCATGGCCAATGCGCTCGTGCCAAAAGAGAGTCTCTCTAAACAATATTTGAAAGTTGATCAAATATTTTGGTAGCCTACAGCATTTTCAGCAGGAGCCATTTGCTTTCCAACCTGTATTTTCCCTCGATTGTATTTTAAATATTGCGAAAGGCAATTGGTTTTGTCTGCATGCTGTTTTTTCACTGCCAGATTTACTGCACATTCCTGACTATAGACTAGTCCATGTTATTAGGCTACAATCCACAGCTATTGATCCACTGTCGCTAAATTATAGGCCTTCTCATTGTGTAATAGGCTATTCTGAATTATAATTATTTTCTGAACAGATAGCAGTAATTCTATAACTTTGGTAAATGTATTTCAATTGATCAGGGGAGCTGCAGTTTATTCAGAACCCTTCATGTGACTATGATTCTATAAGGAAATAAATTATGTAGTGCAACGCTTGAGAGATCCAGGCTCATGTCTATCAGAGTAGAGAGAGAGAGAGAGCAATATCATAGAAAGTTAAGTTAGAAAGCATAAACCCGGGCCTACCCAAATCAACTCTTAGAATGTTAGGCCCAGGCTGAAAATCTATTTTTTAACATTACGCTGTTTTGTGGATGCAGGATAATTAAATAATAGACAACTCGAATGAACTTCGATCGCCTTTATTAGAATTTTTTTATTTAAAATAATTTCTCATGCCAGGAGAGGTACAGGATCCGGCCAAATAGGTTCCGGAACAAAACAGTCCAAAATGGAGAGGTGCCGGATCCTGTTCCAGCAGGATCCAGCTCAAATTAAACTCTATGGGACGGCTGAGCTAACTAGGCTAATGTGATTAGAAAAAGGTTGTAAGTAACAAAAAAAAATCCCAGAGCATAGACCTATCTGATATGGGCAGAAAGCTTAAATTCTGGTTTATCCAACTGCACTGTCCAATTTACAGTAGCTATTACAGGGAAATAATACCTTGCTATTGTTTGAGGAGAGTGCACAATTATGAACTTGAAAATGTATTGATAAACAAATTAGGCACATTTGGGCAGTCTTGATACAACATTTTGAACAGACATGCAATGGCTCATTGGATCAGTCTAAAACGTTGCATACACAGCTGCCATCTAGTGGTCAAAATCTAAATTGAGCCTGGGCTAGAATAATTAACTCAGCAAAAAAAGAAACATCCCTTTTTCAAGACCATGTCTTTCAAAGATAATTTGTAAAAATCCATATAACTTCACAGATCTTCAGTGTAAAGGGTGTAAACACTGTTTCCCTTGCTTGTTGAATGAGCCATAAACAATTAATGAACATGCACCTGTGGAACGGTCATTAAGACACTAACAGCTTACAGATGGTTGACAATTAAGGCTACAGTTCTGAAAACTTAGGAGACTAAAGAGGCCTTTCTACTGACTGAAAAACACCAAAATAATTATGCCCATCTGCGTGAACGTGCCTTAGGCATGCTGCAAGGAGGCATGAGGACTGCAGATGTGGCCAGGGCAATAAATTGCAAAGTCCGTACTGTGAGACGCCTAAGACAGCGCTACAGGGAGACAGGACGGACAGCTGATCGTCCTCGCAGTGGCAGACCACTTGTAACACCAGCACAGGATCGGTACATCCGAACATCACACCTGTGGGACAGGTACCGGATGGCGACAACTGCCTGAGTTTCACCAGGAACGCACAATCCCTCCATCAGTGCTCAGACTGTCCGCAATAGGCTGAGAGAGGCTGGAATGAGGGCTTGTAGGCCTGTTGTAAGGCAGGTCCTCACCAGACATCACTGGCAACAAACGTCACCTATAGGCACAAACCCACTGTCGCTGGACCAGACAGGACTGGCAAAAAGTGCTCTTCACTGATGCGTTGCGGTTTTGTTTCACCAGGGGTGATGGTCGGATTTGCTTTTATCGTCGAAGGAATGAGCGTTACACCGCGGCCTGTACTCTGGAGCCGGATCAATTTGAAGGTGGAGGGTCTGTCATGGTCTGGGGCAGTGTGTCACAGCATCATCAGACTGAGCTTGTTGTTTTTTGCGTTACAGGGAAGACATCCTCCTCCGTCATGTGGTACCCTTCCTGCAGGCTAATCCTGACATGACCCTTCAGCATGACAATGCCACCAGCCATACGGCTCATTCTGTGCATGATTTCCTGAAGACAGGAATGGCAGTCTTCTGAAATGGCCAGCGAAGAGCCCGGATCACAATCCCATTGAGCACGTCTGGGACCTGTTGGACCAGAGGGTGAGGGCTAGGGCCATTCCCCCCAGAAATGTCTGGGAACATGCAGGTGCCTTCGTGGAAGAGTGGGGTAACATCTCACAGCAAGAACAGGCAAATCTGGTGTAGTCCATGAGGAGGAGATACACTGCAGTACTTAATGCAGCTGGTGGCCATACCAGATACTGACTGTTACATTTGATTTTGAACCCCCCTTTGTTCAGGGACAAATTATTCAATTTCTGTTAGTCACATGTCTGTGGAACTTGTTCAGTTTATGGTCTCAGTTGTTGAATCTTGTTATGTTCATACAAATATTTACAAATGTTAAGTTAGGGTTAGAAAATAAACAGTTGACAGTGAGGACATTTACATTATGGCCTTTATCTTGCATTTCAAAAATGGTACATTTTTTTTATTTTATTTGTATTTGGTCAATAACAAACGTTTATCTCAATACTTTGTTATATGTACTTATGATGAAAATTACAGGCCTCTCTCATCTTTTTAAGTGGGAGAACTTGCACAATTGGTGGCTGACTAAATACTTTTTTGCCCCACTGTATATAATGTGTTATATTCTCCTACATTAATTTCACATTTCCACAAACTTCAAAGTGTTCCCTTTAAGAATAAGGATAAGATGCGCCCGAGAAGAAGGCTGACATTTTACGTGTTCCTATCCAATTGTGTTTTTTGTTCATTTCCTTGCGTTGTTTGTAACTTACTTTGTACATAATGTTGCTGCTACCGTCTCTAATGTCGGAAAATAACTTCTGGACATCAGAACTGAGATTTACTCACCACGGAGTCATGGCTGAATGACGACATTATCAACATACAGCTGGCTGGTTATACACTGTATCGGCAGGAAAGAACAGCGGCGTCTGATAAGACGATGGGCAGCGGACTTAGTTTTTTTTTGTAAACAACAGCTGGTGCAAGATATCTAAGGAAGTCTCAAGGTTTTGCTTGTCTGAAGTAGAGTATCTCATGATAAGCTGTAGACCACACAATCTACCTAGAGAGTGCTCATCTGTATTTTTCGTAGCTGCCTATATACCACCACAGACTGAGGCTGGCACTAAGACCGCACTCAATGAGCTGCATTCCACCATAAGCAAACAGGAAAATGGTCACCCAGAGGCGGCTCTCCTAGTGGCCGGGGACTTTAATGCAGGGAATCTTAAAATCGGTCTTACCAAATTTCTATCAGCATTTAAATGTGCAACCAGAGGAGGAAATAAAAATACAAAAATAAAACTCTGGTCCACCTTTACTCCACACACAGAGATGCATACAAAGCTCTCCCTCGCCCTCCATTTGGTAAATCTGACCTTAATTCTATCCTCCTGATTCCTGCTTACAAGCAAAAATTTAAGAAGGAAGTACCAGTGACTTGATCAATAAAAAAGTCAGATGAAGCAGATGCTAAGCTACAGGACTGTTATGCTAGCACAGACTGGAATATGTTCCTGGATTCCTCCGATGGCATTGAGGAGTACACTAAAACAGCTATTGGCTTCATCAATAAGTGCATCGATGACGTCAACCCCATAGTGACCACACGTACATACCCCAACCAGAAGCCATGGATTACAAGCAACAGCCACACTGAGCTAAAGGCTAGAGCTGCCGCTTTCAAGGAGCTGGACTCTAACCCGGAAGCTTATAAGAAATCCCGCTATGCCTTCTGACGAACAATCAAACAGGCAAAGCATCAATACAGGACTAAGATCGAATCGTACTCCACCACCTCTGACGCTTGTCGGATGTGCCAGGACTTGCACAGCTGAGAGCTTCCCAGTGACAAGCCTACCAGGTGAGATAAACTACTTCTATGCTCGCTTCGAGGCAAAAACACTGAAACATGCATGAGATCACCAGCTGTTCCGGACGACTGTGTGGTCATGCTGTCCGCAGCCTATGTGAGAAAGACCTTTAAACAGGACAACATTCACAAGGCAGCAGGGCCAGAAGGATTACCAGGACGTATACTGCGAGCATGCACTGACCAACTGGCAAGTGTCTTCACTGACATTTTCAGCCTGTCCCTGACTGAGTCTGTAATATTGACATGTTTCAAGCAGACCACCATAGTCCCTGCGCCCAATAACACTAAAGGTAACCTCCCTAAATGACTACCGACCCATAGCACTCACATCTGCAGCCATGAAGTGCTTTGAAAGGCTGGTCATGGCTCACAACACCATTATCCCAGAAACCCTAGACCCACTCCAATTTGCATACCCCCCTAACAGATCCACAGATGATGCAATCTCTATTGCACTCCACACTGCCCTTTCCCAACTGGACAAAATGAACACCTATGTGAGAATGCTATTCATTGACTACAGCTCAGTCTTCAACACCATAGTGCCCTCAAAGCTCATCACTAAGCTAAGGATCCAGGGACTAAACACCTCCCTCTGCAACTGGATCCTGGACTTCCTGATGGGCTGCCCCCCAGGTGGTAAGGGTAGGTAACAACATCTGCCATGCTGATCCTCACCACAGGGGCCCCTCAGGGGTGCGTGCTCTGTCCCCTCCTTTTCACTCATGACTGCATGGCTAGGCACAACTCCAACACCATCATTCATTTTGCAGATGACAACAGTGGTAGGCTTGCTCACCGACAACGGCGAGACAGCCTATAGGGAGGTGGTCAGAGACCTGGCCGCGTGGTGCCAGGACAACAATCTCTCCCTCAACATGATCAGACAATGGAGATGATTGTGGACTACCAGAAAAAGAGGCCCGAGCACGCCCCCATTCTCATCAACGGGGCTGTAGTGGAGCAGATTGAGAGCTTCAAGTTCCTTGGTATCCACATCACCAACAAACTATCATGGTCCATGCACACTAAGACAGTTGTGAAGAGAGCGCAACAAAACCTAATTTTCATCAGGAGACTGAAAAGATTTAGCATGGGTTACTTCTGCTCTTTAATTAGTTGTTACTTTTTTCTTATTCATATTTTTTTCCTGTATTGCTGGTTAGGGGCTTGTAAGTAAGCATTTCACTATAAGGTCTACTACATCTGTTGTATTCGGCGCATGTGACTAATAACATTTGATTTGATTTCAAATGGCATCAAGACTATGCATGTCCTTGCTTCAGGTAGCTAGATTTTTTAAGCACAGGCCATATCACAACATCTTGCAGAACTCATGAGCAGCATGGTTTTCCATGTTTCAAGCGGGCCTATAGGCCTATTTATTTGGCAAAACAGCTGTGCATGGCTGCATCTCACTGTAGTAGGCTGAAGGCTGTGTTTTGGTTATTTGGATCTCAATTTGCCTTTTGTTAAGTTAACTAGCCTCAATATACTGTAGATTGTGTCATGCATTTGATTTATTTTACCCTTTTTTTATCAGTTAAGTTTACTGAGTACACATCATTTACAGCAACCTGGGGAATAGTTACAGGGGAGAGGGGGGATGAATGATCCAATTGAAAGCTGGGGAAGATTAGGTGGCCATGATGGTGTCATGACGTTGGCCTGTGGGTAAGGTTTATGACCTCCCATAAATACCTTTCTCCCTTTCCTCTCTTGACTCTACTGAAGGACTCTTGAAAAGCCTTTGTTAAACATAGAGAGTTGGGGAACATCAAAAGGTGGGGGGAAAGGAACCATATTTCGGTAATCCAACCAGAAAATATGCGTTGGTACTTCATTTAATGAATATGATGTCAGTTCGGTTGCCAGTTGAGACATTCTTATTAATGATAGGATGACAAACTGTGTCCTGGAAAGTCTACACATTATAGTTATCAGATTCACATGGAATTGTTGTGCAATTTAAATGTTTAAATATGAAACAATTTTTAAAACATTAAATGGAATTTTAGCTTCCAAATTAGAGAATTGGGTTTTCAAAAGGGTAAAGCTCTGCTCACTCAGTGGCCCGCCCATGTGAAGAGACATTGGTTGTAAACTATGAAACATACCCTCTCTCCTACCACTATATAAAGCCCTTGACGAAAATGTAACCTCCTGTTCCGAGGACGTGAGGACGACTGTCCCACGTTAAAAGGACTAACATGTCAACTACAGAACTAAGCCGAACCTCAGCGTGAGATTTGGTTGCGAATGGTATGAACTTTGAACTCTTATTCACTTCAGAAGTGATACCTCCTAGCCGTTGAGTTAGCAGCGGCCACTGTAAACGTGGGCTAGGAAAGGACGGACGACGGATCCAGTCTAACACTCAATGACGATACTACAACGTATCCAGTTTACCACCAGAGACATTCTTCCGAGGACAGGAAGATCTCTGTTGGGCAACACGGCCTTCCATCTACAACCCACCTATTGAGGCGCAGCTCAGAGTAAATACTTATTGCATTTTCCTTTTCCAAATGGGCGGTAATTTAGAATGCATAAGATACTGTATTTACGATAGCATAGCTTCTCCCTTTGTTCCTCAGTCTTCCCGCTCTTTCACTCAAACCCAACCCCCTTTCCTTTGTTTAACCAGTCGTCATGTCGGCTCCGTCCACCAGGGACGTTTTCTGTTTGACTTAATTTGCAGTCGGTGTATATGTAATTCTGTGTGATTAGTTCGGTATTTAGTAAATAAATAATTAAACCAAAGTTTATATTGCTGATTCAACTTGTTAGCCAGGGTTCGTGAAGTTATCCAAGAATTTACAACTTTCAGATGAGACTGAAATAAGGTGACGATTAATATAAAATATTGCTAGGTCTCTAAGAGTTTATTCGGAAGATAACAGCTCTATAAACATTATTTCGTGGTGCCCCGACTTTCTAGTCAATTATCTACCTGATTAGCTTAATCAGGTAATATTAATTACAGAGAAATGATTTTTATAGAATAGCATATCATATCACTTAATCCGGCATAGCCATTGACACGACAATGGTATGAGGGCCAGATTGGGAATTTAGCCAGGACACCATGTTTAACACCTCTACTCTTATGATAAGTGCCATGGGATCTTTAGTGACCACAGAGAGTCAGGACACCCATTTGACGTCCCGTCCGAAAGACAGCACTCAGAGAGCAATGTCCCCAGTCACTGCCCTGGGGCATTATGATATTTTTTTCTAGACCAGAGGAAAGAGTTCCTCCTACTGGCCCTATAAAACCATTTCCAGCAGCATCTGGTCTCCCATCCAGGGACTGACCAGGACCAAGCCTCCGATAGGCTACGGTACAGGCAGGGAATAGGCACCGTTAGTGAGGCAGGCAAAAACTACCATACACGGGATGATTAATTAAATTACAGGGAAACACAGCACTCCGACTAGAAGTGTGTCACAAAACAAACAATACCTCACAATGATGGGGTGCAAAGAACTTAACTAAATAGTGTGTGATAATGACATAGAGGTGTGTGAACCAGTGATTAGAATTCAGGTGATTGGGATCTGGAGAGTGAGCTGCGTTCAGGGGATCTACGTGTTTGAGAGTGTGAGTTGGAAGCAGACGTTACAAGGGGTAAGCGTGCTTTTTTCATTGTGGACAAACTCTTAATAGATGGACAGTTCTTCCGAGACAGCTCCATAACACCATGGCTGTACTAAATTCTACAGGGACGTCAGGTTATGTAGAAAAAAGTATGGGAACTGTAAAAATATCTGAACACTATGAAGTTGATATGAACACACGCACTCGCTTAAACATACTGTACGTACTTATAAATACACACACTTGATCTCTCTTTTCTCTGGCTCTCTCTTTCTCTCTCCATTGTCAAGAACTTTCTATATGAATATGTGTTTGTTTGTCTATCTTTTCTATGTCTTTGTCTACATGTTTATCTATGTTTACAACAAGCAAGGGGAAGAAATCAGAACAGGGACATTGGGAAATGATAACATATTGTACGGGATACATTTGTACTGTAGTGAAGCTGTCTATAGTAGAGGTCGACCGATTATGATTTTTCAATGCCGGTACTGATTATTGGAGGACCCCCCAAAAAAAGCTGATACCGATTAATCGGCCGATTTTAATATTTATATGTATATATTTGTAATAATGACAATTATAACAATACTGAATGAACACTTATTTTAACTTAATATGATACATCAATAAAATGTAAATAATGTTTAAGTTCCTTGCTCAGAACATAAGAACATATGAAAGCTGGTGGTTCCTTTTAACATTAGTCTTCAATATTTCCAGGTAAGAAGTTTTCGGTTGTAGGATCATTTCTCTCTATATTTCATATACCTTTGACTATTGGATGTTCTAATAGGTACTTTAGTATTGCCAGCCTAATCTCGGGAGTTGATAGGCTTGAAGTCATAAACAGTGCAATGCTTGAAGCACAGCGAAGAGCTGCTGGCAAATGCAGGAAAGGGCTGTTTGAATGAATGCTTACGAGCCTACTGCTGCCTACCACCGCTCAGTCAGACTGCTCTATCAAATCATAGACTTAATTAGAATTAAATAACACAACACACAGAAATATGAGCCTTAGGTCATTAATATGGTAAAATCCAGAAACTACCATTTCGAAAACAAAACGTTTATTCTTTCAGTGAAATATGGAACTGTTCCGTATTTTATCAAACGGGTGGCATCCATAAGTGTAAGTATTGCTGTTACTTTGCACAACCTTCAATGTTGTGTCATAATTATGTACAATTATGGCAAATGAATTACGGTCTTTGTTATGAAGAAGTGGTCTTCACACAGTTCGCAACGAGCCAGTCGGCCCAAACTGCTGCATAAACCATGACTCTGCTTGCACAGAACGCAGGACAAGTGACACAATTTCCCTAGTTAAAAGAAATTCATGTTTTCAGGCAATATTAACTAAATATGCAGTTTAAAAATATATACTTGTGTATTGATTTTAAGCAAGGCATTGATGTTTATGGTTAGGTACACATTGGTGCAAAGACTGTGCTTATTTCACGAATGCGCTTGTTATATCACCCATTTGGCGAAGTAGGCTGTGATACAATGATAAATTAACAGGCACTGCATCGATTGTATGCAACGCAGGACAAGCTAGATAAACTAGTAATATCATCAACCATGTATAGTTAACTAGTGATTATGTTAAGATTGACTGTTTAATGCTAGCTAGCACCTTACCTTGGCTCCTTGCTGCACTCGCATAACAGGTAGTCAGCCTGCCATGCAGTCTCCTCGTGGAGTGCAATGTAATCGGCCATATTTGGTGTCCAAAAATGCAGATTACCGATTGTTATGAAAACTTGAAATCGGCCCTAATTAATCGGCCATTCCGATTAATCGGCCGACCTCTAGTCTATAGTAATGCAAGGTCTCTTTCATGATCATGTGAAACGTTAATTGCTATGGAAATGCTGGGATTTGATTTTCTATGAAAATTATGTTAAAAGGTTATGATGCAACTATGATGGTGATACGATATGGATGACATTTATCATCCTGAATATTAAGGCTATACTCACTTCCTGTTACACACATAGACACTCAACCATGCATATTGGCTGGGTTATTATTTATTTGGACATCACACATTATAGTCTTACTCTTATACAGACATCGTCCACACTCACTATATCACATCCAATATCATACACATCAACCTACTCAGATTTACTACACACATAATAGCTTGACTACATTTTCTGACATCTGTGGCATTGGCTCACAGGCAAACAGGCAAGGGAATAAAACACATATTGCTAGAACCTGTTTATTGAATTCAAAATATCAGACATTTGAAATCTCTAATTTTGACCGTCATAATACCTCTTATGGCAGTAACTTTACAAGCACTAATTATGGTCAATTTAGACTGAGAATAGTATCTAGTTATGATAAGGGGTGAAATAAGTATAGCCAGTTATAATTGTAATGGTTTATCAGATTATAAAAAAAGATGATCAGTCTTTACGTGGCTAAAAGAATATAACATATACTGTTTACAGGAAACTTACTCTACATCCTTAGATGAAGTTGTGTGGAAAAAGGAATGGGGTGGTGAAATCATTTTCTGTCATGGACAAAGGAACTCAAAAGGCGTGATGATACTAATTAACAAAAATTTCGATCTGAATATGCAAATAGTTAAGAATGATTCGCAAGGAAGATGGATCTTTCTGAATATGAAAGTGGATGAAAAAGAGATTTGTCTCATTAATCTATATTGTCCAAATCAGGATGATCCATACTTCATTGAAAATATTTATACCAATTTATTGAACTTACAGGCAACAAGTACCTCAATGGACCGTAAAGGAAATCACTCTACAAACTATCACCGTGCCCTTAAGGAAATCACAAATGTTATGGACACATTAGAAATAGTGGATACTGACTGAAAAACCCTGACCTAGTGAGATATACACGGAGGAGACTTAATCAAGCTAGTCGTCTTGCCTACTTTCTTGTCTCTTTCTCTCTTTCATCAAAGGTTAAAAAAGTTTTAATAGGAGACAGAATGTGATTGGATCATGATCATCTAATTGGCCTTCACATAACTCTTATTGAATTTCAGTATGGACGGGGATATTGTAAATTGAATCAAAGTTTACTGGAGGACAAATTATTTTTAACTAAGACAAAATAATTTATAACTGAATTTTTCCAGTATAATATAGGTTCAGCAAATCCTTCATGTTTGGGATGCCTTTAAAATGTACCTTCAGAGGTCATTCAATTCAATATTCATCAATAATAAAAAAGCAGTTTCTGGCTAAAGAGACAAAACTAACAATGGAAATCCATGAACTAATAGTACAGGTAGATAGCAATAAAAACGATACTACAGAGATACAAAGTAAGTTAGAGGAAAAACAAAAAGAATTGGAGGAACTTATTCAAGAATGATCTAATGCAATCTCTTACAAAAATAAAGCAAACTGGAGAGAATATGGAGAAAAATGCATCAAGTTCTTCCTGAAACACCAACACAGGAACTAATAATTTGCAGAAACTCGCTAAATATTTTGAGCAGATGTTTTCTTTTCCGTCTCATCCTCACCCACTGAATGACAATTACTGTAAGGAAAAATTGAATTGTTGTGTATTGTTCCATGGAGCGGCAGGGTAGCCTAGTGGTTGGAGCGTTGGACTAGTAACCGAAAGGTTTCAAGTTCAAATCCCCGAGCTGACAAGGTACAAAACTGTCATTCTGCCCCTGAACAGGCAGTTAACCCACTGTTCCTAGGCCATCATTGAAAATAAGAATTTGTTCTTAACTGACTTGCCTAGTAAAATAAAGGTTAAAAAAAATAAAAATATGAACTGATATGCCAGAGATATATTTATATTAAAGCATTGTTAATATGATTTTTTTGTGTGACTACCACATCGCTATACCCTACACATACAGATAATTGTAAGGTCCCTCAGTTGAGCTGTCACACCCTGATCTGTTTCACCTGTCTTGTGCTTGTTTCCACTCCCACACCAGGTGTCTCCCATTTTCCCCCATTATCACCTGTGTATTTATACCTGCATTTTCTGTTTGTCTGTTGCCAGTTCGTCTTGTCCTGCCCCCTGTGTCAAAATAAATATCTGCGTTTCGAACTATCCACCTCCTGGGTCTCATCCTGAGTTGTGATACGAGCAGTACATTTCAAATACAAAAACCATGGCATTTTTTAAATGCCTCCTGAAGAAGGGCACCTGTTTGTAGGTAAACAAAATAAAAGCAGACATTGAATATCCCTTTGAGCATGGTGAAATTATTAATGACACTTTGGATGGTGTATCAATACACCCAGCCACTACAAAGATATGAAAGAAACCGCTAAGGGATTTCACCATGAGGCCAATGGTGACTCTAAAACAGTTAGAGTTTAATGGCTGTGAAAGGAGACAACTGAGGATGGATCAACAACATTGTACTTACTCCACAATACTAAGGGGAAAGTCTGTACATAATGGAATTATTTCCATACATGCATCCTGTTTGCAACAAGGCACTAAAGTAATACCGCAAAACGTTTGGCAAAGCAATTCCCTTTTTGTCCTGAATACAAAGTGTTGTGTTTTATTTGATTTGCCTTAAACATATTACTGAGTACCGCTCTCCATATTTTCAAGCATTGTCGTGGCTGCATCATGTTATGGGTATGCTAGTAATCGTTAAGGACTGGGGACATTTTCAGCATAATAAAGAAATGGAATGGAGCTAAGCACAGGCAAAATCAGGCCAATCAGAATTAGTTTTTCCCCACCAAAGGGCTTTAATACAGACAGAAATACACCTCAGCACCCAAATCCATGATCCCTCAGGTGAAGAAGCCGGATGTGGAAGTCCTGTGGGTGTGAGGCTGGTTGGATGTACTGCCAAATTCTCTAAAACGACGTTGGAGGCAGCTTATTATGGTAGTGGAATGAACATGAAATTCTCTGACAACAGCTCTGGTGGACATTCCTGCAGTCAGCATGCCAATTGCATGCTCCCTCAAAACTTGACACGTCTGTGGCATTGTGTTGTGTGACAAAACTGAACATTTTACAGTGGCCTTTTATTATCCCGAGCACAAGATGCACCTGTGTAATGATCATGCTGTTTAATCAGCTTCTTGATATGCCACACCTGTCAGGTGGATGGATTATCTTGGCAAAGGAGAAATTCTCAAACAGGGATGTAAACACATTTGTGCACAAAATCTGAGAGAAATAAGATTTTGTGCGGATGAACCATTTCTGGAGAAAAAAAATTCTGCCTATGAAACATGGGGCCAACACTTTAGATGTTGCGTTTATATTTTTGTTCAGTGTGTATGCCCAGCTTTTGCACTATATTTAAAAAAAATCTGTAATGTGTTGCATTTTAGCCACTATCGGTAGCCAAGGTCAGATATACCCACATATATTTAGAACTGTCACTGACTTCAGTGTGTTTCCTTACATTTTGCATCATTTCAATACATCGTTAATTTACGCTTCTTTCCTCTGTCATGTTCGTATGGTTGTTTCTGAGGATCTCAATAGTGGATCATAGATTGTGCAATCATTTGGGACATGTCCATTTGAATCATTATGGACCATACCTATCAGTTCAAACCTGGAGCCTGGCGCACGGTTCACGGCGACTGGACTGTTGTCATCACAGTTCCATGATTAGTGAGGATTATTAGGGCAGATTAATAGGACTATTGTTCAACCCCTATTATACACTTTTCTCACCTTCCAATATTTTATGGATTTCAATAATTGAATAAAGCAACTTTCAAGATGAATCAAATCACTGTATTTTTGATTCATCAATATACACTACATGACCAAAAGAATGTGGACACCTGCTCGTGGAACATCTCATTCCAATATCATGGGCATTAATATGGAGTTGGTCCCCCCTTTGCTGCTATAACAGCCTCCTTCTCTTCTGGGAAGGCTTTCCACTAGATGTTGGAACATTGTTGAACGGACTTCCTTCCATTCAGCCACGAGCATTAGTGAGGTCGGATACTGATGTTGGGCAATTAGGCCTGGCTTGCAGTCAGCGTTCCAGGTCATCTTAAAGGTTTTCGATGAGCTTGAGGTCAGGGCTCTGTGCAGGCCAGTCAAGTTCTTCCACACCGATCTTGATAAACCATTTCTGTATGGACCTTGCTTTGTGCACGGGTGCATTATGCTGAAACAGGAAAGGGCATTCTCCAAACTGTTTCCACATATTTGGAAGCACAGAATCGTTTAGAATGTCATTGTATACTGTAGCGTTAAGATTTCCCTTCACTGGAACAAAGGAGCCTAGTCTGACCCATGAAAAACCGCCCCAGACCATTACAATTGGCACTATGCATCGGGGGAGGGAGCGTTCTCCTGGCATCCGCCAAACCCAGATTTGTCCGTCAGACGTTGAAGCGTGATTCATCATTCCAGAGAACACATTTCCACTGCGCCAGAGTCAGCAAGCTTTACCCCACTCCATCCGACACTTGGCATTGTGCATGGTGATCTTAGGGTTGTGTACGGCTGCTCTGCCATTTTTTTATACTTTTTTTATTTTACCTTTATTTAACTAGGCAAGTCAGTTAAAAATAAGTTCTTATTTTTGGGCTAACTGCCTTGTTCAGGGGCAGAACAACAGATTTGTACCTCGTCAGCTAAGGGATTTGATCTTGCAACTTTTCGGTTACTAGTCCAACACTCTAACCACTAGGCTACGCTGCCAGCCATGGATACCCGTTTCATGAAGCTCCCGATTAAGCTCTTGTGCTGACGTTGCTTCCAGAAGCAGTCTGGAATTTGGTAGTGAGTGTTGCTGCCGAGGACAGACGATTTTTACATGCTACGAGCTTCAGCACTCGGCGGTCCCGTTCTGAGAGCTTGTGGCCTACCACTTCGCGGATGAACCGTTGTTGCTCCTAGACGTTTACACTTCACAATAACAGCTCTTACAGTTGACCGGGGCAGCTCTAGCAGGACAGAAAATTGACAAACTGAATTTTTGGAAGGTGGCATCCTATGATGGTATCATGTTGAAAGTCACTGAGCTTTTCAGTAAGGCCATTCTACTGCCAATGTTTGTCTATGGAGATTACATGGCTGTGTGCTCGAAAGTATACACCTGTCAGCAACTGGTGTTGCTGAAATAGACAAATCCACTAATTTGAAGGGCTGTCCACATACTTTTGTGTGTATATAATTATATATACATATATAGTATTTAGTGTGTAAAAGCTCTCAAGCTTTATATAATTTTTTAATAAATGCTTCCCTAACTCTAAATAATATATAAGTATTTAAAAAATCTACCAATTGGTACTGAACAGAAGACAAATAGTTGTCTATTGACATGGCTTTCTTTTATTGATCTCTAATATTCGGTTTGTTGTTTTTGACTAAATGTAGCCAATGTGAGTTAGATTATAAATACTTCACTTGTTTTTGCACAGATTCCACTACAGACTGCTATTTCTTGTCCCAAAATTGAGCTTAACAGAACAGCTAACATTAGCTAGCTCTACGAAGCTGCTAGCTCAGCTGCTAGCTTCTTTTGGATCATTGTCCCTTCCATGGGACAGTTGAGCTAACGTATGGCTAATGCAATTAGCATGAGGTTGTAAGTAACAAGAACATTTCCCAGGACATAGACGTATCTGATATTGGTAGAAATATTAAATTCCTGTTAATCTAACTGCACTGTCCAATTTACAGTAGCTCTTACAGTGAAATAATGCCATGCTATTGTTTATGTGCACAATTTTGAACATGAAAAGTTATTAATAAACAAATTTGGCACATTTGGGCAGTCTTCATACAAAATTTTCAACAGAAATGTAATGGTTCATTTGATCAGTCTAAAACTTTTCACATACACTTCTGCCATCTAGTGGACAAAATATAAGTTGGGCTGGAATAATACATTATGGCCTTTCTCTTGCATTTCAAAGATGATGGTACAAAAAAAATACAAAATAACGGTTGTTTTTTCTTTGTATAATCTTTTACCAGATCTATTGTGTTATATTCTCCTATATTCCTTTCGTATTTCCACAAACTTCAAAGTGTTTCCTTTCAAATGGTACCAAGAATATGCGTATCCTTGCTTCAGGGCCTGAACTACAGGCAATTAGATGTAATTTTAGGTGAAAATTGAAAAAAAGGGGCAGATCCTTAAGAGACAAGACATCAAGCTAACGAAAATAGCTGCTTGGATTTTCCCAATTTGGAACTGCCTCTTCTCATGGAGGCCTCCCCATTCAGAGGAAGAGATGAGCGCTTCTTGTGTTAACAGGACTTTACTAAGCTCTTTTCCGGGACACTGTGAACGACCGGATTTTCAAAGCAACAACTGCTTACTTGCGGAGGACCGAGCTCTCTACCTTCAGCAAGCAAATCTCGCTGTTGCACAATTTGCTGTTTAGACCACGGCCACCTACCTTCTTCTCTACACCTCAGGCTGGATGTAGTTCTGACATGGTGAGAGTATAAATGCCCTGTCACCACTGAATGGGACCTCTGGGACCTCTCACCGGGGAAGTCACCTCCGCCTGTGGAAAATGTAACAGGACTGACACTTCCAGAGGATCAATAAGGTTTAAGTGCCTTGTTCAAGGGCACATTGGCAGATTTTTCAACAAGTCCGTTTAGGGATTTGAACCAGCAACTTTTCAATTATTGGACCAACGCTCTTAACTGGTAGGCTACCTGCTGCCCTTAATGGAAGGCAGCGGTCAATGGTGAACATGGCTTCTTTGACTTTGGAAAGCCCAATCTAGACATTAAACAGCTTCGCCACCCTGGCCTTGGAGGTTTCCGAGCCATCGTCCTCTACCCTGTTTCCCAGGGGGATCCTACCTCGGGTTCAGATCTTCCAAGCTTCCCCCCCTTATCTGGCCGTGAGGCATCCTGGGCCATGTACAGCGTTCCTCAATGAGTTCCCTGAATTCCTATTTGACCTTGTAGTCATGGCAGATAATATTACATTTTTTGGTGACTTTAATATTCACATGGAAAAGTCCACAGACCCACTCCAAAAGGCTTTTGGAGCCATCATTGACTCAGTGGGTTTTGGCCAACATGCCACAGTCATACCCTGGACCTAGTTTTGTCCAGTGGAATAAGTATTGTGGATCTTAATGTTTTTCCCTTTAATCCTGGACTATAGGACCACCATCTTATTATGTTTGCAATCACAACAAATAATCTGCTTAGACCCCAACCAAGGATCATCAAAAGCCGTGTTATAAATTCTCGGACAACCCAAAGATTCCTAGATGCCCTTCCAGAGTCCCTCCGCCTACCCAAGGACGTCAGAGTACAAAAATCATTTAACCACCTAACTGAGGAACTAAGTTCCTAATACCGTAGATGCAGTCGCACCCTAAAAACAATACCAAAAATACCAACTAGCTCCCTGGTATACAGAAAATACCAAAGCCCTGAAGCAAGCTTCCAGAAAATTGGAACGGAAATGGCGCTCTACCAAACTGGAAGTCTTGCTTGGAAAAGCAGTACCGTGCAGTATCGAAGAGCCCTCACTGCTGCTTGATCATCCTATTTTTCAAAATGTATTTTTGTCGCAAAGCTAACTAAATTGCAGCATTCCCCAAGAGAGAATGGCTTTCACTTCAGCAGTGATGAATTCATGAACTTCTTTGACGAAAAGATCATGATCATTAGAAAGCAAATTACGGACTCGTTGAGTCTGCAAATTTCTCCAAAGCTCAGTTGTCCAGGCACAACACTGCCAGGACCTAGGATCAATTGAGACACTCACGTTTTTTAATCCTATATCTCTTGAAACATTCATGAAAATAGTCTTGGCCTCTAAACCTTCAAGCTGCATACTGGACCCTATTCCAACAAACAATTGAAAGAGCTGCTTCCTGTGCTTGGCCCTCCTATGTTGAACATAATAAACGGCTCCCTATCCACCAGATGTGTACCAAACTTACTAAAAGTGGCAGTAATAAATCCTCTCTTCAAAAAGCCAAACCTTGGCGCAGAAAATGTAAAAAACGAATCGGCCTATATGGAATGTCCCATTCCTCTCAACATTTTTAGAAAAAGCTGTAGCGCAGCAACTCACTGCCTTCTTGAAGACAAACAATGTATACGAAATGTTTCAGTCTGGTTTGACCCCATCATAGCACTGAGACTGCACTTGTGAAGGTGGTAAATTAACTTTTAATCCATTAAATATTAGAAGGTGAGAAAAGTGTACAATAGGGGTTGAACAGTAGTCCTATAAATATACCCTAATAATCATGGAACTCTGATGACAACAGCTCAACTGTTCAGTCGCCAGGCCCAAGGTTTAAACTGCCTTTTGTGGTCTGAATTCCATAATGATTCAAGTAGGTTACACATTTCAAATTACTGCACAACTTTGAATTTGTTAGCCTAATATGATTCATGATTCGCTTGGAACAACCACAGGAACGTGACAGAGGAAAGAAAAGTCAACTAACAATGGAATGGAATGATGCAAAATGTAAGGAAACTAACACTGAAGTGACAGAAATAAATGTACGCTGGTATAACTAACGTTGTCTACCGATAGTGGACAATATTTAACACAATACAAATGGTAAATAAAAAAAATACAGTGAAAAGTTGGGCCAAAATACAGCGTATCTGTAAATACACCTCCACCACACCTTCATGTCTTTGATCTCCACCCCAGACAAATAGCAGGTGAGTAGCATGCTATTCTCATGCTTAAGTTCAAGGTCAGAATACTTGCAGAGAGAAAAGTGTATTAAAACTGAATTATGCTCCATTTTCACACTTTGAACTTTTGGTTGGAATTCCTTCCATCTGAGGAAGTGTAAATTTAAAACTCATAAGCTAGATTGATAAATATAATAATATTGAGTTGCAACCCCCCTTTTTTTCCCTCAGAACACCTTCCTTCCTGAACGGTATGACGGCTGCGTGGTCCCATGGTGTTTATACTTGCGTACTATTGTTTGTACAGATGAACGTGGTACCTTCAGGTATTTGGAAATTGCTCCCAAGGAAGAACCAGACTTGTGGAGGTCTACAGTTTTTTTTTCTGAGGTCTTGGCTGATTTATTTTGATTTTCCCATGTCAAGCAAAGAGGCACTGAGTTCGAAGGTAGGCCTTGAAATACATCCACAAGTACACCTCCAATTGATTCAAATTATGTAAATTTGCCTATCAGAAGCTTCTAAAGCCATGACATAATTTTCTGGAATTCTCCAAGCTGTTTAAAAGCACAGTCAATTTAGTGTATGTAAACTTCTGGCCCAATGGAATTGTGATACAGTGATAAGTTAAATAATCTGTCTGTAAACAGTTGTTGGAAAAATTACTTGTCATGCACAAAGTAGATGTCCTAACCGACTTGTCAAAACTATAGTTTGTTATCAAGAAATTTGTGGAGTGGTTGAAAAACGAGTTTTAATGACTCCAACCTAAGTGTATGTAAACTTCCGACTTTAACTGTATATACTTAAAAAAAAAAAAAAAATCTGGAAAAGAGTAGGAGAGCCATACACTCTAGGAGCTCAGATGCAATAATTTTATAAACAACATTTTGACAGCCAAGCTGTTTTCATTTCGACGGCCGAGCTGTCTTCATCAGGGTATTATGTCTAAATGTTGGTTATTTAATTATTGCATCTGAGCTCCTAGAGTGTGACGATCTCCTTTTCTTTTTCAAGTGTTCAAATAAAATTAAATGTTATTAGTCACATGTGCCGAATACAACACCTTACAGTGAAATGCTTACTTACAGGCTCTAACCAACAATGCAGTTGAAAAAAAAATATGGATAAGAATAAGAGATTAAATCAGCAAGTAATTAAAGAGCAGCAATAAAATAACAATAGCGAGACTATATACAGGGGGGTACCGATACAGAGTCAATGTGCGGGGGCACCGGTTAGTTGAGGTAGTATGTACATGTAAAGAGGTGGGGGGGGGGATGCACTGCAAATAGTCTGGGTAGCCATTTGACTAGATGTTCAGAACTCTTATGTAGCTCTGCTAGCTACTGTAGCACCACGCCTAAAGAGGTGTGAATTTCTTTCGCATTCACAGCAAATCTGATCTACTGCAGAGCTGTATGTAGGGCAGTGGGATAATGATTCCCATTGTGTGTAGTGAAAATATATATTTTTACGTTCCTGCTAATTAATATTATAGTATTGTTTAACTCCAAAAGTGAAAAAAATTGTACACTCACTAAGGTGGAACATACAGTTCAGGGACAGTATACATAAAGCATCTCAGAGTCAGAATGCTGATCTAAGATCAATTTGAACTTTTGGATCCTAATAAACAAGACTCACATGGACATGAAGAGATCTGATCCCAGATCAGCACTCTTACTCTGACAATACATTAAATTGCACTGCGGTAACATTTTTGCAGCTGCCATGGTTGTCACTTTCCCACCAATCAAATGTTAAAGTCCCTAATGTACATTCCACAATTGCCCGAAGTTCAAGAAGGGCCTGCAGACATGTGTTATATGGCTCTTGGAAGTTATTGATGAAATTAAATGATTGGTTACCTCCTGTCCAAGTTGGTAGCTTTGACTGCTGCAAACACACGTGTCTTCAGTGTGAGCCCCGCCATAGGAATTGACAGCTGCTGAACGTATGACGAGTCCTTTACAGAGACAAACACACAAAGAAATCAACAAGTCACAATTGTTTTAATCCCTCATATTAACATTTAGATGAGGACAGGATTCATGAATTGCACTGGATTAGCAATAAATTTAGGGTAAATTGGCACAAACCTCCTTCATTACTGGAATAAAAAATAGTTCTGTATACACAGTTTTTTAACCTGTAAATGTATAATAGCTACACTACCCCTGTATTTCCTATCCACTGTCAAATTCCCAGTCATGAAAACTACTCAATACTTCCTTTGTCTGGATGTGATAGAACTTCTAATAAGATATGACATAACTTTGATTTGCATTTCAGAAGGAGATTAAATGATTGTAGTGTCTTTACGGTTAATATATATTTCTGGTACATTGTTTACGATTGAATTTTATTTGACCATTTTGCTCTACAGTGCCTTCAGAATGTATTCACACCTGTTGACTTTTTCCGCATTTTGTTGTGTTACAGCCTGAATTTGATTAAATTGAGATTGTTTGTTACTGGCCTACACACCATACCCTATAATGTCAAAGTGGAATTATGTTTTTCGTGTTTTATTAAATAAATTAATAAAAAATGAAAAGCTGAAATATCTTGAGTCAATAAATATTCAGCCCCTTTGTTATGGCAAGCCTAAATAAGTTCAGGACCAAATATTTGCTTAACAAGTCACATAATAACATGCATGGACTCACTCTGTGCAATAATAGCGTTTAACATGATTTTCATCATGACTACTTCATCTCTGTACCCCACGCATACAATTATCTGTAAGGTCGAGCAGTGAATTTCAAACACAAATTCAACCACAAAGACCAGGGAGGTTTTCCAATGCCTCGCAAAGAAGGGCACCTACTAGTAGATGGGTATAAATAAAAAAGCAGACATTGGATATCCCTTTGATGATGGTGAAGTAATTAATTACACTTTGGATGTGTATCAATAGACTCAGTAACTACAAAGATACATCCTTCCTAACTCAATTACCGGAGAGGAAGGAAACCGCTCAGGGATTTCACTGAGGCCAATGCTGACTCCAAAACTATTACAGAGTTTAATGACTGTGATAGTAGAAAACTGAGGATGGATCACCAACATTGCAGTTACTCCACAATACTAACCTAATTGACAAAGTGAAAAGAAGTAAGCCTGTACAGAATAAAAATATCCCTAAACATGCATCCTGTTTGCAACAAAGCACTAAAGTAATACTGCAAAAAAATGTTTATCCTGAATAAAGTCTTATGTTTGGTGCTAATTCAATTCAACACATTACTGAGTACCACTCTCCATACTGTCAAGCATAGTGGTGGCTGCATAATGTTATGGGTATGCTTGTCATCACTAAGGACAGGGTAGTTTTTCAGGATAAAAAAAATGTATGGAATGGAGCTAAGTACAGGCAAAATCCTAGAGGAAAACCTGGTTCAGTCTGCTTTCCACCAGACACTGGGATATGAATTCACCTTTCAGCAGGACAATAACCTAAAACACAAGGGCAAATCTACACTGGAGTTGCTTACCAAGAAGACAATGAATGTTCCTGTGTGGCCGAGTTAAAGTTTTGACTTAAATCTGCTTGAAAATCTATGGAAAGATCTGAAAATGGTTGTCTAGCGATGATCAACAACCAATTTTACAGAGCTTGAAGAATTTAGAAAATAATAATGGGCATATGTTGTACAATCCAGATGGTGTGGAAAGCTCTGAGAGACTTATCCAGAGAGACTCACAGCTGTAATTGCTGCCAAAGGTTATTCTAACATTTATTGAAGGTATACAGTATCTAATCAAGACGTTTTTTTATAAAAAATATAAAAAATTATACAAATGTTAGAATGTTTCTTCCACTTTGACATTACAGAGTACAATTAAATCCATTTTAATCCCACCTTGTAATACAACAAAATGTGGAAAAGGCCAAGGGGTGTGAATAGTTTCTGAAGGCACTCTATGCACATTTTATTCCCGGATGCAAACTTTGCATGTATAATATGGTTAGTAAATCTAGCAGTGAAAGTGTATCATAGCAAATGCAATTGTGTAATTTGTAAAATGTACTTACATTGTAAAGCAGTAGACTCAAAGTACTGACAAAAGTACCATTGCTGTCCTTCACTGATATTGCAGCAGCTGACCTTGAATAAACATGAAAATTTAAGTTATGCTAAACATGTTTTATTGTCTGACATTGAGTCACATTTGCACATTTGCACATTTGCATATTGTTTATCTTGGTTTACTTTCAGATATCTTGATAAATGTACCATGTCAGTGTGATACATCATTCTCTTTTAACATAAAACTTAGATTATATGACCTTCTCAAATCATGTGTTATCTTCATTGTGCTCTCCAATAATTTTTCATTTTGGTCATTTTCAGTTTACTGCATCCCTATGTACAGTATATCTAAAATGGTAATCATTTAAGTTCATTGACAACACAATTTTGACACATTCCAATGACTTTTCACTGACTCTGAATTATCTCTTATTAATTGTATTATGAATTCAGGGGAATTGTAGACATGTGAATGGATGAGAATCATCATAGAAACTTGAGGGATTATTTCACAGCACTTACGAAGCCAACTGTGTATTGTTCACCAGGTATTCCAGAGGGTAGCTACAGCTGAATTTGTAGAGCAGACCTGGCAGGTAGCTAATGATAGTTGGGGGATCTGGTGTATCGATGTACCCTGATATGTTCCCAATCTGCACCAGTGAGAGGTTCCCATAAGCATTAGGCCCCTGAGCCGTGGAAACCTGCAACACAAAATCAGTGGTGAATGCCTGCCCCATCCCATCCCCACCATTATGGGAGTCAAGGTCCCATCAGTAGAGAGAGCCAGTGGCGATAACATCAACCATACTATTAAGCTAATGCCCCCTCATCGTGCTAATCCCTAACTCAATTCCCTTTATCACAGCATCAGCGGCCCAGGAACCAAACTACAATCAAAACAACAAAATGGGGAAGAAAGCATCCTTAGTAAAGGCTCCTCTCGAATCTCTCCCGCTGTTTCTAGGAACAAGCAATCACCTCTCCGGGGCTTCCGTTCTCCCAACTCCAACCACCACTACAATTACTGAACCACTGTTGGAAACTAAAATATAGGTTGTCAACATCAAAACATAGACACTGTAGATGACTGTGTGTACATTTTTAAGATGATTCCTAATAGTAGGACATTTTATTTAGTTGTTTATCTCTTCTTGTTTTTGCTGCCTTTTAGAATAATTTATGGCTTGGGCTTGATGTAAGTGCACTGTGGTTGGATCCACGGTAAGAGGATCCACGATCTGTCATGGACTCTTTTAGGGTTTTCCGGATACAGATTAACCTTAGTCCTGGACTTCAAGATATGCTCAATAAATTATCTCCATCGAAAGTGCTTTTTAGTCCAGAACTTAATCTGTTTCCAGGAAACTGACCCATAGGTGTGATAGAAGGCATTATAAACAGGTGGTTGGAATAAGCATGGGCCTCTTACCACCAGGGCATTGCCACATGTCTCCAGGGTGGCTAGGCTAATGCTGAAGAGGACCACGGTGGGGAAGGTGTTGTTATTGATGAAACCACGGCAGTGGGCATCTCCATGGCGACCGTTGAGGGCCAGGTCAGTGTCGGTGTAGCCGGAGAAGAGAACAGGACAAAAGTTGATCTTGAGGGTGATTGTCTGCACCCCACAGTACACACTAATGTCCCGCTCCGCTGGGAGAGAGCAGAGAAAACAACAACAGTTATTATCACAGCACAAAATCATATTATGGCCTTACATGCATTTTTTTTCTCAAAGAGGGATAACTAAACAAGGCTAAAGAAAAAGACTAAAGAAGGCTCACACTGGCGTTGATAATTTTATTGATTTGAACTCTATTTGGAAATGTCTATATTAAGAGCATCTTGATGGGTTGCATCACTGCCTGGTACGGCAACTGCACTGCCCACAACCGCAAACACATCTACAGCAGGTGATGCTTGAGGAAGACCCGAAGGTCGTCAAGGACTACAGTCACCCGGACCATGGACTGTTAACCCTGTTACCATCTAGCAAGCAGTATCGTAGCATCGGGTCTTGGACCAAAGGCTCCAAGACAACTTCTACCACCAGGCCGTCAGACAGTTGAACAGCTAACAATAAAATTGTATTTGATTATAAGTGTAAATAAAGGTTTCACTGTTTTTCCGAAGACAGAAAAAAACATGTAAACTTCCTGAAATATATACGAAATAGCAACTATTCACTATCCTAAACATGTTACATGCATCAGTCCAATATGAGTTAAGTTAAAGTTCTATGTTATATTCATAAAGTTATATGAATAACCTGCATTGAAGTTGTATTGAATTTCAATTAAAATAATGTATTTATTTTCTCACCAGGGAAGCGGCTGTGGAAGTTGGCATCACAGTTGTATCCATTGAATTGTGCTCCAACTGATAATGCCTTACTTACAAGCAAAAGGATCAAACATATTTGTTCCATTTCAGCACCTGGAGGAAAACAATGTTTGTCATCAGTCTTTGCCATCTTCCATATGATACATATTTTGGTTTAAGAGCTTCAGTTTAGTGTACGTCATGGGAATAAAAAAGTAACATGATTCTGTTAGTTATTTCAGAAATCACAGTGAGACAAACCTTAACTTCTATGAAGAATAAGGTGCAAGAAATCCACCTTCAATCTAATTCAAAAAGGGATACTTTGTAAATCCTAGTTATTGCCAACGGCAATAGTGTTAACACATAAAGACAATTATTCTGCTAGCCTAGAGTCTGAACATTATCTATCTCAAATGCAGACTCGTTAAGATACTATTATTTGGTAAAACCATGGCCAAAACAGCCAAATATTGATATAATCCACTGGCTTGGTTGTCACCGCAACATTACTAAGCACAATGGGCTAAGTCTTTGTTTTCTCAACATCTTTTATCAGATGATGATAATATGCATGTGGTATCTTATGATGATCAGATAAGGGTTTTTGTTGTGGAGAAACAGCAACTTTTCAAGCAGCTGGCTTCCCTTGGTCAATGCTTGTTGAGCTTCCCTGGCTATCAGTGTAGTTGAGTTGTTCAAGGTTGTCAAGGTTAAAAACTGCCCCAGTGCTACTCACCCTGGTCCTTGGAAGTCGACGAATCAGCGGTTCTCCATATGCTCGGGACTGCTGCATGTGATGGAATGATCCGCACAGCATCCCTACACCACAACTAGAAACATGGCGTGGGTCGGGGGGGAAAAGAGCCCGGCAACATAAGAGATTCATTATTTGAACACGTCAACAACAAAAAAAGGGCTGTCCAGGAGAACATGGGAAAGTCCATCAAATCTGAATGTGTTATACAAATCCTTTCACAGAGCCAGAAACATGAGCAGGTTTTGAAGTTTCCCACTCATATCCTTTCTGCTTGATCTGGCTCTGTCAGCGCACACAAACGGTTTGACGCTGCATGAGGTCCGTGCTGGGGGAATTATCTTTTCATCGGCCTACGGAGTGGGTGCAGCGCGCTGACTGAGCAGCTCTTTCTCTCTTGCCAGCAGTGGGCCCAGGTCTTTTCACGCTTTGTGTCCAGCCTTCCTCCATCAACACATCTCTGCTGGCCTTCCCTGGTATCCTCTCTGGGGTGGCGAGCCACCACCTGTGCCCCTGATGTCTCAACTTTGACTCCTGCTCTCAGTCTCCCACATGGGGAGAGGAAAAAGCCTCACAGTCATTTTTATGGGATTAGCAAGTCCCTAGTGTCCTATGTTCCATATGGACAGCACTGTATGTACAGGGATAGATAATGTGAGCCATATAGACAAAGTGCAGATAGGACCTCTTCTGTGGGTGCGGAGTTCTAGGTATTACGTTTGTGCTAAAAAGCTAAAACAGAACTCACACTTGTTCTCAATTGGTCATTATGTTAGCTAGTTCTCCAGTTTGCCTCCCCATCAGTGACATATTGTATACCTAAATCTCAATTGTATGTTTTTTCCTGTATTGACAGGGCCAATTTCATCTAATCCTGGACTAAAAAGCAAGATCAATAGAGAATATCCATTAAAAATATTTTAAATCCAGGACTTGGTTTAATCTGTGTCCGAGAAACCGCCCCCCCTCTTCCCCATAGTTTGGTATAAAGAGCTCATTACTTCTTATGCTGCATGACACACAAGTCAAGTGATCCCATTATTATCCATGCAGGGTTATTCAGGTGATGAAAAAGCAGACATCACAAAAATTGATAGCTGGTTAATGTTGCCAGATGATTCTCTCTTTGGAGCTTTAACTCACATCAGTATAGCTGGACCTGTAATGTATGTGTGTGTGTGTGTGTGTGTGTGTGTGTGTGTGTCCTTCTTACCTTACCTATCTTAGTAAGGCTATATTGGATCCAAAATCTACCCAACTATGTTCTCCGCTCATGCCCAATCATCCGTGGACAATAGTTTCTTGGTTAGGTCACCCGATCATATCCAAGATATACAGTAGCGCTATCCTTATTCAATGTTCTCGGCCTTTCATTCCAGTGTTGTGTAAAGTGATGCAGGTGAAGTACAGTTAAGGCTCCAGAGACAGTGGCAGAAAAATTCAGGAGTCAGTCCCAATAACCAAACTTCCCTTTTCTACACTTTGGTTCAGGGAGCTCTTAAGGCGGTTGTGTGAGAGAGTATTTTTTATGTCACCTTTATTTAATTAACCAGGTAAACTAGTTGAGAACCAGTTCTCATTTACAACTGCAACCTGGACAAGGTAAAGCAAAGCAATGCGACACAAACAACAACACAGAGTTACACATGGAATAAACAAGCATACAGTCAATAACACAAAAAAAAGAAAGTCTATGTCTGTGTGCAAATGGCTTGAGGAGTTATAGCAATAAATAGGCCATAGTAGTGAAGTAATGACAATTTAGCAAATTAACACTGGAGTGATAGATGAGCAGATGGTGATGTTCAAGTAGAAATACTGGTGTGCAAAAGAGCAGAACAGTAAATAAAAACAATATGGGGATGAGGTAGGTAGATTGGGTGGACTACAGATGGGCTATGTGCAGCGATCGGTTAGCTGCTCAGACAGCTGATGTTTAAAGTTAGTGAGTTAAAAGTCTCCAGCTTCAGCGATTTTTGCAATTCGTTCCAGTCATTGGCAGCAGAGAACTGGAAGGAAAGGCGGCCAAAGGAGGTGTGACCAGTGAAATATACCTGCTGGAGTGCATGCTATGGGTGGGTGTTGTTATCGTGACCAGTGAGCTGAGATAAGGCGGAGCTTTACCTAGCATAGACTTGTAGATGACCTGGATCCAGTGGGTCTGGCGACGAATATGTATCGAGGGCCAGCCGACTAGAGCATACTGGTCGCAGTGGTGGGTGGTATAAAGGGCTTTGGTGACAAAACGGATGGCACTGTGATAGACTGCATCCAATTTGCTGAGTAGACTATTGGAAGCAATTTTGTAAATGACATCGCCGAAGTCGAGGATCAGTAGGATAGTCAGTTTTAGGAGGGTATGTTTGGCGGCGTGAATGAAGGAGGCTTTGTTGCGAAATAGGAAGCTGATTCTAGATTTAATTTTGGATTGGAGATGTTTAATATGAGTCTGGAAGAAGAGTTTACAGTCTAGCCAGACACCTAGGTATTTGTAGTTGTTCACATATTCTAAGTCAGAACCGTCCAGAGCAGTGATGCTAGTCGGGCGGACGGGTGCGGGCAGCGAATGGTTGAAAAGCATGCATTTGGTTATACTAGCATTTCAGAGCAGTTGGAGGCCACGGAAGGAGTGTTGTATGGCATTGAAGCTCGTTTGGAGGTTAGTTAACCTCTTGGATCTCTGGGGGCGCTATTTCATTTTTGGATAAAAAACGTTCCCGTTTTAAGCGCGATATTTTGTCACGAAAAGATGCTCGACTATGCATATTCTTGACCGTTTTGGAAAGAAAACACTCTGAAGTTTCAGAATCTGCAAAGATTTTGTCTGTAAGTACCCCAGAACTCATTCTACAGGCGAAACCAAGATGATGCATCACCCAGGAATTAGCAGAATTTCTGAAGCTCTGTTTTCCATTGTCTCCTTATATGGCTGTGATTGCGCAAGGAATGAGCCTACACTTTCTGTCGTTCGCCCAAGGTCTTAGCAGCATTGTGACGTATTTGTAGGCATATCATTGGAAGATTGACCATAAGAGACTACATTTTCCAAGTGTCCGCCTGGTGTCCTGCGTCGAATTCGGTGCGCAATTGCCAGCTGCTTCCACTTTACCATTTGATTCAGGGGAGAAAGCATGTGTCCAAGAACGATGTATCAATGAAGAGATATGTGAAAAACACCTTGATGATTGATTCTAAACAACGTTTGCCATGTTTTCAGTCGATATTATGGAGTTAATTTGGAAAAAAGTTCGCGTTTTGAGGACTGAATTTTCGGGTTTTTTTTGGTAGCCAAATGTGATGTATAAAACGGAGCTATTTCTAATACACAAAGAATCTTTTTGGAAAAACTGAGCATCTGCTATCCAACTGAGAGTATCCTCATTGAAAACATCAGAAGTTCTTCAAAGGTAAATGATTTTATTTGAAGGCTTTTATGTTTTTGTTGAAATGTTGCGTGCTGGATGCTAACGCTAATGCTAACGCTAAATCCTTTGTTTGCTAGCTACTGTTACACAAATTATTGTTTTCCTATGGTTGAGAAGCATATTTTGAAAATCTGAGATGACAGTTTTGTTTACAAAAGGCTAAGCTTGCGAGATGGCATATTTATTTCATTTCATTTGCGATTTTCATGAATAGTTAACGTTGCGTTATGGTAATGAGCTTGAGTCTGTATTCCTGATACCGGATCCGGTATGGGGAGTTCCAAGAGGTTAACACAGTGTCCAAAGAAGGGCCAGATGTATACAGAATGGTGTCATCTGCGTAGAGGTGGATCAGGGAATCCCCTGCAGCAAGAGCGACATCGTTGATACATACAGAGAAAAGAGTTGGCCCAACAATTGAACCCTGTGGTACCCCATAGAGACTGCCAGAGGTCTGGACAACAGGCCCTCCGATTTGACACACTGAACTCTGTCTGAGAAGTAGGCAGTCATTTGAGAAACCAAGGCTGTTGAGTCTGCCGATAAGAATACGGTGATTGATAGAGTCGAAAGCCTTGGCCTGGTTGATGAAGACGGCTGCACAGTACTCTCTTTTATCGATGGCGGTTATGATATCGTTATGTACCTTGCGCGTGGCTGAGGTGCACCAGGGACCAGCTCTAAAACCGGATTGCACAGAGGAGAAGGTGTGGTGGGATTCAAAATGGTCATTGATCTGTTTATTAACTTGGCTTTCGAAGACTTTGGAAAGGCAGGGCAGGATGGATATAGGTCTATAACAGTGTGGGTCTAGAGTGTCACCCCCTTTGAAGAAGGGGATGACCGCGGAAACTTTCCAATCTTTAGGGATCTCGGACGATACGAAAGTGAGGTTGAACAGACTGGTAATAGGGGTTGCAATAATGATGGCGGTTAATTGTAGAGAGATAGGTTCCAGATTGTCTGGCCCAGCTGATTTGTACGGGTCCAGGTTTTGCAGCACTTTCAGAACATCTGCTATCTGGATTTGGGTGAAGGACAAGCTGGGGAGGCTTGGGCAAGTAGCTGCGGGGGGTGCTGAGCTGTTGGACGGGGTTGCGGTAAGCAGGAAGAAATCATGGCCAGCCGTAGAGAAATGCTTATTGAAATTCTCGATTATCGTGGATTTATTCGTGGTGACAGTGTTACCTAGCCTAAGTCCAGTGGGCAGCTGGGAGGAGGTGCTCTTATTCTCCATGGACTTTACAGTGTCCCAAAACTTTTTGGAGTTAGAGCTACATGATGCAAATTTCTGTTTGAAAAAGCAAGTATTACTTAAATATGAATGAACGGCAAGAATAAAAATGGTTAGTTTAATCCCCAGGGTGGCAAATAGTACAGTTATTCACATATCCAGATAGTCATCTCTATCTAGGCACCAGCACTTGTCATTCATTCATTTTTCACAGTTGCATCTCTCGATATGGCAGGCGATTAGATGTGGAAATGGATCTCACAACATGAAACAGGACCCAACACCTTGATGGTCAAAGCTACTATTTTATGTTTTCATTACCTCACATACCCAAAAATATTAACATTGTCAGGCTACAACACTATGGTCAGCCTTGTAAAAGACAGAGAGGGTAGATATTTGCATCGGGTTGTCACACTTTTTACTCTTGGGTGTATTTCTCAGCACCAGTATATCTTACAAGACTGGCAAAGCTCTTACGTTGAAATGGGATCCCTTCTTATCATTCATTATATCTTACTCTGACATGGAGTTATATGCCATAAATCAAATGCTGTCCACTTGTGACATCCAGCCCCATTGCGAAGTTGGATTTCACAGAGTATGTGGTTGGTTGTCACAATGTTTGCTAGGGAGAAGTTATACGGACACGTCTGGTGGTCAAAACTGATGATGCAGTTGAAGTTCCCTCCTGTCTCAGCCTCCAGTATTTATGCTGCAGTAGTTTGTGTCGGGGGGCTTGGGTCAGTTTGCTATATCTGGAGTACTTATCCTGTCTTATCCGGTGTCCTTTGTGAATTTAAGTACGCTCTCTCTAATTCTCTGAGGGGTGGCCAGTCCTCTTCTCGCTGTGCCGGGTGGAGATTATAACAGAACATGGCCAGATGTTCAAATGTTCATAGATGACCAGCAGGGTCAAATAATAATAATCACAGTGGTTGTAGAGGGTGCAACAGGTCAGCACCTCAGGAGTAAATGTCAGTTGGCTTTTCATAGCCGATCATTCAGAGTATCTCTACCCCTCCTGCTGTCTCTAGAGAGTTGAAACAGCAGGTCTTGAACAGGTAGCACGTCCGGTGAACAGATCAGGGTTCCATAGCCACAGGCAGAACAGTTGAAACTGTTGCAGCAGCACGGCCAGGTGGACTGGGGACAGCAAGGAGTCATCAGGCCAGGCTGTCCTCAGGCATGGTCCTAGAATTAAAGAGAACATACTTAAATTCACACAGGACACCGGATAAGACAGGAGAAATACTTCAGATATAACCGTCTGACCCTAGCCCCCCGACAGAAACTACTGCGTGCATAAATACTGAAGGCTGAGACATTTGGGTCGGGTGTTACACCCTGACCATAGAGATCCTTTTATTCTCTATGTTTGTTTGGTCAGGGTGTGACTCGGGTGGGAAAGTCTATGCTTTCTAGTTCTTTGTTTTTGGCCGGGTATGATTCTCAATCATGGACAGCTGTCCATCGTTGTCTCTAATTGGGAATCATACTTAGGCAGCCTTTTTTCCTCTTCTCAAAGTGGGTTGTTGTCTTTGTTAGTGGCATGTATAGCCTTACAGAGCTACACATTCGTTTTTGTTGTTTATTGTTTTGTTGGCGACATCTAAAATAAAATAATGTATGCTTACCACTCTGCACCTTGGTCCGGTCATTTCCTTGACGACAATCGTGACAGAACAACCCACCACAAACGGCCGGGAGGAGCAGACAGAGTGGACATGGGAGGACATTCTGGAAGGAAAGGGATCCTGGACGTGGGAGGAGATCCTGGCTGGAAAGGATCGCCTTCCGTGGAAGCAGGCTGAAGCAGCTAGTAAAGGGGCCCAGTGTTACACAGGGTCACGGCTGGCAAGGAAGACTGGGAGGCAACTCCCAAAAATTTTTTAGGGGTGGCATACAGGGAGGTTGGTGGAGCTTACTCCCCATGCTCCCGATAGGGAGGTCAGGCACCGTGTTATGCAATGAAGTGCGCAGTGTCTCCAGCACGTGCCGGGCCAAAGTGAGCATTCAGCCAGGACGAGTGGTGCCAGCTTTAAGCACCAGATCTCCAGTGTTCCCACACAGCCCGGTTCGACCTGTGCCTGCTCCACGGACCAGGTCTCCAGTATGTCTCCCCAGCCTGGTGAGTCCTGTGCCTGCTCCAAGAACCAGGCCTCCAGTAGGTCTCCCCAGCCTGGTGAGTCCTGTGCCTCCTCCACGGGCCAGTCCGGGGCCTGCAGCAAGGGTCCCCAGTCCGTGGCCTGCAGCGGGGGTTCCCA